>NW_028277113.1:24657500-25857500 GCF_059951505.1 Python bivittatus | reverse complement strand
AAATCTGTATAAGATGTTTTATAGGTGGCATTTACCTCCAGCAAGGATTGCGAGAATGTACAAGAACAAGTCTGATAAATGTTGGAAGTGTCATCAGAAGCCCGGTACATATTACCATATGTGGTGGACATGCCCAGAAGCTAAAAGATATTGGATTAAAATCCACACATGGTTGGAAAAAATGATAAAACAACATATAGACTTTAAACCAGAGATATTCCTATTAGGAATTATACCTGAAACATATAGTAAAGAACTGAAATATTTGATTGTAAATGTTCTGACAGCGGCTAGAATTGTATTTGCTAAAAATTGGAAAAATGAAAAAGTACCTATGCAGGAGGAAGTCATTAAGAAAATTATGGAATGTGCAGAGATGAGTAAATTAACATTTGAAATTAGAGAGCAAGAAGATAAACAATTCTATATGATATGGGATTTGTTTTATCAATGGTTGGATGAAAAGATATAGTAATGTAATAGATCAGCAAATTATATAATAGAAACTTGACAAACTGATATAAATTACTATATATATATATATATAATCAATGGATAAAAATGATATAAATCCTATTATGAAAGCTGGTGTTATAGACTAGTAACAAATGAATAATAATTGATAATTGATAAATATATAAATATGTGTTAGATAGATGACATGAGATTTTATATAAATGATGAGTGAAGATTATGAAAGGATGGCACAAATGATTGGTAACTGGCTGACACACGGTTTAAAATGGAAGATGGTTTTTTTTATGCTTTTTATGTTATTGTTTGTTTGTGTTTGTTGTAAAAAATAAAAAATTTATAAAAAAAAAAAAAGGAAAAGAGTGAAAACTTCCTGAAGCGACAGAGTTTATTACATTGTTTCAGAACCAATTCCTCTCAATTCAGCCCTTCAAGTTCTCCCTGGAATTCTTGGTAAATGCCAAAATTTTCTTGAACATGTGCTTGGTATTTTATTTTACTGGAAAAGTTACCAAAGATCCCTTTACTTTGGACCTACCATATTGTCTCATGTCTTAACAATAGAAGCCATATCTTTCTGATTATAGTCAGAGTCCACCTGATTCTTTGGAAACAGATTTTTCCTGGTAGAATTGGCCTTGCTGGAACTGACTTTACTTCTGATCTTAGTTTCAGTTCTTTGAGCAAAGTGCCATCTCCTTAGGATGAGTGCTTTTGGCTTATGTGACTTTCATTCTGCTCAGCAATGCAGCTTGACCTTTTTCTAGTGTGCCCAAGTCTCTATGTGTCCATGATAGCAACTACATTCTCCTTTATCTGGGTTTCCAAATAAATACATCCATACATTCAACTGAAGGATCGTTCCATTACAGAATATAACTATATTCCTAAGGATTCCAATCATAGAATTTGCCAATTTGCCTGAGCCAGACTTGTCAAAAGTCTGAGGTGCTTTGCTTCAATAAAGTTTCAAGTAAAATATCCCCTTAAAGCTGGTTCTTGAAACAACATGCTACTCTTGCTACCAAGAGTAGAGTGGCCAAGTTACTGCAATTTGCACAGTTTACTGTCCTATACAGCTTTTCTGGAGTTTTTTCTAGTACATGTAAAAGCCAAAAGCTTTTTCTGGTTTTGCAAATGACAGGAAGAAACTAAAAGGAGACTGTGAGGCAATGCAAAGCACCTTCACAAGCTTACTGGCCTACTGAGCAATTTACCATGAAGCTAAGAATTCAGTTCCTAATCAATCACTACCAGCTCAATTCTTCTTAGTATGTATGTGAAGCTTAGATTTTTAGAACCCACATTGAGAGCTCATTCTAAAAACTCATCAACCTTCTGTTGGGAGAGAGAAGACCAGATGAAATATAGAATAATAATGTTCCATAGAGGAACAAATAATACATTTAAGGATCTCCTCCATACATTCATACTCTACTTACTTGTTCAAAATGTGATTGGAATGAATAATAATAGACTGATATTGACCTGAACAAAAGAGCTAGTCTGAAAGGAGGGTAGTCCTGTTGAACACTGAATCCAATACTCTCCTCCCTCTACTTCCCACCATGATGTCTGTTTGGTACAATTCCTGTAATGCTGTAATTTAAAGCATGCTGGAATGGTGGAGAAATAGAGAGGAATTAAATATTTGTGGAAACCAATATTCAGAATTGAAGCACAACCCTTCTGCATATCTAATCCACTTTACCTTCATTTATATCTGAAGCATACCTATAATTTTATCAATCATACCACAGAAATAATTTGGTTAAAACAACATATAACTTATACTTAAAAAACAAAAAGTGTTCGTTCATCAATCTAATAAAAATAAACTTTACCCAAATACCAATCATCTGAAAGATCCTATCTGCATATATCTGGTCTCTAATAATTTTATATAGATCAGGAGTATGGATCCAATAGTCTCCAGAGTTAAGTGACTAAGACGATTTGAAATTAACTCTTAGCAACCTTCAAAATTGTACATGCTTGTTGGGAGTTGATACAACATCTGGAGAGATAAAGATTTGCTACTCTGGTACAAGTTGACATTCTTTGAACAGATACAATAACATTCAAATACTGAAGGCTGTGATTATCTGAAGGACTTTCCATTTGGAACGCTCATTATATGCATATGGATCAGATTACCAACTGTAAACACTTTTTTTTTTTTTTTTTAATATTCTTTAGGAAGAAATGCTCCTTGCTATACTAAAAATCCATTTTGCAGCACTGTTAGAAGTGCAGAAACAAAAGGGTCTCATCTGGCTTTTCTGCCTGTGGATAGATCACTTCAAATTAAGTGTCTACAATTTCCTCCCTGACTGCTAATCCAAACTGTCTAGATGGGATATCAGTTCGCATTTGGGAATTGATTGGGCTGTGATAATATGTGCCTGTGCATCCAAGAAGAGGATCAAACCCTTAATGTGTAGCATTGCTAACCATAAACGGATTAAGAAGCTGAAAAAGTGACAAGAAGACCACTGAGCAATAATATCTGAAGATGACATTAAGCCTTTCTTGTTCTATTCTGATTTTGCTCAAGCAATTTATTACTCACAAACTGTGCCAAGCAAGTAGAACTGAAGAGTGAAGTACACAAAACAAACTGCTGGCAGGAGTTACATCTTGAAACACACTCTGAACAAAGAGTTCATTCAGACACCCTGGAAAGCTTGTTTTCACAATTGAGCTAATTCGTACTGTTGAATAAACAAATGTGACAAACTATCCCTGTCACTCTTAGGGAGCATCTGGCCACATGGTAAGAGGATCCGACCATGCAAGATGAAAATGATGGTAGAACATCTACCTCTACAGCTATGCCTGGATCATTCCTGTCAATTAGAAATGATTATTTTACCAACATGGTGCACGTGTGAAAGGATGTGTGCAAATTATATCATTTGTGTAGATTTCCATTTCACAGAGAAAATATCCCTTGTTGTGTATTGTTGAAGGCTTTCACGGCCAGCATACGATGGCTGGTGTGGGTCTTCCGGGCTGTGTGGCCGTGTTCTTGAAGTTCTGTTTCCTAACGTTCCTCCCTGGGCACAGAGAGAACTGCTCCTGTCTGTGCTCCTGCACTCTGAAGATGCCGGTCACAGGTGCTGGCGAAACGTTAGGAAACAGAACTTCAAGAACACGGCCACACAGCCCGGAAGACCCATACCAGCCATCCCTTGTTGACTTTGTTTCTAGAGATTTAATGCCAGTAAGAGGGCTAGTAGTTAAGAGAATAGACTTGGACCTCTAAGGAGCTCACTTGGGCACTCACTTTCTCAGCTGAACTATTTCACAACTTCTTAATGTTGCTCTCAGGTCTCAGAGAAATGGCTGAATTTAAATGCAATAAATAGCAGACAGAGACTTTATTTCAGTCATTGACCAATAAAAATACATTCTATAAAACAAAGCAAAATTATCCCCTAATATCTATAATTGTTGGCAACCATTTGTGGGTGAAGCTTACACATAATGTACCAGAATGTTGCTACTCTTAGAGAAATAAAATTATCTTGGTTGTTTAACAGATAATGCAAATAAAAATTATCAGAGTGCCCTGGAAATTAATAAATACAGTGGAACCTCGGTTTACGAATTTAATTCGTTCCGTGACTCTGGTCGCGACCCGAATTGGTCGCGACCTGAAGCAAATTTTCCCATAAGGTTCAATGTAATTACCGTTAATCCGTTCTGGCGTGGAGGACAGGGAGGCAGATATTGCTTGGAGGGAGAGTCCCCCTCCCTACGACCACGTGTCGGGGGCAGGAAATGGCAGCGGATCACGTGTCAGGGGTGGAAAAATGGCCGCGGATCACATGTCAGGGGCGGAAAAATGGCCACGGACCACGTGTCAGGGGCGGAAAATGGTCGCGGACCACGTGTCATGGGCGGGAAAATGGCCGCAGACCAGGTCACGGGAGGGAAAATGGCCGCGGATCCTGTTTGTAACCTGAGGCGGAGTTTGCGAACCGAAGCAAAATTTTGCAGCCGGAGCTGGTCGTCACCCGAAAAGTTCGTGAACAGAAGCGTTCGTAACCCGAGGTTCCACTGTAGCAGGTACCTGCCAGATTTGATCTTTGTGAAATGTGGCACAATAAACTTATTTATCCTTGACCACTCCCTAGAAAACACCAGGTTAACCAAGTTTACCATTCATTGATGCAATCCCAATTGGCTATTTATTTATTTATTTATTTATGTATCAGATTTGTCACCGCCCATCTCATTGAATGACTCTAAAACACAATTGCCTGGCCAATTACATTGCCTTCATTCTTCAGAAAGATGAGTGGTTCTATGATTTCCCTTTTCTAATACAAGACTCTCATAGAACCAGGCAGCTTCTTTTGCAGTCACAAATATCATACTGAACATTTATGTATTTGATAAAAAAGCATCTCTATTAAGATCTGGGGTAAACTTTCTCCCACCACCATGAATTTAATACTATGCATATTTAAAAGAGATCTTGGAAAGTATACATGAAATAAAGCAGCATGATGAGCAAACATCAGAGAGAATGCTGTTTTACACTGATTCAGATTCTTGGTCCATCTGGTCTGGGATTGTTTATACTTAAGACAACACTCCAGGCTTTCAGGCAGAGATCCAAAATTCCTGCCAAGCCCTACCTGGAGGAACTGAAAACTAGTACTTGAATTTGTGCACAAAGCTACTATGCTAGATAAGCAGAGGCAAATCCTTGGAATGGAAAGAACATGCAAAACACAATGCAGTATGATAGTGCCTTTCACTGAAGCAGTATTTAATGATTTAATTTAGCTAAGTTGTGTGTATGTTGAGAACCATATCTATAGAATGTGAATCAAACATAGGATGGATGGATACAGAGAGAGAGAGAGAGAGAGGGAGAGAGACTGTACTAAGCTATTTCTGTTACTGCTCGCAGTGTAAAACATAATATCAGCTTTAGTTATTGCCCTAAAACAGGAGTATGCAACTTTGAGGAGATGGCTACACTTAGCTTTCTTTGGTTGCACCACACCATACAGATGTTTTGGGTTGAGGGGTTGTTATGTTGTTGTTATTTTTGAGGGAGGGAGACTTTAGGTTTTTATAAAACTATGATACCTTTTCATGTGTCTGAAGATGGAGGGAACCATTATTAATTTCCAGCAATTGCAGTCAGAGGACATATTCATAGCCATAGAAAGGACACAGTCCTGGTTACTCATTCCTGCCCTGAGAAGTCCTAAGAGACTTCTATGGAGCACTCTAAATGTCAAGCTAAAACTCATTTGATCCTAACTAATTCCACTGATAATTGAAAGTGCCACCTTCACAAAATATAGATAGTGGGTTTAGTGACAATTGGAGAAGAGAGTTCTGAAGAAGAAACAAAAGGAACAGAGAACTGAAATTCTCAAATGAATCTCTCATTAAACTGAAGCTGTCCAGAGGAGTACACAAAAGCCAATCTGCAGGTGTTCAGAATCTGAAACTTGAGATGATAAGGCAATCATCACTGAGAAAGTTACAATGCCAGCTTTTGATTTAAGTTGTCTGCCTAGAAAAGAAGAGCTATAGCTCCATTGACTTTAGCAGAATTAATCCAGATTGTATCAGCTAAAATAAGTAGCGGTGGTGGGGAGAGATCAATCTAATTTAAGGTGCCTTGAAGTTACATAGAGAGCCAAACAGATAAAGTCAAAGCTGCATGCCAAAATTCTAACTTATTTTTCTTTACTGAAATAGATTTTCTTTTTCTTTTCTTTTTTGCTCACATGCCACTTTATTCTGTATAAATCTGCTGACATTTTTAAAGGTCCAGAATTCTGGGTTTAAGCCAACAACTCTTGAATCCTTTTCATCAATCCAGTGACAGGGAGGCAACATGGAGTAATGGATGGGTTGCTACCTACATCTGTTGGCTGGTTCTGACAGTTACCAGTACACATATCATATTTACATGGAGTACAATCTGTATTTGGACATGATTTTTGTTCCCTGTGATTTGACCTCATGAGTCCTTATTTGCCTTCAGAAACATAATTTCAGTAAACCTGACAACAATTCTATAGGTAGAAGTTGCATTATTCCAAGAGTGGGATTGGAAATGATAGTTTTCCCAAGTCTTAGTCATAGATCTGTCCATGCTGTATAGCACATTGGGTAACAATTGCTCTCTGAGGGTTTCAATGAGTTGTGACAGTTTCTGCTTCTTCCCGTGCTAAATTTTCAGTTAAGCAAGATTTGACCTAAAGGGTTCCTGTTTAAAACACAAACAGTACAATTTTAATTGGAGTGAAAGGAATAGTTATTCCCTTGTGATACCTGGCAAGATCATGGCAGCTAGAAGACTTATAATCAAAGTTCCCAGCCAAGTGGTAAATCATATTTTTCTGGAATTCTTCAACTCTGAAGTCTGAAATGAGTGGCAAAACTCCATCCTAACTTCTCTGTCTGCCCAGTATATGACAGATTAAGAAGATTAGAGCTGTATTGCAAACTATAACTCTACTTGTTTCCTTTTTGCTCAAGTGGCGTAAAATTTCATGCTTATGAAATGTCAAAGCCTCCTTAATATTACCATCTTTCTGTGTATTATTATAGGTTACATACTATAGTTTCATTGCATTGGATATAATTTAGCAGAACTTTCTTATTCATTTCTCTAATCTGAAATGTCTATACTTATCCCCTTTAGATTAGCTTCTAATTATTTCTCTGATAGAACTTAAGTTGTTACCGACCATGGACATAACATATAAATTAAACCACTCATAGCTTCTGAGAAATTTAAGTTATTAATGTGCTCATCTCAGCATCCCTGTTTATTTCCTTTCATTATAAATGATTTATATGATTCATTAGATTCGGGTAATTATCATTTTAGACTCATAGCTCTGTTATTTATGCAAGCTCTGCTTCTGTTGATGAAGTACACTGCAAGACAGGTTTGATCAGTTAGATATACAGGATAATGAAGTCAGACAAATTATCTTTAAAGGACAATAAGACAAGTCATATTTTATTGCTAGAAATATTGTACATGAAAATTATTCATACACTTATTTTATAGAGCTGGGTCTGGTGGGTGACCCCTCTTTGAATAAAAGTTCATAGAAAAAAAATGAAATTGAAATCATGTTTTGAAATGCTCATATGTAGCCTAAATAAGCTACAGAAAAAATCCAAATAAAAAACCTAGAATATCTGTACTGGTGCACTAGAAAAAGAACTGAAAGGCATCAATAGCACAACTATTAAAATGCCAAAAATTATGCACAATTACTGAATTATCAAAACTTTCATTAGCCTACATGGTAGAAAAAAAGAGAATGGGGAAAGACCACAAAAAGGCCAGAAGCATTATCTTGATTTTTGCAGCCACAACATCTGCAGTTTAGAGTCACTGTCAAGATGGAAACTGCATTAGTGTTGCAGGTATCAGATTTTACCACATATGAACAAATTTGCCAATATAGCATAAAAGTGAATTAGGAGAGGGTTGTGTGACCTTTCAGGTTTTTAAGTACTGTAGCATGCTGTACCTACCTCCAACAAGTTAATCAGCCAAATCTAGATTTAATTAAAATCAAGCTAGTAATATGATTTCCTCCTCATGTAGTTAGTATTTTCTTTTCTCTTCACTTTGTTAAACATTACAGTTCATTATTTGTAGAAGAAGATCCAGAGGCTAAATCAAAGGCTTTGCTCAAAGAATGGAGCCCTGATTTAGGAAATGTTTATCCCTTCTTTTTATTAACTTACATACATAGAGTTGAAATTGACTGTAAGGATAATATTAATGAGCAAAGAACATCTTACTCTTTTGTTCAGCACAAGGCACAAAAATGCTAGGCCTTATTTCATCTTTGTCATGTTGCATATTGATACATTCAAGCATTTTGGGAGGTGAGATAGAATTACCTATCCTTAGCATGATGAATGATGAAATGAGAGATATCCAATAAAATGCCTCCTAAATCAATATTGAAAACATATATTTGTTTGCCTTCTATGTGGATGTTAGTCTTGGGAGATTTAAAAAGTTGTTCTAATGTAATGTTTTATTTCATATTGACTGATAGGTTTTATGCCATTATTTCATCTAAAATGGGAATATCAAATTCTGCCAGATGATATACAAAACATAGACACCACTGCTAGTGTCCCACTTTAAATTAAACACTGATGGTAATAAATATAAATTGTCCACCATAATTTGCTGTTGTTTTGCTCAAGTAAATGTTTCACACTACTGCTCTATATCAAGACGGATTTTTTTTTTAATCTGAGAGCTTCACACATGCTTCTTTCTTTATTTTTGTGGATGTCAGCATTTTTACTCATTTCCTTGATTTTTAGAAATTTGAGTTTTTAACTGATTAAATTGTAAGTCAATTTTAAAACTGCACATTCAGAACATAGGTACAGCAGTGTTGGCAAAGAATGGGCAGAAGGTCATAGATAGGTTAGCAAGTTAGACAACCTGAATTAACTGTTTTTTGATGAAATCCTGACCATTTCAAACATAAACACAAGAAAATATATGATATTATTGTGAACTGAATTCTATTTGGGAAGAACATCTGAGCTCTTCCTATACACCATGACACTTCTGATTCTTACTTCATGGAGAAGGTGAAGAAAACACAGAATTTATATAAAAACACAATTTAAAAACAGCCACTTCCAAGCAAGTAAATAAATTATCACCCAGTAAGGTTAGAGTTTTAAAAGATTTCGACATGAGGCATTACTTTTCCAACACTTATTTTTAAATACTACTTTTACATTTTTTATTGGCTTGGTATCATTTAAGGGATATTGCCTGCTGTTGAGAATAGGTTAGCAATTGCTTATAACTGTTTTGTTTGCCACCTTAATTATTTAAATAAATATGTCTTTATTTAAACAGACCAAAGCAGAAATATACAACCAACACTGACTATTTTTGTCTTATTAGCTATACCAGGATTTAGTATGAAATCATGCTATCAATAAGAGGAAAAAAACATACATCTTCAACTAAATCTCAGATTATTAGGGACTAATAAAAGATATGCCAATTTATTTTATATCTGAATGTGGAATTTTTCCTAAGTTTTTGCAGGAAATTAGGCAAAAATCTCTCTCTCTTTCTCCCCCGCATGCGTGTGTGTGTGTACACATACACACACACACATCCTGAGAACAAGCTGACTGCACACTGAGCCTGAAATCAATCTCGCTGCAGTGAACAAGCAACAAGTTGTATTTTTAATACTGAGAATAAGCAAAAGGTAAAAAAGCGAATGCAGCTTTTCATGCTGTATCAGTAGTTTGAAAGGTAATACTCTAAAGCAAAGCTGTTGGAATACTATGAAGTTTCTTTTTAATTAACCACATACACCCGTAATGGGAAGCCTCAGTTCTACATACATGAGAGTTTTATAGAAATGGAGATGAAAGTCCAGTCTTTCATTGTAGAAGGAGCAATATCAAAGGTTTATGTTGATGAGGATGAGGATGATTAATTCCATTAGTTTTCTGTTTGGAGAGTTGAAAAACAGGGAACACCTTCTATTGAAAATGTATCTAGCAAATTTTCTACTTAAAGAAAATGTATATACAATGGCTTTTTAAAACTTACTTTATTTTAATTAATGTTCAAAGTTCTGTGGGTTGCAAATCCATCCACTCATAATCATGAAAGCTTTATTTATATAGCCAGCTCATTGTTTCATTCACTACACTGAATCAGGGCACATAAAGTAGCTGGTGTCATGTATCTGCAGCATTCTTTCAATTCAAATGATCAAAGTGGTCTGATTTAAAGTGGTCTTTTGATTTGGAAAACAAACAAACAGCTTTTTTCCATTACCTTCTGTTGGTGCTTCATTGATCCTGTGAATGAATGTGCAAAATTCATTCACAAAATTTGCAAAAATGTGCAAAATGTCAAATCCCTTTTAGATCTTTTTTTGGCAGCATTGTCAAATATTATAATTTTCTGTTTCTGGTTTATGTAAAGGACAAGTTGGTTATGAAGAATTAAAATTGTAGTTAATAGTATAATTGTATGAATGAATAGTATGGGTTCTATAAAGTTGTTTCTTTCTAAAGAACAACCCATTTCTCTTTTTTTGATTATAGAATGTCTGTTTAGTTTATAACAGAGAATTATAAGCACAGAAAGCCTGCTTTCTTTAAGATATAATTGCTATCATCTTTTTTTCCCCCTCTTTTGACTCTCCCCTCAGACAATGTCCTCTCCTCTTTTTCCTGCTCTGCAAGTTCTCTTAACTTCAGGGGTTCCTTTTCTTAAGAGAAGTAATTAACCGTTTAGTCACATTGTAAGAGAACAAAAAAAAGAAAAGAAAAAAGAAGTGTTTATTTATATTAAAATGGTTAAAGTGCCCAGTAGCCAAAGCTCTCTTGGACATTTACAATAAAAGACACTTAAAAAAAAAAGCAATCTGAGTAAAAGCGTATATAATAAAATCAAATAATATACAAAATAAATCCACGTAATCTAGGCAAAACAATATGAAGTAAAATATAATTAAAAGCCAATCAACAATGCCTTGAAAAGTAGAAAGGTCTTCAGCTGGAGCTGAAATTATGCCAGTGTGGATGCCAGTCAAGCCTCTTGGCTTGGGAATTCCATAGATGGGGGTGCCAGCACAGAAAAAGGTCTCCCTCTTGTAGATGCCCACCTCACCCTCTTTGGTGAGGGGACCTGAAGAAGGGCCCCATTAGATAATCTTAAGGTCTGGGTAGGTGTATATAGGAGAAGGGGCTCCTTAAGTAACCTGGTCCTAAACTGTTTAGGGTCTAAAGATAAAAACCAACACTTTGAGATGGATATAAACACATACAGGCAGCCAGCGCAGATGGCAAGGGACTGGCATTGTATGTTAATATTGTCTTGTCCCAGTGAACAGAATAGCTGGTCTGTTTTGAATTAACTGAGATTTCTGGACCATTTTTGTGGCAGCCCCATGTGCAGCACATTGTGATTATTCAGCCAGGAAACTGCCAGAGCGTGAATGACTATTGTAAAGCTATCTCTGTTCGAGCAAGGTCACAACTGGTAAGTCAGATGAAACTGATAAAAGGCAGTCTGTGCCACTGAGGCCTAGTGACAGTGGTGCATCTAGAAGCACTCCCAAATTGCAAAGCTGCTCCTTTAGGGCAGGACCCCTCCAGAACAGGTGAAGTACCACTTAGTTAGACAGATGCCCCATCTACAAACAGTATCTCTGTCTCATCTAGATTAAGTCTCCATTTATTGGCCCTCATCCAGTCCATTGCCCTGCCCAAGCACCAATTCAGAAAGCCAGCCACCTCATCTGAGTTAGATGAAAAACAGAGGTAGAGTTGGGTATCTGCATATTGATGGCACTCTAGCCCACATCCTCCAATTATCTCTTCCAGTGGTTTCATGTACATATGAAAGAGCTAAATAGATAAAATGAGACAGAAGAGTGATCCCCCAGCACCACCATCTGGAAGGAGCCATCCAAGTTGGAGTGGAACCACCATTGTATAGTGTTCCAACTCAGACAACTAGTCCAGAAGGATACCATGGTCAATGATATTGAAAGCCACTGAGAGATCCAAGGAGATCAACAAGGTCACATTCCTCCTGTCTTTTTCCCAGCACAAAACATCCCAAAGGGTGATCAAGGTGGTTTCTGTTCCACAGCCAGGCTTGAAAATGAAAATCAGTTTTCACCCAGGAAAACCTGATCCTCAATTACCTGCTCAAGCATCTTGCCTAGGAAAGGGAATATTGGCCACTGCCCTATAGTTATTTTCATCATCCAGGTCCAGATTTCTTAAGAAGTACCCTTTTGTCACATTTTCAATTTGCCTGCCAAACGTTACGTCAAGCAAAGCTTTGTCAAACTAAAGTATCCCCTTGAAGCTCCACTCAGCCCTAATATTGATGAATGTTATCTGAGGTATATTTTAAAGATATAAAATTAGAATGGGAAAATATTCTTCCCATGTCTGAAAAGAAAACAACCATCTTTCACGCTCTTGTTTTTTGTTTTAATTCCTACAGAGTTGCAGAGAACTGCAACATGTTGATATCTAGGATTATCTACAGACATCTATATTTCTCCAGAGGAATCACATAAATGTATGGAATGTGGTGCTCTCTGAGTTTCATTACCCAACTAGGTTACATCATCAGTGTCCTACAGTGTTAGTTGGGTAATGAACCGTCTGCAAGCAAACAACCAACTTCAGAGATCACCAGGAATTCCACAATTCAACTCTGAGCTACAGATATTCTCTTCTGTTGAAATATATGGAGTTTTGTGATCTTCATTCTCCTTCCTTATCTTTTGCAAAATGTTTTTTACATATTTCCATCATTTCTGTTGTATTGGATGAAGATGGGATAATACATTCCCTGCCTCAGATATCTGTGTTCTGTGTTAAACTTTGCATGTGTATTTCTCATATTACTGATTCAATTTTAATATGCAAAACTAAGTACTATGAATACATTTCTAAGCTACTACAGTGACAGAGATATGGCTCAAATTACCACTCAGAAGTAGTAAGAGGAATGAGAATACTGCAAAATGCACTGTATTTGGCATACACTGGCAAATATCTTACAAGAAATGAATAAACTAGTAAATCATTTTTCTTAGAACTGCAGTTAGTCAGATTTTCAAGCTATCAATTATATAGATATTTCAGATGATTTTCAGAGCTTTTCTAACTTCAGTGAACTATCTTCAGGGTCAGAATCTCCATTCTTGAAAGAACTCAATATTCTGAGTTAAGTTTGAATCCTTGGAATATATTTAATTATAGGAGAAACTTCCTATAATTGGTACTAACAAGTGGAGCAATTTCAATCTCTTAATGTCCATGTGTATATAGTATATGCTATTAAATGCTGCCTTCCATGTTCCTATGATTGCCATTGTATTTCCACTTGCAATATGTTACTATAACACCTAGTAATTAAGAGACACAATCTGCAGAGTCAGTCAATTTTCAGGTAGAAATGGTGGAACAACCTCAGAAGATTGACTGCAATAAAGAGAAATGTTGGTTAATGTGAAATGGTTTCGCAGAATCTTGGTAGTGGGGAAAGGACCTTGGTTCAGGAAGAAATCTCTTCATGTGTAAAAACAAGAAAAAGCATTATACATGTAACACCTTAAAGGTTTAACCAATTAACTATTATCTTAAGAAAATATAGTTCCCAAAGTTTATTCTGCTAATCCTTACATTGCTGAAATACTTTGTCTTATTTTTTTTTGCACAAGAGACTAATAAAAATTTCTCTTGAGAAATTATAACTGTAAACCATCCTTAGTTTGAGCTAGGTTTATCACCATTCATATTCCTCCATGTTGAAAATGTAATATTTTGTTCTACTTACTAATGTTAATCAAATACAATGCAAATGAAAAGTAAGGAGAGAATAGCATGAAGTTCATTACACAAATTAGACCTATTACTGTACCTCAGCCTCTAAATTCCTCTTAACTCCTTCAACAGACTGTGAGGATAGAAGACATAAATGTTGTTTTGAGACTTTCAGGTGAAAACCATAAGAAAGCCATAAGATAAATTCAATATAAATACAGTGGTACCTCAGGTCACGAACTTAATTTGTTCCACGACTCTGGTCGAGACCCGAATTGGTCGCGACCCGAATCAAATTTTCCCATAAGGTTCAATGTAAATACGGTTAATCCGTTCTGAACCATATGTATTTTTTTTTTAAAGCACAAAAATATGAAACAAAATACAGTACAGTGCAGTATGAAGAGAGAGAAGGCTAACCTTGCTCGACGCGACTTCTGGCGTGGAGGACAGGAAGGCGGGTGGGGAGGTGGTTATTGCTTGGAGGGAGAGTCCCCCTCCCTACAGGAAGCCACGGCCACGTGTCACAGCAGGGAAAATGGCCGCGGATCCTGTTCGTCACCCGATGCGGAGTTCGAGGACGGAAGCAAAATTTTGCGAACGGTGCTGTTTGTGACCCGAATTGGTCATGAACAGAAGCGTTCGTGACCCAAGGTATCACTGTATTGGAGATATATGTATATATATATATAGATATATATAGATATACACACACATATATTTCAATATATAATAATATGAAAATGAACACTATGGATGGCTATTTTTGATCTATTCTGAGCTATCACTGTTTTATTTCCCAATATACCTGTTTAACTGAATAAAGAAAAGGAGATAACTTGAACTAAGCTTAAAGTAAACTAGATGGCTGATGCAGATTAAAAAGTGATTATTGTCAAGTCAGACATTTAAAGCCTTATATGTGAAGTTCATTAAATACTTCTGTTTGAATATGTCATTCCATTTTTAACACTGGTAACTCCTGCTTGTATTCCTTTGAGTTACCTTTATCCTAAAATTGATGTGATGGATTCAATACCAAATTTATCTGTTAAGCTTGGCATGATAAAGAGAATGGCTTCCTTGTTAGTCTCATATAAGGAAGCAAATAGACCAATCCTCTAAATAGGTCAGATCAAGGAACACAGTGGGTGCTTCTGCTCTCTTGATGTGATGACTGTAGTAGGATTGCACTTGCCTGTTAAGCCCAAAGGTCTTCAGAAATTCTAGCTGTGCAAATGATCAATTTTTTTCGTTGGTTCAGAGGGTTGATTCCACATATTCCTATTTGATGATCACATGAAATGACAGTATATTCTTTTCAACGTCTTGCTTCACACCTGGGTGAGCTATTCAATTCTTTTTCTTCCCTAATCAGGTGCATGACTTCAGCCTTGTCAGATAAATAAAACTCTGCAGTGACAACTGCATGACTGGTGGACTAACCCTTTTTTTCTTTGTTGACAGTACAGTATGATGTGGAGGCAGGGGAAAAGAAAGTATTTAAGGACAGAAACAGAGCAGAATTTTGCAGCTGTGTTTTACTATTTGTTGAGTATCCATAAGACTATTGAAAAGCATGATCAAATGTGTTACATATATAACTGTTCTTCTACTTTGTATGAGCATAGCCATTCCCCACATCTTCATGCTGTAGAGAAAATAGAGTTAGAAGAAGAGTGTATATGTGGGTTTATAAAGAAAAGAAGGAAAGCTCCTTCTTGCCTCTCATTGAACCACTTTTTCTAGGGTTAGAGAATGTCTACTATAGACCAAATATGGCCAGCCAGGCGTTGCCATCTAGTTCATGGAACCTAAATAAGAGGTCTTGCCTATTTACCTCTGGCTACCACATTTGACCATTCAACGGCAGTATATAGAGACCAAAAAACTCCTAAAACTTTGCTTGCATCTAGAAGTCACCTGGATTTTTATAGCCCAGATAGGATAGTCCTACCCTATAATCCTTAATTTCCTCTCCATCCATATAAAGGACAATGCAGGGAGCCATTGCTCTTTTCCTCTTGTCCACATAGGAAAACACTCAGTTTCTCCATGTTCAGAGCAAGAGGAGCACTTATGTTCTCCTTTCTTCTGAGCATAAAAAGAAACTTCCTTCTTTTACTCAGATGGAAAGTAGGGCTGAGACTTTTAGAAAAGAAAGATTATCTAGCATGGGAATGGACAAATTGACTTTTGGTCCAAATGTAGTTCTCTACCCCAATATACAGAATGTGATTGTTACGTAGTTTTTCTAATTGCCTCAATATTTGATCTGCTTAAATTGTGAATATTATGATGGAGCTCCCTGACAAGTTTTGATAAAGGAAATTAAAGATGAAGATGTTGATGATAATTAAACATATTTGTTGATAGAAAATATTTCAGGCATTAACTATAAATACAGTGACTATATTTTTTTTATAATAAAGGACAATCCTTTATTTCAGAAAGATGTCCTTTAAATTTATTTAATTATTTTCTTGGTTTTGCTCTTGAATTTTCCTTTGTAAAGCAGTAAACATAAGCATTATGTTTATTTTAAACATAAACAATTTTTTTTTTATCCTTACGAACCTCTTTCAGATTTGTCCTTTTTTAAGTTTGTCCTTTATTTTTTCCAAGAAAATATTGTCACTGTAACTATAAATACAGTTTCAACAAATAAGATTAGAGTGATCTAACTTCCAGTATAGGACAGGATAAAAGGGGGCAGGGAGGGAATATTAAGAATTAAACTTTGATTCATATTTTTTACAATGTGACTCAAGATAGAGGAAAAATATTTGAGAGTTTATTTTTATTTATTTATTTGATTTCTA
Organism: Python bivittatus; assembly: GCF_059951505.1. Taxonomy (NCBI): domain Eukaryota; kingdom Metazoa; phylum Chordata; class Lepidosauria; order Squamata; family Pythonidae; genus Python; species Python bivittatus. Next base: position 25,840,836 of record NW_028277113.1, on the reverse strand, counting down.
TAGCTGCCCATCTCAACAAGTGACTCTTATTACTGTTATCATTGCAGTCAACTCTTATTACTACCTATTATCAACAAGAGGGACACGATCTCCAATTATTCAGGTCTTATTTGTCTGGAGGGCTCAACTGGACAATATTTCTCTTAACAATGAATCCAATAGTTGTCATGGTAACAAATGCACTTACTACAGGCTGTGGGCTCAGCATGACAAAAAGGCCAAATTGTGGGGGTATGTGCGTCTTTGTGTGTGTGTATACAAGCATGCATGAGACAGGTTCATAATCAAAATAGTGTGATGATAACCTTTGTTTGTGGAGTTCAGTGGGAATACAGTTCTGTTAAACTCATGAACATGCATACAAGCAAACTGCTGTATTTAACAATGCTAAGTGAAAAATAGAGCAGACATGTATTTACCCCATAAAGTCAAATGAATATACCAATTATTCAGAAATTCTGGGCATGTATTATTCTTAGAAATTATAAGATAGTACAAACTTTATAACTTTGCCTCATGAATGATGTTACCATGAGAAAATTACAAGGACGTTGTAACTGTACCATATATCACAGTTAATACAAGGACAACTATTTAGCTGGCACATAAAACACAAGTACCAGTTGGTAGAGGAACTGTGATGCCACACTTTCCACCAATAGTAGTGTGGAGGGGAGGGGCAGTAAAAAAAATAGGGTCCTTCAATATCATATTGGTGCCAACACTCCTTATGTAGGTCCCGATGTTCCATCTCCAGAGACGATGTGAGCAAACATTTCAATCCCTTTTCCCATTTTGTGAGAGGCACATGGAAGGTTTTAAGGATAAAATTGATTCCTTAATTGTAGCAAAAGGGACTGTTGAGCAGGGCAATGAAGTTGCACTTTTGGATAGGAGACCCTGAGCATACCAGCCAAAGCCCAGTGTGGCCCTTGAGCTAACAGAAGTTGGTCATCCTGCACTAACTGATATGTCCATATTCATGTATTTCAATATACATGAATATCAAGATGACACACTTCAAGCAGACATAGGTAACCTGTGATTCTCCTGAAATGCTAAACTACAACTCTAAACAGCCCCAACTAGTTTAGAAAACAGTAAAGTGTGCCGTGAGTTACAGTTCAGCACCATCCTGAGGGACAATGGTTCTCCATTCCTGAATTAAAGCACTAATGTTTACTCCCAGAAATGCAATATTAGGATTTTTATCAGGTAGAACTCTGCCAGACTATTTGCTCCCTTTTCATTTGCCCTATCCTTGCATTAATTTTGGGGACAAATTAAAAGGGAAGCAAAAATATAGGGGGATGAGAATTACATTCAAAATTACAGGGAGGCAGGAAATAGCACCATATATTGGAGAGGTTGTGAGGAATATCTGTTTCTTCTCTTCTAATAAAGTTTTAAGCTTGTGTACTTCCCACGATGAAGGGGATCTTCTCCACCTTGCAGGAATGCAGCATTAGTGAGATGACCACACAATTTTGTCTAGTAAATTGCTCATGTTTAAAAGAAGTTACAAGATGGAGAGAGCCCATCAGCTGTATGCAGGTGAGAGAATGTGCAAATAGGCTTTTTCAAAATTAAAATTAAAAAGATAGCTGTCCCCATTGGCTACTGCCAAAGTAACACAACCTCCCCTTATCCCTTCCTTGCAATTTGTAACAGGAATTGTTTTGTTCTCTGTGAAAAGGCAGAAAAAAATGTCTCTGCAAAAAAGTGAAGACTCTCATAAATAAAGGGGGCAGAATTCAGCCTGGCATTAAGTGGAGCCTGTAATGCTATCTGAGTCAAACAATCTAACAGCCTAGATTGGGAATAGTAATAAATTTCAAGTCTTTCAGACCAAACCAAAGAAGTAGTAGAATAATCCTTTGACCATTTTTTCCCCCTATTTCTTTGGCCAATGGTCGCAAGAGATTCTATGTATCACACTATCCTCTGGCTGTCCACGCAGCCTCTACCACTAAAAAGATCTTTTTCTTTAAAAAAAATGCCAGCGCCATGATGGGAAGAAAGATATAATTCCATCGCAACTCAAGCTCTTTAAAAAATGGTACTTGTAATGCTTCTGAGGTTTAAATAAACATACCCAAAACCCACAGTTATCAAGAAACTTCTTTGCTGGTTCTAGTAACAAAATTAAGCTGGATAATCTCAAATCCTCTCCAAACATTCCTGCCCATTTTTTGTTGCTTACACCATTATAGTTTGACTAGCATAACCATTACACTGATTTAAGGTTTTGTCAATATACAAAGCCGATGCAGTGTTGTAAGTCATGCAGTGGTCATAAATTCAGTACCTTATTATAATACAGATTTACAATAGTGTAAGACATTTACTTGTCATCATGTTCTGATGTAAAACCTGATGAGAACATTGTACTTCAGACAAAGAAGTAGCTAATGCTTTCATGCTTCTAATGTTCCAGGTGTTGCCACCATGACCATGACCGTGTTGGTTATATTATAAATATTAAATGGTGTATTTCTTTTGAATCAAATGCAGCGTTGATTACAGAAGTAGCTTACTGCATATTTAATCACATTGACTTCCATGGGACTTACCTTAGACATGAATTATGTGTTCCATTGATTTCAATGCAATATAATGTAGTTATGTTCACCCGGATCTAACCCAATTAGAAAGCAAATATTTGTTCTGTAATTCAAATAATAAGCTGAAGAATACCTGAAAAATGCATTAAAAAAACTGATAGCTGATTTCAAAGGAAAGACAATAAAGTTTCAGTATAAAGGAAGAATTTTACTTAGGGATGTGCTATACCTTGCTAAATCTTTCAGTATCCAATACTGCACTTCTTGAGATTCCTATCCACAGCAGCATATATGCCAAACTCATAGCCCGTTCTGAATTATTTTCCAAAATTATTTTAGGCTCTAGTATTCACATATTTAAGTACAGAGATTGATACATGGTTTAATTTTTCATGAACTGCCAGCATTCATAATGTAAACTGCTCATTTTTCTGACTGAAAAATACCACAGATTTGGCTCATTCATAATGCTTAATTTGGTAATGAGATTTTCCCCCACTGAGCAGAAATATACAAAAGTACAGATGTGCAAATCCTACATATCTGTACATGTGTGTGAGAGAGACATATGTATATTTCTAGGGGTGAACAGTTTAAGTGCACATCGTCACCATTGCCATATATTCAGAAGAAAAATTATGTTGGCTGGATTATTTCTTATCCTGTTCCATGCTAAACCTTCTTGAACATTCAGGTTTGACAGCAGTAAGTTGCTTTAGGGAAAAATGCAAGATTTTACTATCATTTTGAACAAAAAGAAATATAGCATCTGGATGCTTTCCCTTTGTGAGAAAGATAATACAGTAGATGCTATTTTTAACAACTAACATACTGTTAATGTTGGAATAAACTTAATGGGAGTCAGTGTGACATTAGCACGTTGAAGCAAGGAAATTAAATAGACTATTAGTAGGAGGGATCCTACCATTATCCAAATTAAGAAAATCATCATGTAATAGGAATAGTCTGACATTTTTAATGGAAGTCTGAAAGTACATTAAGGACAACTATGCGAAGAACATATGAATACTGCATTTTACAGCACAAATATCCTAAAGAAAGAGAGATAACAACTAACATATATTCAAAGAAGCCTTCATCTGGATTTTAAATGCTGGTACAATTTTTTTATACTGTATATGTTGTACCATCCACCACCAGGTTAAACAATATTTTTTTTTCTTACTGTGCCTCATATGATATATATCCTTTATATATAATACTCCAGCCAGTATTATATACAATGCCTTCTTAAATTATTGAATTATCTGATATGTCAATAATTTTAAGGTCAAACTATAGGTTATATATATTGTACCTGAACGTCCTCAGAAAGGTGCTTCACCTTGACAGGCAAGTTATTGGGCATCTGTAAAGTGATGCTGCCAAGCCAATTCAGTTCATTTGGCTCAGCCAGTTCTCCTCAACTGCACATGCACAGAAGCCATGTCTATCAGCTCAAAGTAAAATTGTCTGGTTCCTGTACTCTTACCTTTAGAAGTGGGAAAACTTCTTTATCATATTTCTCCTAATTTACAAACCAACTACAATCAATAACTTCAGTGCTCACATGCATCCTTTCCTTGGTAGAGAAAGATCTAAGGGTCAGAAAATAAATGAATGAATGAATGAATGAATGAATGAATGAATGAATGAATGCTAATAATAATTGAATACTACAGGAGGGAGAAAATGAATATCCAAACCAACCTTAATAAACATCATTTTCTAAACATAACAACTAAATTTCTCTATTCACTGACTGTCAATATTCTTCTTTTGTTAATCCTGTCATTTGTCCATAGCCTCTGAGCATAGGAGAAGGAAGAGAGAGGAAGATACTTGGTCTGACTTCTAACAGCTAGTGCATATTTTTTAAAGGGAGTTGTTGTTGTTTTAAAAAAACTTTCTTAAAATGAATTTGAAAAATTTCTTTCTTTGTTCCAAGTATTGTGCCTGGATATTTGCAGGATATAAGAGGTTTCTGTCTGATAGACTGTTAAAAAGAACTGACTCCTAAGAGGGAAAGAAGTTAGGATGTGTGTTAGTGTTTGGATTTGTTCCAGACAAGACTAGAGGATCTGCTTGTAGAACTAAAAACTTGTAAGAGTTGTTCAAATGGGAAAAGCGGTTGAGGGCATGAACACAACAGAAAAGCTAAAATGAAAAGAGGTGAGAGGAATTGCTGGCAACAAGCAGTGAAGAAATAAGAATTAAGAATTAATCTTCATTAAAGAATGTCCACTCATTTTCAATATGCCACACAACTTCTCAGGTGCAAATTTTAGCAATCTCAACCTTCTTCTGCTCTGGATTCTTTACATGAAGTCAATGTAATCCTCCCACCTGCTACCTGATCCATTTCAAAATGTATATACAGAACCATAAAATCTATATACAGAACCTAAAGATGGGCTAGAAGCCAAACTATTTGGAAGTAGCAACATTGAGGGAAGCATTTCATGCACTATGGTTCAGAGGAGGAGAAGAAGGAGAAGGAGAAGGACAAGGAGGAGGAGGAGTTATGCAGAAATCAACAATACAGAAAGTATTAGAGAATGTTTCAAAAAACATAAATACCTTTCTGAGAAACGTTGACAAAGTAAATATTAAATGAATTGTTCATATTAGTAAATGAATAAAACATAATTGTTCTTTCAGCAGTTAATATTGATATTAATTGGTCTGAATCTGGATCTAAAATTTTCCACCTTGCTTCATAGTGCTAAATATTCTCCAGTAGCATCTAGAATTTTCCCCAGTTTGGAAGTTTCCTACCCTAGAGGAAAAAAATCACTGAAAGATTACAGGAAAGCCTGCATTCATTCTGTTCCAGTTACTGGCCACTGTTTGATAAAGAATGCAGAGTTCAAGATAGCACTGGACTGATTTGTCCTGGCAATTCTTACATTCTATCCTACTTATTATATAGACCACAGATGAAGAAGTTTGACTTGATGAGTGACTTTGCAGAGTTTCTTGGAATATGTTTGTATAACTGTTCAGAGTAAATGAATGAAAAGAGGAATGGATTATCCTTATATATAAATGATAGACACCATTAGACAGCACTAGTAATAAGGAAAAGTAATGGTAGACTCTGCTTTCCAACAGGTTTTATAATACATGACAGTAATTTTAATATCATTAAAGAATCATTCCATAAATTCTGTCAGATCAAACACAGACCTTCATTAATAAAAAATACATTTCATTAACACTTTGGAAATTGCAATATTCAGAAATATTGCATTCATAACAAACAAATGAAAGATAATAAAGAGATTGCAGAATTTTATAGCTCAGAGTTTTATCCAAGAATGATTTTTCAGAACAGCATCCAAGCTTGTGGCCACCATTCTTAAAGTTATTAAGGTGAATTAAAATTATTAGCAATCTTAAGGGGCAGGAGGAAGGCTATGACCCTTCCTCAGTTTATTTTACTCCTGTTGTACTTTGTGAATAAGGAACAATGTAACACTCACCAACATATTATTTATTACGTGTACAATATCAGATGAGAGCAGGAGGGAAGCAATACTGAGATCTTCAGCTCAGGCATTACCTGTACCAAGGATTAACAACTTTCTTGGGCTCAAGTAATCTCCAAAACAGTATTTAAAAAGCTAAAATATAGCAACTTCTTCAGCTCCACTACAATTTCCAGCCCTATTGGAAAATGTGACCATTTCAGCAGGTCTAGGGCTGACATGATGTAATGTTATTCCCTTGATGTAATTTATACTATACTATACTATACTATACTATACTATACTATACTATACTATACTATACTATACTATACTATACTATACTATACTAGATATGATTCAGAAAACAAAAATAATTACAAGATTTTTAATGCAAGAAGAAATTAAATTTCTGCAAGAAGAATCTGTCTGTCAGATAGCCCACTCAGTGAAATATCTTGGTTTGCACTTGACAGGAACAATAAAAAAATATGCCAAAATAATTATGCTAAATTATGGCAAGAGATTAAAAAAGATCTTGAAAGGTGGTGGAATCTAAAGCTAAATCTAATAGTTAGGATCAATTGCAATTATTAAAATGAATGTATTACCCAAGATAAACTACCTTTTTCAAATAGCATCAAGTAGAATTTCTGAGAGAACTCTACAAGAATGGTAAGGCAGTAAATTCACAGCAGGAAAAGACCCAGAGTTAAAGAAAAAAATTTATAAGACTCTAAAGGGAGAGGTAACCTTGCTGTTCCAAAATGTAAGTTGCATTATAAAGCAAGCTGCCTGGTATGGATAACAGAGGGGATAAAGTCTCCAAGTAGCAGAATGGCAATTCTGGATGGGGCTGGTTTGGCCAATGGACTTCATAGATACTTATGGTACAGAGATACAAAGGAAGAAAAAAAATTAAAAGGACATATCATCAGACACAGCTTGATAAAAATATGGAAGTCTACAAATGGAATAATAAGCCCAACAATTTCACCTTTAGCTTCTCCTTCAAGTGCTTTTCATGGAGACAATTAAGTAAAAGGAAGGTAATTACATATGCAGACATGGTCCACCTAGAATCTATGAACTTCAAAACACAGCAAAAATTACTTAATGAAGGATGGAATATATCATGGCTGATTATTAGAATTATTAGTATTAGAATAATTAATTATTATTAGATTATTAGTATTAGAAACAGCCACAAGATCAGATCTTAAGAAGGAAGGAGGAACATTAAGGGGGGGGTACAGAATTTGAAATACAAGATCAATATCACTTATTGATATATATACAAACTTTCCCTTAGACATGACACATATCACTTAACTATGGTGCCGCGGAGGGCAGCCTTTGAAACACTCCCTGGTGGGTTTGGTGTTTTTCTTTATATTCTGCAGTTCATTGCAGATTACATATTCTAGAAATGAACTTTTAAATATCGGACAGTTTTCTGCTTACACAATTCCTCCTGTTTTTTGCGGCTTTGGGAGTGCTGCTGCAGACTTTTTGACCGCGGGGGCGGTGGCTTCCCTCAGCTTCGTCGGCGGTTTCATCGGCAGCAGCTTGGGAACTAAACGAAAACATATATGAGATGCAGGCGAAGGGGAAAGCAAGCTGGAATCTTGGTAAGACTTAGAAAGCAACAAACTAGAACTCCTTTCCCCTCGATATATTTAACAAATATATGCTCACTAGCCAATAAAATGGATGAGCTACTCATTTTAAACCGGAAGAATTCCTACTTCTCAAATGCCCTTTGCTTCACTGAAACGTAGCTTAATCACTTAATGGAGGATAGATTCCTACGACTTTCGGACTTCCATCTTTACAGAGGAGATCAAATTACAGAATCATCGGGCAAACAAAGGGGAGGTGGTATTTGTTTCTATGTTAATATTCGCTGGTGTAAAGATGTTAAAATTCTACATAAATCTTGCAGCATGCATTTAGAGATTTTAGTTATTAACTGCAAGCCATATAATGCTCCACATGAATTCTCCTCATTCATCCTGGTTGGAGTTTATATACCTCCTGCTTCCTCAAATAGCGCAATACAGACTTTAGCAGACCAGATAGTTGGCATAGAACAGAAATATTCGGACGCCTTACTTATTGTTTTAGGAGACTTTAACAGTACTAATCTTACTTACAAGTTACCCAGTTATATACAAATGCCAGTTGTCCTACTAAAGGCAAGAATACATTGGATCATTGTTACACTACATTAAAGGGAGCCTACCACTCTATACCACATGCAGCAATTGGATTGTCTGATCATTGTATGATCCATCTCATTCCCACCTACAGGCAGAGACTTAAAGTTGCAAAGCCTGTGATTAAACCAGTGAAGATATGGTCTGATAATGTTAAGTTAAACCTACAGGCCTGCTTAAAGTGCAGAGACTGGAAAGTTTTTGAAGCTGCCTCTGCAGATCTGGATGTGTACACTGATGCTGTGACATCATACATTAGCTTTTGTGAGAGCATATGTGTGCCCACCAAAAATATACATATATATAATAACAATAAGCCGTGGTTCACAGCAAAGCTCAAATAGTTGTGTCATGACAAGGAGGAGGCCTATAGGAATGGGGACAGGATTATGTATAATCGGACTAGAAATGTACTTACGAGAGAGATTAAGGCAGCAAAGAGAAATTACTCAAAAAAGCTGAAAAATCGGTTTTCGGCAAATGATCCTGCAACTTTGTGGAAAAGCCTGAAGAACATCATCGGCTACAACAATCCACCTCACTTGATTGAAGAGAGCCGTCAATTGGCAGACAACCTCAATATGTTTTACTGCAGGTTTGAGAAGGAACAACTGCTATCTGCTGCTATTAATGGTATTTCAGATACATCATTAGCATCAAACTTCTCTACACCTATTCACAATTCCCTCGGTCCCTTACCTCTGGTGATCCTAGAAAAAGAAGTGTGAGGTCTATTTCAAAAACAAAAGATTGGAAAAGCTCCAGGCCCAGATGGTATGACCACCTCCTGTCTGAAAGCTTGTGCGGAACAACTGGCCCTGTTTTCACACATATTTTTAATAAATCGCTGGAGATGTGTTATGTCCCTTCTTGCTTTAAAAGCTGTACAGTCATTCCAGTTCCTAAGAAATCCTCCATCAGCGAGCTGAACAACTACAGACCTGTTGCACTGACATCTGTAGTTATGAAGACCTTTGAGAGGTTAGTGCTGGCTCACCTGAAAGCCATCATGTTAGATCCATTGCAGTTTGCTTATAGGAAATCGGTCAGTAGATGATGCTGTTAATATGGCCTTACACTATATTCTGCAACACCTTGAATCTCCGGAGTCTTATGCACAAGTTCTTTTTGTGGACTTCAGCTCAGCATTTAATACTATTATTCCAGAAATCCTTTTCAACAAACTGGTCCAGCTTACTGTGCCTGACCATACCTGTAGGTGGATAATCAACTTTCTAACAGATAAGAAACAACACATGAGGTTAGGCAAAACTATATCCAGTACCTGGTTGATTAGTACAGGCGCCCTCAGGGATATGTGCTCTCCCAGTTGCTTTTCTCCCTCTACACCTCAAAAGACTCTTCTGTTAAAGTTCTGAAATTTGCAGATGATACAACTGTCATTGGTCTTATTCGAAATGGAGATGAGTCAGCATACAGATGGGAGGTTCAACAACTGGTCTTGTGGTGTGGTCATAACAACTTGGAATTGAATACACTCAAAACTGTGGAGATTTGTGGACTTTAGGAAGAACCCTTCTAATTCCCCTCTCCTTACTATACTTGACAGCCCAGTATCAGTAGAAGAGTTCAAGGTCTTGGGTTCTATAATCTCCCAAGACCTGAAATGGACGCTTAACATCACAACCATCATCAAAAAGGCACAACAAAGGATGTTCTTCCTGCGTCAACTTAGGAAGTTTAAATTACCTCAGGAGCTTTTGGTACAGTTTTATAGAGGAACCATTGAGTCTGTTATCTGTTCCTCTATAACTGTCTCGTTTGACTCTGCCATCAAACAGGACAGATGCAGACTTCAACAGATAGTTAAGTCTGCAGAAAGAATAATTGCAACCCGCCTGCCTTCTATAGAAGATCTGTATACTGTGAGGGTTAAAAGGAGGATGGAGACGATATCTGCAGATCTCTCTCATCCTGGACATAAATTGTTTCAACTTCTTCCCTCAGGATGCACTACAGAGCACCATATCTTTAAAACATCTAGACCCCGGAACAGTTTTTTCCCTCCTGCCATTGCTCTGCTGAACACCTAATTAATGCAGCATGACAAACTGATTGACATTGCATGATAAGATATGATTGCCAAGACGAGACTGATAATGCTCTGTTAAATGTGAATATATGCTAGGCAACAGCTTCTCCTTTTAAAAATGAATATATGTTAGTCAATAGCTGTAGTATTATTCTTCCTCCAATTCTCCTCTTCTGATTGCATAGTTTTAGTATAAAACGTTATTACTTTTTATTATTCTTTATTTCCTGATGCTATGCAAACACCAAGAGTTTTTTTTTTGGGGGGGGCACCAAAGTCAAATTCCATGTATGTCTCATACTTGGCCAATAAAGTATTCTATTTATCTATCTATCTATCTATCTATCTATCTATCTATCTATCTATCACAGAACAAACAAAAAAATGCTTGGTAAAATGGATGCAAAATTTTGAAGAAACAGTTACTACACAACAATGGGAAAAATTATGGACCAAATCTATAAGATTCATTCCAAGTTATAACCTAAAGGAAAATTGGAATAAAATGTTTTATAGATGGTATACTACTCCATCAATAATATCTAAGATAGATAAATCATACAGCAATAGATGTTGGAAATACCAGGAAAGAGAAGGAACGTTTTATCACATGTGATGGAAGTGTAAAAAAACACAAACATACTGGAAAGTTATACACAGTATAATGCAGAACGTTTTGCCATTTAAATTTGAAATGGAACCACAACTGTTTTTATTAGGAATAATCTCAGAAAAAAATCATCACGCAACATCATAATTTAATGAGATATACAGTATGCTTACAGCACAAAGAATAAATTTTGCTTAGCATTGGAAGAAAGATACAATTCTGATCATACCTGATTGGGAACTCAAATATGGATGATATGCAACAATGGCAAAACTAGCAGTATATGTACACAACAGAAGTTTAGCTAAATTTAAGCAATGGTCCTCATACATACAATACATCATGTAGCATGGCAAATATAATCATCCACAGATTGGTTTTTAAGGGGGCTTAAATATTTATATCACAAATTAGCCTATATATAAAAGAAGTCAGAAACTCAACAGCTTCTTGGGGTCGCTTCCCCCCCCCCGCCCGTTTTTCTGTTTTTCTTTCTTTTCTTTTCTTTTTTTGCTCTTTTTCTAATTTTATTTTTTAGTATTACAAAATTGTCAAATCTGTTTTGTTCACTTATTTTTCTTTTATTAACATGTACCAGAATGCATATATCCATATTCATATACATATTAATATATATATACACACACATACATATACACATACACCATGCAAGAACATGATGTAGATTTTAATAAGTAATTTACCTTAAGACCAAAACTATTATTGTAAAACAAATACCTTGATGTGTGCTCTTCTTATATTTTTCATTTTATTATACATTCATTATATTTAATTTTGAAGAAAAGTTAAATAATTATAATGCTTGGAATATTAATATTCAAAACTGTAATTAATATTTACAGAATGTCCAGTATTTTTTTCTTTTTTTTCACTTATTTACATTTAATATTCTAAGGCATTTACATAATAAAGTATTAATAATTTAAGCATATTATATAAATATCATTGTATTGAAATAGTATACTGTACTAAAATCAAGAAGATGGAACAATAGATGGTCTATATGACTAGATTTAATGATAAGTTAAAGGACTGAGCTGGTTTTACATTAACATTTTATGAATATATTTTGTTTCTACAAATGTTACTTACTTATTCACTATGCTGTATATCTTTTTCTGATTTACTAGCGCTGCTATATTTTTGGTTGTACTTTATCATATCTTCTGGTTGCTATGCTTGTCAATACAGGCAGTCCCCAGTTTAAGAACAAGTTCCGTTCCCAAGGTCTGTCCTTAAGTTGAATTTGTATATAAGCCGGAACAGTATTATTGCATGATACTGTGTAAGTAGTATTACTCAAACCATTGTGTACTTAACTCAAATCATTGTGTATTTAACTTGAATTTTGCTACAATAGGCTCTGTTCTTAACCATGGGTCATCCTTAAACTTGGGTGTTCTTAACCTGGGGACAATCTGATTTACAGATTTCAGGTATGTACACTGTTCAGAATTGATAACAAGTAGAGTGACATATAAACTGAGTAATTAAGTACTGTAAATATAAAATGACATTCAAAAAGCAAGTCATTTGAATTTATTTTATTAAAAAACATGGATTTTTTAAAAATTGGACTTCTACTTTGTTTCAAAGGATACTTACAAAGATAAGAAGTACCCAGAAATAGAAATTATAGATAGTACAGATTATAGAGGAGAAATCCCAAAACATTTAACAATAAAGACACCTTAACAGAAAGCTATCTGAGTTCTTGAACTGAGTATAGAACAAAGCTGGAATAAACTACTATGGTACTGAATCAACTAAAACAATGAATATGCTGATTTTGAAACAGATGAGAATCTCTTTATCTTTTTTAATATTTAGGCAACCATTTCCATGAAAATAAAGTCACACATTTACCCTTGCTGCTTGCAGCTTTGCTTTTGCAGACAGTTTGATTATTTGTGCAGTGGAACTAGCTCTTAATTAAACTTTGTACCTGCTTAAAACAGCTCTTGTTTCCATTTTCCCATAAAGTTTGACAGAGTTGTTGTTTTTTTTCACAGAATCATTTCTTTCTCCACCACCTGCTTTCCAGCACTTCCTATAATACAGTGTTTTTCACACAGTTCTAGCAAGGAAGTGAAGTTGGGAACCATGGTTTTGAAAGGGGAATAGATATCAAAATTATGATTTCTGTTATGCACTTTTAAAAAGAGCAAAAGCACATAAAGAAGTCTGACAGTTTCCAAAGTGATGCTGGAAATGTAGCTGTGCATGAAAAGAGAGGACTGAACTGTTCTGCAAATGAGCTGATTGAAACAGGGACATGTATGAGTTCAGAAACTATTCTAAATATTTGGGCATTGTTACTCTGAGTCTTTTCTCTATTAGAAAATTAGCAATATTGATTTCAGCATTTTATTATTGTGTCAAAAGCACTCTCAGAGAAGCAGAAGCTATTTCTATTCTTTCCTCTGATTTTTTTTTGGGGGGGGGGTGCCTTTGAGTCAGTCTTGACTGCTGGTGACTGCCTGGACAAATCCCTGCAGTTTTCTTGGCAAGAATTTGGAAATGGTTTGCTATCGCATACTGCAGGGACTAGTCTAGGGAGCCACCAGGAATCAACACTGACTTGAAGGCCACAAAACAAAGAAACAGGAGTTGATACTTGCATGGTGGTATACAATCAATGTATCAGAGCACCAGTCAATCAATCAATCACACCCACGCTGGAAATCCTGATTCTCCCCAGCTCTATGAATTTAGCATTAAAGTGAAATAAAGTATTATTGATCCTGAAAGTCTAACTAGTCTGGCACCACTTACTCTGAAACATTTATGAAAAAAAAATCCACTATAATAACATAGAACCAATATCTTCACCTCTAAATAACTCTGTTATAGCTCTGTTCAGCAACGATTTGATTAAGGTTTTTCATTTATTATTTATTCATAGCCTATCTTGTAAAGGAAATGTAGACCTGTCCAAGGTATTTTACAACCTAAGGCCAATGGCAGAGAGATTTCATGTATAAAAAGTAACTAGACTAGCAACTGAATTTTACTAGAACAGAACTGTCTGGTACACCTAAAAGATGTCACATAGCTTGGACAATTCACTGCCAATCCTTGCCTTCCTAAGACCCAGATGTCTAGTGAAAAACCCACAGTTTTAATACAGTATATGGAGATCTGAGATTTATACTGAGCCGGAGCCAAACATGCGTGCTTTATTTTGCTGTCTTAAACAGAAGGGGTCAGTAGGTGGGCTCATACACATCATACTGATCCATGATGTTAGCAGTCTGGTCCAGAAATAATTGTTAATCAGCCCTAACCCTAACATATTTCATTAACCACAATCAAACAAACCACATTAGGTTTAGTGAAATGTGTGAACTAGATTAATTTAGCATCTTGAGAACTGTGACCACCAGATAATAGAATGAGGAAGAGGACATGTGTTGCTGAATGCTTTTTCTCCACAGCTGAGTCCTCCAGAGGACATAGAATTGATCTTTTAGTAAGAGAGGAGGGATGATTAGCAAGCTAAATGAGAACAAACTTACAGCCTCTGAAATTTCAATCACTGTCAAATACTTTATTTTTTGTGCACATGTTGTGTCTTTTTCCAAGTACAACCAATAGAGGTTCCTGTTTCACCTCATCCTAGCTAGTCTTAGAAACCTCACACTTCCTTTCCATAGAATGGCATTCACAACTCAGCTTAAGCACAGATTTGGAGTGGGCAAATCACTCGGTGAATACTTATACTATAACCCTAAGAATATATATTCAGATGTTGGTTTCAGAGATGTCAAGTAAGTCTCAGATGATGTTGTGCAGCAATTGAAAGATTAAGTAATACACTTGAAATGCAGCCTTGGTAACTTTTTCATATTTGGCTAACTACACATTAAATCATGCCGCCTTCCTTTAAGACACACACTCATGACTCAGTTCTTTTTCTATACCACAAGACATCCCACCTGCTAGGAGGTAGCAGTTATTCATACCAGTTTTCAAAAATGAAGAAGAGGCTGTTGAATTCATTTCTGCTGTAATGATGTAGACATGCATTTTCTCTGGTCAGGACAATTTATGTCCTGTTACATCTGATTTGACAGATAATATCGGGAAGTGAGCCCCAAACTGAGCTGACCAAAGAACTGCTGCTTCTGTTCTTTGCCTTTGTAGTTCTACTTAACTAAGCTCATTACTTTGCTTTTTGAATTTCTACAGAGCCTGCAATTACTTTGTGTATTGATAGATCTAATCTAAAGTAGAATTCTACTATAACAGTATGCAGTTGACTGACTCCCTTGATGAAACACCATGTCTAATATGCAAACCACTTCAAAATTAGAACAGTTAAAATACAGAAACAGACACCTAATTTAACTGTGCTCCAATTGATATACAAAAAAAAACCCCTCTCCCTCTCCCTCTCCCTCTCCCTCTCTAGATAGATAGATAGATAGATAGATAGATAGATAGATAGATAGATAGATAGATAGATAGATAGATAGATATGGAAAGCAATATAGTATTATGATGAAGAAAGGAAAGAAATGAAGTCTAAAGACACCTAAAGCTAGTTTTATGTTTTTTGGACCGGAGTAGATTCTTTAGATTAAAAAAAGAAAAAGAAAATTAATGAATTGAATTGCAATGAATGCAAAATATATTAGTCATGCACTGAATATTCCAAAATCTCTACTCAAATGATTCCTTTATTAAACCAATTCAAAAAGAAAAAGAAAAAAAAAAGAAATGTACAAGCTATGTAAAGATTTGAAGATATGAATTTGGGCATTTTATTTATACCAAACATCTGAGATGTTTTACATGAATCATTGAATTATAACACAGTGCAGAAGATAGCAGAGGGCCTATCAAACTTGTTTCTAAAGTTTATTCATGTACAGATGAGAAATGTGTTAGTTTAGTTTTGGATAAAGCCTTATAAAAATCCACAGATTTCTTCATGGATAAGATATTATGAATTACAGAATTTTTTAAAAAAAGCAGATGTGAAAGAAACCAACATTGATAAATTGTTCTTACAGCCAAGGAACCTTTATTCTTTAGTTGTTAAAAATATGAGCCTGAAAAGGAATGTACTCAGCTATGTTAATTAAGGCTGCTGTTTTCTTTTTCCTGGTAAACTCTTTGTCTACAACAGCTACACAGTAAGCATGGTTCTTTCCATTCTAGGAGTCAATGAAGTTAGTGGATGCACGGGAGTGAAAAATTTGTTTCAGAAATTTTTATCAAAATCTTAGCTTTGCTAGGAACAAATCAGCGTATACAAATTTCTTTATAAATAGATGGAAAGGATTACAAAAGAAGTTAATACAAAAGAAAATGACACTGACAGAAAGGTTTTTTCTTTTTACATTTTAATGGGTCTAATGGATAACCTGTTTTAAAATTCCAACCCTATCAAGCAAGTTATATCAATTTTTCATTTGAGAAAGGAAGATTGCATATAAATCAAATTTGTAAAAAACATCCATGTTTATTTATTGGCAATCATAAACTCAGAGCCCTGAAACTTATTCTGAAGATAGAATTAGGTCTGTGAAGCTATTTGGATTGAAAGAGAGAGAGGGAAAAAAATGTATTTTGGAGAATAAGTGAGGAACTCCTTAAAATAGCTGTGTCTTTTCCTGGCATCACATGCTGGACCTTGGGAAAAGGCACAGCTGCTTTAAAGAGCTGCCACTATGTGCTGTGTGAATGCTCCAAAGTGTAAATTTCCTTTTGAACCTGGAAGTACTGTATAGCTCTAATTGAAATATGCCAAGTAAAAAACAAGTAAGAATAGTAACATTATACTAAAATTTGTCACTGCAAATGTTGGAAATGTATTGAATATTTAACATAACAGGAAAAAAATAATAATTTTAGTTTGTAATCTTTTTATTTTTTTCAAGCAAGTAATATTAAAACACCTTTGCTACTTTAAAATCCATTAGGAATGATTCCTAGGATCATTTCTGCAACCCACACAGTAGAATACAAAATAAATAAATAAATCATGAGATCTTGAACAATGTTCTTTTTTTAATCTGCTTTCAATCGTGACTGATTCTATGGAGACTGCCTGGACGGGTCCCTGCAGTTTTCCTGGCAAGGTTTTTTCAGAAGTGGTTTGCCATTGCCTCCTTCCTAGGGTGAAGCCCAGCTGGCTGTCACAGGAAATCGGGTCTCTTCCATTGCATTGTGTCCAGCAACCAGC
Organism: Python bivittatus; assembly: GCF_059951505.1. Taxonomy (NCBI): domain Eukaryota; kingdom Metazoa; phylum Chordata; class Lepidosauria; order Squamata; family Pythonidae; genus Python; species Python bivittatus. The sequence goes on along the minus strand of NW_028277113.1, from coordinate 25,823,706 downwards.
AACCAGCAACCAATTCCTGTTTTCCCGTGGAAGGCACCACCAGCGTTTTTTCCTCCCACCAGGGTGAGAGTACCTATTTATCTACTCACTTACATTTTCAAGCTGCTAGGTGGGCAGGAGTTAAGGGCACAAGATGGGAGCTCACCCCACTGCGCAGAGCTTGGGCTCAAACCGCTGAACTTCCAGTGTCATTAAGCTGCTGCGCCACCGTGTCCCTCTTGAACAAAATTAGTTCCCATAAATTGAACATAAATATCTAACAAAAATTCAAACACTTGTACCTAGGGATATACTTGTGCCTATAAAGAAAGAAGAGCAATAGAAGAAAAGGCAATATATAAAATATTTTTTCCCAAAGAATTATAACAATGAATTTATCACTTCAGTTTAATCTCAATAGCAGAAAATGATGTTCTGTTAATGGTTATGTGGATAGGTTTGATTTTTACTACAGAAATATTATTTCAAGAGGATGATCAGTTTTCACTATATTTTTACTCTTGTCTCACCTTTCCCTTTCCTGTAATGCTTCAGGAGTTTTTTTAGCAACTTTTTCTTTTCTCCCCCAATAATTTCAGACAATGAGAAATCAAATGTTGGATGAGGTAACATGACAGTGCTTTATTTAGCCAATTTATCTAAATCCTTGTTTTACTCATAGGAGATGCAGACTATGAGACTGGAGCAATACCTTTAACTCACCTAAACTAATTAGAAGACATACTAAGAATCAAACGATTCCTTTATTGCCGTACTTAGCCATACTATATTTTGTTTGATTTGTTCTTAGTGTATGACTGTTGTCTTGGCCAGCCTTCTGCAAACCTATGGCCCTGATATACATGAAATTCCTGAAATACGTAGCCATTATGACCATAGAATTTTGAGAATTGAAGTCCATGTAACTGAAGGTCATCAAAGCTGGAGAATGTTGTTTTGGGCAATTTGTAATGATAATCAAAAACCAAATCTATTATTGCCCTAATTAGGACTTCAGCTTCATAAAATGAAACGGCTAAATGAAACCTACTCAAAGTACAGCCATGGTCTGCTAAACACCTGTTTTTGCCTAATAATTATAACTGAAATACTGTATTCCTCTGACTTGTTTTTAAAACTGTTCAGTAACTTTAGTTCAGTAGTATGGCTAAATTGTCATGGTATGTAGATGATGCATTGCTCTGCCTCCCTTCTCCAGCTTTCAATCTAAATGACGGAAATGCTACATATATTTCTCTTCTCCCTTGTGTATTTTTCTCCATCTCCATTCTGTTGCCCTGATTAAAAGCACATGAACTGGGAATTGATTACCAGAACCATTTCTGCCTTCCTAATTGTAATCTATACCATGAATATAGATAGAAGTGTCTAGTGTTATTTATTTATTAGTTCTATTAGATTTATAACCTGCCTTTATTTTGTTCAATGAAAGGCACTTGTGAGGTGGGTTGGGCTGAGAGAGAGTGACTGGCCTAAAGTCACCCAGCAGATTCTGTTCCTAGGGGAGGACTAGAATTTAAAGTCACCAATGGTTTCTAGTCCAGCACCTTAACCACTAAACCAAAGTGAATCTTTACTACTTTTCCCCCATATAACTAGCAGTTCAATAGATTGTGTGCCTTAATTAGATACTAGTAGTACTCTTACAAGAGCCAGTGTGGTGCTTAAGGCAACAGGCTAGAAACTACCTTAGGCACAAAGCCAGCTGGTTGGCCTTGGGCCAGTAACTCTCTCAGCCCTAGGAAGAAGGCAGTGGCAAGCCACTTCCAAAAATCTTGCTAGGAAAACTGCAGGGACTTCTCTAGGTGGTAATCAGGAGTCAACAATGACTTGAAGGCACGCAGAGACACACACACACACACATGCAAACACAAAAAGTACTCCTACAGGGTAGCAAGATCTGTTAGTTCCTTGATGAGCAGGGCTGGGGGGATACTTCACTGGTCAGTCAACTGTATATATATTCAACATCTCTACAACGATAAGGGCAGTACAAGAATTGCTTCTCTGTCCTGTGCTGCTTAAGTTTGGTTATTCATTATGGCACTAGATAGGGATTTTGTCCACTTGCACAACTGGTAGCACATGTACAAGTGTAATGCAATATTGTTTAGGGAACTGCTTCTGCTATTACCTTTATCATAACTTTATGAATGCAATCCTCAAGACATTGGGTTTATCAGTGCTACACGAGTGCTTTTTGAAGTTGAAGCGCTTGGAAGATACAAGTTGAATAACCCTAATACATTTGAAATTGGAATACTTTTGTGTCTGGCATAGCTTTGGTTTGCCACCACAAATAAATTATATGGCCTTGGGACACATATGAGCAAATCTCAGCCAATCTTGAGTAGTGGAACACAGTTCAGTGGTGAGGAGCAAATTACTGGTTACTTTGCTGCTTAGAGCACCTATAAAACTGATGGGCTTGGTCAAGATTGCTAGGGAGGGGACCGACTTTTTTTAATCATCTCTTCCCTGCACTGATTCATATATGCCAAAGTTCCCCAAATATATCATATTCCCATCATAAAACAGGTTAATACCTAACCCTTCGTATACTGTACATCTGTTGAGTTATTCAATAACCATAAAAATATATTGATGAAATTGTCTCACCTTAAGTTCCTGAGACATAATGAGCATTTTTAAAACACCAGCCCATTTGATTTATTGAAATAGGACATTTCAACTCTTTATTTCAAATTTCTTGCAAAGTGTCAACAACTTTCCTGGAAATGCTTTTTAGCTCTATATAAAACAAAAACAAAACAAAATAGTCCTTAGGCCAAGAATCTTCCAAAACATTTTCTAGTAGAACATTTTATTCATTCATTCATTCATTCATTCATTCATTCATTCATTCATTCATTTATTAAATTTCTCCCCCACCCATCTCCCCCCAATGGTGGACTCTGGGCGGTTCACACAAAACATTAAAACCATAAATACATATAAATACATATAAATACATAAAACATAAAAATTTAAAAAACATTACTAAAAAAGAGGAAGAGAGTCCAAGAAGATGAAAGATCTGGGGCTGAAGATAGCAGGCCTCTATGGGGCTAGCCATCTCCACGCTTGGAATATTCCCTCCCCACCCCAGGCCAAGTGGCAGAACCAGGTCTTCAAAGCCCTCTGGAAGGCCAGGAGTGAGGGAACCAATATTACTTCCAGGGGCAGAATATTCCAGAGAGTGGGGCCTACCATAGAGAAGGCCCACCTTCTGGACCCCACTAATTGAAGTTCTCTTACTGCGGGGGTCCAAACCATGCCCTCTCTGTGTGATCGGATGGGACGGGTTGAAGTCATGGGGAAGAGGCGGTCCCTTAGGTAACCTGGTCCCATGCCATGTAGAGCTCTAAAGGTGATAACCAACACCTTGAATTGGACCCGGAAGCAAACTGGTACCCAGTGCAACTCGTGGAACAACAGCATTACATGGGCCCTTCTTGGGGCTCCAAAAATAGCCCACGCCGCTGCATTCTGGACCAGCTGTAGCTTCTGGATACTCTTCAAGGGTAGTCCCATGTAGAGCGCATTGCAGTAGTCTATCTGGGAAATAACAAAGGCATGAGTGACTGTTCGAAGGGCATCCCGATCCAGGAAAGGGCATAACTGGTGGACAACCCGAAGTTGTGCAAAGGCCCTCCTTGCCACGACTGCCACCTGCTCTTGAAGCAGGAGCCATGAGTCTAGGAGGACCCCCAGATTACGCACTGGGTCTGTCTGGGGCAGTGCTACCCAATCCAACACCAAAGGTGACAAAGTCCCAGATACCGAGGAGCCATTAAACCACAGCCATTCCATCTTACCAGGGTTCAGCTGAAGCCTGTTGTTCCCCATCCAGACCCTTACAGCCTCCAGGTACTGTGAAAGGGCGGTCACGGCATTTCTTACCTCACCTGGGATGGAGATGTATAATTGCGTGTCATCAGCATACTGATGATACCTCATCCCATGATGGCAGATGATCTCACCCAGCAGTTTCACGTAGATGTTGAAAAGGAGCGGAGAGAGAACTGAACCCTGTGGCACCCCACAGAGAAGGGGCCGAAGGTGGGACCTCTCACTCCCTATCAGCACCGATTGGGATCGGCCCTGAAGAAAGGAGGTGAACCAGCACAAGACCGTGCTGCCCCCCCCCCCAATTCCCTGAGTCATCCCAACAGGATACCGTAGTCAACAGTATTGAAATCTGCTGAGGGATCAAGGAGAGCAAGGGTGGTTGCCCTTCTACCTACCCACTCCCGCCAGAGATCATCCATAAGTGTGACCAATGCCATTTCTGTCCCATAACAGGGCCTGAAACCTGACTGGAAGGGGTCCAGATAATTTATTTCCTCCAGAACCCTTTGGAGCTGTGATGCCACCACTTTCTCAACCACCTTCCCCAAAAAGAGGAGGTGGGAGACTGGATGGAAATTGTCTAGTACAGTAGGATCCAGAGAGGGTTTCTTGAGGAGGGGGTGCACCAACGCCTCCTTAAAGGCAGCCGGAAACACTCTCTCCTGCAAGGATGTATTATCCATTGCCTGGATCCAACCATGTGTCACCTCCCAAGCTGCTTTCACCAGCCAGGAGGGGCATGGCAAGTGGTGGCCTTCATAGTCCCCAGGACCCTGTCCACTTCCTCAGGATCAACAGGATCAAACTGTTCCAAGATAACTGGGTAAGAATGGTCCCCTGGTATCTCCCCAGACCCTACCCCACGCTTGGAGTCTAACTTGGAATGAATCCGAGTGACTTTGTCCTGCAGATGCTCTGAAAATTCCTCTGCGCAGCCCTGCAAATGAACCCCCACATCCCCCTTACCAAGGAGGGACCTAATGATCCTGAACAGGGCCACCAGGTGGTATTCTGTGGACGCAATAAGAGTAGAGAAGTATTGGCACTTCGCCGCTCTTATCGCCACAGTGTAGGCCTTGATAGCAGCTCTAACCTGTGTTCAGTCGGATTCAGTCTTTGTCTTCCTCCAGCGGCACTCTAGATGTCTCTTGACCCTCGTCAGCACCCTCAACTCCTCCGTAAACCATGGGGAGTGTAGGGGCTGATGTGGCAAGAGAGGTCGCATAGGCACAATCCTGTCCAAGGCCCTGGCCACCTCCCTATTCCAGGCAGCAGCCAAGGCCTCCACTGGACCATGCAGCAGATCCATGGGAATACTTCCCAGCTCTCTCTGAAAACCTGATGAATCCATCAGGCACTGGGGCAGACCAATCACATGGGTCCCGCTTCCCTGAGGAAGGGGATGGCATAGAAGAAACTCAGGGTCACCAGGACGTGATCTGACCATGACAACAGGGAAAGCTGTAAATCTCCCCTCAGATCACTTTGCCATTGCTCCAAGAAGAAGACCAAATCTGGCCCGTGACCACTGTCTGCGGTTGGGTCCCGCACAATTTGAGACAGGCCCATGGCTGCCATGGTAGCCATGAACTCCTACCACCTCCGAGGACCATCCCAGGGATGGCAGGTTGAAGTCCCCCAGAACTATAAGCCTGGGGAAATCCACCACCACCTCTAGCAGCTCAGGCAGGGAGGCTGCCATGCAGCAGGGAGGCTGGTACAGTAGCAGAACTCCCAACTGTTCATGGGAACCCAACCTAAAGAACAGTGTCTTGTAGCCAGAAACTTGGGGAACAATGCCCCTGAAGGCCACCAGAGATTCCTGGATGACAACAGCCACCCCTCCTCCCCTACCCTGGCATCTCGGCTGGTGCCACACCGTGAACCCAGCTGGACACATTTCCAAGAGGGGGACCCCCCCTTGGGCCCCAGCCAGGTCTCGTTAATGCATGCCATGTCTGCCCCCTCCTCGGTGATCAAGACACATGAGGGGGGGGGCTTGTTGTTAACTGACCTGGCATTAAGCAGCAGCAGCCGAAGGCCAGGGCCCCTACGAACCTGCTGACCAGGGCCTGGGGATGAACCAGGAGGGCCAGAACACGCCACTGGTAACACACACTGGGGCATCTTCCCTGAAGATGGCCCACCCTCCAGCTCCCAGAATATCTTCCCCTACCCATCACCACCTCAATAGTGTAGCCCACTGCATAGTCCCCAGGGGTTATGGGCCCAAGTATGTCCACTCCTGACCTCCGGGGTCCCTAATCCGGGGTAAAGATCCCTCCTTCCAATCAGACATCCTCATTCAGAACCAGACAATCCCAGGTGAGGGAAGATCCTGCCCATGCACCAGCTCACGCTCTTGGTGCCGGTTGGGACCCACCCCCCACCAGACCTGACACTATCACACTCTGCCCCCCTGCATGACCTCTCTCACTAGTCAGTAGGGCAGGCATCCCATTCACTCACGCACACCTCCTGTCTCTCACCCAGGAGGTGGATCCTCACATCCTCATACTTTTCCAGACTCTCACTCCCAGGAGGGAGTCCCAGACTCACACTGGAGGACCCCACAGTTCTCCATTGACACTGGGGGGGGAGGTTAAATGGGGGTGGCTAGGTTTAATTTGTTGGTTTCAGAAGTTGTTAACCCATCAGATCCAAAATGAACAATCAAAATACGTTTTTATTCAATAGATTTATTCAGCCCAAATTCTTCTTGCAATACACTGAATATCTTGAAAGAATGATTAAAGAATCATTAAAGAATAAACTGGGTTAAGGTATAAATATAATTTTCATGTGAACACAGATCAAATTTAAACTTCCGTCTCAAAATCTTCCAAATATATCTAATAGCCATTAATGCTGGAAAAGCACTACATCTTGAGTAAAAGAGGAGCCAGACTCTGCCAAGATATTAAGGGGACAAATAGTAACTGTTGAAAAATGTAACTTGAATTCCAAAACAACAAAAGTCAAAATATAGGCACAGTAATATAATTGAAAATGAAGGAAATGACTAGCATTCTTCATATCAAAGTTAAATTTTAAGTAAGAAAACTTGTGGGGAAAGGATTGGGCTCATAAAAACATTCTCAATAGCTTTTAAATGTTTTTTTTTCAGTGTGAATAAATCTATGTCATATATTTATCTTAAAAACAATTATTCTTCCACACATTCAAAGGAATTTGTACAATAAACAATAAACAAAATCTCATTTCTTATTAATTTCTTCAGACACTGGATCCAATGGAAGTATATTAGACTCCAATTATATATTATATTCCAATTGACTTAATAATTTTATCATCTAATAAACTTCTAAATAATATTCACAAACATATCTGAATGTCTGCTTAATGATGACACCCTCAAGGGAGAAGTCAACCTTTATTTGGTCCAAGACTGATTTTTTGCAGTCCAGACTGTCTCTTTGTCACTGTCTCCAAATCCATCACCTGAAGGTATCAATTATCCTCCTCCTCCTCCTCCTCCCCTCCCCCTCTTTCACAGCTATACATTACTGCTTAAAAGAAAATTGCTTTAGCTATTCTGATCTTTCTTATTAAACTGCAGTCCTGAATCATCACTAAATACTATATGTAGTCTTTAGGAGCAAAAGGCTGCCCTCACCTTTCTTGTTCCAGCAATACAAGTCAACAACATGAAATGAGATTTTCAGTAAAATGGATCTTGTGCTGAAAAAACCTGTGGCAAATTTCAGAAAGAAAAGTTAAGGGAAAGTTGTGCCAAAGGAAGCAGTGACGGTGGTGATAATCCTTTCTCCTCATAATGGAGGGGTTGCAGGTGGGAAAAGTATAAGGGATTAATTCAATACTCTTTTCTTTAAAAGAAAAGAATTGTTCACACACTCAGAAACATCATCATATGATTCACATAAGATGAGTGGGACACAGTGACATGTAGCAAATGGTTAAATTAAGAATCTCTCTCTCTTTCTCCCTCCATGCCTTCCCCTGCAAGGTCTCTCAAAACATTGGGGTTAGGATGGCTGAACAGGATCTGAATGCATAGGTCAAGACAAGCCTATCATTTACTTACTTTCATTTCCCATCCCACCAAAACTTGACCTCCCAAAGATTTTTTTCTTTTCTTTTCTGATGGCTGCCACACAAATGCATTAAGCAACAGAATCAGATGACAGTTCTTGACTTGGAAGATGATGGATTAAGCCCATCCACTCTGCCTCAGGTAAGCAAAAACTTGTTATAAATCTCTTGATTCTTCCCTGGATTTATGGTTTTGCCAACTTCCAGCTCAAGTCCTGTCTTTCATTGTCCTTTAAATAAACCTTTGATTATTGAATTGAATTTTAGATCCAAGAACTTCCTAATCCAAATTACATATGTCCTCCATGTACTATTCTTCATTTTTTTTTCTATTTAAGTAATTGGACATTGCAGTCCAATTACTATATTGATTTTTTCTGTTTCCACACAGTTAAAGTGTCCAATAACTGAGATTTTTATATGGGAATTAAGAAAACCTTGTATCAGTCATTATCCAAGGCTGCTTTATGTAACTGATGGATGTGTAAAATATTGCCCTAAGGCATCTTTGCTCAGCCATATTGTTTTCCCAATTCTGTCTATATAGATAAATATTTTATTTAAATATGAACTTTGGATCAATTCTCACTGGGCTAGAAAAAATGGAGTACTTCATGCCAATCAAAAAATGGCTGTAGGATCAGTGCGTTGTACAATCTGTTGTGCTCAGAGCATATTTCCCTATAATTAAAATTAAAATAACAGTAGTGGCAAAAACATCAGCTGGGATGAATCAGTTCATTTGCATGCAATTAGTTTTTCAAAGGCAATGTTGTGGTATTATACAATGTGGTCTTTAAGGCAGAGATGCACAACCAGTGGTTGTTGGTAGCCCCTCGTCCTTGTGTATGGCTCTGCAGGGTGTCTCCAAACTTTGCCACCAAAATGAAATGTTTCATGTGCCAACAAGAGAAGATAGGTACATTATGAACTATGTAACATATATTTATTTACTTATTGTCCTAACAGCCAGTCTTTGTCCTGATCTGTCTCCAAGCAGGATTGTTTACCCCTCTGGAGTCTGCAGTTCCCCAGGACTGACCATGTCAGTCTTGAACTTAGGAAGGATACCCTTTCAGCAAAGGACATGCCATCTTTAACTCCTTAGTTCAAGGGATGTGCTAGCCTCATGAACAATTTGCAGCTTTCTTATTCTATTGTCAGTTCTGTTATGCCACTCAAAGGCCAAAGGTGGTCCTTGACTTGAAAAAGTTTGCCAAATCTCAAACTAGTGTCATGCTAAGACCCATTACTGAATGCCATTAACTCTCAATACCTCTAGTCAGAAACATTTTTTTTTTCCAGAGCTACTTAAAATTCTACAAATGGAAAGGTACGAGGTAAACCTCAAGACTTCTGCATGGAAAAGTACATTCATCCACTAGGTTGCAGATCCTTTCTTTTTTACAAAGATTAAAAGATACTTAAGAAAAGTCCACTGCATCATTATACTGAGACAACACTGCAGTCTGTTCTATAAGTGGGAAGTTTATAATTATTGTTATTAACAGTTCAACTGGGTGACACCCTAATCAGATGTGATAATGACATAAATGTTGTTTTTAACATTAATATTTGTGTTGAAAATGCTCTAAGAAATAAAACAGAAAAGTAACAACACAGTAGTCCTTCAAGTCCAAAAACTGGCAAATGCTGTAATTCTATCCCCACTCTCTGACTTAGGGATGGAGAAAATTATTTCACTTTCCACAATGTTGTCACTTGTTTTTATAAGCATAAAGGGTTCCCCCCCCCCATTATGTTCTATACCAGTTTGTTTTTAAAATGTCCATGTGAAAATGCCATGCTCATGCTTTTCTTAGCATACATATTGTGCAAGACTTTAGTAGTAGTAGTAGTAGTAGTAGTAGTAATAATAATAATAATAATAATAATAATAATAATAATAATAATGTATTAAATTTATATGTTTCCTGACTCCCAGTCACTCTGGGTGGTTTACAATTGTTAAAAACATATAAAAAGAAAGAACAATACAAAAAACTCGAAAACAGCACAAGATAGAAGAACAATGGCCAAGAAAACAAACCCAGAGGGGAATAAAAAGGAAGAAAGGGGCACCAGTCATCCTTGCCAAGGGCCTGGGCAAAGAACCAGGCTTTTAGGGCCCTTTGAAATACCAGTCAGGTGGGGGCCATTTGAAGTTTGGGGGGAACCTCTTTCCGGAGGACAGGCGTTGCTACAGAGAGGCATGCTTCCGGGATCCAGACAGATTGTATTGTTTAATCAGTGGAACCTGGAGCACACCAAACCTGCCAGATTGAACTGGCTGGGCAGATACTATGGGAGACAGGTGGTCCCTCAAGTAATCAGGCCCTATGCTATGTAGGGCTTTATAGGTGGTGACCAGCACCTTGAATTGCACCCAGAAGCAAACGGGCAACCAGTGCAACTTGTGAAGCATAGGCATTAACATGGGCATACTGAGGTATGCCCATCACTTCCCACAGTGCTGCATTCTGGACCAGCTGAAGCTTTTGGTGGTCTTCAAGGGCAGCCCCACATAGAGCACATTGCAGTAGTCAAGCCATGAGGTATTTTCTTTAATGCATAGCTTTTTCTACGCTGTTTTTTGCTAGCATACATATTTTTCTCATTTTTAATTGTAAAATTGCATCATAATATTTCAAGAAGTATAGAAACCAAAGTAAGTATGCTTCCAGTTTGTGTAGGAGTAAAAACATGGACAACTTTATTGGTTTCATAATAAAATGTGAATTGAACTGATTTTGCTGATATTCATAATCTGAGCAGGAGAAGGATTTGGAAAAATGGCCAAAGAGCTATGCATGAGACAGTAAAAAAAGGGGATGAAAATCCACCGTTTTCTAAAGAAAATCTTCCTCGCAGGAAGGAAAAATAGGTGCTTCTCTATATACTGTAGCTCCATCTGTGAATGGATCTATGAAATTCAGATGCTATTTCATCTCAAGCCTCATGCTGGAAATACTGTTTAATGTTCTTATTTCCTCCTATTTTAGGAGAACATATTTTGTTCTCCTAAATATCTTCTCCAAAATATACATATTCTGTATAATCTTAATAAATAAATATGATAAAATTGATTTTGGTCTATCAAAATCTGTTTATGTCTCTTGAAAAATAACTGATTGCTTCAGTCATATCTTTCTGGTTTGCTGTTACTCTTCAGATTCTATAACTACCAGGAATCTACTTTCCAATTCTGTAAACTGAGCAAACCACGAGGTACCTATTGCTACAAGAGGCCCAGAATGCAGCAGCACACACAGTGCTGGGCACTTCTAGGTTCGCACATGTTACATGTTACATCTGCTACATGAGCTGCATCTCAGTTTCCTTCCAGCTGCTGCTGAGCAGTGAAAATCTAGAAATAGTCCACTGCTGTTAAAATAAGCCTAGACTTACCTAAGCCAAGTGTATCAAGAACTTGAATCCTTAACTATGCTTGTAGTGATGCCCTCAAGACTCTGGAGCAAGGTCTTCTCTCTTTGCCAGCAGCTTAATGACAGAAGGCAACTTCACAACACATGTGTTTCTATTCAGATTAGATAATTATCACAGAAGACGTTCAAACTGACCTATCAGTCCTAGGAATGGTCTCATTATATATCCTCCAGGTGATTCTTTAAGCATCTGTTTTATATCGAGCTGAGTCACTCGGGACTGGGCAATCTGCTGTGGATGAATCTGGGCATATTCTGTATTCAGAGACTTGTGTCAGTGGTGGGAGGAGAATGGCTTTCCTACAGGTTCATATCATGGGAATGTCAAAACGTGTAACTGATCCTCTTCCCTGTTTTATGCCTGTTACTCCCTAAGGAAGGCAAAATGCACTGTGGAATACTTCTTAGGAGCGGTGAGTGGGAAATGGAATATGAATGATGTTAGGAACAAGGCAACATGATTTGGGGGGCTTATATGGGTTCAGTTTTTTTTTTTAAGTCAATGGAGTTGTAATGTTTTTGGCCCCCTGAACAAATCCTAGCAGCATCATGAAATTGTTCCCAATTTACCTCAGCCTGACTGCCCTGAGCAATGAATCAAAGGGCTGCTTCCCTCCTCAGGTTGTCTCTCCTTTCCACTGAACTCCACATATGCTTGAAGGTGTGGCCAAGCAGGCACCTGGCTGCTTAGCAACAATATGCAAACTCAGGGAGGGGGATTTGCGGCTGGAGTTAACTGCGAAGGATTCTTCCAACTCTGCTCCCCACATCCAGTCCCCTGATGAAGGCAAGATTTGGAATACTAGATGAAAAGCATTTCCCTGACAGAGACAGCTTGTATCTAAAAATATTTTGCTTCTCCTGTATGATTAACTGACAGAGCAAACAAAGGCATGACTTTGAAATTGTTTATCAATATTTCTCTAAGAGAGACAGCTTGTATGTATAAATATTTAGTGTCTTTGGTGGAATGAACATGAATAGGAAGCCAGTTATGCTGCAAACACATTATCAGGCAATAAGCTAATTACCAGAGAATTATAATCAATTATTTCAGGCAAAGATGGCAGGGTGGTCTCTTCCTTTTCAAAAGAGGCATTAGTTAAATGAGTTCTGATAACTGACTGATTGCAATTAATGGCTAAAATTTAATTTTACATTTATATTTGCATGCAAAACTATAGCCAAATGCAATTTTACCTGTGCAATGCCCCTACTTTTTTGCATTGCTCAGTTGTTCACCAAAGGAGAAATGAATGCAGAACAGCTTGGATTACTTAGGTGAATGGAATGCTAAATAGGGATTGTACAGGATTCATTTGCAATTAAAGCATATATAAATATTCAGCATTTGTGACACCTGTTTGGTTCTTACAGAGTAAATTATGGGGCCAAATTTATTATATGCTTGAACTTTAAAAGGAGTGATTATATTCATTGATATTGTTGTCCTTGAATGCAGGTAATCATCCTGATAGCCTTGACACAACTGAGAACAAAAGCAGAAATGAAGTCATTGTGTTGAAACAAACTTTTAAGATTTGTTTTGGGCATCAAAATGAATCAAATTACTGGTGTGTGAGCTCCTATCAGTTCAGTTTGGAAACTGTTTGTTGTTTTGACAGCCTCTAGCTTAGTGGCATTAACAGAGGATCTGACAAATTCATAGAGCTTAAGGCGATCAGTAGCTATTAGTCATGATGGCTAAGCATCATCTCCTGGTTCAGAGGTAGGGAGATAGAACTAGAGGCAGGAATTGCCTTTGAGCAGTTACTGCAGACCTCCCAATTGCTTTTTTTTCTTCTTTTTTAAATATACAAAATAGGGTGAGTTGAGCCTTTAGTCCTGTTCAGTGAACTTTTCTTGTCTTTATTATAAATACTTTTTTATAATACTTCCCTAAACATCTTTCCCAAATTGTGGAATGCCCTTCCTTCAAAGCAGTGATTAATCACTCTAACATGAGAAACATGTTAAGAAATACCTTGCTGATGTGACCTTTAAAAAACATTCCCCATGGGCTGCAGCCAATATTGTGTGGCTTTTTTGCAATGGGACTTCAGTTTACTGTTCTTCCTCTTCTGTTTCTTTGACAAAATCTACACTACAGGATGACCCGAGCATCTAAATCACATGGAAGGAACAGCACATGGAGAATGAAGGAGAATGCAAGAATCCTTCTACCAGTGTTTAGTGTTCCCTAAAAGCAATGAAAAATGGATATAATCCAATTTTTTTTTTTTTTACAGTGGTTTAGTATTGGTATTTATGGCTGCTGCTGGTTTTTAATTCCCCTCTCTTTCAAAAACAGAACAAAACAAGCAAACAAAGATCCATTCTCATTTGTTCCTTTATATTTCTAAAGAAACAACAATTTTGGATGCCCGAGTCTAGAAACCTATGTCCAACTAAAGCAAATTCAGAAAACATCATCCAGGAGGATTTTTAAGGCTCAAGTCACAACAAACCTGATGATGGTTCAAGCACTGAAGAAAAAAAAAATGTGCATAGTACCTCAAGTCAGTGTCTCCCTGTTTAGCAGCTAGCCATCACTGTCCCCTTGTGGAGCTCTTCCGTGGGTCACCTGCCACTGCGGCCTCTTCAGTAGGCCCCTCTCACTGGGCCTTTTTGGTAGGCCACAAGCTCCCCAGCCTCCCACTGGGCTTTTTCAGCAGCCTCCATTCCTGTACTATTTTCAGCTGCAGAACGTCTTGCTAAGCCTACCTGCTGGACAACCCGTTGGCCTTCCCATAAAGTACATCAACAAACCTTTTCAAAGGTCAGCAGCCACTGGACCATCCCTAGCCTTGGCTTCTTCAATTCCTGCTGGGCCTTCATAGCCTTGATGCTATTTCATTTTTGCCTGCTTCAGCTGCTGGAATGTTAGGCATGCTTAGATAGGTGCTGTTTTCCTTTGGCTTTTAGCTGTTTAACTTCCAGCTCTTTAGCTTAAAGAAAAAAAAGCCTTTTCAGCTGTCATTATAAAGTACAGCATTTTTTTCATTTTCTCACCGTAACCAGCTCCAAACAACAGTAAAAGTTTAACTCCTCTCTCATATCTCTTTGCTATGTTCATATAACATAGCAAAGCTGTCAATTTCTCTCTCTCTCTCTCTCTCCATTACTGTAAGCAGGTGGGGTTATTCAGAAGCAACAGGAAAGGAGGGGAGATGAGACTTGCCTTTGTACCCTGAGCCAGATGTTTTCCTTTCACACTTCTGCAACAAAGTTGGGTATGAAGAGCTGCCTGAAGATTCTTCTGGGACAGAATTGTGGATGGAATGGAAGTGATCGCAACTGACAGCTGGTCAGCTTGAGAAAAAAAAGTAGTAGACTTTAAGGTACCTCACACGTATTTGCTTCTACAAATTAATTGAGTAATGTTAGGGTTAGAGTTAATATAACTACAGTTTGTAGCAAGTCTGCTGTAGTGCTTTTGATAATACAATTGCTTTTTAGACCATCAATGTATAAGATTATTTTGAGAATCCTTTCAGAGATTTCTTTGTTGACAGACTTTTCTCATGATGCCTTACTATCCATTCTGTTTACTAGTTTTAGGTTTATAAGGATCAAAGCAAATCTGATAAATAGGGAGTTACAGTATATTAGTGCCATTACCCTTCCAGAACTGAATCTGTCCTTGTGTGGAGGGCATCACTGAATCAACATCACATGTTCTGCTGAGTTTTCCATTGTACCATGGATGGCAGTGAATTAATATCTCACTTCCTTGTAAATTGCTCCAATTGTACTTGGAAGAAAGTACATTTTTTTCTATTAGCTGATAAATCCTGATAAAAGTAGCTGATAAAAGTAACAAAATGCTGTTCAATCATGATTGCTGTAAGGAAACTCTGGATATAATTAATCTCTCATAGTTTGTTCCATGTCATAAGGCAACAAGCTATGGTTTACTCTTTTAATATTTTTGTTTATTATTGTCTGTAATTTACATAGAATACTGGTCTATGACTCTAAATAAAATTTGATTGATTGATCTCAGATGAAATAGTTTATTGGAGTGCCTCCTAAATCACCAAGAAATGGTACGTGTCACAAGAAGGCTATCAAATTTTTGAACAGCAGCATTTTAAGTAATGTTTTGAGCTACTTCTCATATTACTTTTACCATACTTACCTTTGGGGATGGGTGCACAAGAGCAATACATCCAAATCACTGCAATTTGGAGATGATCAGATGTGCTTTACAGATGGGTACTTTCCTGGCAAGCTTCTAGTTGTATAGGAATGGATGTCTGTGTTACCACATCTTTCTCCAAGTTCCTAAAAGCATTGTTTCATAGCACTTTTTAGACACATATAAGACTTTGCTGTAGTTTATAGAGTAACAGCACTGAAAACTGAAAGAGGACCAAAATGCCTCTGTGACTTCAGCAGGAAAATATGTACGCACACTAACAAAATGGTACTTTTTGTTGAATAAAGAATGCAACATTTATAGAATTTTATTTCACAAGTCTTCACATTATGGTAGTTTGAAATTATATACAATAATAGCTTCAGATCAAAAATCTTTATGTTTAACCATAAAGCTTGCTGCCAGTTTTAGCTCCCTAGCATTCTTTTTTTTCCACCTATATGGTTCTATAGAATTACTGTGCAATCTTTTTTTTTCTTTGGCCTGATCAACTTGCTGGAGCTATGCATGTGTGTATGGTGAAACTATGATAGAGACACAGGGAGGTACAATATATGCAAATGAAATGCAGTTCTGACTTGGTAGAAGCCCTGAAACCATACATGTAGGTCTTTCTTCTTGAATGACACAAATGGAGGCCAGGAAAAATAAACAGAATCAAAGGAAATGAAATTATCTTAGTTAAAGCTAAATTAGCTCAATCACTTGTGTATATTGAATCACTTTTTTGTCAGTTTAAGAATTACAATTTGACAACTATTTTTGGAGGAGCAGTGCAAGCCATAGCCAAGCATTTGAGAAACTCTGAGTTGTATACCTCTCTCCTAGGGGGAAAAAAATAGAGGGACAATAAAGGGTACAAAATTATATTGGGAGGGTGACCTGGGTTCATTTTGAAGTGCTCTTAAAGGATTTCTTGCTTTACATTAGACTTTCTCCTACTGATATATCCTTAAATAGTGACTATTTGATTTGATATTTGAGTATATTTAATATATTTATAGACATTTTATACTTAAAGAGAAAATAACTTTGAATAAGAATCTATCACACAGTAAGCTCTAGGAAAATGATACCATTTTTTCTCTAAAAGAAATACATTCCTTAGAACATGAAAAGCACAAGATATTTGTAAAAATAACAAAGAACTGAAGACCTCATGTCACTCACCTTCAGACTGAAATCTTCCATTGTGTTTTGCTACAGATATTATAAAACAGAAGAGAAAGATTTTATCTGCTCTGTTAGTGTCTTTTCTCATAATTCTTTAAGGCATTAAAAAAGAACCTTTTTTTTTTATGGTGTGTTGTCCCCCAAAGACACTTCAGAGCAAAATCTCCCACTGATCAGAAAGTAACACTGTTTTGCCCCAATAAGGATGGCACTTTTTTCTGTAAGGAAAAAACTTATGAATGCATTGGCCCAGGACAGGATAATTATTTAAGCTTCCCCCAGGGCACTGAGAGAAAAGCAAGAGGAAATGTTCATGTAGCAGCAGCCATCCAAAGGTTGATTTTATCCCATTTTGTGCATCTATGTAGTCAGCAAGAGCCAAGTCTACAGTTCCCTTTTGACAATGGCAATTTAAAATATGCATTTTTTTTTTTTGGTTAGGGAATACAGATATGGCATTTTATGTTCAGACAAACCATATGGCAAGAATAGATATTCTTGCCAGCAAGGCTGCACTTCTTAAAAAAATTAGCCTCTGAGGATTATAGAAGATGTCCAAATGGAGTGAAGCTGAAAACTATTCCTTTTTTTTTTCCTGACATTTTCCATGCAGTTCAACAAAAATGGTGGTAAGGAGGCTAGCCTCCTTTACCAATTCTTTATTCAAAAAGATCACAGAACATTGTGCTGCTGAATGTTGACAATTTCAGCTGAATTTTGGTAGGCATCTTAGGGAGACCTGGACATCACATAAAAACAGGTGCCCTTCCTTATCTTACAAGCTATTTTGAAATACAAAACTAACCTCATGTTTAAAAACCAAATCTGACCAATTCAACATGGAAACCATTCCTGGATGATAACTCCACACATGGGCTTTGGACCAGATCCAAAGTTTAGGTTCTTCTGACATAAGTTTTTAACACTTCAGTTTCTTTATGGCTTGCATAATAAGGATAGAATTTTTATACAAGGCATAAATTAGTATAATATTTTATCCTGATTTAAAAGTTATACTATACAGGTTATTGTTGTTTATTATTGCATTTTATCTTGATTTTAATAGTGATCTGAAGTTTAAAGCTGACATTAGATATGGTAATATGTAGAAAAACCAATGTCTGACATTTTATTTAATTTTATAATGCTTGTAAATCTCTTCCCTATTTACTTCATGCTTTTCTTACTTTTCTGTTTTTCTTGATAATGTTTTTAAATATTTAATAAAGTTTCTAAAAAACTGAAAAATATGTATTTTTAAAAATTAATTCTCTTAATCTGGGATGCAAAAAAACTAACAACATACTTGTATAATTGTAGAGGTTTTCTTCAGGCTCCTGTAATAATTCAAATATAGCTTTAAGTATGACCATTTTCTCTGCTCCCTCTGACCAAGACCATTTTCAGTTTCCAGCATCTTTTAGGATATGATTGGTGGTTTCCTTTCCCCTCCCATCAATGTTCCCACATGCTAGGTAGGAAAAGCAGCTACCAGTCACTCTATTTAACAATGCAATGGGTAATGTCAGGAGTCTGTGAATCATAGCCCTGGTACTTTTCTTTTACCAAAAGCTATTTTAGCCATGTTTAACAATCATATTGAAAGCAATTTAAATGCCAGACCTAAAGCTTGGAGATGCTCTGTGATAGTGGACTGTCATTTGGGCAACTTCAGAACATGTGTCTAATGTTACTCTGGGAGAACAGGAGCCACATATCTAAAAAATCTCAAATGAGTTGACTGCTCAGTGGCACGGTAGGAGGGAATGGGATGAGAAAGGGGATGGGATGAATGGGAGAGAGTGCCCATATCCAAGTTACTATCAGGTCACTATGAAGATCAACAGCAAGACTGCTACAAAGATCTATGTCCATGCTGCTCCTACTGCATGGAACAAGACCAGTGGTGGACAGCAATCTACGTGGCAACCTTGAGCTCAGTCTTCATAAGGGTATTGCTGCTGTTGCTTTTCTATTCTTATTTTGTGACACATCTTTTTTAAAGGAGAGATCTAGTGCTTTCTACAGCACACTGTCACAAGAGCACTGAACAAATGTTTTGAAAGAGTTCTAGCGCTGCTTCACAAGATTGGCAAACTTGGGTTAATAAGGAGCCTGCCCAACCCTGATGTGCACTTTAGAATTACTCAGCAAGGCATTTTTCAGGCAGCTGTTTGCAGAAACCTGCTGTCATGTCAACCCAGCAACACAAACTAAAACAGTCACAGAGGCAGTGCTAAACAAACCCAGGGGAGAGGCCTGTATGCTGCAGCCAAAAGTAGCCAATAGGAACTGAACACATTCCAGTTCCTGACCCCATCATCACTACAGTTGTTGCCAAAGTGCCAAAAATCATCCATACTATGAGGGTTACTTTGGGAGAGGATGGAAAATACCTCTTTAACATCAGATTCATTAAATATAAAATTAGACAGTCTCAGCATCAGGGGGACATATTAAAGAATGGCTGGAGATGTGTCATTGACTTGCCATTAGACACACCTGTGGGTGAGTCCTTAATAAGGACAAAACATTCTAGAACCAGCCATATCAAAGAGGAATGGCATAGTGAAAATCAATTACAGGTATTTTATGTAAAAAGCATTTATCATTTCATATTCAAATTATGGGCTTTGAGTATTATATCACCCCTTTGCTAGTATGCATCCTTCAGATGATTTGGGATTGGGACTCAGAATTCCCAGTCAACATGTGCAGTCTGAACACATCTGAATTACACCAGGTTGGGGAAGGCTGAATAGATGGAACCAAAAAGAAATGCATGTGAATAGTTGATACCCAACATTAGTAAATTCAAAAGATCCTAGCCAATAGAATAATGGATGCAAAATAAGGAAGGGAATATTTATTGCACAAAACTCATTTACATAAAATCTTTAAACTTTGCAACCAAAGTAGTTCTGTTCATTTTAAATTACAAGCTATCAAGTTAGCTAAATCTTGGAAATGATATTTACGTATATGTTGATTCATCATGTATGTGTATAAGTTATTACTAATTACTGATCTATTTACTTTCAACTCCAAACTGAACTTCTGAGAAGTCGATTTTATACAGTTGCCATTCAGAGCCAAATCCATAGGGAATCAACTTTAAATTGAATTTTACAGCAGATCTCCATAACTCTAGTTAGCGTTCTAATACAACAACAAGGCAGGAATCCTGATTCTGTTTAATATATGCATTATATTAAATTGGAGAATTCCAATTGGAATTGGAATTGGAGAATTGGAGAATTCATCAGAAGTCTCCTTCTTTTGTTGTAAGTTACTCTATGAACACAAGTTAACCCAAATATTCCATAGCATGAAATGGATCTTGAGTGTGAGGCTGCGTATTTTATTTCGTTGACTTCTGCCCTAATACAAGCACCCATTCAAATAAAAATTCAAGACAAGAATCTGAAAATTCTCCATGACTCTACAAAGTGTCCCCCAAGCCAAGATTCACTGCCTCCCAGGTGTCAGAAACACCTGTTCAGGGGCATTACAATATCCTCAGATGTTGTTACTTTCAGTAAATGATTTATTGATTTATACTGAAAAGCAGCTGTGCATTTTATACAACACCGAGAATCCATGCACTTAGCAAGGTTTAATTGTGCAGCATATAATAAAACAATGGAAAACCAGCAGCGTGGGGTTTTTTTCCCCTTCCGAACGGATAGCACTTAGGTGTGTTCTTGCATAAGGGGGCCTAATGAAATGTAAGGTGGCAAATGGTGCATTTTGTCTTAACTAGATGAATACAAATACACATCACCGTTCTGTAAGAAAGCCCTCCACATGATATACTGGATATCAAAAGCCTCATATCTGAACAGCAGTGAACTCTTCAGCTACTTTTCCAGTGGCAGTGAATAAGATCCCCCTGTCATTTATAAATAAAAGGATAATTAAACTTTGCTTAAAAGTTAATTTCTTGATGGAAAAGGGCATAAGGAAGAGAATCACACCTCATTATCATCAATGGCTGATAGCTCATAAACAGAACATTAACACAATGCAATGAAACCAGAAAGTCTCTGGATTTGGGGTGGGGGAAGGTTGGCTAGCAGGGGGAAAAGTGCTTCCAAGATATGTACAAAAGATGGAGCGTTTCCATTACCTCTATTTGTTACAATAAGTGGAAATTATACACTGACCTTTTCTTCAGCTAAGTTTCTCCATTTTTAATCATTACACAAGATTTGGAAGAGAACGCTGCTGACATATTGCTCCTGAGGGGGCAATTAGCAGAGAAATATATTTTCAGAAAGTCAGCAAAATCTTCTCACTTTACAGTGGAAAATGACAGGGACGCACCCAGATTCCATGGACAGGCCCATGTCCTTCTGTCTTACAAATTCCGATCTGCCTCCTTGTAATTATGAAAAAGTCCATTAGATGCAAATATCTGAGGACAGGCACTGTAATAACACAAGTTATTATCATCTATAAATATTGCATTAAATAAGAGCCATATTGATATTCCCTCTGTAGGGAAAATTGCCACTTTTGATTACCTAGGTAACCCCCCTACTGTATAAATACTACAGCTGCATAGAGAACTTGAATATAGCAATTGATTCTAGGTAAGAGGAGGTTTTGTTATTTATTATTTCATTTAGTAATTAAGTTGATGCATAAGGAAAAAAAAAAAAAAACCTCTGATGAAGTTTAGAGACCAATTCCATGCTAATTATTTTTATAAGCATATATACAGATATTTTATTGCTTTGTTTTTGAATGATTTTTATTGAATTCCATAAGAAAAAGGCTGCAAAAATCAAAGAAGTTTCAATTATGAAACAGCTATTTAACAATTCTATAATCCTGAACCAGCTACTTGGTGGGAAATTTCAATCTCAACATATAAAATAAACTTGCCATATTGTCAAATTGCAGGCATGGAATTATGTTTGTAAACTTCAGCTGGAAAACTGGTATGATCTTCACAGCTTTGTCACCCTGAGAGTACACACTCTTAGTGTACATTCCCAGTATGTTTCACTCATCTTTCCCAAGAATAATCCTGCCACCACATTGAGGCAGCATAGGGGGATTTAGTGGTATGATAGTAGTCCAAAGATATTTAAAAGGCTGTTATGTGCAAGAAGGGCTCTATCTTCTCTCTACTAAAATTGATGGTTTGAAATTTAAGATCCAGACCAAAAAGCAGGAGGAATTAATTGATGGTAAGAGCTGATAAGCAGTGGAACAGTCTACCTGGAACAGTAGTGAACAGGGCTGATGGCCATCTGTCATGGATGGTTTAGTAGATTCTTGCACCAACTAAGAGATTGGGTTAGATACCTTCTATCTCATATCTTCTATGATTCTCCTATTCCTTGCAAACAACATTATTTGGACTACCAAATATGCCCATTAGAGACGTGTCAGAAGTGACCTAAAGAAATATCCATTCTAGCAGCTGCTTCCCACAGTGGCTAAACAGATGACTAGGAAAAACATTTTCCTTTTAATTGGCATTCAGGGACATGTTACCTGTCTTCCTATAGCTGGAGTAGAATAAGGGCAGATCACCTTTTTTGCAGTTGAGGATTGCACTATTTACTGTTTCGCTTAAGAGGGCTGCTGAGGTTATAAGGTGTATGATTCTGAGGAAATGACATCACCACATGGGGAACAGCTGGAAGTTTTGCCATTATTTCAATTATATTAAGGGCAACTAGAGAAGGGTTTTGTGTAATAAAATAAGTGCATGAAGTCATTGCAAACTTAATGTAGCTTATAGTTGTTTTTTTAAGCAAACATTAAAATTTGCCAAGATGATTTTATAGGGGGTTTTGGAGAGGCAAAAAGAAGGGCTGAACAGGCCATGTGTAGGGCTCCAGTTGCCATCCTATAGCCATCATGATTAAGGGACAATTAATTTATAATCTCCAAATTCATAAAAATTAGTGATAGTTATCACATGTCTTGCAGTGAACTCTGTAGTTTAATAATGATGCACTATGTGAAGATAATCTTATTTGTACTATATTTTCAATGGAAAACCTCAGTTGCTGGTGTTGTGACATAAAAGTTGCGCCTGTGTATTTATATTTAGCCTAGGACTGCTTGTAAGAAAAATTAATGGAAAAGAATGCAGTCCACCCAAAGTTTTAGAGCAACATTCTGATTTCAGTATACCAAGAATAGAGCTAGTTTGGTGTGGTGGTTAAGGCATCAGGCTAAAAACTGGGAGACCGTGAGTTCTAGCCCTGCCTCAGGCACAAAGAGAGATGGGGGACCTTGGATCAGTCTCCCTCTCTCAGCCCTAGGAAGCAGGCAATGGCAAACCACTTCCGCAATCGTGCCAAGAAAACTTCAGGGGCTACTCCAGGCAGTCACCAGGAGTCAACACTGACTCAATGGCACCAAAGCAAGCCAACCAACCAACCAACCAAGAATGGGCATACATGACAAAATCTGAACTGTATAACAAAATTTGCAAGATAAAGAACACATTCATTATTTTTGTGGGGTTTTTTTATGTTTGCATTTCTTTTTGTTTTTCTTCTTCTTGTTCTTTTAAAATAGAAAATCAATTAAAAAAACACATTCGAAGAAATAAGGGATATATTTTTTATTTATGTGCGTAACTGGTTTTACTACCAATTACCACAATCTTTTGGACTTTTTACCATAAGAGAATATAAAAACAGAGTTAGAGATACTGAAAACAACATTAAAATCCCAATCAAAATTTTGAATAATCAAAACCCTGCTTTAAAGGTATGGTTTAAAGACATTTTAAAAAGTTGACATAGAGGTCATTCTGGTCAATTTGACAAAGAACACATTGTAGATAACTGAAGCAATTTAAGAGGAGACATTACTCCATGTAACTCCCCCCCCCCCAAAATCAGCCCTCGGAATCTCAGCTGGAACAAGCTATATAGATTTTTAGGAAGAAATAATCAATGCAGTATAGAAAATAAATAAACTTGCTAATAAAGAAATCCTAGGCTCCAACATAATTCATGATCAGATGAGAAATTGTAAAACTATATCAGACATAAAGTGCTTCTGCTATTGTGACACTGAAATCTGTCCATTAATACAAAAAGTGGCGTGGCTATGCTTCTGAAAATATTAG
This sequence comes from Python bivittatus, assembly GCF_059951505.1. Taxonomy (NCBI): domain Eukaryota; kingdom Metazoa; phylum Chordata; class Lepidosauria; order Squamata; family Pythonidae; genus Python; species Python bivittatus. The sequence continues at coordinate 25,799,894 of NW_028277113.1, read as the reverse complement.
ATGTTTCTAGATTAAATAAATAGTTCATATAAGTAAAAAAACAATCAAAAACAGTAACAAACATATTGGTCTGGGGGGGGGGACCCTCCATCTACATTTACATCCTTATTAAGACCAATTAAATTAAGACCAGAAGGTGTGCAAGCTTTTGAAGTCTGTGTCAGATTCAGCCGGCACGGCACGGCACAGTGAAGGCACCGCTCAGCTTCGCCTAAGTCAGTGTTGTCCAAACGTGGCCACTTTAAGATGAGTGGACTTCAACTCCCAGAATTCCCCAGCCAGCCAGTTGAAGTCCACTCATCTTAAAGTGGCCACCTTTGGACAACACTGGCCTAAGTCAATTTCACTGCCCAGGAGAGAGCAGAGGAAAAGGGGAAGTGAAACTGCGAGCTGATTACTGACAGGTGGCGGTGCTTAACTCAAAACTGCAAGTGGATACTTTGTATCAGTGTGGCTTCCCTTGGGCGCTGCTGGCTGGGGAATTTCTGGGTGGGGAATAAAGCTGGCTGGGGAATAAAGCTATTTATTTAATCTAGAAAGCACAAAGGAAAGCGCAGAGGCTCAGAAGCAAAGCAATCAAAGAGCAATCGAGAACTCCCGGCTTTGCGCGCAAACAGGCAAACCCAACAAAGGCAACCCATAGACTGCAATCAGAAAGACAAAAGCACCGGACTGAATCTGCCATTTGGGCGAGGGGGGAATACTGCGGGTAATCTGTAACTAAGCAATGGGGAAGCACAGGAACGGGAAAGCTATAAAATACTGTGCAAGCTATGCCAAGCCAACCCTGGCTTTGTCTGTACTTACTTACCTTATGCTTGAGTAAACGTCTTTGCTGAACACAAGTGTCACGAGAGTTTCTCTGAGATGAACCGGGTAAACCTTACAGTCTGCAGAATTCTTCAGGCTGATGTTTCAAAAAGAGGAAGAGAAAGGAAGAAGAGATCCAAAACTGATTAGACTTGTTATTTTAAACCAGGAAGTTTAGACCTTGAGGTGATTCCTAAAGTACATGTAGTGGAGTAAATATACTTAGTTGAACCCAGTTGTGAGGAACAAAGGAATTGCAAACACTCTCTTCACTCTGGAAGCTATTGGAAGATTCCATTTCATGTATGCAACATCGTGGTTGGCAAAAGTATTACCACAGACATATCACAGTCCTTACCTAAGGCTAAAAACCTTCGCCTAGGTTAAAGTCGGTTAAAAGCTTAACTATATAGTTTTCCCTTATTTTTGTCTGATGATATTCCCCTAAGGAAATTGACAATAAGTGAGAATGAATACATCACAGCACATAATAGGATTGTTCAGAAGGCAGCAGTGATTTATGAAGGCTCTGGGGGGAGGGACGGTAGTGGAAAATATCAATTCCTTAGATGTTGCTCGTTTTTGAGAAGCAGATCATAGTACTTAGCATCTCTAGAGTGCTACTCATCCTTAAAATGCATTGAAGTGATGAACAACTTTTCTGAAAAATGCTGGGAACTCACTTGTGTTAAGAAGTCGTATCTTCAATTGACAGGAAAGAAATTGAACCAAAAAGAGAGGAAAGTCCAGACGTTTGAAGTAGCTCTATTTAGCTGTTCTTTCTTGTTCACATGTGTGAAATTTATATAAATTCTAGTAATTGTAAAGGAACATCTATAGCATAACACATGGAAATGGAAGGCAAACCTGGGTCATATAGGCCAGTCCCCCAGATTTGTGATAGAGGGGAGCTGAACGAGGGAAAGAAAATTTGGCTAACAATTTGGGAAGAGGAGGATGTTCAAGCATAAAGACATCACTGGAGACAAGAGTTTCTGTCTGCGAAAACTGGAATAACTATTCTATAAAGCAATAATGTTTATCTCAAATCACTGGTGTATCTCAAAGACTTTCATATATATATTTTGATGATTTAGCAAGCAGTCTAAAACACCCTCTTCATTATTATAACTTGTTTTCAATACATACGCTTACAAGATAGCAGACTGGAGCTGTGCTTAAGCCTTACAGTACAATCTCTAACCTAGAAGGTATGCTACTGAGTCACATTTACAGGTAGTCCTTATTTAGTGACCACAACTGGAACAAGCAACTCAATCATTAAGCGAAGTGGTCGCTAAGTGAAAAATCACAGGCTTACGATTTTACTTCAGCTTTCTTTTGCTTTACAATGTCAGAAGGTTATGACCCCAAACAGCTGAGTGAGCCAAACAACAAGGAAGGTTTCTGGAACTCAAATCACAAGGAAGCCAGATAAAAGGGCAAATCTTATCGCCCTTTTTTCTTCCTCCCCTTCCCTTCCGAATGCTCACCTTGGCGCTTCACTCTTCAAGGTGAATGCTTCACCTCTCAAGATGAAGCTATAGGTGAATGCAAGGGGAATGCTTCACCCCTCAAGGTAGAACTATAGAATTGGACAGCCAGGTCTGAACTCTTCTCCTTTGCAACCTTTGCTGATCCCAAAGAGAACATTCCTTTAAAGATTCTTCCATCTCTAGCTCAAGCGAAAGCTACAGCAGTTGGGCAACCAGCTCTGAGTACTTCTCCTTCTTGGAAAGTTTTGCTTATTTCAGAAAGAAACTTCTTTGTGCCCTCTGAGATCAGATTCACCAGTGGTGCTGAGAACCTGGACTGAGCAATGAGAAGGCAGACCAATTCTCCTTCCTCTCTTCTACCTCCTATTATCTATCTGTACATACAATCTGGCTTCTCAATCCTCTTTCTCTTCCTTGTCCTACCTCATACCAGACCTATCTGTTACACCTAGGCTAGGTTTTCAGTTCCCCTCTGCTGCTGAGCTCCTGATGACCAAAGCTAAGGTGCATGCATCCATATGTCCTTGGCCCACTTAACCAAAACTCTATTTCTCTAAGGCAAGGAAATGGCTTGTTCAAAGCATATACTGATTTGTTTTCTTCCCTAAGCTATGATGTGCCATTGCTAGCCATCAGGGATTGCTCATCGCTGTTCCCTCAACCCCATTTATAGTTCTAAAATACTATTTTCCCAAGGAATACTACTTCCTCCTTCATTGCTATTTCCCATTGCCTGTTACTTGTTTTTTATTTGTTTTATGTGTTTTCTCCATTGAATGCTATTTTCACAATTGTCATTTCCCACTTACATGCTTTCATTGTCCTGTTTCTCAATAAATCCAGCCCTCTCCTCTGAGGCATTTTTGATCTCTGTATTCACATTGGAACATGTAGTTTCTAAATACTTGTTAATTAAAAAATCTCACTTGCATACCAGCCACTGCTGGATGATCCCTGTATAACAATACTCACCAGCAATGCACATTTGTTCTGTATATAAAGCAAGATTTTTTAGTTCTCCTTAGTTTACTTGGCAGGTTCATCAAGACAAAATGACAACACAAATTACTCACCCTTAATATAATTAAGCTGCAGATGAAGAGTACGATTCAAATAAAATAAGTATAGGTAGTTTCAGTTATAGAATTTAAGATCCTAAAGGACCCTGCTTGCTACAGTATCCCTCTATATCATTTCATTCCCTATATCTATTTTCTATATGATTTGATTAGGAGAGAGAAAGGAAGGAAGGAAGGAAGGAAGGAAGGAAGGAAGGAAGGAAGGAAGGAAGGAAGGAAGGAAGGAAGGAAGGAAGGAAGGAAGGAAGGAAGGACTCCATCTACTCAGTCAGGATCATCTCCAAGATAAAATATATTTCATTCAGCTCTATTTCCTTTTCATTTACTCTAGTATAAACATATGGTGATTAGGATCACTACATGTCCATACTGAGGCCATCACATATGAAGATGAAGAAGCTAGACTTTTTCTTAAAAAAGGAAAACTTCACATGTTCCACAGTTTTGTTTTGTTTTGGTTTTTTTCTTTAAACTTTGCTCTTTAACTTTAAACATATAGCAATCGGGGTAGGAGTGGAAAGATGGAGAAGATTTTTTTTTTTCCTGAAATGAGAAGGCCTGATGAAAGGAATAGACCCAACTTGCAGTAGTTCCAGTCTATCTTGGCCCACCAATTGTTTTAATTAGAGAGTTGCACGATAGATATTTTGTGCCGAATGCTAAAAATCTCAAAGTTATTTTTGTTGTGGTAAATTATTCCATTTGGGCTGTCAGAATGCCTGGGGCTTCCTCCATCTTTACATTTTTCTTCTTCTTTTCTGGCCTCAAAGATCAGTTCTTACTCACTGAGCAGAGCAGAGTGGAAGAGAGCAGAGTTCCATACGCCTGTGAGCCTTTCAAGAGAACAAAATCCCTTTTTGGACTGAACTATGGAATGCTGAGTTTCAGATACCTGACATATAATTGGCTGGTGACCTCTGTTACTCTGTTTGGTCATAAGTTATACAGACCTAGCCAATAATATCTCAGGGTTAGCTCTTGGAATGTTTTCCAATAGTCCATAATTTGTTTTCTATTTTCAGATCTAGGCAGAAAAGCAGTTTTAATTGGTTGTATCCATATACAGAGTTGAATAATGTCTAGACAGTGCATTTTTGCTTTATGTCTCCCTCAGCAGAAGAAAGGAACTTTTGTTTTGCCATCTCTATTTATGTATTTGGTTTAGGGATGCTCACCTCCCATTTTTCTTGCCTCTTAATCTGATTCATGACATTCTCTGAGGCCGTTCTTTCTTATTGCTGCCTGTATTGATATACTGAGTTAATATCATAACCCATATTGAAATGTGCTCCTGTAATGTCATGGGGCTCAATGAACCAAATAAATGTCTTACAATCTAAAAATCAATTGATATCTTAAAGATGTCAAATAACCATGCTGAAGAAGGACATTTAGCTGAGGGGCATCCTGAGAAACTTTCAAGGCAGGATCTGTACTTTTCTCTCCAGGCTGGGGCTAAAATTAGTCATATGTGCAGGGATAGATCTCCCATCTACGTTCAGTAGGCAGTTTGTTCTTTGTATCTTGAGGGTACAAGGGTGACAACAGAGGAAAATTTGTTGCAAGAGTGGTGCCAGTCTCACAGTCACTATTCCCTGAGCAACACGTTGCCCACATATACTTGTTGCACAGTGGCTGTCAGCCTTGCCAGGTAGACCAGACAGGAAGCACCACCAGATGAGCTAATTCCATTTTATTGTAAAACTACATTGACAGAATCTCGCAAGTCTGAAAAAGTATAATTCTCCCCCCATCTTCTTTATACCCCGAGAAATTAGGGAGGGTCTTTTCTGAGCCTCTTGCCCTGCTCACTATCCAGCTGTGGACTACACTATCTTTCATATGACCATTCCCTAGGCAGTGTCTCTTCACCCCATCTCCCAAGGTCATTCCCACATACCATTACAGTGGCTTAATCTAGGTCTTGTTTCTTTTTCCTATATGAAATTGTAAAATAAATAAATAAATAAATAAATAATAGTTATCAAGCACTTGAAAGGCCTGTTGAACAGAATTCTGGTTGCAGATCACATATAGTAGGTTATATTCTGGTTGCAGATCATTTACCCAGAAATACTAGTCTCCCCAAAATCTATCCTATGCATAGATACATTGTATAGTTCACTTGGGTCTATATCTAATTGGAGGTAAGTGCTTTTGATTTAACTCTTATTAGACATAATTTACTGAGTGCCATAAGAAAATATAACAAAGATTTCAGGCTTATTTAGCAATGCTTTCTTGGTATTTGTTGTTGTTGTTCAGTTGTTAAGTCGTGTCCGACTCTTCGTGACCCCATGAACCATATCGCACCAGGCTTTCCTGTCCTTCACTGCCTCCCTGAGTTTGCTCAGTTTCATGCTCATTGCTTCAGTGATACTATCTAACCATCTCATCCTCTGCTGTCCTCTTCTCCTTTTGCCTTCAATCTTTCCCAGCATCAGGGTCTTTTCCAAAGAGTCCTCTCTTCACATTAGGTGACCAAAGTATCTGAGCTTGAGCTTCATTATCAATCCTTCCAATGAGCAATCAGGGTTGATTTCCTTTAAGATTGACTGGTATACACTCGCTAAAAATTAGGGACTTGAAATCTAGCACATCTGGAGGACAATGATATCAGGCAATCAAATATGAACAAATCAAATTGGGCCATGTTTCTTGGATCAGCATTTGGACCAGAAACAAATTGTGTTGGGAAACATGCATTTTTTTAGGTAAAATTCCTCCTACACATTTTATGCAGAAAAACACACAAAAATAATACTAAAGTGTGATATTTCATATAGTTTTGTCTTAACTTACAGAGCAGTTCAGGAACAAAATGGAATAGCCATAACTGTATACGTGTAATATGACAAAGATTGGTAACATACTAATCCATCTATCCCTAATTGGCATATATCCTTTTGCTTGCATTTAGCATGCCCTGACCTTACTATAACCCATCTCTTTTAATTGGGTACTTTTTCTGTTTTACTTCTTGCATTTCATGTATTTACTAAATCAAGACATCTAACTTCATTTTCTTTCTAACCCCTGAGCCCATAAGCAAATCTCAGGCTTTGTCTTATCTGTCTTCATCTCTAATATATTTTGTCTGTGCCCTAAAGAAAGGCATGAAAATGTCAGATAAGGAATACAAACCTTGAAGTCACATCATCTTTGGTGTGACTACAGGTCAGTGCTTTGCCAACTTTGTAGTATTTCTGCTGGGTCTAATGGAAAGCGGAGGGGGAATACTATGATTTCCCTAGAATTTTGTTTCATAAATAGCAGCTATATTTGGTTGTCTGTACCCTGCACACATTGGGTTACTCTTTGCCCTGCTGCAGTTCACAGCTCCTCAAAATGATCTTGCCTGTCTTATTTGAAGAAGCCAGGTGTGTCTCTGAGAAGTGTGTGTCTCTGTGCATGTGCATTTGTGAATTAAAAATGTCTTTATATCGATATGCTACAAACAAATGCAAAAATTTTATAAATAAAGGCTAGGGAATAAAATTTTAAAATCAAATGTGGTTAAAAGCTTTTTCTGAAATTCTGTCATGATTAAAAGAAAGTGGCAATCACAGTTAAACGTGTGCTATCTAGAATATGAAACAATCATAAAGATATCCTACAGAACAAGTTCTCGCAATATTTATTGCAAGACAATGAAAACATCTAAAGGGTTGTCACACAAAAGAGAGTGTAAAATTAGCCTGTATTATCCCAGAGAGCAAGACCAAACTCATGAGTGTCCACAGGAGCTTACTGTTTTCATCAGAATGATTAAAGCAGAGTTGAGGCACAAGCTTTTATATGTACAGTATGTGCAACATCACAATGTACTCACAAGAAGGACAAGTCTTGGATTGTGACACCATGACACTACTTTGTCATTCTACACACACACACACACACACACACTTGCTAACCCTAGATGCCACTGACTAGAATCAATGGGTTCAAACTACAAGGAAATAGGTTCAGGGTAGATGTCAGGAGGATGTTTCTGACTGTACTTGTGGATCAGGCTGTCTTATGAAGTGGTGACTTATCCTTCATTGGAGCTCTTCAAATAAAGGCTGGGTGGTCATCTGTCAGAATTGCTCTAGTGAAGTGTTTCTCAACCTGGGCAAGTTTAAGATGTGTGGACTTCAACTCCCAGCATGCTGGCTGGGGCATTCTGGGTGTTGAAGTCCACGCATCTTAAATTTACCCAGGTTGACAAACACTGCTGCTAGTGGATCCTGCACTGAGTAGGGGTGTAGTAGAAGACCTGTAACATCCCTTCCAGCTCTAGGCTTGTGTGATTCAATGCAAATTGTGTCTTGAGTATCAAGGTCTACTATCTGCTGAAACGTATCATAAACCAAATTGTATTTGCCAAGAATCTAAGGAAAGGCTTTGATCCAGTAGAACTTGGATTAGTAATTATCTGTTCACAAGAGACATCCACAAATACAGTAGTAGATGTGTCATCTCCTATTGTATACAGGAACTGGCACTATGATTTTTGCTCCTCCTCAGGCTCAACTTTGCCTTCAATTTTAAGCAAATAAATCTCAACTTTTGTTCATGGTCTTAATTAAAATTAATTTTGTTCACAGCCTAATACACTTCCCATTAATATTTCAGCTTCCATAAGCATTTTGGAGTACACTTTCCCTATATATACATATATTTATATGCATTTTTGGTTGAAGAACTGCATCACAAAATTGGGCAAAATGTTAATATTGCTTCAGAAATGCACATCAGATGATATGAAAATGCTAACCAAGCTACTTTTTCAGATGTCCTCTCCAACTGAAAGATAAGCTAAAGAGACCTAGAAATTCTACATTACACTACAATGAAAAATTTTCCTGACCATTTCCAGGGATGTCATAATTGTTAGATTGTATATTCACCTTGTGTATGGCAGAGATGGTTCCCATCTCTGCTTTTTCAAGGTAGGTATTTTGGTTGGGTCTTGAAAGAGCCCCATTCCTTTACTTGGCAAAGGAGACCAGCTAGATCTGAGAGGAAACAATTCCAATTAGAATTTGTACCTGAATCCAGGGAAAACTTGGCCTTGCTCACAGGTTAAGGTTTTCCAGGCTAGGAAAATGTATGTGACATTTGTCTCTTTTACCATGAGAGGAAAAATCTGTTAGGGGAATTGCTTAGGAAGAAAAACAGTTAAAAGAATTTCATACCAGTGGAATGCTTTCCTTCATAGCTCTAAAAACACTTCATTTGATCTTTTTTAAAATCTGTAAACAGACAAGTTATGTGGAACTGGGCTTCACAGGCTTTTTCATAAGGGGAAAAATTCAGCAAGTGAACTGAACCTTTCTTTAGCAACAGTTAGGTTAGATTTTTCAGTTTTACCTCCATGATTATCCGATCACCTTCCCGCATTACTTCTTTAGCCACTTAGTGGGCTTTAAATTATTATTTGGAAATTCTCATAATATTGTTCTTCTGCATGGTAATTTGATGAGTTGTATGTAGTCCAACAAAATAATACAACCAATGTTCCAGTCTGTGGGTTTCGGAAGTATTTTATACAAATATGATGAGAAGTTGACTCAAATGCATAGACACAGGCTTATTCTAGAAGCAATTGCCTGACTAAATGAATCATGATGAATCAGGTTAGTATGCTAAAAATAATGATAAAGACCACAGGACTGTAGAAAACATTTGTATAATTTAATAATGGAAACTATATGCTATTTCCCATGGGAAAGCAATTTGGAAAGGACATTTTTTTCTGCTGAATAACAAATAACTTACCAAACAAAGAACCTGAGCAGAGACCAGAACTGAGAGTTTAAGTATTAGAGAGCTAATGTTCTTTAATTCAACATGTACGCCATAAGGCTAAGCAAATAGTTTGGTCTTCACTTACTCCTGAAGAATGGAATATACATTGCAGGTTTCTACCCTCCCCACTTGAACAACTTTGGGTAGTGTACCATCCAAAATATCAACATAAAACACAATCTTTAAAACCTGTGAACAAGAAACTAAAGCCTTCTTAATTACACACTGTATAAGTCGTGTTGGAGAATTCCTTTGATAGGCTTTCAAGATCCTGTTACATGGCCCTCGCAGCAATAAAGTTCTTTTCAGAAATGCAAGTGTTTCTTTTTTCCTGAGTTTCCAGTTTATCTCTGTATGTCTGTTGATGGCTAATTTGTCAGAGGCAAAGCTTTCAGGAATTCCTTGGCATTTTTGGATTTGGCTTGATCTTAAAATGTTAACAGTTTCCCAGATGAAATGAAGAAAATTCCTTAATCTCTCAACATGTAGACAAATTCAACACATTTACATACCAATTAAAAATTGCAACCTCTATTCCTTCTAAAGTGCACACAGGTGCATGCACACACTACTCATGAAACCCACGCACATGTAAAAAATTTGATTCAGCATGTAAAACTCTAGGGTCACAATAAGTCCTATACAAGCTTGCTGCCTCAGTTTACCTGCAGCAGCAGGGGTCACTTGGTACTGCCACAGCAGGGACTACATGGGAGCACCACATGACAGGAGTTCCTGCTCAGTCCGTGATGCAGCAGTTCCAAGCAACCCTTGCTGCAGGTAAGCTAAGGCAGCGATCTTCTGCTTTTTGCCTGGGACAGCAGGCAGATAGTCCTTGCCCAGCTTTGTATGGTAGCCAACCTGCTCCAGGCCCCCGAGTCTTCAGCTGTCAGCCTTGCAAGGTGGTCAAGACAAGAAGCACCACCAGATGAAGCAATTCTATTTTATTGTAAGGTTACCATTACAGCCCAAGAAACTAGGGAGAGTCCCTTCTGAAGTTTGCCATGCCCACATTCCTGCTGCAGGCTAAGTTGCCTCTTATCCAATCATTCCCCTGTCTGCGTCTCTTCCCTCTGCCTCTTATGGTCATTTTCACATACCATTACACCAGCACATGAAAGAACACCTCCCTCCAAAAAAGGTTTAATTAATAATACTTGAGTCCATGTGTTATTTAATTAGTAGTTATTTAATTAGTAACAATGACCATCTACATGGTCATTGTTAAATTTATGGACTTCCTGAGGAAGATGGTGGATGGAAGACAGCTCTGTGTAAATTGGAGCCAATGTATGCAGACTTTAATAAGGAGCCAATTAACATATCACCTCCTACAATCCTCTCTGGATAAAAGAGAGAGTGAGATTGCCCAAGTTGTTTCTCCATACAATTGTCCCTTTTCCTCAAGAAGAAATTGCAAGACAGCAATCTCAGGTGGGAAGGGGGAATCAGGAGATGGAGGAATCCTCCATAATTGCTCAAGCTGCAAATGGAGAGTTTTTTTAAAGGACACTAAGTTCATACATTTCCCTTGCTAACTACCTTCTAATTGCCTATTAACTGCTTCAAAGAAGTTAGACACCTGCAAAGTGACAAGGCTGGAAATAGCTGGTGAGTGTCTTCAGTCCTTAATATAAGAGTGTGAAGATTTATTTTAATAAATTTTAAGAACTTAAAATAAACAGCAAAAAGCAAGACAAGGTTTTAGCTATAGGAAGTTTTTAAACGGATTAAGGGCTCAGAAAGCTTTGGAAATTGGACTTTGAATATTAAGATTCTGAAATTACTTTTAAAGAATAATTACAGGTTTGTGGGAAACAGAAATTGTTTTTGAGACTGCAGACATAATAAGACAAGTAATTTAGAAAGGTGTTTAGAGATATCTTTGAGGAACTGCACTGAAGTATTGAATCAATTACATCAGCTATGTTGTGTTTTCCTGAGAACAGTTTGTTCTCAGAAGATATTATAGAGCAAGATATGCAGCTAAACTTACCCAAAGAAAACATGGATGAGAATCTGAGTAAGAACTTTTCACCAAACATAAAGAAAAAACTGTATGAGAATTTGAAAATTAAGAAGGAAATAAAAACAACAATCCTAGAGAGCAATTGGAATAATTTCTTTTTGTTGGAGTCACAAGAGTAAAGTACTGAAGTTCCAACAAAGGTCAACTACCATCTGCTTGTATTACAGAGAAAGATTGCTGTGCATAAAAGAAAAAAAGGAATATACAATCGGTTGATTTGATCAGGGATAAAATGGGACATGTTATTCTGGCTGGTTCTTTTTGGATTGCAGATACTGTATCTTAACTGGAAAAAAATGTGGTACACTGGATTTGTTTATACTCAAGGTGTTTAAGTTCTTTCATAGTACATAGTATTAAGACTGCAATATTTTTTTCCAGAAAGCCTTTGACATATGGTTGACACAGTTATAGGGCTGGACAGGTTAGGTTACATTTATTATGTTATTTTGTTTTATTTGTTTACTGTGGAGGTTTTATTATTTTCCACTGATGGATGTTTTAGACTACTGAGAGTATCTTTAATCATGGTGGAGATAAATCAAATCAATCAACCAATCAATAACTGATTGGCCTCTGTAAACTCAGATAAATAGGTTTTGCTTCTGATTACTTAAATGCTAAGCTAAGTGTATTGTGCACATAACCATGGATGGTGGTTGTTTTTCCCAATATTCACACATCCATCATGGAATCTGGAGTAATATCTACTGAGGAGAGTGGGATGTGGACAAGGCAACAGACTTCTTGATAGTTGTTCTCAATTTATGGAAGTTTCTTCCCTGGAGATGCATGCAGCCTTCTTGGCTTTTTGTAAGCAAGTGAAAACAGTTTTATTCCATTGTGCTTTTGGGAATGCCATGCTGCTCTTTTGTTTTGTATTTAAATTCTTTTACAGGAATTCTACTGCATTAGTTATTTTGTTTTAATTGTATTGTTATTGCTTTACTATTCACTGCCCAGAGTCCCTTGGGGACTGGGGCAGCCTAGAAATGCTGTATGCCTATATCTATACACAAATAAATAAAACGATGCAAAAATCTGCTTCTGCCAAGATGCTCATTCTGTATGGCTATCTATAAAAGCTCCATTAAAAAGTCCTTTACTGAGTCATTTTCTCTTCATTTCAGTTCTCCATTTGCTTCAAGGGATTCAATAGTAAGTTAGACAATGATTACATCTGTGGCATCTGATTTACCATCTGATTTACACAGACAAGTCACTTTATCACAATCTTGGTTAAGGTGCAAAGCAGTTGGGTGAGAGGAGTAGGGTTTGGCACAAGAAGAACTGGAATGGATGATGGTTGGCTGGAGTCTGAGCACTATTCGTGCTGTGGGGAGGGAAGGAAGAAAGTCCCATTATTACAGCCAGAGATCAGAATAAATCAGGTCACATTGACCTCATATACTGTATTTCCATGGTATACTATGCTACCTACTGTGACTGCTTTATTGAATTGTGGGGTTTTGTTCACTGCTGTTAAAGTATTGAAAGTAAGTTCTAGGAAAACAAATCAATAAGGAAAATAGCCATCATCTAAGAACAAATCACAAAGCTTTGGAATGATACTTAGTAGCTGTTATTCCCTGGAATGGAAGGCAATTGACGAAAGGCCAGAAAATGGGATTGCCCTTTCTGAGAAAGAATAAGTCACTTTTCACAGCAAGTGCCTCCAACTCCTGAATAAAGAGAGTCAAAATAGACAGGAATATCAAAGTAAACTTGGCAATTCTAAAGACATTCAATGCTAGATATCTTTCTCCTTGTGGCCAGAAACTTAGCCAAAAGCACAAAAACTCATTCCTTACATTTCAAAACTTTGCTTAAACTCTTAACCTCTTTTTTGCTATTTCCTCTAAGGCAAATAATCTAATAAACTCTTTGGTGAAATCATACAATGCACACTTTCTTTCATGCACACATCCAGTTTCACTGAATAGGATGTGCAGCCAAACCACAAAAAATACCAGAGAGTTACGCCTCACCTTATCAGGTCACTACCACATTGCTTCTGCCCAGAACATTGTTTTCAGGCTTATTAATCTCTGATGAGCCCTTTCCAATAGATACCTTCAAATTTGATATTTCCAACACCTCTGTGACAGCTTCATGTGCCATTCTGAACATTGCTTCTTCCCTGTGAGCACATTGCCTTGAAAGTCTTGTGAGATCCAATCATTCTGTTATCCAGGTTTGCATGTTATTTATGTTATCCAGTCACTGTTTTTATTATGCTTTTTTATTTCCTTGCTTGTTATCCATAATAGCACACAGATCAGGGCTTAAGTCTAGCTTTCCATTATATTGTAATAATATTTAGGAAATTCCTCACTTGGGTGACATCAATAATCTCATGGGAGATAAAGCACAGTACAATGAAACATTCATTCTACTGTGAATATATATTTTAATGGATTCTTTGTGTTCATGCAGCAGATAGGCTAGATAGAGCAAACTCTTTTCTAAGGTAGGAAAGTTCAGCACATGATAAAAGTTTTTTGTATTGATGAAAGATATTTGATATAATATTTGAACTGGGGATTTCCAAAAATAAATATTATATTGATACCTGGTCTGATACTGTGATTCTCCAATCCTTTATTTGTGAATAAATACATATAAGAACTGGACTTCATTTTAAGGATTCTGATGTAATGGGGTTTATGTTCCAGCCATTGTTTACATGACTGTCTCATGCAATTTGTCCACCATAAGTAAAAATACTTCTGGGGGAGACCTAGGTAGGCTCAACCTGCATGAAACAAGATTTTGCAGCTTACAGAACTTAGTCCAACTTTGTGGCCCTTGGAGAATGGTTTGGTCAGGATTTCAGAAAATGTTAATATCATGTTCCGCCATATTTTGCTGAAATAGATAATAGTTTGGTCCTTATAATATATAGGCATATAATAAAAAATAAATAAAACTTTCAAAATTTCCCCAAACAAAACCACACTTACTGTATGTGATATGACCTCACTTTCTTTGTAGGCCTCAGTCCTTCCAAAAATATTAGTGCATCACAGTAGTATTTTATTAGTTTCACTTGATATTCCTCCCTACAGCTACCAAACAATTTTGATGATGACTTGTTGCATCTTAAAGGTATGTTCAGTAAGGATTGTATTTGAATGTCTGTGTAATAATAGAGAGTTACTTAATATAATTAATACTCTGCTAAGCATTTCACCCATTCTCGTTTCGTTTGTTTGTTTTTTGTTTCTGTGTCCAAATAAGACCTGAATCCAAGACTCTTTTCACATTTTGCTAAATTAGTCTATATCTAAATTGTAGACTCACAAAAAATTAGATTTTAAAGAGTCTGATTTTGGAAAAAGAAGGCTACAAATTAAATCTTGCCCACATGCAGTAATATTGAATGGACTTTTCACAGCGTTGATAAAAAAGCTAATAGGAAGCCAATAGGAAGTAAATGGAATATAATTTAATAACCTGGTAATTTACTAATTATAATTTACTAATGTGTTACACTGCATCCATTAAATTTGCTAAAAAACATTCATAATTACCAAAGAGACATAAAATATTATTGACATAACAATAATTTATGTTTCCCTATGGCTACTTTAATACCCAGAATGTCCTTAATTTCATCATTTTTGTAGAGCCCATTGCAAAGCAAAACTTAAAAAAAAAAAAAACCCTAAAGAAACGACGCTTTCATAATCTTTCACCAATGTTGAAGAAGTTCTCCTTCCCCTTGTGAAATTAGGAGAAACAATTTTCTCCAATTCCTCGATCCATAGAGAGGAATCTTGCAAGATGCCATTGACATATTCATTTATGGCATTAACATATTCTTCTATTGGTTTCTAGAGAAGTAAATATTTTAGCCCCCCCCCAAAGAAAAACAACAAAACCACATCTTTGTTATTAGTACAGTTTTTGCTATTACATTTTTTCTCATGAAGCCTATGAAACATATGAAGGGCTATTCTTAATGTTCTATATGAAAATTATCTAGATGTTTAAGAAGCCACTACATTTAAGGAAATATATCAGAACCTACCATTTACTGACTCATAGTTGACTGTAGTTACATTTTATATTATTTTATTATTTTTAGTGTAGGACCCTATGCCGCTTTCCTTAGAAAAAGTAGCGAGAAAAACACAATTGGTGTAGAGCCTCTGAACTATTGTCAAACAGACTTAGAAAGCAAACCAAATATGGAGCAACTCAGACCAGATGGATTTTCATAAAATATATGGACAAAACATCTGGTTTAAGAACCCTTCCTCTGCAATGTGTCATGCTTTATCCCATGATGTTGAATAACTTGAAAATATTTCAGAGTTATAAAAATTAAGAAAGAAATGGTAAATGTCTACATAAATGTCACAATTTCAAGGACTTTGAGCCAGCTCATTTGAGGACATATACTTGGTCAGCATAGGGATGCCCTTTGAACAGTCACTCATGCCCTTGTTATCTCCCAGATAGACTACTGCAATGCGCTCTCCATGGGGCTACCCTTGAAGAGTAGCCGGAAGCTTCAGCTGGTCCAGAATGCAGTCACGCAAGCTATTTTTGGGGTCTGAAGAAGGACCCATATAACACCATTTCTCCGTGAGCTGCATTGGGTACCGGTTTGCTTCTGGGTCTAATTCAAGGTGTTGGTTATCACCTTTAAAGCCCTACATGGCATGGAGCCAGGCTACCTGAGGGACCTCCTCTCCCCCACAATTTCAACCCGTCCCACCTGATCACACAGAGAGGGTATGCTCCAGACCCCCTCGGCAAAAGAACTCCGACTAGCGGGATCCAGAAGGCGGGCCTTCTCTGCTGTAGCCCCCACCATTTGGAACATCTTGCCCCTGGAGGTGAGACAGGCCCCCTCACTCCCGGCCTTTCAGAGGGACTTGAAGACCTGGCTCTGCCATCTGGCCTGGGGTGGGGAGGGAGGTCATCAAATGTGGGGTTGGCTAGCCCCTTAGAGGCCTGGTGTTGCTGCCTTGAACCATCGGCCTCCTGGATTTTTTTCCCTTTTATTTCTGTAAACTTATACTGTTATAGATTTTAATTGTATATCTATCTATTGTTTTAATATGTTGTGAGCCACCCAGAGTCCCCCATTAGGGGGAGATGGGCGGGGACAAGTTTAATAAATAAATAAATAGTGCAGATTTTTCCCACTGGGGACTCAAGGATTTCTAATTATTCCCCAGTTTGGTAGCTGGGAAAATCTGTTTCGCTTTCAGTGCTAGCACCTTTATAGACCAGTCCTATTGTTAGGCAATTACAGAATTGCAGCAGGAAAAATATGAATTGCTGACGGTATCATCCTTCTCCCCTTTGCTCACTTCTTAAGCATTGCCTTCTGCCTGAACTTTTTCCCTTTAATAAGCCATCTATCTATACCAAGCTTTAGTTTATTCTTCAAGCAGCACTTAGTGATCTCTCAGATCCCCTGAGTGAAATACTTGTGCAGTTTTGCCTGGAGGATCAATCTGATGAACAGATAAGGAATCCATGAAGAATAAATTGCCTTATGTTAATGATGAAAGATCTTACAATAATGCCATTTTCAGCCCAAAAACTATTTTCAGAAAAGTAATTACTTCAGTTATATTACAGCTCCGCATCCGTGTACAATGGCAAAGCTCTGCATTTGCTTCTCTGTCTTCACACTCTCAATGAAGCCTTTAGATATAAAGCCAGTTCACATATGGCATCTTCTTCTTTTAGGCCACATTCCTGTCAGCTGAAATCAGATAATTGGTTTGGGCTTTATGTTAGTTATTAAAACAAAATTATCCTACGATGTCACTTTTCATCATTGCTTCCATACATCTCTCTTTGGAAATGTAAATATGCATTTCACATCTATGTATTCTCCCTGGAAAAAAATTATCCCAATTCCTGCTCAATACAGGGAGTAATTCATAAATATTTGGAAGACTAATCTGTCTTTTAAATAGATTAATTAAACCTGCAATCCCCAAAGATGGCCTTAGTAATGTAAGTAAGTTACTTAGTAAGTAACTTAGTTTAGATCCAAGAGGTCTGACACCTGAGTAAAATGAACACGCCTGAAATGCCTGGCTAATTATATGTCTGAATGATCACAGAGAGCTGAATTATCAGGGATAGCAACTGAAATCTGCGTTCACAGGTGATCTTCTGTCTATCCTGGAAAAGGTTATTAAAAACAGCAATAAAATTAGCAACATTTATTTGAGAAAGCTGTATACAAACAACCAACATTTGGAAACACTGCCAACAAATAAATATTTAAACATACACACACACACAGACGCACACAAACGTAAGTTAGGGGTTATATTAGAAGTAGCTGTAATTATTTGTATATGTCTCTGTGTGTGTTAATTGGCATGAAAAAAATAAATTAGAGGGATAATTACTTAACTTGCATACAAAATACATTCAAAAGTATGTATGTTGAAAAATACATAATAAATCTATACAATAATTTTGTTTTTGTTTTGTTTATTTTTGATTACTTCCCGGAGGAAAAAAAAAGAATGACCAAGCTAAATGTGACTATATGTAGCACTGATGCTGACTAAATTTTTACTGCCTCTTGCATCCCTAGTATTAAGCATTCATATTAAAACATAACTTATGTCTTTTGAATAAAAAAAAATCACTGCAGCATCCCCAAAGATGGGACTGAAAACAATGGTGAGACAATAATGCCTCCCAATATTCATTCAGCCAATATTCCTTAATTTCATCTAACTTCTTTACCAGATGTTTTAAATATGATGTTGCACTAAAATTCAGTTTGAAGATTTTTTTAATGATTTCTGAGGAAAACAAATACAATCCTTTGAATATCAAGCAGCCATGACATTATGAAATTTTAATTGCATGCCTAGAAACCTGCTTTCTTTCTTTGTGCCTTAGAAGACTGTTTACAGTCCATTTTCTCAAGTGCATCATTATTATTTGCCTTTAAATATAGTAGCAACCCTTTCTTACGCAGAGCATTAATTGTCTGTAAAAGTAACAGCTGGGGCATTATGTGTGACGGTGTGTGATTCAGATTGCTTGCATCTATAATCATATAAGGAGAAGAACCTGTTAATCCTTTGTGTATGACTATATTCAAAATGCCCATGAGTTGTTAGGCAGACTATGGATTATATAAAAAGGCAAGAAAATGTAATTATCTGTGAAACCACTCTCTGGAAAGCTGAAGAAGCCATATTTTTCTGTGACTTCACTTTCAATGCCACACATGAGAATGCGAGAATTTTGCAAAGTTAGTAATATTGTACCTTTTTTTCAGCCTTAGGCTAACAATATTTAGTGATGAGGGAAGGACTTTCTGCAGCTCAGAGTCAACATAGGTTGCTCCTCTTCCCTCCTTAATTCTGCTCCCTTGCTCCACACCAGTTTTGCTCTATTTAGTGACTAATCTCACAAATATTGAATAGTGAGAAGCTGACTCTTGATGGTTCTCCTCGGTTATGCCAGTTCTATCAAGAATCACTACAAAGATGTAAACCCCATCATTTTCTTTACCTTTTCATAAAGAGAATGCAGATATACACAGTTCCAGAAAACAAACAATTCTCAAGCAGGCTGAAAATGCAGACTCTGCCATCTTCACATGAGCCTAACACAGGGATGTGCTATCTATGTTCTAGTTCTGATTTGTACTCTTCCCTTATATTCATAATAATTTTGTCTATATCCTCCTTCCTGAGAGTTACACCCATAGCTAAAAGTTACAGGTGAAGATCAAGCAACAGATGAACCTCTTATAAACATATATAGTTATAACAGTCAACATATCTAGCTCTAAATCTATCTCACCTCTTTCACTGTTTCTTATCCTAAATTGTGAAGGATAAAACAAGCATGACTACTCATTTCCAGGGACGCTTCCTTCTGTACCTTATTACAATACTTGGCTGAGATCTTGTTTTGTGACTAATAAGCTCAGTGACCACCCATCAATAGATCTTGGCTTCTGCTAATTTTGTGCTATGTAGGATAAGATATTACATGAGGATCTGGATGCAGCCATGAATCCAGGGACTGACTATTGTGTGGTTAGACTGGGTTGAAAAATGACTCACTGCCTTGCTCTTCATAGCCACAGTGGGATTAAAAGATATAATAAATAATACCATACCATACTATTTTCCAGCTTCTCCAGCATAAATGGGTACATGTTTTAATGGTGAGGTAGTTTGATTCAATAATCAAGCTCTCTTTCTGCAACCATTGAAACTGTAACATTTAAAATAAATAAAGCATTCCTACATTCATAGAAAGTAACTTTTTCATCTTTTCCTTGCCATGCCAGATGTGGATGGAACAGATTTGGCAGGATGAAAATGTCCACAAGCTAATGATTTGAAGATTTATTTCTGACATTTTATTTTCTTTACATCTCCTGACATGTACAACACCCTTGATACTTCTGCCACATGGAAAAACAGCTATGAAAACATTATAGATTTATGTTTACCACTCACATTCTTTGCACATTTTGTGTCCTACATGTTTACTGACAGAAGGCATTGTTTTAATCTTGTTAAGCCTGCATAATTGTTACAGCACTAGAAGATTTCACAAAAAGCCACCATGAACATCTTTAGATATGATTTATGGATCTGATAAATATGTGAACCAATATAATCCCTTGTTCTGGAGTGCTGGTGCCTGTTAGCCCATTTAAGAGTAAAATTCAGTGAGGTCCATAGGTTTAAACTGAAGGTGGCCATCTGGTAGCAGAACTGACTCCTCCTCCTATTCACCTCCTTATCTGCCCTGGAAGGCTGGCCACATCTGAACCCAAGTTGATGGGTGCACTGGTGCAAATTAGGAGGAAGGAAAGCAAGAGGAAATTCAATTGCATGAATATAATAAAAGTCTACTCACATAATACGGGGTGTAACACAATGGAATTTAAGTAGGCTAAACATATGCAAAATTATTGTCCTGATTTTGGTGGGGTTTTTTTGTTTGTTTTGTTTTAGCCTAATGACTTCAGCTGCTTGTATTTTATTTTTATCTATAAAAAATCTATAAAAAAGTGGGTATACAACAAAAGTGGGGACACAATAAAATCTATTTACAATAACCTGCTTTTAAATGCCAATCTCTTAAAAACTATTAAATGCATATAGTAAATGATCTGTGTTGGCTCATAAGAACTGGAGCAAGTGAAGTGGCCCTTTCAAGAAGTAAATAAATGGCATATCAGTACAATAATATTCCAAGCTAGTGAGGCATTCTCTCCGCAGCAGCCTTCCTCTTTATCCTTTCCAGTACAGTTGTCCTCATACTTCCTGGTATCCTCATGAGGTTCTAAAGCATATATGTAACTGTAAAGTTCTAAATATAAGCAGGAGAGGACCATATGGATTGTGCAGAAGTGACAATGGGAGAGATGAATCTGTGTTTCTAAAGTTTCTAATGCTCTTTTCCATTTTTAAGCACCTCATCACTCCTGTTTCTCTATTTCTGTCACTAAGGTAATTTATCTAGCTTTGTTCTATTCCTATCTTATTGCTCTTCTATCACTTCCATTCTCCTTAATGTGAAAATAAAGCTGAAAGTTTGGTTCCTAACCTTCTAATTTGCCAGCTCAAAAGTATGCTGGTAGGTTGATGTTAAAGGAATTGCAGGGATATTTCAGGGTCAGATAGAGGCATGGCAAGGACATAAATAATTTCCCCCCACCATCACCCATTCCCAAACCTATATATACATATAGGTGAAATGGGATAAAAGACAATCTTACTAGCATGGAAGGGGTGATGGAATCTGAAACAATTCTGCATCATGTAGCACCAGAATACAAAATGAGTGTGTGAAAGAATTAAGCACTTTGCTCAGTTTGGTTTTGTTCTTAAGCATAAGATTGGTTTCCATTTATGTGTTAGTTTATTTGAAGCTCAGAGCATGTTTGAATGGTCTAAGTAAGAAAATCTGATAAGCAGCCAATAATCAATGCTAGAGCTGGAAATCAAATGAAAGAATTACTCAAGTGAGTAGCAAAAGTCCCTTCCCTCCAAGAGTCAGTGTCAAGGCAGCAGAGTGCATTAAAAAAAAAGTTTTATTGTAATTAGTTAGTATAAGTATGAAATAAGTAGGTTTGATTGATGTGTCTTTCTCATGTTCTTTTCTTATATTATCAGAGTTAATTTCTAACCTTTAAAAAATCTGTTGTTTTTTTCTCCAGAAATGATTCTGCAAAACCTGTTTAATTCCTACTTTAAAGTACAGGTTCTCAGAACTTTCTGGGGAGAATGAAGAATAAACTTGAAGTAATCCAGTTCTGGAAATCTTTTTTGTTTGTATGGGTGTGCCCTCAAGTCAATCAGTCTTGACTCCTGCCAACCAACTGCCTGGACAGGTTCTTGCAGTTTTCTTGGCAAAGTGTTTGGAAGTGGTTTGCCATTGCCTTCATCCTAAGGCTGAAAAAGCGTGACTGGTCTAAGGTCACCCAGCTGGCTTTGTGTCCAAGGCAGGCACAGGGAACTCACAGTTGCCTATTTCTAACCTGGTACCTCTATCCATTGCACTAAACAGGCTCCCTAGAAATATTAATAATAGCCATTAAAGTGTTACTGGTGTCCATCTTATGCAGGATGACCACACCCCTTTGTTTGTGAAAAACATGTGAAATTAGCAAGTAATATTCATAAGTACAAAATGACAGCAAATATTAACACTGGGAGGCAGTTCAGCCTCAAATAGCAGAATCCCAGCAAGTAATATAAACTTTATTTGTTTGTGCAAGAGTTTGTTAGCATTTTAGTTCAATATTCTGGTGGTTTCATTTAAAGAACAATAATTGTGGGTGAGAATCTACCTACAGTATGTAAAGGACTGTTTTAATGGATAGACCAAATAAATACTGTAAATTCCTTTGGTGGGAATATAAGAATTGTAAAAACAGAAGTTCAAATTAAACCAATTTTATTGTCCTTCCTCTCACTGTAAATAATAGCACTACAGCCAAAATTACTCTGCCAAACTATTGAACTTAAAAAATCCTTTGTAATGCACATTAATTAATTTGTTATACTGTATTTAAAACTTGTTTTTCTATAAAAGAATGCCCAAGGCAACAAACAGTAATAACATCAATTTCATTATAAAGCATCATACTCACCCAATGTTGAGCTGAAACCCAGAAGCAAATTTTGGGTGTGTGAATCCTAAATTGTAAAGCCACAGTAATATAAAAGTCTGAATTTCCACAGTAAACTATACTAGCCATTGACTTAATCTGTAATTTTATTTGATTTAAAGCTCAAGTGGAAATTGTATCTATATACGATTCCTATATTAGGTGTTATATATTAATTGAGCCACATATGACAATTATGTTGGCTCTTATTCTAGATTTTATTAGAAATCTCCTAGAAAAAGAAAGCAAATTGTTATAAGTTGTCTAGAAGGAATTATTGTTAGATGATCTTTGTTCTTACACTTACTAAGTTCAAGACCTAAACTAATTTTTTTAGCAATAATTTTATATAACACTGTTCTCTTTTTGTTTTTAACAACCTGCTCATAAAGCAACAGGATCTAAAGTGATTTCAGCAAGCTGTGGCACTGAATGGTCAATGACTGGAGGAAATCTATTGAATTGTAAATTGCTTGATAAAAGAAGTATAAAACTTAGTGCTGGTGTTCTGAATACAGTATTGGGTTTCAGAAGTTCAAGTTGTAGAGAAGCAGTGTACCATATTCAGTTTTAACAAGAAGAGTGATTTGATAGCTTTGGTGCTACTTTATTTTAGTGTATTAAAAAACAAAAAAAACCCCACTTTGTTGTGTTATCTATATTTTGTTGCAATACAAGGTATATATTTTAAACCAATTAATTAATTAAAACTTTAAAAAGTTGATAACTTTTTATATGAGCATGTAGGATCTATGAAACAAAGTGATCAGAAAGAAGACAAATTACAAGCTAGGGAATTATGAGGGAAAAGATTCAGATTGGCCAATGTCTTTGTACATGTTTGGATTATAGTTTTGATTTTTTCTTCTTCTCAGATTTGGTGCTGGCAAAAAAACAGGCAGTAAAACCAATGTCCGTTTGATGGAGCAACCACTTTATTCATAGACAATTTATAGCCCAAACGTCTCTTAACTTTCAGTTAGGTAGACAGGCCTTTGAATTACTCTATTTGTTTCTCCCTTCCAATTCAGCAAACTTATCAATCAATCTCCTTTACTGTGCATAGTCCTGCTTCTCTCTTTCTTCCTCTCTGATACCTTTGGATTAAAGTTCTCCTTCTCTCTCCCTGGGATATTGGGATCATAATCATCAGTTCATTTAATTTTCCTTTCAGCTGTGCATTTTTTTTTCATCCCAGAGACACACAATAGCTTCTTCTTCTTCCTGATGAACAGCAATTCTTCCATTAACTACACCACACTATGTTCCACCATATTCCACACCATCTAACAGTCTTTAAGGCCTTTGACTCCGCCTCTCACCTTCTAGAAAAGATAAGGGGTCTGTGTGCAGTTTGTGCAGTTCATGCTCCATGTGACAGGGATGAACTCCTGTGACTGAGGACCTTGAAATAGCCTATCACATATCCCCCTCCTTTAAAATAAGGCTCAGGGGTCCTGTCAAGCCTTAACTTTATTTTGTTTTCTTCTTGGGTGTGTGTTTTGTGGTTCTGGGTTTCATCATCGCTGTCTTCTGAAACTGATGATGGTTCATAATTTAGGTTGGTACAACTACTTGTTCTTTCTGGACTCCTTTCTTTGTAAGAATGTAAGACAATATAAGCAAACCTCAACCTGGAGCAGCTAACTACAAATGTGTACAGCTTCTAAGGTGGACTGGGAATGAGGCAAAGATGACACTATGAGGACATGTCCTTTTAAAGCAATTAGTGCTGGTTTTGGGCTATTGATAGTGAGACATGAAGATGACCTTACAACATAACAGACATATAATAACACATGGTTTAGAAGAAAATATCTGAATTTCATGAATAAAAGAAACAAAAGAATCATGACTTGCTATAATGAGTTTTGGAAATCATAATTAGTATTAGGATGAAAAGAGCACTTAATACATATTGAACCACAACCTTTTAGACCTTTGATATAGAAAGCAATCAGTTTAGGAGGGCTGATGTTCTCAGGACATTGAACTGTATTTAATTTAATCATATTAAATAGCCATACATATTTGCGCACAATTTTTTCTCCTTAGGTTTCAGCTGACTTTAAAGATCTTGCAGCAGTTTATGGCAAAGATCTTTCTTATTTATCCAATTTGCACTGTTTTACAGAATTGAGAAACATCCTCTAATCAGCTGAGTGTGTGTTAAATGTTAAATTCAATCATCATCATCATCATCATCATCATCATCATCATCATCATCATCTCATTTTTTCCCCTAAACCAACATCCATGATATCTGGAAAAAACTCCTTTGCTTTATACAAAGTCAAATTGAAGAAAATATTTTTTCTAAAGATCCTTTTTAAAAAATGCATAGAGCATTTTGTCCCATTTCAGAATTAAAAGTGAAATCCTGTTTTTGCTGTCATTACATATTTATTCTCAATTCCTTATTGATATTTTGTGCAGATAAGTTAAAATGGTTTGTTATAAATTTTAATATAAATTTATCACATTTGCACTGCCTGAACTATTACACAAATGAGTGTAATTGCACATCAATATTTCTACTTGAGGTCTATTTTCATTTGGTCTTAAAACTAGGGATAGATGAGTGTTTAATCATGAAAATCAGATGACTTTGCAAATCTGTATTTAAAAGGTACAGAAATAATTTGGTTTTTAAAAATCAAATAGGAGAAACAACTAAGTATCAGATTCATCAATGCAGACATTGAATGACTGAGCATTAAAAGTTTGCAAATTATAAACTCACTTTTTTTTAATGAGAAATGATGCTTAGGAATACCTGTTTCTACAACACTGGCTTGTCTTGAAAATGTTCTACTAATTTTGGTAAGATTTCAATGAAACTAGCACTACTTAAGTAAACAACATGTGTGAAGTCTTATTCATATAAACAAATATTAAAAATTATAGCCATAGCAATTTTTTGTATATATGTGGTGTTACTGTGGCCTAACAGGGCTGTGCAAAACCTTTGAAAGAAATGATCTGCAATGGGCAGAAGCTGAAATGAAGTGGCTAAGCATTGGCAAACAAGCCAAGAGTCAAAAGCAGCTTCTAAAGCAAGTATGCAAGCCTTGTATAAGATTTGGCTGCTCTAATAATTTGAAGAGTGCTTTGTTTATACTCCTGCATGTTGTTAAGCACCTCTTTTGAATAATGTGCATAAACCAACCGTTTCCTGAAAGCCAAAGAAATGATCATCTATCTATCATCTGGGCAATTTTTCCCCCCTCCCAGAACCACATTCCTTTAGAAGTAATCTATGGGCAGCACAGGTCAGTTGTGGTTGACAAAAGGGATTGTGGCCACTTATTCTGTCTTTCTCTCACACCATTTTAGCTCCTGAAATTCCTTATTCCCCTTTTATCTTTTTTTAGATACTCCTCCCTTTCTCTTTCTCTTCCCTCCCACACTGCAGATTTGGACAGATTGTTCTTGCCATAGATCTGAACTGAGTGGCTTGCAGAGGACTTCTGAAGTTAGTATGGAGGCTGTGAGCATCTCTAGGGGATGAGAACTGTTTTGAAGCTTGCTGTTTTAGTGTTTTGTTGCTTATGTTGCCATTGTTTATTGCACAAATGCCTTACATTATTTTTGTGGCTTTTGCTTTTTTATTTATTTATGTACACTTAGGAAGGTCTGTGCATGAGAAATAGCAATTCAGTTCATTAGAAAAGAATACAGAAGTTAAAAGGGATCCAGGAGTTAAAAGTTAAGAGATACTCCAAGTTGGCTTAAATACTACCATCATGACTATTTGGATATGATGCAGAGGGAGGAAACCATTGTACAAGTAGGATCCTCAATCATATGGAATGCCCCCTAGGGTGTCCTTAGGCAGTCATTAAAAAATTCCCCTCTCACCCCTATGGGTGGTATATGTCTTCCTCAATCTGGGGCCCTCTACCAGAGGCCTGGGAGGTTGAGGGTTCTGCGCAGTACCTTAGCTGTTCTTAGCACTGCACTCTTCTGGACAGAGAATTCGGATGTTGTTCCTGGAATCTGTTGGAACCACTCTTCCAGCTCAGGCGTCACGGCCCCGAGTGCTCCTATCACCAGTGGGGCCACTTTGGCTGTATACACACACACACACACACAAACACATACATACTGTATATACTGTATATATAGACACTCTATTGTATGGAAGGGGGCATTCCATATGGTTGAAGATCGTACTTGTGCAATGGTACATCATACTCTGCATCATGTATATGTATGTGTATGTATGTGTATGTGTATGTGTATATGCATATATCTTCATTAGGACTGCAGAAGAATTCCATCTGCAAACCTGGTAGAAGTGAATTTCAGAATTTCATGCGTAAGAGGATTTGCAACCCAAGCTGCAGGCAAAGCCTGCCTACTGTTCAATCCCCTTTAAAAATCCATGAAAGCACAGAGTGTGGTCTTTCTTTACCTTCTGTAGAAGGCGACTGAGAGGGCAACTCTCCACTTTTCTGTTTTTTAGAACAATGAAACATTCTGGTGTTAATCGGAGCATAATACTCTTTGTCAAAATGCTGTCTTTCTCACACTTAGTCAGATGTGAGACTATCTCTCAAAATAATTTGATTCAGCCATTTTTTCCTTTTGGATTATAAAAATAACCAGGTCTGACATCAATTTCCCAAAATCAACAGAGCAGATTGGTAACGATCTGCACTTCCCTTATTTTCTGTATTATTCAGGTAAGACTCCCTGCTACTCCACCTTCATGAGTTTATTCTAGGCATGGTTACAGCTGTGAAATAGTCATACAGACTGTTTCTAAGAGATCAGCTTGCAGAGGAATGCATGAAGTTCCTCCATGAGTCCATGTATGTACTTTTAGCAGGACAGTGTATGCATGTGCAAGATACTTCTGACCTTGGATGTGGTTTCTGTTTGAGTTTGGGATTTTATTGCTAATGTTGAGACCATGAACATATCCAAAGTCAGTTGTGGCCCAACACATATAAATGGGCATATGCTAGTCCTGTTTTTAACCTCAGGGCAATAGTGATGTGATCTGAAGATGGAAGACAGTATCATCAGTCTTCTGCCATGGCTGGATTGTTCTCTGATCAAATTTGTATTGGGACTTCACTTGACCTCTATAGAGGTGGTTGCCAGCTAAAATGGCTCACCCTAGATCCCTAGTGGATTCAGGTTTCCTGAGGTCACATGATGATTTTTGGCCGTGATTAGGTAATCCTGCCATGCACTCTGGAATCCAGAGGTAATTTCAGCATTAGATGAGATTTCCCCATCTCTTGGTCATAGATCCCAGGGCTCTTTGATTTTCTTGGGAGCTCCAGGAAATGAAGCAGCTGAAGAGATACCTGGAATGATGCTGGCAGGAAACAAAAAGTGAATATGACCAAATATGGTTGGATACCTATGTTTGGGAGTATTCTGTTGTGGTAAAAATGGCAGGAGGCATGTTTATCTCTCTTATGATTTGTGCCCACAGATTTGTATGCAGTGGTCCTGCTTAGTCACCCACACATTGAATAATAAAGTAAAAGGTCTTCCTGCTGAGCAGGGGATTCTTTGCAGATTAAATCACTTACACAGATTAAATCACTCACATCCATTCAGAGTTAGATGCCAACTAGACAAATCTTACAAGGTCAACTTCTTGTAAGCATGTCTATGGTTCATTTGAGCTTGTGGAAACCAAGAAGGAATATCAGGTTCTCTGCGGCATGAGTTCCACCACCATGAGGAGGACCCATGCCTTCCTTGGCTTCTTTGGGCAGCAGTGCAGGGTGTGCATGGCTGGATTCCTGAGGTGATTAATGCCTCTTTGAAGGAAGGGAGGTGCTATCTGTCTTGAAGGAACCTGTGGTGTGTCCCCATCCTGAAATGGCCACTTTTTTCAATTCATCCCTAAAGACAACATGAGATGAAAAGAGCATTGGTTTCTTTGGTTGATGACTTATTTGTAACTGGATAGAGAGCCCTTGATATCATCAATCATGGTGTCCTTGTGGACCACCTGTTAAATCTGGGAGTGGAAAGCACTGTTTTATAGTGATTCTACTTCTTCCTGAGAAGATGGTTCCTGTCAGTGTTGGAAGGTGGTGGGATGAAAAAGAAGAGCAGTTGAGCATAGTTCTTTCTCCATGCTGTTCACATCATCACATGAAACTGCCAGGAGAACTCATCCATTGCTATGGGGTGAAATATGATCTTGAATTTTGCACTACCCCAGGCAAGCTAGGGAAGCTATAGAGGGTCTGACCCACTGTCTGGAGGTTATAAGGGACTGGATGGGTCAAAACAAGCTCAAGTTAAATCCCTGCAAGATAGAATTGCTGTGCAGATGATTTATCTGGCTTGATTCTGGTTCCAAAGTTGACTCTGAGCAGGGTTGCATTTCCATTGAAGAAGTAGTCTATAACTTGGGGGTTGTCCTGGAATTAAGACTCCTGGTTGAGTAGCAGATAGACACAATAGTTAGGAAGACCTTCACCCATGCCTTAGCTGTTGGTCGTTGGTTGTTGGTTGGTTGCTGTTGTTGTTTTTGTGGGAGGGGTGATTGGACTGGAAAGACTTTGGAACTAAGATATACACTGTCAACATCTAGGATTCTTTCATAACCCTATGAGCTCTACAGACTCAGAAGATACATTTGGTCCAAAATGCAATAGCCCTATTACTAATGGGAAGAAGGTACAGTGGTACCTTTTTGTTGAGGTCATTACATTGGTCGCCAATTGTCTTTCAGGTCCAATTCAAGATGCATATTTTAACCTTAAAGCTCTTCATGGCTTGGCACCTGTGTACCCACAAAATCATTTCTCCCAACCTGCTATGTGTATGAATCCTGTGGAGAACTGCTAAGGGCCTCATCATGCAGTGAAAGGAGCAGTGTGGAAGTAGGGCAGCATGCCTTCTTAATGACAGCTCCTACATTTTAGAACATAATGCTCCCTGAAGCAAGGGGAGCCCCCAGGTTGCAGTCTTTTCAGAAAGCTATTAAGACTATCCTGTTCCAACAGGCTTTGGGTGTGGATATTCAATGTGGTTTGTAATTTTCTAATTGATGTTGATTGAAGGTTTTTACCATTGTGGTTGTGGTGTTAAACTACCTTAAATAGTTTGAAACCTTTGTATGTATGTCAACATACATAAATACATTTTAACAGATGCCTCTTTTTCATGGCAGATCGACTTAAATTAATTCTAATATATACATTCTAGTTTTATCATGATATAGCAAGGTTCTGGGAAAAACTGGTCTGGATTAAGCTTTAATATAGTCAGCAAAGAAGTATCAGCATAAAATAGAAGCAGTAGTGATTTTCTTATAGATCCTCTGGGTTTCTATCAAAAGCTAAGCTGCTTCATTAAAAACAAAAATTTTATTTGTACCTATCTATTGTCCCTGAGGCCATGCCAGGCTTGCTGGCCCAAATTATATGAAGATGAGAAGAGGTCTAGGAACCTGTAAAAGGGGGGAGGGGGAGGGTTCATCCATGCACGCAATTAACTGAATTGATTCAATGGCTTTTTATGTGTGTATATATATGTGTGTGTGTGTGTGTGTGTGTGTGTTGATATGTCTTTTTATTATCAGAACAAACAAGGGGAGGAAAGGGCCTTGCCTATTACATTCCAATAGCGTAGCCAGTGTACCTTGTTAACATGCTGTAAAATATCTGCTCTCATAGTAGGAAGTGACAGTATATCACTGGCTCTGCAATTTCCCTGAGACATCCTGCACTTCCCTAATAAGCAGCTGAAAACAAACAAGCCAAAATAATAATAAAAAAAAGTGCCCAGGTGCTCAACGTCTCTTGGAAAATTGAGTGCAAACTGGTTGAACTTTCCCCAAGCAAATCGAAGGAAAAAAGAAAACAAGAACAAAAAAGGTAGAAATATAACCTTATTAAATAAGACAGCAAGCCTAAGTGGCATACAAGGCTATTAAACATACTAAATTGGTCCATAATAATAAGAAACATATTTCACATCTGTTGCACAACGCTTGGTTTTAACAAGTAATAGGAACACCAGTCTGGGAACACTGATGCTTGTGCATCAGTATATCATTGTCAATGGCTAAGCTGTCTCAAAAGAAGCACTTATCTCATACATTTTATTGCTTGATAGCTTGCTGATTGCTTTTACAAAACAATAAATTGATGGCCTGATTCAGCAGTGACATTAGGTTATGCTCATTTTTGGTGATTGATGCTCTGAATTAGAAAATGCGTACTGTCTCCCCACCTCTTTCCAAATATGATATCTCAAACAGCAAAGTTGAATCTCACAATTGAAATGACACGGCTATTGCTAAACCAGATTAAAGCTGTGCAATTAAAAGAGCTAGCTCATGGTCCTCTTCAATAAAGTACTCATAATTTTTTTGCTGAAGTTGCTTGTTTGAATGAACATGATTTTTAAGCATGTAATCTAAGCATT
The DNA here is from genome assembly GCF_059951505.1 of Python bivittatus. Lineage (NCBI taxonomy): Eukaryota > Metazoa > Chordata > Lepidosauria > Squamata > Pythonidae > Python > Python bivittatus. The sequence continues at coordinate 25,769,132 of NW_028277113.1, read as the reverse complement.
TAAGATGGCCACTTAGTATATCTAGAAACAGAAACAGCATCACCCAAAAAGGGGGAGATGCTACGGGATTCAGATTTGTATAGCATTTGCACACATTGATTTACATTTATAGGTGCAAGCTGGCAATAAATATGAGCAAATTCAAGACACCTGATCTTTTTCTTAACGGTTCTTTATTTTTAAATCAGACTTGGATTTAAAATTGCCTTTCAAGTGAAGATCTGTAGTTGGAGAAGTGCACATGAATGTAACAGAACAAACAATAGTTTACAATAGTCTGCATCTTTTTAAGAGCTGATTTTTTTTTTTTGCCATTTAAAAAGTTATTTTAAATGATGATGAAGATGTAACAAGCACAAGACTTATGGCCTTGTACTTCAACAAGTAAATAATAACTACATACAGAAAGGGGGAATAATTAGCTCACAGGGGTCAAAATTGCCATACAAGGTCAAAGCTTCCACTGTTTTTGGAAACACACATGAATCTATATAGGCAACCATGGATACACAAACATATTACAAAAGAGAAAAATTGCTGGCTTGTGTATCTGCTTTAATATATGGACTGGTGACAAATTTCAAAGGTCCAAAAATATAGACTCTTCCTTCATGTTACCTCTGGGAACATCTTGTTTCTGCTATATCTACATAACGTTGCCCTCATGGTGTCACCTTCATAGAATCACAGAGTTGAGAATTTGGAGTTCGCCTAGTGCAGCCCCCTGCTCGGTGCCCAATCCACTAACACCTCCTTGACCAATGGGCCTCCAGCTTCATCTCTTTCTCATCCATGAGTGAGACAGGCTTAAGGCATGCTTAGCTGTCCTGGTATTAAAATAACCTCTTCCCCCTAAACCTGGCAGCATCCAATAGCAGTAAGGTATGCAAAATCTGAAAGGCTTCACCATGTCAGGTGATCAATGGCATCTGCATCAAACTGTGACAATGCCAAGATAAGGACTTGTGTGTTCACTGACCTTACCCACAAATGCTGCCATTATATACTTGTGTCCTGATATCTGACACAAGTATTACATCAGGCATGTTGTCATGCACATTTCATTCCCACCTGATCCACCCATTACAAAACCCTGGGAGATCACCAATACTGGATAGGGTCACAGTAACATTTATTAGCCATTTCAGGGTGATGCAGATACCCTTCCCACCCGCCAGTGCCTGGTCAGCCTCCTCTGCTTCCATTCTGCTGTTCTCTCCCTAAAAAGAGCTGGATACAGCAGTGCTGTGCCAATCATCTATCAGAATTGCACAACAGCTGGCAGTATTTCTTTTTTTTTTTTTCCTAATTCATATGCCTTATTTTTAAAATAGTGTAATATTGACTGCTAATTTAAATAACTCATTGGCTCTTGCTGGTTTTGCTGAAACAGCCGAAGAATGGGATAGTGAAATAGTTAGGGTTAGGACGATCTATTAAATGATGTAATAGAAAAATAATGTAACAGGCTGATGTGGCCTAACACTAAAATGCCAAGACTCCTTCCTCACCATTGCACAATAGTATATGCACAATTCTGGAAGTTGACATTTATTGTGCATATGAGAAAAATGGGCAGGAGGAGGAAAGAAATCTTAAATAAAAGCGCTGCCTATGACTGAGCTCCCTTCATAACTCCAATCTATTTGTTTGCTTGTTTTGTTAAAACTTTATTCAACTCAGGTTTCAGCAGAATGAGGTGTAAGATGAGAAACAGAGGAAGAAGCCTAGAGAAAATGGGCAGTGTCTTGCAGCCATACATACCCCCTTCCTGCTGAGCTCTATAACTTGTGGATATTCACCCCAGTGGCTGGAGACAAGAAGAAGAGGAGAACAGCAAAGCTGAAGCTCTCAACCCATCCTTTTGCCTATCACATGGACAGACCATTTGGCAATGACTCAGAACAGATGTAGAAATGACTGATGCTGGATGCAGCAAATGTCATCCCAGTAGAGTTTTCTGCTGACTTAACGATGGGTGGAATAGCACTTTAACTCACCCATGGGGAAAGGCCTTCAAAGATAGAGAAACAGGGAGATGAAGCACCTTAGCATTTTTGTTTTCAAAAAAGGAATAGGATAAACTGTAGTGTTAATGGCAAAAGAGGAGTGGCTGTTTGAGTGCTTGTGAAAAGTTATTTATTTATTAAACAAGTTTCTATAAACCTATATCACTAGAGGATGCAATGAAGGAGTTAAAGAGCTATATTCCCGCTAAGTGTTGATGTACCGCCTTTCCTTGATTTATAAGGGATTATAAAACACAAATTGTGTTCTGCAAATGCCTGGGGAATATTACAAGAGCAAACTCTTTTTCAGACAAAGGAATCATATTCCCACTGCTACCATAGGTTTCTGCATGGGAGGCATGTGGGGCAGTTAATGAAATGTGCATCATGACTTTTCAGTACAAATCCCATGACTTATTGAAATGAAGGGCCTAAAGTTGGAGCTTGTGTGATGATGTCATGGTGCTCATGTGACCATTGCTCCGGCTTGCAGCAGATACCTATGGTGGCCACAAAGAAGAAGTGGAAGGGGCCAATGCCTAACTGGCATATAATGTTAAATCAGGAAGTCACATCACACACACAAGTCTTTTTGAACCTGAGGCTTAAATCCCAACTCTCTCCTTCTGTGGAATCAGATAAGAGGGTATAATAACATTAATTTTCACTTGCTGCTGGAAGAAACAAACAAGGAAGCAAACAAGGAACCAATATTTTAACATTGCTTAAAAGAAATTCAAAATTGTTAAACTAAAAAAAAAGGGGGGGGAGAAAAATTGTGTTGGCTTGTTTAGCACCTAAGTAAAGTTTATTTTAAAATGTGACAAGCCAGAAATAAGGGAAAGTAAAGGTAAAGAGTTTATTTTTCCTCGCATAAATGGAAGCAGGGAGAGGCCATCGCTTTACCATAGGTGTTTGTTTTTAATCATAGTGATGCCAAAATGCCCCATGATGTCAGGACACAAGCACCATCCTTGAACATTTGCATCAAACAGCATTTTTATTACTTGACCATCTTGTTCCCCACCCACGCACCCCATGGCCACCTATTGGCTTCACTTTTGCTTATTAGGCCTGCAGCCACAGCAATAATAATCCCAGAGAAGGAGGAGCACAAGAGAAGGAGTTCCTCCTTCTACCACACAGCAGTAACCATGGCAGCAGCCACATGGAAAGGAGATTTGGGAATGGAACAGATGTGGTGCCAGAGCAACAAATATATTTAGAACTATTAGAAAAAAGCAATTCTTATTATACCAAAAAAGATCATTCTAGATCAGGGTTTGAATGAGGGGTCCATCAGATGGTTTGGAGAGCAATTCCCAGAATCCCTCACTATTAGCCAAGGAAGACCATAGCTACTGGAAGTAAAATCTAAAATAGCAAGAGCACAATACATTTCCTTCTGCTGGTCTTGATCAGGAACATCAGCTTGGCTGATGGCCTGAATGTTAAAACAAACTTTGAAATGTACAGTGGGGCAAAAAAGTATTTAGTCAGCCACCAGTTGTGCAAGTTCTCCCACTTAAAAAGATGAGAGAGGCCTGTAATTTTCATCATAGGTATACCTCAACTATGAGAGACAAAATTGGGGAAAAATGATTTGCAAATAAATTCTTTAAAAATCAGACAATGTGATTTTCTGGATTTTTTCCCCCATTTTGTCTCTCATAGTTGAGGTATACCTATGATGAAAATTACAGGCCTCTCTCATCTTTTTAAGTGGGAGAACTTGCACAATTGGTGGCTGACTAAATACTTTTTTGCCCCACTGTATGTATGTATGTATGTATGTATGTATGTCTATATGTATGTGTATGTATATGTATATGTACTGTATCTATCAAATTGTGGTAACCACTATGGTTCCTCTGAATGGACACCTGGAGTCTTATTGCCCTTGTGTTCATATTATTATTATTATTATTATTATTATTATTATTATTATTATTATTACTGCTGCTGCTGCTGCTGCTGCTGCTGCTGCTGCTGCTGCTACTACTACTACTACTACAGTGATAGCATGTGTTAATATTAATAACTTTATGTGTTAAAGTAATATAGTGCCCAACTTCTGCTTCCATTCTACTGAAATCAACAGTACAAAAATAAAGCAATGTTTCTAAATTTATCTTTAAAAAAATATGTATTGGTTTTCTTTTTCTTTTGAAAATAATATAACTAGGCAGCATGATTCCTCATCTCATTTCCTGTAACATTTTTTTTCATAAACTTATTAAAAACACATCTGATGGATACTATATTAGGAAGAGACTTTGCTAGTTGCCTCTTAGCTAAATTCCAACATATCCCTTCTAAACATGAGAATAACTAAATATACATTTGCCTAAAGGTTGATTTGTCATTGAAGGCCTGGATATATATTCCTTGAGGGTAACAGTGAAAAACTACACTAAACAAATTTGAAAATCTTCCCTTGAGCATCCATGAAATCCAAAGCAATTGAAATATGATGTATGGGATCAGAAATCATATGGCATATGTGTGTGTATATGTGTGCTTGAGTGTGTACATGAGTGTGTGTGTGTGTGTGTGTGAGAGAGAGAGAGAGAGAGAGAGAGAAAGCTAAAACTATTTTAATAGTTATATCAGAAATAGGAAAGGAGGAAAATTAATTGTGGGTTGAAAAACAGAAAACAGGTGGGCTATCTCAATACACTTGAATGTTCTGAAATAGAAATATATCAGACTCTTAGGTATAACTGAGCAAAGTTCAGTGCAGTTCACAGAAAAGCGCAAGAGTGATGTGATTTTTTTTTCCCCTTTAGGGGCAAATCTGAACTGTAATTAAATAAATAAAATCTGAAGCTGCATAAATTGTGCTCTGAATTGCAGCAAATGTTAGAAGTCTATCTGGAATGAATTGCCAATGTCTCATTTCGTGATTGTGCCAACATTAAAACTGGAATATATTATGGGTCAAAGGTGTGTGCAGCCTTCTTGCAAAGTAGCATTACACAACTGGAGAAAGAAAAGGGCACCAAATTCTTATTTATTTATTCAATTTGTAGGGCCACCCATCTCAAACAAGTGACTCTGGGCAGTGAACAATCATAAAATCAATTAAAAACCAAATTACAATCCCAATTCTAAAAATTAAATGCATACAGCAACCGAGGAAAATCTTATAATCCATAGATGTTAACATAACCAGGAAATAAGGTCCTTCACCCTTATGTTCCTCTGAACTTCTTAAAATATCATGCTTGGCCGCTCCCAAGTTACTTTTTCCATTTTTTTTTTATTCCAAAAACCTTTTCCCAGAATGACCTTTAATTTTGAACTTTGAAAGAGATGTCATGTCTTGGAGCCACTGGCTGTCCTACCTTTGTTCATATCCCACTCATTACCTTTTTGCCTTAAAAGTCTTCCTACATATTCCAAATTGCAGTTCTAATCCCTTCCAGTTTGGGATGGATATTATTATACTGCATATAACTTTGCCTTTTTAATTATTAGATTAATCAGAATGTTGATAGGAGAGGGAATTCTTACTCTGAATACAATAATGAAGCAAGAGGCAGCTTATTTTTCCATTTTCCCATCCATGTTGTCAGACTTCCTTGCTAGCAGTCTGGAGTGAAAACAGTTATTCAAAGAACAAGGGCTCTTCTTTGTAATATTAATTAGAGCAAAATTTGACATTACAACAAATGAATTCCAATGGGTACTCTTCTTTTAAACAAGAAACCTAGACTGTAAGGCAATGGAAGGTGGAAAAACTCTGCTGTATCTTCTCATTCTTCTTTTTTTTTTTTTTGGCACAAAGGGGAAGAGCCTCGTCTCCTTTCTTGATTGCTTTAGCAACTGCTTCAACTTCTGATCAGTATCAGAAATTACTTTTACTCGTGTTCAGGCAGAAAATTGCATTCCACCAAATCATACCTCCTTAGGAAAAAATGAGGCAATGGCCCCAAGGCTGTAGACCACGTGGCCAGGCTGATAATTGGTCAGAAAACAGCTAGTGAGTAAAGAGATAACTCACTCTCCATTGTGTACTGCATTCAGAGTAACAATTGGCCCTAAGCAGCCTGTGAATAATTACTCCATAATAGACCAGAAGCCACAATTATCCATCCCATGTATACATCTCTGAGTTATAAATGTTGGCAAATTTCAAATTCCACACTCCATGACCCCTTTCCACCAGATTAAACAGAATACCACAGAGGGCAAAAAACTAGACAATTCCTTCCTATTAGAGGCCTTAGGCTTGACTGTCATAACTGGAACAGCACTTACTGAAATAAACCCAGCTTGTTTTGTTTTTTAAATAATAATAATAAAGAGCTGGAATCCGGTTAAAGATTATATAGTACAGTTTATATGGTCAGTGAGGGATTGGTTTGCGATGGACTGATGGTTTGATTTTTAATCATTTCTATTTGTTCAGCTAATAAGAAGGATTTACAGGTTCTCTAATACTATATAATGGTTTTCTGCAAAAGGTTGATTAAAAATAAAGCTATTTGCTTCCAGAGAGGTTGAATGATGTCAGAAACACAAAATTAAGAAAAGATTATATGTGTGCAGAAGTCTTAAAATATTGTTTTTGATTTTTGATTGATATTTTTTCCAGTCGAAAGGTTTCTGGACCACACGCAGATCAGAATTAATGACTGCCTACCAGTATAGATATAAAGTAGGAGTGGGGAACTGTTGCCTTCTATCTGTAGCCAAACTACCATTCCCTATATTCCCCTGGCCTGGCCATGCTAGCCAGGGCCACCGGGGGTTGTTGTTCAGCAACTTAAGGATGGCTATACGTTCCCTGTGCTTGTTCTAATGCAGTGTTTCTCAACCTTGGCAATTTTAAGTTATGTGGACTTCAGTGCCCAGAATGCTGACTGGGGAATTCTGGGAGTTTAAGTCCACATAGCTTGAAGTTGCTAAGGTTGAGAAACGCTGCTCTAATGGGTCCATTTCCTATGACTTCCATGCTTTCAAGAAATAATGTATTTAAATTAAGTGCATATAGCTGTTTTTGCAGAAGGCCATATTAAAATATTTTAGATATGTCAGCTACTAGATATTTTACTTTTCCAGGACAGGAAACTAGAAAAAGAATTGCTAGTTTTTTTTCATGTTGAAATGCTCCTCCAGCAATTTGCCCCTGAGCAAAACTTTCTCTCCCTAAATTTTCAAAGGATATAAAGTTAGAAGGACATTTGCATTATGGAATGCAAAGGCAAAAAGTGGCATCTGAAGACATTTCATTGCTAATGGTGCTTACAGTTATAGTTCCTTGTACCCACTGGCACTTTCCCTCACAAGCTCCATATTCATGGCAGCAAGGTTCATGCTCCCTGGGTTTGTTTTGTAATGCCATGTGACAATGTCTGTCATCACCAAGTCAAATCAGTGCTCAGGCAATGCTTGCTGTTCTCTGAAGTATGGTGTGTGTGTGTTTGTAGGGGGTAGGGGAAAGAATTGGAATCTATGAGTATTCACAATCTGGAACTTGAAAGAAGTTATGGCAGCAAGAGAAAATTATCAGAGATAGCTTCATGAAAACTTTTGGGCCTCTTTCCTTTAACCCGTCTTCTCCCTAATTTCTAATAATCCTTCAGACCTCCCTCTGAAAAGATATACATTCCCAGTAGACTTCAATCTGCAAGGTAGGTTCTGTCACAGCCCTAGGCCATTTATTACTGGGTTCTGTTAGACTGGTGTCCTCATTTTCCAGTGTTGGAACCCTTCAGACATACAAGATGATTTATTGCAAATCAGGAAATCCTTAAGTTGTAGGAAGATTCTGCCATCATATACTCTGCTCTATTGTACTTTCTGTTTCTCCCCTTCTGTTCCTACTTTTTGATTTTTAGCTTACAAATTCTTCCAGATTGTCTATTGTCGTTATTGTAATTTTGGAAAGTAATTAGATTGAAAAGCAGTGGACAGGTTAGGGTAAACCAGTGAGCTTGAGTGCTAGACAGGGCTTTGAATTCAGGTATTCCCTATCCATATCCACAGTATTGCGACCTGATTACTACATTAGATTGATTCATGTTAAGTTCACTGAGAACTTGCAGACCTCATTGTCTTCTGAAAATGTTCTTAATCAAGATGTCAACTAAAATAGCATTTGCAATACCTTTGAGAAAAAGTTTTTATAGGAACGAAGCCTAGTGCCATAAAACTTCATCTCACAAGATTTGCAAAGTTTTTCAAAAACAGAATTTTCTTTTAATGATACAGGAGTCAAGATTAATATTCTAGTACTTAAAGTGCCACTTTCTTTGATGCCCTGGTCAATAGTTGCAACATACTTTGGAATCAGAAAGAAATCATTTATTTTATCGTTTGCTAGTTTATGACTTCTACAGTGGATAAGAAAAGGTAATGGTATCTTTAATAAGTTGGGTATATCATGCCATATATTATTTTTCCACAGTTCATGTTCCATGATTAGAATTTTTTAGTAGAAATTAGTGGCTGTTTTTGAGGGTCAGTGGGGGAGAGAGAGAGAGAGAAAATGAATACAAAATATAGACCTTGAATCTTCTCCTTTATTTTTATTCTACAGTCTAAACTAGATTTATGTAGCCTTTCGGTGCTAGCCAGATTTGGCATTTATAACTAATCTAATCCATATAGAGCATTTAGATTTAGGGAGTAAAAGCTATTATACTTACTGAAAAACCAGGCTTGGTCCAATGGGAATATTGATTATGCTATTTATACATCTGAATTTGTTGTGTATATGATAATTAATACTGTGCAACACTTTTTTACTATTCACATTTATGGTGGAAAATGCTTTTATTTTTTGTTTGTTTCACTTGAAATTCTTGTGAGTTTAATGGCAGTCTTAAAGATCAAATGGGCAACTTCTAAGTATATACACATGTCTTCTATCTTTCTGAATGAAGAGATATGACATAATATTTCCAATAATTCTACATGCCTGATAATATGGTGTAAATGACCCAGATGTATTCAAGTAATTAAAAATATCTTAGTGTTTGAATTTGATGTCTCTAGAAACCTTTTAAAATTGAAAATAGCCTACAGTCTTCAACTTATAGAACTTGATCTGTTTTGTACAATATCTCAGATTTTTTTTGCAAGGATGAATGCATGCCCTTTGCCATTGCCATTGAATTACTACAAACCACTTGTATTGAGTTGATGGTTCAACAGTTGTATTCTGCAATTCTACAAAAAGGCCATTTGATTTTAAAATAAAAGCATGAAATAAAGACGCCAGAGTCTTCTTGAATAAGGATTTCAGAATGCTAATATTATTCCTGTAATTGTCTTTGATCTATAATTTTACATGGTTCTGCATCTTTTTTTCTTTACTGTCAATAGTTTATAACAGGCATTTTCCATTCAGTGATTTTAGCAGTTACCATACTAAAATTAATGAGCACATATTCCACAGAAAAATATGAAAGTCAGTTATTCCTAAAGGGAAATGTTCCCTACCACTAATTCTAAACCTAGAGAAAAGTAATTACAGGGGAGTCATTCATTTGGTGTTTATGAGGAATAGAAATCATAGGTGTCCAGTGGAAGCCACGATGACATCATTTGTAGTATAACATCATCATGCAAAGACAGTAAATTATGAAATTTGTGTCTTTGTGTCATTGGAAATGGCACCAAATACATAAATTGTATAATAATGTCATGACACTCATGATGTCAATGTTCCCTCTCTCCCTATATAAGCTCATGCTAGAAATAATCATATACAGTAGGCCAATCTTAATTTGGAATAAATGGTTGTTGTTGCTAGATATATTGCTTGGCTTCCGAATTCCCCCTTTTCTCACTCAATTTACAGCAGTGATCAAAGTGTTGGCAAACCTGGAAGATGTCATTGGCTGATTAAATTAACAAAAAGTCTCAAAATGCTGAGCTATTTTTCATTACAGGGATAAAACATATGTTTATTCGTCACTGAAATGTGTTTTGGGGGGAAAGTTCACTCATCACCACCTATCACAACCATTTGTATTCTTGTCTAAGTATTTTAGTTCTGGGAGAATTTTAATAGGAATAGTTCCTATTTTTACATAGGCTTTAAAGCTCATCTATTCCAAGTTGCTTTATCACAACTTCATCACTAATAAGCTTTCTTTACTCCATTTTTCACAGGCAAATAAAAGAAGGCTCTTTGAATAAGCATGTATTAGATTAGATACCAAATGAGAAGTGCTTTCTTTGGTAGATCTTCTTCAGGAAGGATCTGGGACACTTTCGACAAAAAAATGACAGTTGCTATAGTCTTGTATCTACATGTTGACCTCAACTTGGTTGTGTACAGTATACCATTTTAAAAAAGAATTCTTGTTCATTCTTAATCTTTATTTCTTCCTAAGACATGATTCTTTCAGGCTCCAGGCAATGCTTTGTCAAGATAACATTCCTTACAGGGACAGCTGATGACCCAGCAGACTTTCAGACTACTGTGTAAACCCTTAAAGTGACATCACTTTTACTGCTTGTTGTTCAGGTTCTGATAGCCAGCTATTCATTACTTTTAGACTTCATTTACATAGAGTGAAAAGACAGGTGCCATGTTTTTAAAGAATATTTCTATAGAAAGCAAGATTGTAAACTATGTTGGATTTGAATTCATTTGAAATGTTGGGACATTTCTCCTGGATTTAGTATGGCTAGAAAGATTTTATCAATCTCAGACTCTTTAATTTTCCATGGTTCAACCTATCCTGAAAAATCCATTAACAATAAAGAGAAACTATGAGTGTATTATATTTCCATTCAAGGAAAAGAGAAGTTGCCATAGTACTCTAGAGTGTTGTTTTTATTTAATGCTCTTAAAACAATCTATCTTAATTAAAAAAAAAATCATTCTTAAAGGATTTGATATTTCTCAGATATTAATAGATTGGTACTATAAGTGTATATGATCGTTTACAGAGTAACCTAGTGAAAGAGGACAAGGCTGCACTCCAGGATATTCACTAAGAGCAAAGTTGAGCTAAATGGCAGTTCAAAATTAGGGAAGCTGGGGGTGACAATTGTACACAGTTCATTTTACAATTTGTACTGAAGGTGATTGTATTTTATTTGTTGCATTTTTTCCTGAACTTTGGGACTCAGTTCTGCATTCAGTATAATGAGTGTTAGCATAATATAATACATAAAGCAGAGAAAACAGTATTTAAAAAAACTGACAAAGGCATGCACAAAATGATAAAGCACATACTTCTTAAAATCTGTCCTTAAATGCTTTGAACTGGAGAATGAGACTCATTTGCTTTATGCAGGGAGGGGAAGATGGTGATGTCCTAGTTCCTCTACACCTTCAAGGATAGCTTCCTCTGCTAGGAAGGGAGTCTCTTCTCAGTACATTAAATATTGCTGTAAGACATCAGTAATTTTGGAGGGAATCTACCTGAGTGTTAGGGAGAGTGCATTGTTTGATTTTTTTGGTACGCATGATTTTAATCCAAGTAATGGAGGTCAAGCTGACCCTTTGAATTATAAATTTATTGGGATCCCTTGGATCCACATCAGCCTTGGATTGGATTATACCTATGTAGACTACGCATGTGGATCCTGGAAAATTCCCTGATTTTCAGAGGGATTCCAGGAGATATAGGGGCATAAGAAGATACTCTAGAGTATCTCTGGAGGGAGATGAAGCATTCAAATGAGCACAAGAGTCTGTATTAAGGACTACTTTGTGGTGATGAAGGTGGTGAAACATTATTATTTCTTCACCCTGATTGTGTCTGCATATAGCCTCCTGGCAGCCCTGATTCAAGTGACTTGGTCTCTTCTGGGTAAGGGGGGATATGGGTGGAGCAAAATTATTAACAATAGTACATTAAGAAACCATTTTATGCACCTGGCCTGACAGTTAATACTACTGAAAACAGAGAGACCAAGTAGAAAATAAATATGACAAGCTCAAACAATTTGCCATCCTACCCATAATCTATGCCAGTTACTCCTCTTCCAATCAAATAATATCAATGAGATATTGGAATTCATTTGTGTTCAATTTAGTACATATTTTCCATATACACATTGTATACTATATAAGGGTATGAAGTACAAACTGTATATGAGATAGAGTTCTCCAATTACTGAAAGTGATTAACATATAATATAAAATATGAATATATAAATGTGCAAAGTGGAAGAAAATGGTTGTCCTCTTTGATAATCTTAGTACTGATAAAAAGCCAACATCAAAATGCTTGTCAATTGCAAATGGAAACTATCAGCATTTTGGATTTCTAAGAAACTGCTTAATTTCTCTATAGAAAATCTCTCTCTCTCTCTCTCTCTCTCTCTTTTTGATTTATCAGAATAGTAAAATTCATGGCTGATATATGCAAGTAAGAAGGATAAATGTAAATTACAGTATTTATCGATAAACATGAGTTTCAGAGCATTCTCTGGGTGTAATATAAATTTGTCTAAATCTGTCTTTGTTGGCTACTATGAAAATCAGTTTTCTTGGGACAGTTCAGTCATAACCAAAGGAAGTAACTTATCCTGAGTTGAGAATTCTTAGAGATGTATCTCAGTTGATTAAACTGAATGCAAATATATTGTTATTAGCAACAGCAACAGATTTGGATAGATGGGCTCAATTAAGTTGAGTATTTGGAACAATGCATTAAAAATGAATGTTTTACAACATATAATTTATAGTGTATTCCACATTTTCAGAAATACAGTCTACTGTTGTGGAGGTTTATTTGGGGGAACCTCTCCCCCTTGCTTTTCACCGAGAAAGCTTAAATTGTTAAAGAAGGTTTTAATTCTCCACATTTAAAAATACTGTATACAAAAAGGTACATCTTGTTTCTTGGGTTTATAAATGGCAAGCTTTGCCAATTGATACAGCTGACACCACTTATAATTTGGGTAGTATGCAATTACGTCCCATGCATATTAACTACACTCTAGTAGTTAATACGTAGAAGTGTGGCATGCAATAGATGCTAACCCCAGTTTGATCTTTAAGATCATCTTAACTTATGGCAGATATTGTTTAGAATATAAAATAGGTTTCCTTCCTTCCTTCCTTCCTTCCTTCCTTCCTTCCTTCCTTCCTTCCTTCCTTCCTTCCTTCCTTCCTTCCTTCCTTCCTTCCTTCCTTCCTTTTAAGAAACTTTGCAAACAGGCAGACCAGAGGGTTTGTTGTAATTTGTTAATAGTGATTATTTCTTGAGCTTCAATGCTTTTAGATATTTATGAAGGTGTTACTGCTGAAAATAATATATACACGCATTATGCATTACCTGATAGTGTCCATAGCTTTATTCATTTGCTAGCCTTATATCCTGCTTCTTGTACAGGAGCCTGAAGTGGTGTACACAGGGCTCCTATTTTTCCCGCAACAAAAATTCTGTGAGATCTAGTGGGCTGAGAGAAGGGATTGGTCCAGTGTCACTCACTGAACTTCCATGGCTGAGGACGGACTTGAATCTGGGTCTCCTTGGTGCCGCTCTCACTTTGTGACATGATTTTGTCAAGTTTAACCCAAGTTTAATTCTTATGAAGTCAACTGATTATAGTTTGCACAACTTAATTATTAAGCATGGGTATATTTTGCTTATTCTTCTGTGCTAATGAGATTCTTACATTCTGTCACTTCCTTTCTAGTTGGTAAACAAATGGTTGGGATTCTTAAAGACACTTTCATATAATTATATAACAAGAGCCAGTTTGGTGTAGTGGTTTAAGGCACCAGGCTAAAGATCCAGAGATCAGGAGTTCCAGTCTGCCTAAGGCATGAAGCCAGTGGGTGACCTTGGCCAGTCACTCTCTCTCAGCCTTAGGAAGCAGGCAATGGCAAGAAAACTGCAGAGATATGTTCAAACAATTGCCAGGAGTCAAGAGTGATTTGAAGAAACTGAAAGAAAGGGAAAAGGGAAAAAAAACCCTTACGTAACAGCTTTTGTCTACAGAAAAAGATGTGGATTTATTTCTAATTCAAATCTAGTTTGTAAAGAAAAAAATCTTACTCTGGAAATTCACATTAGACAGAAGGCAACTATAAAAATAATTCCTCACAGATTCCTTCAGGACAGGATTTGTATATTTTGTCCTTAGAGGCTCTAAAGTAAATGAACAATAGCTGTAAGCAAAGTCCAACTAACAGCTGTCCTTTCTTCATAAAAGTAAATAATGAAGAAAAAATTACTCCATGGATGGGCTGGGAGATCCAGGGTGATGCTTTTAAATGTACACAATAGCAAGCAATCGCTTCCAAATTTTTTCTAACTTTTAAGAAATCCAGCACCCTCACTACCATGTTAATTCTTTGAACAGATGTCACATTCCTTCTCCAACTCCTTCCTGGAATAAGATGAGGCCACATGATAGTGCTTTCTCCAGGAAGTGCTTGGATAGGAACATTATAAGAGAAAAATGCTGTAAAGCTTTTAAAAAGTTAGAAGGGATCCTTCAGCCACCTTGTATGAATATGAGTATGTATGTCTTTATGCATGTGTGTGTGAAGATTTTTTTAATTCTTACAGTAAAAGAATGCCAGACTAAAAATGAGCAGACAGACACCAAGCAGGGAAGCAGTAGAGATACTAAATTGCTCTTGTTCTGATACTGTTTTGAAATTCTAAGCATATTTTGAGGATGATGAAGAATCCCCATTAGCAAAAAGTTAAGATTTTCAATTTTAAGATGGCTCCTAAAAGCGATGTAAGCATAAGAATGGGAGCTGTTTATATAAGTACCTAATTAGGTGGAGGCACCTAATGCAGCTTGGATAATATAGAAAAAATTAAACAGAATTGGACTTGGTTAGTATTTGGATGGGGGACCGTTAAGAATTCAAAGCACTATAGGCTATATTAAGAAGTTTAAAAAAAAAATCTCTGAAGAAAGCAGAGGTAAGCCACTTCTATATTATTGACCCATCCATGAAGTCAATAGAAGCTGAGCTCAACTCAAAGGAAAATTTGATTTTATTTTGTAAGTATCATTATTTTCTCCTCAGTTTAAGTTCTGATCCACCTGAATAGGCCTGGAATGTCTAACCAAATCAAACATGAGCCAAAACCCAGACTAAACATCTATATTTAAGTAACAAAACCAATTTGACCTATTGAACACACGTTCCTAGAATAAGTTATTGCCCAAGATAAAGATCATGACACAGGCAGAAAACTGAGATAGTGATCTTTTAAGTATTACTCCATACAGCTGAAGGTGAAGCCAATCTAAAGTTGGACTGCATTATCTAGTAACTAGTTTTTGGATAGCAATGCATGACTAAAGTAAGTATTCTTTCTAATTGATATAAACTAAAATAAATGTATAAACTTAGATTTACAACTGTTAAGATTTGCTTAACTTTTGGGGGAGGGTTAGATTTTTTTTTACTATGATGCAATATTATTAATGCATTATTAGCCACACTGATGTATACAAACTCATAATCTGGACCTGTTGTTTTGCATTTATGGTATTCCTGCATGTGCTTAATATTGCAGAATTTAACTTTATCCTTCATGTTACATTTGTTAAATGATCTTTTAAGTGATGGAAGGTCAGATGTGTTCTAGTTGTACTCTTTAATGTCAAATATCACGGAGGTCTGATTTAATTTTTTAGTGCAGATGGTATGGGCACTGCTTTCAAAATTAAGCAATCATCTCCCACCTTTGTTTTCTTACATCTAACATTACAGTATCCTAATTCCTTCATGATCCAGATGCTCCTTTGTTCAGTCTTAATGAAAGTTTCATGATAGTCATTACTGCTGAATGAAAGGCTATTGTTTAAAAAAAGTTATAAGAGATACAGAGCAAAGAAGATTTTAGGTGTCATGGAGGCAGAATTATATCATTTGTGGTTAGTCCTCATCTAGAACTAGAACTAGAACTTCACTACAGACCTGATATTATGGTGACAATTACAGTAAAGGAAGAGAATGATTTGCAGATAAAGACCAATAGGCAATAGGAGGCATTTAATTTTTATTCTGTCTGCAGCTACTCCCCATTTAAGTCAACTGAAGTTGCTGTAGCCATTCTGTAGGCCATTTCCTAACCTGAAGGATGATGATGTTCCCACCAAAGGACATCTATGTATAGGAGTCTGAAATGGAGTGAAGAAATCTACTTGTAAGCAGCTGTTCCTGCCCATAAACTCCATGAAATGAGAGGGACTTATAAATGTGTCATCATAGACTATGAATCAAACTAACAATTGGCAGTTGTGACTACAAACAACATTGTTGTTCCATTTCCACTGTTAGCTTCCAAGTCAACTTTTAAGACTTCTGGCATTTCTGATGTTAGCAGCTAGAGCTGCTGGAGCACCTGACAACAAAGCTCAGTGTTGTACTGGGACAACAAGAATACCCTCACTCTGCTTGCTCTCAATCTATGGATCGAGGATAGCTGTGGAAATTCAGGAATTTGATGATAGATAGATAGATAGATAGATAGATAGATAGATAGATAGATAGATAGACAGAGAATCCATTTCTGAGCATTTGGTAGGAATTTATTTGTTTCATCAACTTACTTTTCAATTGACCCCACTTGTTTGGAAACAGACTATTATTCAGCCTTTCAGGTTAATGCCAAGCAATTTTATACAGTGGTAAATTGCTGCCAGCATGTGAAACCAGAAAGAAGCTAATTTGTGTCTTAAATTAATCACAAGTTATCTTAAAAGTATATTGATTTGTGATTTGAAATACAGAATGACAGGAATAAAAATATAATATAAAACAACATAATGAAGCATGCCCTTGTATCTAGTGCATATTTTATAGGAAATTAAAGTCTGTGGATAAAAAATGAACAGTTCAATCTAAATATTTTATAAGCTTTCATACATGGTGAGAAAGGGGAATTTATGTTTAGGTTCTGATGTTTTATAGAGGCAATTATATTAGCAAAAGCTATTCTATAGTAATATTTGTTTCCATCCATCCATCCATCCATCCATCCATCCATCCATCCATCCATCCATATCTATCTATCTATCTATCTATCTATCTATCTATCTATCTATCTATCTATCTATCATCTTCCTTGTTTCTATCTTTCCTTGTTTTATATTTTGAGTAGAGAAAATCAGTTCATATGTTGGATTGAGGCCTGCTATTATTTAAAGAGTTATACTGAATTGTTTTGGCAATTACTTGATTAAGGGTCTAATAATCCTGAATCCAGTTACTAAGGTATTCATCCTATTGCAGTCGATGTGAGTTACTTCCAAATTGCATTGCATTTAACCTTGAATGAATTGATTGAATGAATGTGGAATAGTAGAAAGGCAATAGGCTAAATCTATTACATTTCAAGTGCCATAGTTCAGTGGCAGAGGTGTATGCTTTGTATTCAATCCTGACATCTCCACATAAGCTAGAAAAAAAAAGGCTTTGGTCTGACACCCGTAAAGCTGCTTTCAGTCATTCCAGGCAGGGATTGGGTTTAAGCTTTGTTCTGGGCCAAGGTTTCTCTAACTATGGTTTCTTGAATAACCACAACCAGTTGGGTTTGCATAAAGTGCTAAACCATAAACTGTGATATAACTACACTGCCTGGACCTACTGCCCAGCATATTAAGCAAAATTAAAGTGTCTCCTCTATGAGAACGGACTCCTAAACCAGTGGTGTCTTCTTCTTCTTCTTTTTTTCCAGGATCAGATAAGAGCGGGTGATTCTTTCACTTTTATTTTCTCTCAGGAGTTCATATGGATGTCTGACTAGAGAGTGCAACACCCTCTCCAATTTTCATAGGGGCAACCAGATGGTTTGAAAAGTGAGTTGCCCTTATGAATGCAGGTATTTTTTTCAGAGCGCCTAGAGGAACTGGTGCAGGCAGTCATCAACCAACCTGTATCCATGTTCAAATCCTGATGCATTCAGACAAATTCCTGAAAATGATTCACTTTGTCATTTTCCCCCATTTTCAGTTCATTCTATTCCCTTATTAGTTTGTGTTTTTTTCTGGTAGGCACCCAAATTCATTTTATTTTGGGCATATTTTTCCTAACACACTATTTAAATTTGCTATTTTGCTCAAATATGTCTTCCTTCCTTCCTTCCTTCCTTCCTTCCTTCCTTCCTTCCTTCCTTCCTTCCTTCCTTCCTTCCTTCCTTCCTTCCTTCCTTCCTTCCTTCCTTCCTTCTCTTCTTTCTCTTCTTTCTTCTTTTCTCTTCTTTTCTCTTCTTTTCCAACAATATTTTGAATTAAAATGCAAAACAAACAAATCTATCCTCATTTCTCCACCTACAAGATCTATTTTGTTTTCTTTTATAGTCCATAGTTTAATGAACTGGAGCCAAGTGCAGAAGACATACCATTTCAAATAAGGAAATATTGTTTTGTTTTCAGTCTTTTAGAGAAGATCAAGTGTGTGAGTATCAATAAAATATTGTAAGAAAAACATGGAATAACTAAATGGTGTTTTCAGTCTCAAAGCTTTCACTATATCCACAACGTAGCTTAGGCTAGCAGGTGAGTCAGAAAAAAATGTCTTATTATTAAGCCGTTGGGAAAGAGCAATCCTTATCAAACTGCCGCAGACAACTCTAAAATATCAGTATTTATTTTCTATTTACTCTTGTTTTAAGTAACTGGACCACGGTGCACAATTCCCCTCCATGCATCTAAATGTATTCATAAGTCCTGTGAGCATGACTTATTGCTACCAGTTGAATCTGATGATTGAGAGATGTTGTTGGATCAGTAGCAAAGCAAAGCAGAGTTTGACATATAAACCAGGAAGATAATTGGAATAGGTTTTTGCAATCTACTAACTGATAAGAGGCTCCTACGTTATTTTCTTCCATATGATCTGGCAAACCAAAAGAGATAACATGAGTTTTAGTAATGTCAGAGAAAGCCCAGTGAAGCCATGAAATTTCAGTGTGTGAGCCTATATGTGTGTTTATTCTGAATTGCAGTCTTCATATTGACTTTTTTCATTTTTCAAAATAAAAAAATCCCTTTTTTAACATACTATTTTTTTGTTACAAAATTATTAATTTTGCAAACGATCAGCCTTAAAATATAATCCAGGATTTATTTCCTTTCTTTTCTTTTGGATTTCTCAGGCACCTTGGAGGCAAACCAGTGGAAAATTAACAAAATTTCACATAGTAATGCAAATATTGTAAGGACAGGATTATACTCCTTGAAATGAAAGACTTGAGAAATTCCATAGTACACACTTTACTTGTCTGAATGATGACAGAGGAAAAAAGGTTAGTGAGAGCATAGCTCTGAAAGCTAATAATTAGATAAGAAAATTAATGCTTTAAAGTGGAGATATATCTACTCTACAATAGATACCCTACACATAGTACTTGAAATGCTGTGTTCGTAATTTGTTCATATGAGGTGCTTAGAATTTCCTGCTACACTTTCTACCAAGAACTATAACTCCCAACGTTCCCTAGAAAAGAGGGACATTTTGCCTGCCCTTGTCCCATCATGCTTCTTGTCATTTAAATTTCTGGCAGTTGTTCTGCAGCTGCTTATTTCTGGGTGAATAGTCATGGCAAAATAAGCTATCTCATTAGTGTGAGAAAAAAACTGGAGGCTGACTCATTCCCCTATGCTTGGGATTAATTAGACTTCTCAATGACAATGTTCTATAAAGCCATGAGAGATATCTGGGAATGGGCAAATTATAGTAGACACTGTTTTGGTGATGAGCATACATTTTCATGGCAGCATTCTTGCCTTTTTCTCCATGGAGCAAATCTTAACATTGAGCACAGTCTCAGAGGCCTATAAAATCAAAGAAAATAAATGGAAATAACTTCTTATATTCATTCTCTTCATGAAATAACATCATAATGTGCATGATAAGTTCTTCTACCCAAGATGCATGTAAAAATAGTAATTTTCCACTATTAAGAAGTATTACTGTTGCCATTCTAAGGCAAAATAGTAAACTTTGAAGGTTATCTGAATATTCCAGGAAAAAAAAGTAATTTTTTTAGCAAGCACATACAGTGGTACCTCGGGATACGAACGCCTCTACTAACAAACTTTTCGGGTTACGACCAGCTCCGGCCGCAAAAATTTACCTCGATGTGCGAACTCCGCCTCGGGGTACGGTCATTTTTCTGTCCTGACACGTGGTCTGTGGCCATTTTTGCGCCCCTGACATGTGGTCCACGGCCATTTTTCCACCACGCCACACCGCACCCAGCCGTTTTCCCGCTGCGCTGTGCCACGCCCGGCCGTTTTCCCGCCCCTGACGTGTGGTCCGTGGACGCCAGAACGGATTAACAGTAATTACATTGAACCTTATGGGAAAATTTGCTTCGGGGTGCGATCAAATTCGGGCGGAGGGCGGAACGGATTAACCGGATTTACATTGAACCCTATGGGGAAATTTCCTTCGGGTTACGACCAACTTAGGATACGCCCAGAGTCACGGAACGGATTAAGTTCGTATCCCGAGGTACCACTGTATTTGTGGAAGATAGCACGACTGCATCCTTTTCTTCCCCTTTCCCCACTTGTGATCAATCACTCCATATGTACTGTAAATATTGGTATTTGTATTATCAGCCTTTGTGGCATAATTCAATGTCTTAAGCTGTGATTTGGGTTTCTACAAAGTCTTAAGTGCAGGTTTAGATTGGATAGTCACACTGTAATTTAGGATACTACTGCACTTCGTTTCTAATGAGCTGACTTTTACTGTCCTTTTTTGTGCCTAGCTATGCAAATCTTCCAACTACTCTTGGTCCAAAATGTTATTCAGAAAGAAAGAGTATGATAAGACTTTTATTTAGATCAAAGTATCAGATGATAATCTGCAGGTGAATAAGGCTCAAGCCCATAGCTTATCCTAAATAGGGTTTATTCCAAAGCCGCCTTCTCTAAACAAATTAGATATGGAGATTTAGAAGAATGTTTGCAAACCATGCAGTCCTGAGGATTTTCAGAGTCTTCAATCTTACTTAATATTTTCTCATTTGTCATAGTATTCAGTACCTATAGTAACATCCTGGCACCCATGGAGTTGGAAACATTTGTTTTTACCCACCTATTTCCACTAGTTCATGGCCCCTTGGCTCCCCAGGACAGGAAAACAGTATTTCCAGATCTAAAAACAGCCACAAATAATCCCTCTTTTACAACCATCTCTTCCCAGAAGCAATAATCAAGTAACAAAATGAGCATGTGGGAGCAGGTATGCACTGTGAAGAATGCTTCGCATTTGCCATTTGCATCTGACATTTTGATTAATTTACTCTCTGTCTGGAACTAAGTGCCGTATTTTTATTTGGGGGAACAGGAGCATGTATCACCTCAGCTTGCTTAAATCAGAAATGACTCGTTACATTGATAAGTATGTGTCAATTTTTAGTAACCAGCTCTTGACAGCATGCAAGAGATTTTTTAAAAGAAAAACTAGATAAGTATAGCTGTACATTCTTAATCATAGCAGCTCTGTGGCCAACTTCGGGGTGTTCAAACGTCTCTCAGCCATATCACACCAACCACTCTCCCCAACATAAAAGAAAATGAAACAAATATCCTTACAAACAACCAGAGATCAATAATCTCTACTACTGTGAAGATCTTTCATTTCATGAATATGTTACAAATAAGGAATAGAAACCAACGTAGGAGAAAACAAGTTTACAAGTAATAGTAAAAGAAGTTTCATATACAAACTGTTTTGAGGTTCCAGCCTGGCATTTCTCTTCCTTGGATCTTCTTTGAGGCAGTGCATAAGGCCCACAGGCAATTTTGAAGCTGCTTATGTTTTAAAATATCTCTAACTTTTTCCTACAGTGTAATATGATGCTTACACATAAACAATTGTATTTACAGTTCCTTTCTGCTAGCCAGAGAAAATATTTATAATCACCACTGCCAACATTTGGCAATAGGGTGCCATTTGACAATAATAATTTGGTAGTAAAAACATTTAATCTAATATAGATAATATGTCTGACACCCTGGGCACTTTTGCAAATAGTACAAAATAATATTAAGACAGATTTTTGAAAAATAAAGTAACAGATCTGTGTTCTAGTTCAAAAGATTATGGGAATGCTAAAAAGTAGAAGGCACCAGCTTGGGGTTCCCTGGGTTAGGAGAATTCCACAATTTTGTTATGAGTAATTCCTTTCAGACTATAGTTTATTTATTTATAGACTGAACTTTTTTTTTTAATATATTGTAGTAGCATTGTAAAAAGAAAATATGATGACTCTAAAAGGGGATTTCAACATTCAAACTGTCTAATTGGTTGAAGTTTGTCCAAGTATGTGAAATGGATTGTTGTTGCTTATTGTAATTGTTGTCATTTTAATTACTGCCATCCTAAATGGGCAAAACCAGAATATACTTGGCTGAGAGGCTTCCCTCCCTGAATATCCTCCTTTGCTGGGCCATCAGTTGTTTCCAGCAGGATGTTAGCAGGAGGCATGTCTTCTGCTCAACCACTTCCTTTTAACTGAAACAGATAAGGTTCTGTAACTTAACACCTTCCCTGCAACTTAACACCTGAACTACTGAACTATCAGGAAAGAGAGATCAATCTATTTCCATTCCTTCTGCCTTTTGCATATGATCATTCTAAAATCCAATCAGTTTTCCACATTGATCCAAAGTTTAAAAGAAAAATCTCTGTGCACATTTTGAAATAAAGGTTATCCCAAATACTAATTGCATTTTTTAATCTAAAATATTCAGAGATGCAAGAAATTTGGAAGGTAGCTACGTTTTGATCTGCATATTACTCTGAAAATTCTGGATCACTGGAGCACAAAATACCAAATTTTGCAAAGCTGAATTCTCAGAGCGTGTATATTGTATATACACAAGTACTGTATATATCAGTGTATCTTAATTGCTATCATGTATCATATGCTACAAAAAATAGTCTCTTATTCAGCCAGCTTTGTATAAGCAACTACTGTTAAAAAACAGATGTAAGCCATAACAGTCCTTATCTAAATGTTCATATCAGTATTGAGATTTAGACATTTTTGGCATTCACAGATATACTATGCCCATTCTTCTAGATGAATAGACTTTTATATGTATTGAAATGGTGAAGGCCATTGTATATTTACAGAAGTGTAATCTTAATTTTAAAACAAGTTATTGCTTCAGAAAAGCAATATGCTGGAGTCTCTTGAGAACTTTGAGAAAGCTTTATGGCATGTTTTATTTTTGACGGGTTCTTAGATTTCATTTTTCTTTGCTCTGGTTAGAATAAATTAATTTTGAGCATAAAGCTAAGTTGTTCCATGATGGCCTCAATATTTTTCTTTTGTCTTCTATATAATGGTATTTGTTCTATTATCTGGATATTATCTTGTACAGGGACAAAACCTTTGTTCAAATGGGAAACCCTGTAATTGTCCCTTAGGACAGAAGCCCTCAGGTGCTTGGCCATCAGAAGCAATTGAGAACCTTTCCTGGGACCATTTGGCATCTAGCCAGAGACTTTTTGGGGCGGGTTGAGGGTTGCATTTGAGATTGGCTGCCCTGAATGGCAATACCCCCACTGGCAGAAGTCTGAAGGGGTATACCAGAGGGGTTGTCCATTTGGGAGAGTCACTAAAGGGGTGCCCAAGACCTGTACCTCCATAGTGGGTTTGCGTAAGGCTATAAAATAAAGAAATAAAGAAGATCTTAGAACATAAATGTGTGCAAGTTATAGGAGACAGAATTCTATCAGGATATCAGGGACCTGAGTAGTGAAAAACGTAAAGCCAGCTTTTAAATTGGTTTGGAAGCAAAGTAAGAACCAGTGAAAGCAAGATTGGATGATCATGTTATTTTGATTTTTGAGAGGAAAAAATAAATATAATCAAAATGATATGTTTATAGTTGAACTAAAGTCCAATTATAGTGCAAACAATTTAAGGTCGTTTGATGCAACGTCCAATGAGTTCAGTGGGTTTCAGTTCCTGGGAAGGAGATATAGGACTGAAACAATCTATTCCGTTTGGAAATAAGGAATCAGAAGGGGGATTGAATCAGAAAATACGGCTGTGTCCCTAACCCATTCAGTGTTTTGACCTCATGTCTTGTAAAGTCAAGATGGTGATTATGGCACTACAAACAAGGCTCTACTCCTCTGTATATGCCTGCAGTGTCAACAGATGAACAAAACATTTGCTGCTGCAACTGCCATCTTGACCTTTTTATCCCCCCTGCAGATGTCCCTGCATCTGGTTGCTTTTTTTTTTTTGGTTAGATGAGATAGCAACAGTAATTTTAGCTCAACTGTAGTATTATTTATTTTGAAGTGTTTAAACCAGACTAATCATCATCATCACCCATCATCATCATCATCATCATCTCCTGTTCTTTCTCTTCTATTCTGCTGTCTTCAGGTATTGCAATGTCCACTATCCAGACTTTTTTGTCCTTCTTATCAACAATTGTTAAGTCTGGGGTGTTGTGTGGCAAGTGCTTGTCTGTTTGGATTCTAAAGTCCCAGAAAACTTTAGCTTCTTCAATTGCTATTACTATTATGAGGCAGACAATATCGCTTCTCAAAGCATTCTATGTATTTTCACATTGTAGGATCATTACTGTTTTATCTAGTGCTAATTTAAGAAGCTCAAGCTCAAGCTCAAGCTCATATACTTTGGTCATCTAATGTAAAGAGAGGACTCTTTGGAAAAGACCCTGATGCTAGGAAAGATTGAAGGCAAAATGAGAAGGGGACGGCAGAGGATGAGATGGTTAGATAGCATCACTGAAGCAATGAACATGAAACTGAGCAAACTCCGGGAGGCAGTGAAGGGCTGGAAGGCCTGGCGCAATATGGTTCATGGGGTCACGAAGAGTCAGACACTACTTAACAACTGAACAACAACAATTTAAGAAAAGCTACAGTTCTCAGAAGATTTTGATCTGATTCCTGCAATCAGTTTTCTTTGATTTTCTTGCTACATTATTTATTAATTTCAAGAGAACTACAAGACATTTCTTTTAATTTTGGAACTTTCATTTTCAGGTTGCCTCAGAAATCTTCTCGAACTCTTAACCTCAGTTAGGACTTGTGTGAATGAATATGGATCTACAAGTCTGCCAGTGGAAAAAGAAAAGAAAACATAAAAGAAAATTTCTTTTATGTGTTATATATATATATATATATATACACACACACACACACACACACACACACACACATACATACACATGAACATTAGCTATGTCTATCAGTTTAATGCATGCAGCCATTATTAATTTAGAGCTCTCTTAACAAAGCTTTTTTTTTCTCACCAACTAAGAGGAATTAAACATTCACTGTAAATATAAAAACAATTTAAATATAGCAATTTAAATACAACACTGAATACATTTAAATAAAATGTTTAGAATAAAACATTAAAATTAATCCACAGAAAAGCAAGTGAGCTTACTTTAAAAACAGAATGAATATGCAAAAGTCCATTTAAAAAAAATGAAATAAAATATAAAAATCCAAAATGAGAAGGAGCTAAACACAGACATAAAAAGGTTCACAAAATGTCTTTGGGATAATATTAGATAAGAGTTTCAGATTTGCTCTGAAGAAGCTCCTGGTATGGCTAGCAAATGGAAGCACTTTTTCTTTTCTTCCTTTCCTTTCCTTTCCTTTCCTTTCCTTTCCTTTCCTTTCCTTTCCTTTCCTTTCCTTTCCTTTCCTTTCCTTTCCTTTCCTTTCCTTTCCTTTCCTTTCCTTCACTTCACTTCACTTCACTTCACTTCACTTCACACTTCACTTCACTTCACTTCACTTCACTTCACTTCACTTCTCATCCTTCCCTCCCTCCCTCCCTCCCTCCCTCCCTTCCTTCCTTCCTTCCTTCCTTCCTTCCTTCCTTCCTTCCTTCCTTCCTTCCTTCCTTCCTTCCTTCCTTCCTTCCTTCCTTCCTTCCTTCTGTCTAACAGGGCATTACAGAGAAATCATTGCCCCCAAATAAGGTTTCAGTGTATTGGGAGTGGGATGCAGGTTGAAGCTAAAGGACACCCTGATTTAATGTCTGGTACTGATTCTATATTGGAGGCCCTGCTGTAGTCTTTAAATCAGCCTTTCTTACTGATTCATTTGTCCCTTTGTCCTCTGGGTCTCTGATTTTCTTCTTTTTCCTATTATTTTTGCTTTCTTTCCATGCTCTTTTCTCAGAGTAACAGTTGGTCTGACTGCTACCAGAACTCAGAGGTGCCCATGGTATGGGTGTATACGTGTCCATATCCAAACAATTCAAGCAAGTTTTTTTCTTTACATGTGTTTCATCTGGAACATACGTAAAAAAGGGACAGGCTTTCATTGTGGACATTATCTTGACTTTTTTTTTTTTTTTACCATCCTGCAGATGCTTGTATCAGAACTCTGCTACTGGCTGTTTTCCTCATCCACTTTAAATATTTTTAATTTTTTCCAGCCCCCTCCCTTCTTTTTTCTTCCACTTAACCAACCTGGCTAAATGCAGAATAACTTATTGAAGTATTGCTTTCTTGTCTCTGTGTAGGGTTCTTGGAAAGGGGGGAAAAAAGGAGGATAGGCTCTTCATTATGCACAAGCTGTTTCTATGGAGCCCAAAAAGACCCAAGCTCAGCTATATAAACTTGAAAGCCTATATACAGTAGATTTATTAGCAACTGACTCCTCCTGACTTAAATGAAACAAGCATGGACTTGGATAGAGTATACTTGAATAAAGTATACATAGATTACACGTAGTCCTTGGTTAATGACCACAATTGGGACTGGAATTTAAGTCACTAAGCAATGCAGTCATTAAGCAAATCATCACATGGCTGTACCTGATTTTACGACCTTTTTTGTGGTGGTTGTTATGTGAATCACCATGATTGTTAAGTGAATCACATTGTCATTAAGTGAATCACACAGTCATTAAGTGGTTCCTCATTGATTTTGCTTGCTGGAAGCTGGCTGGGAAGGTTGCAAATGGCGATCAGATGACTCTGGGACTCTGGGATGCTTTTAGCACTGTCATAACTTCAAATGGTCACTAAATGAACAGTCATTAAGCAAGAACTACCTGTAGTGTTTCTCGACATCAAGAATCATCATCATTGGTTTTCCCTTTTCTCAAATAAATGTGATAACCAATATCTCTTTCTTCAACATAGAAAACAGTCTTGGACTAGAGTCTCCAGCCTGGTGTTTATGGGCAGCTTCCTAGGGTTTCATGTGGTGTGTACCAGACACTGCTTCACCTGATGTTTAATGGACTCACGGAGGAAGAACAGGGGTGTCCATTACTAACCAAAATCCAGTAAATTGAATGACTGCATTTTTTTTTTTGCCATTTCTGTCATTGTGTCATCATTGAGTTATCACAAATGACATCATCATTTAGGTCATCTTCATGACAACCCCATTACTCAAGGATGTAAATTGATGCATAACTGTAATCATTATTACATGATTTATGCAATAATGTTATCGTAAATGACATAAATCCCAGCAAAATTTGATATGCTGCAGGCATGTGAAGTCCATGCATCGATGTTCAGTAAGTAGAGTTTTCACTGTATTTCACATTGTAATTTTGTAATCTCAATCAATGTTTTTATATATATCACATTAGGCTCCAAACAGCCACAGATTTTCAGTATGAATTCTTTCTTGCTGCTCATCTTCAGTTAACTTTAGGATAGCAATGCTTGAAGAATCAGAAGACTTATTAAGAAATGGACACCAGTTATCGGTCGAAATGCATTGTTTCAGATTTGTTGGAGAGAACCTTCAGATTCTTCTGTGCATCCCCATGGGACATGTGGAGGATGGAGGAATGAATGATGCAATGGTTAGGAAATTACACTGCCTGTATCAATAAGATGCAAGTAGCCCAATGTCAGCTTGCTGAGGTAGGCCAGGTCAGGAAACAGTGCAAGGATTAAAAGAATGCTACTTTATTGTTGTAGGGTATAATAACAGAAGGTTAAAAGCTTGCCAGAATGTTTTTCTCTCCCCCGTTTTATACCAAACAGACTCAAAGCAGAGTTATTTGGAGGTTTCTTTCTCACATCTTCTCCTTTCCCAAGACTGACTTGTTCAGGGGTGCCTGCAGGGGGTTCAAAAAAGTCATGATGGCCACAACTATGCAACCAAAGTACCACTTTTTTTTTTTTTCCATGTATCATGACACACACAAAAAAATGGGCTGGGCTTTATTTGAATTTAATTGTTGCCATCTCACCATTTTTGAATCCCTCCCTGCAGACATCTTTGGAGCTGTCTCTTATTTTGTCTTAAAGTGTTCCTGCATACCTTCTTCACATTATCAACCCATTCCCCTAGCAGTTTATATGAAATGACAAAAATAACTTCTTGATCTTGGCACAGAATATCAACTGAAGCCACTTATTTATGTATTATTTATTTAAAAGGCTACTCATATGTCATAAACTTGAGTGGCTCACAAAACAACAGTAAATATATCAAAAACCATCAAACTACAACAAAAACTCCCAGTACTCCAAAAGCAAACAGTCCTCCATACAACCACATTTCAAATTTCCTGTTTCAGTTTCACTTGGACTGCATTGAATTCTTTGGTTCCAGTCTGGAAAAAGTAGTAAGAAAAGATTGCTTGTAGCTGGTTCATAACCATTTTTAAACATATATTAGAAGAGTCCTATTGGATCAGAGCAAAGTTCTAACTAACACAGCAGTTAACTAATTAGTCTCACAGTTGTCAAGAAAGATGCCTCTGATGAAGGTGGAATTACAATTAAACAATCAATTTAAGCCAGTGGGGCTTAGGTTTGAATATGATCTTGTAACTCGTAGAAGCTAAAACACATACATCATTTTAATACAGAAGAAAAAAAAAATCTGATCAAGTAGTCACTGAACCTTCATCAGCCACCAGCAGTAATTGTAAGACAAGAGATCATCCAGAAATGCATTCTCCTTCCCCTCCAGAAAATAACACTAAATAATTATTTGTAATAATCAACAGTAGTATGTGGGACATAATAAGAGTTTATTTTTTTCCTTTCCTTTTCCATCTTTCACATTGATGACAAGATGGTAGAGAGCAGAGCCCTGAAGTTTATAGGAACACCAATCTGTCCCTGGGAAATATTTTTACAATCTGAAGAGGATATCTTGTAACTTGAATGTTTTGATAATGCTGTTCCATTAGACATGGGAAAGAAACATCGGAAAAATCTGGACACCAATGCCAGAAGAGATTCTGAAGCAAAACAGTCACAGAGAGAGGACATGCTTAGAGAAAACTTTACTGCAAACCAAGTTAATGTGATACAAAGTTCAATCCTATGGGTCAAGCAACATATTACTTTGAATAAGTAGCATGCCACTATATCTGTTCTTTCTTTTTCGGTCCAAATGTAGTTCCTACTATCACTAATTGCAGGGGGACAGTGAATTTCAATGGGCTCTATCAGCATTCAATCAGGATTTTTCTCTTCCCTACCTTTCCATCCATGAAAGGAACAGGGCAGATAAAGATATCCAATACATATTGGTAATAATATATAGCTTGACTGGGAGAAAAATGATTTTCTCTTGCTATTTTTTTCCGACAACTGCCAGTCAGTCTCATATTGCCTCTTATAGGAAGAAGCACAGAAGCCAGAGTAGCTACAATGTAGAATGAGAATGGTCTGTAGTGTCTGGCAGGAAATGATAAGGACTTTAGGCAGAAGACTATTGGTAATATCTGGAAATGTAGTGGATTAAACTGGAGATGCATACTATATGCTTGGTCCTGATACTTATTATTCATATAACCAAATAAGCAGGGTAACAAATCTGGGCTAAAAAATTCAGAAGAGCACTAGAGGTCTGCAAAGAGTTTTGTAGTTCTTTACTGCCATCTAGTGGTCATCCAGAGTTTTGCAGTCCGTATCTGGCAGTTCTGACAATGACACAGCTACAGTGTTGGTTCAGGCAAGGCCAAATTCACTTGTATAACATTCCAGTTTAAGAAATAATTTCAGAAGAACAACTTTAGTGAAACCAAACTGAAAATTGCTTTTTAAATACAGCAGATTGTGAATAGCATAATTTTTACTTTTCCATGGAAGACACAACTATTTTAGAAGCATTTGGCATGTGTTCCAGTATGGAAATTAAATGTGCATAATAATTGTCAATGATACACATGCCAGGTTAGAGCAGCTGTATTATCTCTATTATTGTCAAAGATGATACATATTACATTGTTTCTTGTCCCAAAATACATGTCAAACCTTTATTAAATTAATTATTACCATCTATGGAGAATATCCATCATTATATAAGGGCAAAGTTTAATGAAGCCGTATCATTTACATTTCAGCATGCCACAAACATTTTTTGTTATAGTGCCATTAAATCTTTATTTGTTAGTCACATAATTCTCCTGATAGCTGTTTGGCAGAAGATACCATGTATAGAATATATGTACAGAATACAAAGGTCTGTATTCTACTTATTCTTCCTGCCTCCACTCAATGAACAGTGCTTTCTTACTTGAGGGCCAACCTTTTAATCTCACAACAGCATTGCATATATCTATGCATGGAGTGACAAAGTATCTTGTGGCCATCCTTATACATTCAGCTTACCTCCAAATGGTTATGTTTCTAACAGTAGTTATGGCACAGTTCCCATATCTGAACTGAATTACTGATGAGCCCACTCACTCCACAATATATTACTCTCATTGCTCCAGAAACTGATAACAGCAACTTCAGAGAAAGGGATTCTACTTACAACACTCCCCTGATCCCAGGATTCTACTGGAGGGGAATATAGCAGGAATTCCCCCTAAAGGACTTTTAGCAACCACAGCAGGTGGCAAGGCCACACGTCCATCATCACTCCACTGCCATAAGCTCAACAGCTGCCCAACACTTCTTCTGGAACTACATAAGAGATTTCTCACCCTCTGTCCCCTGCCCTAAAACAGCTCCTGGCAAACTGTGCTGATAAGGAAGGGGCAATAAGAGCACCCGCAACACCCAAGCCACTGGACACAAACACAGATATAAAGAACAAGAACGCATGTCCATTGTTGACCAATGCCCAATAACTCAGCACTTAAATGAGAATGATTATCTTCTTTTATACTTCTTTCTAAGTGTAGTTTGGTTTTAATGTTATTGTTTCCATTGTGCAGTTTTATGCTGATTCCTATGCTCTTTTTTTTTTTTTTTTAATCCGCACTCAGTTGTTACCGACTCTATGGTGACTGCTTGGACCAGTCCTTGCAGTTTTCAAGGCAAGGTGTTTTCGGAAGTGGTTTGCCAGTGCCCCCTTCCTAGAGCAGAGCCCAGCTGGCGAGCGCAGGAGGCAGGGTTTCCGTTGCTTTGTGCCTTTTTCATGGGTTTCGTGCTACTGGAAACTGCTCCCAACTCCTTTTGCAAGCCGCCGCCAGCATTTTTCCTCCCACTGGAGTGAAAGTACCCATTCATCTACTCACGTAAGTTTTCGATCTGTTGGGTTGACAGGAGCTGGGGAGGAAACAGGAGCTCACTCTGCTGTGCGAAAGCTGGGCTCAAACCGCTGAAGTGTTGACCATTTCTGGCCGGCAACTTTCAGCATCATTAAGCCGCTGCGCCACTGCTAATAAGGATATTCAATTCAATCCATATTTGACTTAAACCATGTCCCCAAATCTGTTCACCATTCTCCCCAAACATTTCTTTCCCTGCAAAGAAACATGCTGTCTTTTTATCTCACTCCATGGTTGCCTTAGATAACAGTTTATTTTATAAGTGAGAGTTGATAGATAAGTGCTGCTCTCTCTCTCGCTCTCTCTCTCTCTCTCTCTCTCTCTCTCTCTCTCTCTTTCTTTCCTGTTAAAAATCTCTCCAGTACTCTGCAGTCTTCCAGGTTATCCCTCCTCTAGCTACAAACCCCATGGCAAAAATGGGGTTAGAATGTCTTCCCTTGAGATTTAATATAAGTCATGAGAAGCAAGGAGGCAATAAGGTGTTGGAGAGCTGATTATCTTTGAAAGACAGAACACTCCATACACCAGCTGACCATTTAGTAAACAGAATAAGTGTATTATGTATTAGCCAAACTAGGCTGATAGCAGCTTTGTTACAGCTTGCCAATGGTGTTCATGGCAGGCAGGTTTTAAACCTTAGGTCTAATCCAACCTGCTTTCTTTTATGCCCCATAGTTTAACCTTGAATGATTAAGATAGGCTCTCATGATTATAACTTCACACAATAACTATACTATACTTTCCCTCCATTGTTATTAAGAGTTCAGCCCAAAAACACATATACCCATGTACAGCTACATATAACAATGTCTGCAATATTGGATAGGGAAACTTTAACTTTTAATGTGTTATTTCCACATGTTCCCTTTGTTATGTTTTTATCTGGGACAATTAAAATATTTTCATTCTCTATCTGAATCAAACACTCTCAATTTCATCTTAACTTTTCTGAAGAGTTCAAATTGAAATACTGACTTGTTTAATCAGCACCAACAGGTCAAATTTCATTCTGCTGAAGTGTAGCCAGTCTGCTTTGGATAGGTCAGGCTTGTCCCACAATATTCTCCAGTGCCTAGCAAATCAAAATCTTTCCTCCCTAAATCATTGTCTTATCCATGCATTAAGTTTCCTCAGCTTCATTGGTTTACTGGTCCTTCATGAAGTACAAGTAGAACAAGTAGTGGTTATCCATTTATTTTTTGAGGATTAGGCCCTTTCTAAGGGATCATTTCATTTTCTCTGGGAGTAATATCCTCTTCCTGAGACCATTATCCATCTTTGGCACAGATGTGGGTTACCTGAAGAGTGCTATTGCTAGTGTATCTCTGAATGTTTCTTCAACTCATATCTCCAGTTGATCTCCAGGAAACAATCTGATTCACTAAAAGCTAGTTGCTCTTTGATTGAATGTAAGCTCACAACTCTGGTTCAGAAAGGAGATAATCATTTATCTTACACCTTACACAATATACCAGATAGCCTTCATAAACCTGCTTGCTTTCTTTTGTCATTACTACTTATCTTGACTGCATTTATTTATCTGGAAATCTTTTTACTGTCAGAAAGGGAAGAAAAATTAGATGTTTTCCTTGCTAAGCCCATTTGTCTGTCTTGACACTTTATAACTGGGAATTACTCATTTTACTGCATGGGTTTCTGATGCGTTCTTAAACCTTGTCATTCCCACAAGTTTGCCTAACCTCCTAGGAAACCCTCAAACCTCTCTGTGAATGTTCTTCCTATTATGTATATGAGAGCCAGTGTGGTGTACTAGACTAGGAATGGCCAGAGGTGGATTCTAGTCCTCCCTTAGGCACAGAAGGTAACTGGGTGATCAGTAACTTTGGACCAGTTACTATATCTCAGCCTAGATTGGAAAGTCTTAAAAAATCTATCTAATAACCTGTATTGGACCAGCACAGTAGATTAGCCTAATTATTTCTCTCTATCTCTATCTCTATCTCTATCTCTATCTCTATCTCTATCTCTATCTCTATCTCTATCTCTATCTCTATCTCTATCTCTATCTCTATCTCTATCTCAACAACTGGTAGCATAACAAATTTTTGTTTTCCACATGTGGATATAATGATTGTAATGCAAAATACATTCTGAAATCATATTAAGCTTTAGAATCAAATAATTGTTGATCTAATAAATCAGCCTCTGTCTAAATTTCATTTGGTTCATTTAACTTATACAAGTAAATGATTGGTGGAAATAATATGAGAATCATTGATTAAATGGGGGAAAAACATTACAGCCAAAATCTTTTCAATCTTAACTACATAGTAGCTTCATGCTTTTAATACAATGTTCCTGGCATGGCATTTTGATTTGTGAGAACCCTAATTGTTTATGACATTAATGGATTCCCTTTAGTTATATATCCAGGTACTACATTTTACTGTTTGATATTATGCACATAAATTTTAATATTTGATATGTCATGAATCTAAAATCGAAAATATTAATGGTAGAATGATATAGAACATTACTTCTATTGCATATGAAGATATGAATATTTACAAAGTTTTAATTTTCCATTCATACAAAGTTAAAATGTAGGTATAGATTTTCATGTACAATTATGCATACATATTCTCAGCACATATACTACACATAATTTTATTGTGCATTGTGAATGCCATTGAGACTGAAGGTTGGGACTCTTTTATTATGATATGACTGGGCCATACAGATCTGCAAGGGGACAAGAGGGACAAATAATGACACCATGCATTGTGGTGTCATGACACAGATCTCATCCAACATCGGGAGGCAAGTATGAAAGACCAGGTTTTGCACTGTGATATCATGACACAAATCCTGTGATTTATATACTTGTGTCCTGACATTGGACACAAGTACATAAGTAATAGAGATTGCATGGTAATATATTAACATGTTTCTACTGGATATGTATGGACTGGGCAAAAAAAGGAGGCTGTTGGCTTCATTTTGTATATCTCGGAAGTATATGATAAGGCGAGACTGTCCAGTTTTTTCCAGCACTTGGCCAATCTTGTCTGGGATTGAAAGGTAAACAGGATAAACCTGGTTAGTCCTTGATGGGAGATTACTGGGAAATACTAGGGATATAGGGAATGGCAAACCACTTCTGTACTACTGCCAAAGAAATTAATGGACATGTTCATGTAATCACTAGGAGTTGAGCTTGACTTGAAGATGCATTTACCATACCTTAAAGCTATTCAAGATATGCTTGGCAGGAAATCCACACTGTCTGCTTAGTGTCTTATAATGTACTTGCCCCATACACATTCTGAAATATTGGTTTCCAAGCTTAAAAGTGCAAAGTTGACTAGAAGATATTTCTGCAATTATTAATTAATTAATAATTAATTAATGTATTAATTGTGAACATGTCATGCCCATACTGAAAAACCTGCATTTAAAGCCAATTTTTTTAATGCTTTTAGTTCAAAGTATCTGTAGGACAAATAAACTGTTTAAGGCCTGAATAACTGATGGATAACTGATCAAAGATACCTGTTTTATGAACTTTCCTAGATGCTAGGATATACAAGAAATATCTTTCTAATTGAATTTAGAGGGCTAAATTCTAAAGCCCTGATGGTTAAGGTCACATATACCCTCAAAATATTTCTTCTGAAGAATAGAGGGGTAGTTATAGGGGTTACAACCAAAAAATAGAAACAAGAAGAATGGCGTACAATTGCTTCACTTAAAATCAAGGAAAGCTACTCATTATTATATAAAACTCTTCTGTGAAGCTAATTTCTGAAAGACTCAAACATCTGGGATGACAATTCAGGATTTGAATTTAGTGAATCACATTGAAACTTTTTTTTTTTTTTTTTTTGGCATATGACACCTTTTAAGTCTTTTTTAGTAAGTCAACAAGAACTAAACATGAAGATAATTCCTAGATGACAAAATCCTCCGTTAACATGATATATAATCTTTTAAAGTTGTTTTGCTAGGCTTGCAAGCAGATTGGAACATAACACCATAATTTCTTTCAGTGCCTAATTAGCTATTTATTATAGGCAAACATTTTTGAAGAAATTGGGAAAATCACCATCAATCTTTGGCCATAAATCTTTGCATTTGTTTACTGTGATTTTCCCTAAAGTGTATAAAGTGATGCAATGTAAGCAATTAATTGAATTCCTGTTGTTTTCACAAAACATTGGAAAACTAAAGACAATTCATCTTTGGATCAGTGCTATTTTAAAGTATGGGAAATTGCTGTTGCATTTAATTTTGACCAAGGAAAATACCTTGGATGAGCTTTCATTTAAGGATATTTTTCAAACGTTGCGCACCATTTATTAATGATATTAACTATTTCTCGTTCTTCCAAGAGATTTTCCTCATCTGTACAAATACCATTATGTGCCAAAATATAAATACAGACATTTAAAATGTTGCCAAGTTCCTTTTCTTATATGGTTAACTTTTTATTGCTTTTGTTTTAGTTGTTTATCTTCTTTTTTAATTTTATATTTTTAATTATTTCTTAGCTTTATATTGCTCTAAAATCAAAAGTGACTCTTGGCAGTTAATATTTTTAGTATTTGTTCTATGGAGTCCTTGGGGTTCTCTGAGTTTGGTTGTTTTCTTGCAAACGTTTCGTTACCCGACTAGGTAACATCTTCAGTGCTAGAATGGGATGGGGTTTGTATTTGTTCTGTATTGTTTGCGCAATAAAAAACGAAAAGAAGAAAGAGAGGTGAAACAGCAAAACAGCAACAACCCTATTTCAGCCTACTACAATTAATTAAGTAATTCATAATATCTTGTACTATGACTGGGTATCTTGTGATAGATCATTAAGTGCCTTGCTCAGCTCTGCTTAACAGGCATATTTTATCTGAAAGTCTGCTATGTATGAAGTCTGCAGAAGTCTTGCGAGCTGTATTAAATAGAATCTAGCTATAATGAATAGACAAGCTGTCAGGTATGTGTGAAGACAGGAAACAAATATATCACATAATTTCCCCAGACAGTCATGATCTTCTGGGGACAGTTTACTATTCCTCTTAGGTTTTTTTTTTTTATTTATTTCTATCACACTAATTTGACCATCAATTCTAATTTTGTTTTCAGTTATTCCCTAATTTAAATTGAGTGTCTTTAAGACTGTGGACTTTGTCATGCTTTGAGTCTTTAATATGGGTTGGTTTACTTTTGGCACTGAATAAGTAATCATTGGATCTACCGAATAAATTTATCAGCCATCTCAATGGGTGGTCAGGATTTTTACTTTTTTTAAAGGTCACACTGCAAATGTCTTACTAACAATAGGGGAGAATGAATAAAATCCTTGCTTAACTTTGTACTGAAGCAAACTGCTAATTATAGTCCTGGTGGGTGGCCAGGTTAGGCTAGCCTAATCAAATAAACAACTTTTGCCAGTTGTTTCTGCATTTAAGCCAACTGAACAGAATTCCCTAAATTAGCAAGCTAAATTGGTGGGGAGGGGGTGGGTTGGCCATTGTGTACTCTTAAAAAGTGTTTGATTTAAAAAAACTTAGCTCAAGTTTGTCTTTAACTAATGGCATGTGTCTGTCTGTTTCTCAATCTTTCCATTCTAAAACACATGTTTAGAGGACAGAATGCCAATAATTTTGAGGGAATTTATTTTTTAGGCTCTGTGGCCTTAGCATTTCCTCTTGCTGTTGTTCATCAGGGAGGGAAGTAAGATGTGGCATCATGAAACTTTTGCTTCTTATTTTATGAGTTGTAAATGTCGGTTTACAACTCATAAATAAGTTTATTCCAGTTTAAAAACACTGGTAAAACGGATGTTTTTAGTGAACTGGACCTTTCATAACATTCTCTGGGTCACCTCAGATCTTAGGAAGATATTTTGAAAACTTGCATAATTAGGGAAAAAAAAGTTTGATTTAGAGTGCTTCTTGGTAGTTTATTCAACTCAGGTATTGTTATTTGGTTTACCTGGTCCAGGTAGCTATTACTGCTTCTGAAGATCTCCAGGAGGTGTACGCTTTAGAAGCCTTGACTTCTAAAACCAGTAAATGGAATGAAGTTGATGAAATTGATATCAATTATTTATGTAATCTCTGGATTACATATTCTGTCTTGGTAAACCAGGAGGTCACTGTAAATAACATGAAAATAGTTCAGCAACATTAAAATTAGCTCAATACAATTAAAATCATGCATATTGCACATGTCAGAGAATATTTAATAAGGGCTGGTTGCAATCATTTTGCTATCAAACATGGAATTCAGGAGTTAGAACACCAACCTCTAAACTCTGAATCTGCTGTCTTATTTTCCTAATCAGGGATTAAATAAAAAGGGGTTTCATAGCACTTTGGATTGATTGCTGGATACTAAAGAGGTATGGTATATTTGGATTAATAATATTATTTTCAGTAAAAAGAATATGTTAAAATTTGTGAAGTATTCCATTTGTTCAAAGTTTTCCATGGCTTTTTTCTTTCCTTCTTTCCTTCTTTCTGTTCCTTTTTTCTTCTTTTCTTTATTATTTTTATGATCATTAATTTTTGAAGTTACATTATATTGCTGTATGTTATATTGTTGTATACTGTTTATGATATATGCATAAAGCAGTCATTCAAGTAGTCTACCAATCAACTCGCAGCTCTGTGTATGAACCTGAAAATATCACAGCTATGAAGTGTTAATATACAACCATTCAAATACACACACACACACACAGACACACACACATTAAATTGATTCACTTTATTACAAATGGATCAGATGCACAGTATATTTACTTTATCAGATGTACAGTGTATGGGGTTTTTATATGTTATATTATGTTTATTGATTGTGCTATATGAATTAAACAGTCAACCAGTCAGTCAAACTTCATTAGTTTCATTATATGCCATTGACTGTATCTGTCTCTAGCAAGGTTGTCCACAGGGGGAAATAAAAAGTCAAGATGGTGGCTGCAACTATGCAAATGAAACTCTGCCCCCTTTTTTACATATGTTATGTGATGTACATAAAAAGGGTGGGGCTTATATTGTGAGTTTTGCCCCCTCCCAACACCTCAGATTCCTAGGCTTATTTTTCTAGCCCTTGAAATCCACCCCACTCCCCATCGCTTATGAAATTTGTGAAAGAGCCGGTTTGGTCTAGTAGTTAAGGCACCAGGCTAGGAACCAGGAGACTGTGAGTTCTAGTCCCACCTTAGCCATGAAAGCTGGCTGGGTGACTTCAGGCCAGTCTCTCTCTTTCAGCCCAACTCACCTCACAGGGCTGTTGTTGTGGGAAAAATAGGAGGAGGAAGGAGTATTAGATATGCTCACCACCTTGGGTTATTTATAAAAATAATAAAGGCAGGATAAAAAAAAACCTTTAAAAAATTGACTATGTGATTCCACCCCACAACCATTTTTTCAAACCCATAGTGGTGCTATGTCTCTGGTAACCCCAACATCTGCCTTAGATACCATGAGATATAT
Source organism: Python bivittatus (assembly GCF_059951505.1). NCBI lineage: Eukaryota > Metazoa > Chordata > Lepidosauria > Squamata > Pythonidae > Python > Python bivittatus. Next base: position 25,730,247 of record NW_028277113.1, on the reverse strand, counting down.
ATAACATCTGCCTTAGATACCTTAGATACAAAATGGACTAAAAAACATTAGTGCCACTGCCATGCTCTCTCTGGCCCGAACAAAAATAGGATCCCTCATCAAAATAAAATTACCCATGCTATAACATCGGTCTAAATGTATGAAGTATGAAAGCCATATGAACAGATTTATGCTTGTGCATGTGTGTTTGTGTATATATATACACAGAGAGAGAGAGAGAGAGAGATGTGTGTGTGTGTGTGTGTGTGTATGAGATTGTGCTTTGGAAATGTGTAGTCTTTTCCATCCACCAACCACAACCAGTTAGGTTCCCAGAAACCTAAAACAGTTGCCCGTGCCACATTAGTCAAGAATAAAGCTGAATGGACATCAAGCTTATCTAAACTGGCTCAGTGCACTTTCCTTGAGTTTATTAACAAGGAAAACAGTTTGTCAACCATCAGTATAGGTCTTAAAAAGATATAGCTCTCTTTACTTTTGTGAAAATTGTGCATAGAGAACTTGTTCTGACAGGTTTTAATGATACCTATAGTATCTGTCATCCCTGAAAGATAGGGGGCCAGGAGTCTGCTTACAATCCAGAAGTTAACAGTACTCAGTAACATACTAAGCTTCAGCAATTTATTATTTAGTACTCCAAGACATGACCTGATTAAATTATTCAGTCAATAATGCAGACTTAGCTTTTGTCACGAATGCATTTTGGTGATATAAAAACACTCAATGATCCATTTATTATCTTGCTTCTCACTTGATACATTGCAGCTGTTGTCACTGACCCATTTCCCCCTTAGCTTTAAGAGTGCTAATTAATGCATGGCTATGATGCATTAACAGCAATAAAAGTGCATAAGTTACTTGACATATTTAGAAAGCAACTGAATAGGCATTTACTAATGATATGATACTGGGTTTTTGTATATTGCAGGGTGGCATTTAAGAATGTGGGAACTGCCATATTATAAAAGATGAATGGTATAGCTAATTAAATCCCTTTTCTGAAGATTGCCAGTGCAGCTAGACAATGGAAAAATGTAATGCATGTGAAATGGATGGAAGGAAGGAAGGAAGGAAGGAAGGAAGGAAGGAAGGAAGGAAGGAAGGAAGGAAGGAAGGAAGGAAGGATCCCACGATAATGTATGAGTATGTTTGATCTGAAAGAGGATATCATGAAATAAGTTTTTGATTAGATTTCTACTGAATCCAGTCCAATTAGTTTCCTTAAAGAAAGGATTAATTATTATTATTATTTTTTGCTTGGATAGTTCTGCTTGTGACAAGTGGTGGAAAGTGGTTCATAAGGCTCCCTATCACATATTTTGGAACTGCAAAAGATTGTGCCCCTGAAATTCATCCAGCAATCACAAAAATGTGGAGATGTGAATTCCTGATCTTTAATTTGTATATAAAGAAGTGTTCAGACAGATTTTTTTTTGGGGGGGGGAAACACTTCCTTATATACCCCTCCAGAAAAGATAAAAGATTCAAAAACTCCTATCCTACTCATTTTATACTATGGTCTGTTGATTTGAGGCACAATGACTTCAGTGAAAAAGTATCATGAACCTAATTTTAGAGCAAAACTATTAATTTTCTTTAAAGTCTTTGAAAGTTTGTTCAGGGATGAATGTGTGGTATCAACCTCTTCAGATGAGCATGCATGAGACTTAGATATATCCACCTGAAGCAAAATGTGTTTTCCTAAGTAGCATGGACTTTTTGAATCCCACCTTTATTCTTTTTTCCTTTTTCATTATCCAGATCAGTCATAGTGTCAGAAGGGTGGGTGTATGTGTGTGGAAATGCCAGTGTACAATTCAATGGAGGCTCTGGAAAATGATAGCAGCTTTCCTTCACTTGTTGTCTTTCAAATGTGTTGGGAATACAACCCCCAAATTCGCAGTCAATATAGCCAGCTGCTGATTAGGTGGGAGTACATAAACCACTGCTATTTTATAGATGAGGCCTCCAGAGAATCCCCTTGTCTGCTTCTGGGAGAGTGAATTATCATGAATTTGAAAATGCCCTGAGACAATGCCATGGGCCAGAGGTCTGTTGCTGAGGAGGAAAAACATCATAAATTTCCTTCTTTTCCTGGGCTGTCTTTGAGAGACTGTCAGGACTACTTTTGGTGCCAGTGTAAATATTTATAGTGACCATTTTCTTTGGCGATAGATGTAGATGAAGTCAGAGAGCTGGATAGGAAGGAGTCAGCATTGCATCAGATAACTCTTAAAAGGGTTCGATAGTAAGTAAAATGCAAAGGTTTTGACAGCTGGTAGGACTGAGGTGCAAGTTGTATTTGTGCATCCATATGGAGTTCGTTTAAATAACTCCATGTGGTAAAACATGTGCTTTGCTGCAGTTTCCAACTTGGTGAAAACTCCCATGCAGAGTGTTAGAAAAAAAATCTTCTGCATGCTTGCTGTTATGACAGCGTATTTATTTTCATTATTTTTAATTCTATTTATTCACGTCTTAGTGTATCAGCCAAAGCTAGGGCAGGTTGCAATCAATAAAACAATACTTATCAAAATTTGAAAAATGAAAAATGAGTGCCTTTTGAGCAGAAATTATGGGATATAGATAATAAATAACTATATACTACAACTGAAACTAGTACCATTAAGTTACATTCAGCAAGACCCAAAGACTTGTGTGACTAGCTTGTTCTTAAGCCGACACAGTAATGAAATGATGACTGGGGCTAGATGAGCATATGAAGGGAGGGTATTCTATAATATTGTGCAATTTTAAGGTAAGAGCCTTTTAATACCTGAGTAGTCTTCCAAACATCAATGAGTTAGTGTTGGACTGGCACTGGGGAGATCTGGTTCTAGTTCATCCTCAACCACAGACGCTCACTGTGGACCCATCATCATCTACACCATCTTGAACTCCTGTATGAAAGTCAGGATAAATCAACAACAATGTGGAGGTTCCAAACTACTTCCAAACTGAAGCTTTGAACATTTAACATTTTAAAATCCACGATGAATATCTTTTGTATGTTCATGCTATTTGGGGTCTCCATGTCATCCTCAAGGGCAACCCCACATGGAAGACTATATTAGATTGCATTAATCTCAATAGGCAATGGCCAGTATAAACCACTAGCAAACCAGAAATTGTTGTCATTGGTGGGAAAAGCTAACAAAAAGTACTTCTGATCATTTGGCATATCTGAGCCTCAACGGCAAAAATAAGTTAAATGAATTCTCAAAAGTATAATCCCACCTAGGGTAAGTCAGTTAAGATTTCTTGACTCCTGGATCCACCAATCCAAAAAGTATGTCTAAGTATTATTATCAAAGCTGGACAGTGGCCTAGCAACTACACAGCCACATCTAATTCCAGCAACAGAGTAAACAGAATGGAGTACCATAAACAAAATAATGATGCTTAATTCAGCATTCCCCAATGACTTTGCCATGTGGCTTCATACTGATATTAAGTAGCATGGCTAAAAAATGGAATTCAGTGACATGCCAGAATGTAGCAGCTATGATGCCTATCTCTGTCTGTCTGTCTGTCTGTCTGTCCGTCCGTCCATCCATCCATCCATCCATCCATCCATCCATCCATCCATCCATCCATCCATCCATCCATCTATCTATCTATCTATCTATCTATCTATCTATCTATCTATCTATCTATCTATCTATCTATCTATCTATCATCTAATACATAAAAGCAGAATCACTGAAAAATAAAACATACTGCCTCTTCCAAATAATATACTACAATCAATGGGTCAAAAGCCATTGAGAATTTCAACAGGGTCTCGTTTTCCCTGTCTCTTCTGCAGAGTAGACCATCAGTCAGGACAACCAAGTCTGCTTAGAACCTAAATCTTGGCACAAACCTTTTCCAGATCATGTTGTTCAGGCAATTAAATAGCTTCTTGAAGTAAATCCTCCAAAACAGAAGCAATTCAAGATGTTCTACACAGGCTTGTTTAATTTGGAATATGATACCCAAGACGCCTTGAACTACTTCTAGCTTAGAGGATATTTTTCTGAAAACAATTGAACTGACCCAAGAAAAGCATGATCTAAAACAGGTTAAGGAGCAGATCAATCCCCAGACAAATTTGGTGCTAAATAGAGATACGTTTTGACTAGAAATTGGGCATGAAATATTTCATACTACTATTATGTTTTTAATGGTATATTAGAATATATTACCCCTATGATATTTTAGATGTGTTTGGTTATCCGAGCTTTGTTGGCTATCTGCCCAAATGTTTTTTTTTTTTTTACAATATTATAATTACTATCTCTACTATGTATTTGTCTATAGTCTTTTAAATTTATACTTGTACTGGTATTATACTTTTTCTTTTCTCCTTGAAAATGTTAATACTTAACATATTAAAAAAAATAAAATAAAAAAGATATTAGCAATTGGGTTCTATGTCCCAGAATATTCTCTTCAGAAAAATATATATACATTTCTGCCTCTTTCAAGCCATCTGTTACTTCCCTTTGACATAAAAAGGCATTCAACACTCCCAATTTCCCTCTCTGTACTCTTACATAGACAGTGCGATGAGATTGAAGTTTTTGGTGAACTTCTTTAAGCCACAACAACTGGAAATGAAACAGTGCTTTGGAGATGTCTTTTGGGGTTTTTTTAATTGACTTTTTTATTTTAAAATAATAACAAACAAGGAAAAAAACAAAATAATTGTAAAGCAAATACATACATCTTCCAAAAAAGAAACAACACATAAAGAATGCTAAAAAAGGGATGAAAAGAAAAAAAACCCCAAAGTATAGTACAGTGGTACCTCGGGTTACGAACGCCTCTGTTAATGAACTTTGCGGGTTACGACCAGCTCTGGCTGCAAAAATTTACCTCGGTTTGCGAACTCCGCCTTGGGTTACGAACCGGGTCCGTGGCCATTTTCCCTCCCGTGACACGGTCCACGGCCATTTTTCCGCCCCTGACACGTGGTGCGCGGCCATTTTCCACCCCTGACACTTGGTCGTAGGGAGGGGGACTCTCCCTCCAAGCAATAGCCACCTCCCTGTCCTCCATGTCAGAACGGATTAACGGTAATTACATTGAACCTTATGGGGAAATTTGCTTCGGGTTGCAACCAATTCGGGGTGTGATCAGAGTTACGGAACGAATTAAGTTCGTAAACCAAGGTTCTACTGTATATCATTACAACTGTTACAATTCTGTATATGTAAATATAATTCAAGTGCATATACATTTATTTCTAATACATGTATATAATTATCATTTGTAACATATACAAATATCATTGTATTTTGTATAAATGAGTTCTATATTTCATTATACTTGTCTATATGAAGTTTATGTCTGTAGGCAATCCACTTGTAGGTGGCAAGTGCAATCAGGTCTTCAATCCATTGGGTGAATGGGGCTATACATTTATCTTTCCAATGCCACAGTATCAGTCTTTTGGCCAAACTAAGGGCACAGAGAATCCATTTATGTAATCCAGTCATCAATTTCCATGCAACAGGTATGTAAGTCAATGAATATTATCTTCTGAAAATTTTAATTTTTGTCACACAGTCATATTTATGTAATCCAGTACTTTCTCCCAGAATTTAGTAAGTATAGGACATTGTAAGAACATGTGTTTTAAAGAAGCATTATCCTTATTACATCTCCAACAAAATGCTATCTTAGACAGATGTTTTCTATTCAAACATAATGGTGTCCAATAAATCCTAAATATTATTGTTTATTCTTTATTCCACTCATTCCTTAGCATCTGCATATCAGATTGATTTATTGATGACAAATATCTGTAAAAACTAGGAGTAGGTTTTTTAGTTTTAAAGTATTTAACAAATTGATCTAGTATCTTGGATGTCTCCAAAGCTGAAAATGCTGCTGGTCCAAAGAAAGTTGTTAACAAATGTTGTAGTTGTAAATATTGCCATTGGGCTATATCTGATAGTTGATATTTATCTCTTAACACAGGATATGTTAAAGATTAATCTTTATCATCTATCATTTGGTCCAAAGTCAATATCCCCACCTCCATCCAATTTTTCCATATGACCATCTTTTTCCCAATTTTTAGAGTTGGGTTTCCCCATTAAATCAATTTAGCATGAGAAAAGGGGTCAAAACTTCTTTTATTGGACATCACATTCCATAACTTTCTAACTGACCCGATTGTTTCTAGAGATATTAGAGTTCTAGTATATTTTGATCCTAATTTTGTTCATCCAACCAACGGTATTATATATGTACATTCCAAAGTTGCCCAAGCTGAAAAATTAGCACCAGTTGTTGGTTTCCAGTATTTAATACTTGACAATAGGTAAGCATGATGATATAGCTCCAGATTTGGAAAACTGAATCCTCCCTCATAAATTGATAATTGCATTTTCTGTAAAGATTTTCTTGGAATCAAAGAACCCCATAGATATTTTCTAAATAAAGAATTTATTTTCTGAAAATATTTTCCAGATACAGGTATATAACTAGGATTCCCCTCAGAATATAAATTATGATATGCCCCTTGGTGTTGTTATATGTGCAACATCCAAATCTACTTCAGTGTGAACAAGTATCTCCTGAAGGTCAGAGCAGCTTCATCATAGAAATTTCCATGTCACTCTTCCTCAAATCCCAATTTGGTCAAACTTTTCATATATAGGACACAAGGGGAAAGCGAAACAAAGCTTTATTTTTAATTATTTATTGGCTCCCTCATTTGGCTTCTTCCTTTGATCTACAAAAGCTTTCTACTTTACTCAGGGACTTCAAATTTCTCAAGAGTCAAAAGCTATAAAAACATCTAATGCTATGACACCTACTGTTTATAACCCATCAAAAGTTGTTTCAAAGGTCATCACTGCAACTCATTGCTTTTCTATGAAAAGTGGTATTTCAGTTATTGGCACATAGTACATTCTAAAATTAATGTAATAGTCTAAAATTAACATAATTAATTAATCTAAAATTAATGTAATATTTTAATATGAACAGCCTTGAATATTCTAGCCATTCTAAATATTATATTAGCATAACTCAGACTCAACCACAAAAAGAGTAATTGTCAGGTCCAAACTTTGTAGGATTAGGGGTTCAGTTTTGTGATCTTGGATTGACTGTGAATTGTGGATTTATTTTCAGCACTCAGTTATTAACTTGGTGCTGGCATTTCTACTGAGGCATGAGCTAGAACATTAACTTTCATAAGGCTATTTTTAGGGTAAGAAAATCTAGGAAGGACTCAACTGCCTACACAAAGGGAGAAGGGAAAGCATATTGATAATGAAAGTGAAAATGCTTCTGGAGAAGCAAGCATCATTTTTGTATAAAGTTGCTTCCAACAATAGCAGAATTAATTGGCTATTTATGTAATATCAACAGAAGGATATTAGGATCTTTACCTTCTGTAAAAAGGTCGAGTATCTGTCTTTTTCTTGTATAAAAGCAAATCCTCCTGTCTAGCACGTTAATTTGTTTCATTTTAAAATTCACTGCCATGATTTTGTTGCTAAATATCTGCAGAAAATTTACTCTTTGATGTCAAAGAAAGACTGCTTAGCCAAGACCCTACAGTTTGATCTGAAGGTGGGAGTCCAACTGATATCCTTATGCGTACTAAAGAGTTTTGATCTGTGGTTAAATCATTATCCATAAGTCTTTAAATTTTCTTCTGCAGCCATCAGAGCATCCAAAGACCATCTTATATATTTTTTAAAAATCCTTTTTTTAGCATGAAATATAAGCTAAAGTAGGTGCTGTAAGCTTTAAGAAGCCAAATATTTTATCTTAATTTTCTTCCAAAACCAAAAACCAAGTCAACCAACCTACAGTAACTAAACAAATAAACCTGGTCTGAAAAATTCATCCTTACTTTTCTTCTGACATAACTGCATTACCATCATATAATCTGCTGCTCACATGACCTGAAAAAAAGAAGAAGAGAAGGTGGGAATGTGTACTCCGTTTGCTAATAAAAAAGGTGGCACAGTGATTTTGGTTAATTCCTTCTTAATTCTGCTATATTCTACTCCTTGCCATCTACATGCTTTCCCTGAACATTCCACCCTGTGGTTTTCTGGAGATGATTTGTTAGAGGAGGCCCTTCAAGATCACAAGCTCTTAATTGAAGTGCAAGGGCAGCTACTAGATTCTACCCATTGCATTTAAATTGTACAATTGCCATATTTTCCACAATATATAACATAACCCCAAATTTTGATTTACTGTTTATTCTTGCTAGTTTCCCTCTCTCCTTCTGCTTTTACTGAAGCAAAGTAATAGAATCGACAGCAAGACAGAGGCATATATTTTAGCTATTCATAAAAAAGCAGTGCTATATTTCAGCAAATATTTAAGATGCGGCATAAAGTAGATCATAACAATTGAGAGGCTTTTTTTTTTTGTATGGAGACAATGTTATTTCCTCATAAATGTCCTTACTGGAAATTGAGTGGTCTGGGAAAAGGAGTCCACAAATGCAGTCTATAAATGCAACCCTAAGAGGTCTTAAGCAAAAATACCTACATAAATACAGGTACATAGAAGACATTCCAGGTTCCCGCAAGCTGAATCTGTGAGTTTTTTTTAACTTGAGCCTCATGCAACATTTCAAACAATTCATGTGATAGACAGGAGAATAGTACTGAATAGATTATACTGCTCACAGAATATAAACAGAAAATATTAAGTGGAATGAAATCCTCTGTTTGTCTGGCACTACAGAAATAGTGCCCAAATAAATCAGTGATGTTCCTCTAGCAGTGTCTGTAACTTCATATGTACCTGAAGGTTTCAGGCTGTTCTAGTCTCATTCTGCTCTCATATTCACTACAAATGGACAACCCAAGAAATTTTGCTGTTTGAGGCAGAAAGTCCACATGATGATAATCCCGGTGGTGATACACTATAGTAGTAAACTAACTAATTAACTATCAGCTCCTTTTTAAGTGTGCAGCATCTACTGCCTTGAGCAGGATACTCATCCTGCCCAGTAGCAGGACCTTTCGGATATAAGATACGTCCCGCTTTGGTTTTTATGTCTTTTTCTATTTGATTGTCCATGAATAAAGGATGGTTTGCATTGTCTGAACTATTTCTTGGAAACAGAGTGTTTGGAAGGGGTGAATGCAAGCATTCAGATCTATAAGGGTCAATATTTAGAACAAAGAATACCTCCTAATTTCTCCTCTTTAAATGTCATCCCTGATTTTAGGGTTCCAGTTATTATATTTTGTTTTGACCAGAATCCAGGACACGAAGAGTTTGCCTCTGTTCTGCTAGGGCTTTATTAAACTTTTTTCCTACTTCTGTTTATTTTTTTAATGTTTCTACTTCAGTTTTCAAAAATATGCTTATGTATGCACGTCCTTCCCTCTCTCTCTCTCTGTATGAATAATACACAAACACATATGTCTTAATATCAAGCATGACAAGTTTTCTTGAAAATCTGAAAATCTTTAGGAGGATAATCTGGGATCTGAATTTGATTAATCTCATTGATTAATGAAATAAATCAAATCCCTGTGGCATAGAATTCTTTTTAAATTATTTCAGCAAATAATCAAGAATTGATTATGAAAATAATGCATAGATACTATTATATGCTGCTGACATTGCAAGATATTAAGTACCTGCTGGGGTTTTTTTTGGCAGAGTTCTTAGCAAATTGCCACATATAATCACCTTTGTTACTCACTATTCTTTCCACACTGTTTCCAAGAAAACACGAATGTGTCCATGTACTTACCAGGGATCAAGCTCCATTCAACTGAGACTTTACCTTTTGAAGATATTGGGAAAGTAACAAGGCAGCTTCTCATAATATCAAAACAACTATCCTATGTTCATTGTATTTTTTTCCTCCTAATACATACTAGATAACCCATGACCAAATGGGTAATCATTTCAGAGAAACAAAATGACCATGGGTGGGCAAAAAAGCAGTGGGAGCAGGAGTGACTTCTGACTTCCTGCAGTCTTTCTCATTGACTTTCCTTGTAGGAAGTTGGCAGGGAGCATTGCAAAACTTCCTTCCTTCCTTCCTTCCTTCCTTCCTTCCTTCCTTCCTTCCTTCCTTCCTTCCTTCCTTCCTTCCTTCCTTCCTTCCTTCCTTCCTTCCTTCCTTCCTGGTAAGTGTCCCGCATATCTTCCCATGATTGAGTTTAGACTTCCTGTTGGCAAACCCACTGACCTGTGGGAAGCTGTCAGGGGAGCATTGGAAAGGAGGCTCACGTGACCACGTCTGATTGTGGCAGTGCAGCAGCAATACTGAAGCAGCAACAACTCCCAAATTTCAATCCCATGAGAGTCATGGGTCCCGGATTTTGGATGCATTCTGTACATTAGCCCATTTGAGGTACCTTGGTTGAAAAACTGTTGTCCTATGATACACCTTTTCGCCCAGTTGAAGGTTACAAACAATCAAACAGACACAGAGTTTTAGTAGTATATCGATAAATTAATGCAACATAAGAAATTGATTCTGTTCCTATTGTTAGCTGCTAGGCTTGATATTGTGGGATATTGGAAAAATAAAATGGATTTTTAATGCAGCAATACTTCAAAGTGTAGGTGATTGCTTTGATTGAAAAATTGTTAGAACAAAAAGAATTTTGGAAAAACCCTATAGTGAAAGATAATATAATCAATCTAATCACAGTTTATTGGCAGCATTAACAGTATTTTTCCTACAACTTCAAATGAATTTAAGATCACATACATATCTCTGTATGCTGTATATTTGTTTGTTTTGTGCAGTCCAAATCTTAGTATTTTTCCCAGTTGTTTTGTCATTTGTTTATTTTCTTTCCAATTCTACATTTTTCCATTGTAAAAATGAAAAGCAGAAAACATTAATGGCATTGTAAAGGAGGACTTATGGGATCCTGGCATTTACTTTAATTACTAAGCGGGCCAAAGAAGATGCAGGAGTGCTCAACCTTTATGGCACTGGAATTTTCTCCAGTAGTTTGCAGCCTCCCAGTGCAATTCAATGTACTGCCATTCAATTTGTTGAATTAAACAGTTAATGAAAAAAATAAGTTAAACTGCCATAAAAAAAATGAAAACCCAACACATTTCTTGTTCATCTCTGTGTCTGAACCTAGATTTGATTAGTGTTTACAATGCCATGCTTTTTTTTAAGTTTTGAAGCCTATAAATTACAATCTTTTTTATTTTTATATAATGTGTATACCACGTATTAATGAATTGATAAATTTAGTTGGCTGTTAGCAATTCTTTTTTTAAAAAAACTTAATTCATTTCCTAGAAAATTAAAATTTTCTAATATTTTATAGGTAGTATCCAGGAGAAGCTAGTATTTTTTTTTTCTCTGACCCCCTGTCCCTAACCCTCCCAAAAATGTGGAAAACCAAGCTAAGGAAAACAGTACACTTGCTTCTAGATGTTTCCTAGTTCCACTCCCTATGAATGAATTTAACATTGTTGTGGAGGGGGGGGGGAGGCTGTCAGTGGGGATAAAAATAAATGGAAATAGGATATGCCTTGCAGTGTTCAGGTTAATGCTCTTTAACATAGTTAGGAAGATCATTTCCCATAAGGGACTTGCAGTCACATTTGCTTCTTATATAGTACATTGAATCAGGAGGTGAGGGAACTTTAAATCCCATGCATGTTCATAGAAAAAGATGCTGCTAAGCATGTTTAGGGTCAATACAGCTTTGATTTCAACAAAGCTTCACTATGTTCCACTAAGATAAGCTTGCTTGAATGATGAAGGATTGCAGTAAATTGCAGTAAACAGGTTTTACCATGATGAGATCCTGGATTTATTTCATTATAAATGATGGATTTCTGAACCACTTCCATTCTAGTTTGTCATTACTACACTGTGCAACATTGTCATGATGATCAAAGACCAAAAGGAACCTAAGACAATATTAGTTAGTGAGCATGAAAGCTTTAAGGAGAGCATTTGTCACATTGCATTTTATATCTGGTGAAGTGGCTGTGTATCATTCCAGTAGGTGGGAATTATCATTAAGAATGAACATTGCATTTTCTCACCAACATTGACACTCCTACTCCTGTTGCTACGAAGTGGTAATTACTTATCGGAACAGAATGAACTGAAAAGAGACCTGCAAAGCAGCTGTTTATAGGGAACATCCAAGTGTCTTTTCCAGAAGACAATGTGGTTCAGTTAGGTCATTTGAACGATAGCCCCACCGTAGTCTCTAGCCTCACATTTCTGCTGAGCAAATATATTCTGTTCATTTTGTTTGCTGACATTGCAGTTCATAAGAACAACCGTGGGATCTAAACTTTTTTGACTTTAGACAGGCACTTATGTTCCAAGGTTACCTTTGTCTGGATTACTGCTTTCTTGACCTGTTTAAATGGCTAAATAACACACATATACAAGGAGAACAAAGGACTTCAAGAATGCTGATCCTGCAGTTATATGTCACCAGAGAAATTGTCTAGAATGTATAAAGGCATTTCAAATTTATGTTGGAAATATGAACAACAAGAAGGGACATTTTATCATGTTTGGTGGATATGTAAAAAAAGCTGGAAAATTCTGTATTCAAATACATACACTGATTCAGAGGATTTTAAAGATTAATATACAATTGAGACCAGAGGTCTTTCTTTTGGGATTGATGGACAAACAGCTGGAAAAAAGCCATAGAACTTTGTTTTTTGTATAATGATAACTGCAACAAGATTATCATATGCACAAAGATGGAAAGATTTGTCATTACACACAATGGAGGAATGGTTGGTGAAGATCATGATGAGATGGCTAAATTGACTTCTTTGATCAGAGAAGAGACAATATCAATATTTATTGCTGACTGGAAACCCCTTAGGGATTTTTTGCATGAAACAGAAAAAAAATGAATTTATGATTTATGGTTTTGATGTTTAGACAGGATAGATTATAGAAAGAAGAGAGTTACAGTATGTTGTAACCATCGAGTAAGAGATAAATTTTTAATTATACTTATAACTGCTGTAAAGAGGATCAGAAGCTATTTCTTTATATCTTTTTTCTTTCTTTTCTATTTTTGTTTTGCTTTTTTCCCCTTTCTTGCACTTCTAGCTTTTTCTTTTCTTTTTCTTTCTCTTTTGTTTTTCTTACTTTAAATAAGTTTATATTAGTTTTTATCTTTTTTAATAAAAATTAGAGAGAGAGAGAGAGAGAGGCAGGCAGGCAGGCAGGCAGGCAGGCAGGCAGGCAGGCCAAAGTGGTGCCAGTGGTTGTAGGAGCACTTGGGGCTGTGACTCCTAAGCGGGAGAGTGGCTCCAACAGATCCCAGGAACAACATCAGAGCTCTCTGTCCAGAAGAGTGCAGTGCTAGGGACAGCTAAGATCCTGCGCAGAACCCTCAAACTCCCAGGGGACCCCAGACTGAGGAAGACACGTACCACTCATAGAGGTGAGAGGGGAATTTATATATATTTTATTATAAATAAAATCATGCTGATCCTGCAGTGATGGTTCTGGATATGCCACCTCTCAAGAGTGGGGGAATAAGCAAAGCCATATCATCATCACCATCATCATCATCACCATCATCATCATCATCATCATCATCATCATCATCATCATCATCCATCATCATAGTGCTTTCACTGTATAAAGGTCACTTTATTGTACTATATTGTATTACTGTGATTGTTTATTTTGTCAGTGGCTTAACAGTTTTACAATTCTTACAATTTTATTGCAGATCTGAGCTCTTTGCTGCCTAGTAAACACAGGCATTAACAGCCGCTTGAGATTGTCAGCACTGTAACTGTTGGACAGTATATAAGATTATTGCCTTTCAGGATATATTATTGTGCCATATACCGTACATTAAGAAGGACATGAACCATATCATTTCCACAATAAAATTTGGACATGCTCTTTTGTCAGCAGCATTGGACCCAATAAATTTGTATTTGTATTTACTCAGGGCTGTTACTTCGACAGGGTATTATACATTTCATGTTCTCAGTGTAACAAAGTGCTCAGAATTGCCAGTATATTTTTGTCATTTTAACTGTGTCTATGAAATTGAAAAAAATACTGTTATTTTTAATTTTTATTGTAACTGTCTTCAGCTGGCAGGTTAATTATTGAGCATGGTGCATTGATGGGCAGGAGGGAGAAGCCACAACTGTGGGAGGAGTTTTGGGAAGGATAAAATTTGGAATGGAGGAACGAAATGTTAGCACAAATTGGCAGTGATGGTCAAAGAGAACTGATAGTGTAGGGAAGTAGATGGATGGGAGAGCAATGGTAGGTGTAGGAACTATAAGAGGAAGAATGTGGAAGAAAGATGTGGAACAAAGAAGTTACAGACAAGGCCGGAGTATAATTTGAGGAGCAAACTATTTGTTGTTAATAGCAGTGGAGGCAGTGAGGAGGGAGCAGAAATAGAGACAGTGGTTTCCTCCAAGGTTCTGGCCATTAAAATCAAGCTGTCTGTGTGGCAGCCACCATTTTAGATTGAGTGGCTAGGGAGAAAGAAGCAAGATGAGTTGGCTTAGGATGGAATGTCATAGCAGCTGTGATGGGGACAATGTTTGTTGTCTCCAGATGGTGGAGAGGTCTGGTGTCCCATTGCATCTGGAGACCACTGGAGAAGGTATGGTGATTTTTAGACTTTTGCCAAGGAGGAACAGTTTGGATGGTTTGGTGAATCCTTTGGGTTTGGGGGAAGTGTTTGGGGACTTTCCTGGAAGATGGAAAAGCCAAAGCTGCTTGATGAGATTACTCCCAAGTGGCTTCTCTGTGGTCATTCTTCCTTGGTTCACTGAGGAGTTATGGGAGATGAAGTGAAGGAAGAGATGCCTAAAGCAATGGTGGCAGAAAACCAGTGGTGAATGTGAGTTTACCACAGTTATGAGCCTATGTTTGGGTCCGTATTGTGGTGATGGATGGAAAGCATTTTTATTTTTTCATTCTAATTTCATCTGTAGATATTCATTTGGAAGTGCTGTTCAGGGTAGCCAGCACCCTGTTTGGAAAGAGTGGGTGGGACAACCTCCCTCCAGATCACTGACACATTTACTAGATTCTTAGCAGATAAAATTGCCCTTGGATTGGATAACATCTGAACATTGTCTTTTAAGGTGACTAGGGCATCATCTTGCAAGGTTATGTGGGAGAAAATCCTCCTTGAAAGATGGTGGAGAGCCCTTTTCAAATTGATCCAGTCATGTTAAATAGCAAACAAAAAATAGTAACAGTAAACAAATAAAATATTACATGTAATAAATAAAAATATGTTGTCATTCACATCAACATCAATATCAATAAAAGTTAATATTTATCTATTTAACATCTATTTAATATTACAGAATAACAAGGAAGATGAAGGTAATTAGAACAAATATGCATGTGTAATATCTATGCATCTATAATCACATAATATATTTTATCATTTTTTTATTACATCTTAGTTTTCCCTTAAACTGCAAGTATAAAGAGTAGTAAAATGAAGCATATGAATAATAAGCACTTCTATTAGCTGTCCAAGGAATACATTAAGATACAAGGATCCCCAGCAGAGTGCCTAGAAGATGCTGGGTGTCTCTTTCCTCCCCAAAATAACAAATGCATTAAATTAAAACAATATGTAATGAATTAAACACAAACAGCTGAAAATTTGTGAGTTTTACAGGAGAAGACCAAAGTCCCAAGCAATGACTAGTGAGATTTTGGAATTATTGTATGAGACCACCATCCTCCGCTCAGACAGAGAAACTGGGCAGCACAACAAGTAATATTCCAATCTGATCTCAAATCTATATTTAAATATCAGAGATTGCCCTTATGGTTCTCCAGGAGGGATATAGCTTTACTGTAAACTGTTTATGAATTGCTGAGTTTGTACCAGGACTTTTCTGGATAGATGGTAGCCCAGAAGTAAGAAGTACAAGATGTTTGCTCTTCCTTTTCCATTTGTTTGTTCTACATTTATGTATTTGCTTATTTGTTAGATTTAGAGCCTAACTTTTATCTAGGAGCCCAAGCCAGCTTAAATGGGGATCACCCTTCACATTATCCCCAGAACAGCAATACTGTGAATTAGGTTAGGCTGAAAGAGGGTAGTAGGGCCAAAGTCACCCAGTTACCTGAACTGGATTTCCTTATTTCTAGTTCATCATCTTAACCTCTATATCCCTGTCTGTTTTCATGTTCTTATTTGTGCATCCTTTATAAGAACTAGTGATCATGATATGCAAGCCCTTTTTGTGAGTTGTTGAGAGTCAGGTAACATACAAGTTTAATAAATTATTATTATCATATAGTATTAAAGTTTAGAATCTCTCTATCCTATGACATGAAGCACAGTTGTACACAAGTCTATTCAAAAATAAATTCCATTAAGTTCATGTCTAATAAATTGGCATGACTTTACTGACATATGTACTCATAGTATCTAGTGACGAAAAGTAAAATCACAGGCTAACAACATGGATTCCATACTTGAATCAACTTGATGATTTCTGTATGTTTTAGCCTTCATAAGAACAAACCCTGATAGATTTAGCCCCAAATAAAAGTCAGCATTTTATTTTTCACAGGGGCCAACAGGTACCTCTGGAGTGCTAATAAGCAAAAGACGGAGACATGTTCTTTTCCCACTGCTCTTCCTTTGCAGAATTCAAGACAAATAGCCTTGAATGAACTCACCTTCCATGAATTTATCCAATCCCATTTTAAGGTCATCCAAGTTAGGGGCCATCTCTGCCACATCTTGTGGTAATGAATTTCATAGGTTAATTACGTGCCTAAGTTCTATCAACCATTAGCCGGCCTGGCCAATAATGAGCAGCTTTAATCTAAAATAATAGGAAAGCACCAGGTTGCCTAGCCCAGATTTACCTCAAAGATTACAGAAAATAAAATAAAGCAAACCAGAAGTGTGTGCTTTATAAAGTACTAAATTATTCAAGAACTAATAATACAGACACTATGAACCCAGAATAAAATATATCTTTCCCTGGATCTATTCTACTTAACTTTTAGCACTTTCTAAATTTCTAAGTTGCATATTAAAAAGATTGCTACAGGAGTAATTTTCCCTTGTATTCTTAGAACTTAAGAGTTCCACCAAGATTTACTTAAAATTTTAAGCATTCTCATTGCTTAACTCCATTATAGCATTTTATCTGTTTTCCTTCCTGGGTATCTCACTGGATTTTATATTTCTGATTATAAAAAGGCTTTAGCAAGACAGCTTAGACCATTTACATTCCCATCTCTAATATATGTAGAAACAAGCATCTCTCTCTTTCTCTCTCTCTCTCTGCAATTAGATCAGGGGTCTGAGGGGATTTCTTCTATTTCCTTCTTTGCCTTCTTAATTAAAAACAAAACAAAATCTACATTGGTGCTCCCAGCAGCTGATTAGTTGCACATGGCTACCAGGATGTTACATGTTTTGAACATGAGGGTTAAAATGCCTATGAGAACAATGACATATGGTGATTTAGCATCATTCCTATGGCATTCCTGGAATGGGAACATCCCTATGACAATGTGGACATCTTAACAGATTCCTTAAGCACAGGTAAGCAGAATTCAGCCTTGTAGACTTTCTAAAGTCAAGTACAGGTAGTAGCCTGGTTAAGAACACCTTGTTAAAGGATGACCCATAATTAAGAATGGAGCCTATTGTAGCAAAATCTGAGTTAAACACACAGTGATTCAAGTTACATACACAATGGTTCCAATTCATTACACAATACTACTTATACAGTATTATACAATAATACTGTTCTGGCTTACATATAAATTCGACTCAAGGACAGACCTTGGGAACAGAACTCATTCTTAAACTGGGGACTACCTGTATTTGCATAGTATCTCAGTGGAGAAACCTATATTTAGTCTTAAAGGGTAGTTCTTACACATGTTCAGCTCAGGAATTTGTTTCTATCACCAGAACTGAGTTTCTGGCCTTTTCTCATAAGGACTCATTTTGAGAAACATGGAAAATGTTGGAAGAAGCCATTTGGAGTCTGGGTCCAGTTCCTCACTGCAGAAGCTCTGCACTGAAAACATTCCCATAGCACAGTGCAATGTGGCTTCTGCTTGAACATATCCAGTGAAGTGAATGGCATCACCTCCTTCAGTAACTGGCTCCACAGTCAAACAGCTCTCACTGTTGAGATTTTTTTTGTTGACATTCAGCCAGAATCTGCCACCCTGTCGTGCATTGAATAATGGATCTGCCCTTTTATGTGAACAATCCACAGTTACCTTCTGTGTGACACCCATTCATGTACTTAAATAATACTCTTATTATATATTAATTATTATATAAATAATCATACTCTTCCTCAATTATCGTTCTTTAAAGACAAAAGATGCCGGTTCCCTCAATCTCTCCTCCTAGGGTTTAGTTTTTAAACTCTCAATTATCTGTGTTGCTCTGCTTTGCAGCTACACCCATCTTTCTGAATCTTTCTTAAAATGTAATGCCCCAAACTGGGTACAGTGGTCAAGAATTTCCCCTTATTTGTGAGATATAATATTATTGGTACACTGCAAAATTATGTTAACTTTTTTGACATGCAATTCACATTGCTGACTCATATTCAGCAAGTGTGATCAACTACAATTTGAAGACCCTTTCCAAGATAACAAATATTGTTATCAAGCCCAGTATTTCACACATTCCACCTGTGCATATGATATCTATTCTCTAAGTGTCTCTGTTAAATTACTTTGATTTCAACCTACATCTTTAACCAAGCAAGTTCATGTTGAGTTTTGACACTGTTTTCTGAGTACTAATGATCGCATCCAGTTTTTATTTAACATTCATTCTATTTTCTTATCAGTGAAAATGTTGAAGAATTCCAGTCCCAGGATCAAATCCAGTGGCATGCCATTTGATTACTCTGTCCATCTTGACAAGAATAGAAATGTCTATGATTTTACAATAGTTCTAAAAAGTATGTGTTAGTGTATGGAAGCCATGAGTTGGGGGACATAGATGAGCATGTATAAACCCCACTCCACAATGTCTTGTGAAATTAGTACATTTTGCAAGTCTGCCAAAGGGATATTGGGGCATAGCTTATGTAATTACTTAAGCAACTCACATTAATATATATGTGTATATGTGTCTGGGTGAACACCTTCATAGGGCTTGTTTATTTAATAATATTTCCAAATGAGAAAGAAACATTCAAAATAAATTCAAAATATATCACTGCAGTATGTATATTGTTACTAGTTTTCTTTACAGCTTATTGAGAAAAATAGTATCTAGGTTAGAAGTGGGTGTTAACACATTTTTGACCACTTAGCATGCAAAGATCACATTGTCAAAATAGTCAGCTTTGATATGGCAATTTTGTTCTGCATTCCACTCACATGTATATTTACATTTGTGTATGTGTATTTAAATTAAAATCTGTGATATATGAAAGTCCTAAAGAACAGGAAATTTCTTGACAGCCTCATGCACCTATGAAGAACTATTATGTTAAATATAGGATATAAAAATATTTTTATGATTGAGGAGGTAATTTCATACACACTCATAAAAAGATTTTCACAAAAAGAACTGTTGGAAAGTTGAGCTTCAGATTTCTCTGGTTCTACATTTTCATTATGGCCAACAGCTTTATTTGTCTGCTGCTTCTATTATATTTTATCTTTCTTCTCAACTGCTTTACTATTATTCTAACAGGCATTCCGCCTTTAAATGATGAGTACAGTATGTTTGCTAAATGCAGCCAGGTTTAATCTAGATTAAAATATGAAGCAAGTTTTAGAATTTAGCATACATGTGTAAGTATAGGCTGGAAAGTGATTTAGATCAGGAGTTCCCAAAATGAAAGAACTTTAAGGATATGCATCAGTCATTTACACTAAAATGGGTTTTTCATGTACTGTATCTAGGTCAATTCAACCTTGATATGAAAGCTGGATTTCTGTCTTAAAATAAATGTAAGAGGTTTTACCATAGTAGGGATATTTTGGGCACATAATTTATTGGTTCATCAGAAAGAAACAAAATGCAATTTCAATATTCCATAACTGAGTGTTGCTTTAAATGTTACTTTTCTCTATGGTCAGATTCATATTTGATGAGGGAGACATTACAGATGTGTAGATATACCTGATATCTTCTTGTTCACTTACACAATTAAAAAAAAAATGAAGTGTCACAAGCAGTTTAGTCCAAGCGTCTAATTATTTCCTAACTCTGTAAATGGATCCATCAGCAGGGATCCAGTAATGAAAAAAGCAGAAAATAAGAATCAAAGTAGCCTATTCTAAAAACAGCCCTTCTGCAACTAGGGATCTCATGATTTTATGAAGCCCTCAGACTTAGAAAAATGTAATTTTAGATCATGTAAAATAAAATAACTAATTTTTATAGCTAAGGCATGTGGAAGAGAGGGTTTATATAGAATAAGTGTCAATTTGCATATCCCTGAAAGAAAGGAGTGATAAAGAATAAATATTGCATGAATTTCTTTTCAAGATAAATGATGTGATCCACCAAAATAGAACCTGTCACAGCATGGATGGCCGTGCAACCCAAAGATTCTAGCATTAGATACCTTGAAATGTTTTGCAGCTTAGAAGTTGCATACCCAAAATATAATAAAGTGAAGTGAACCTTTGATGATATATACAAATAAATGATGCCATATGATATTGACATGGGAGGGGCATTGACGGATAGTTACTGTCTTACTAGGAGGGAAGGTTGAATTCCCTGAAGACTTGAGAGCACAAAATCACAAGGGCCAGTGACTAGAAATTTATGCAGTCCATTTTTTTTTTAAAAAAGAACTGCTTCTGTGGCCTCCATTCTAAGCAAACAAAGTATTTTCTATATATAGTATATTTAAACAGAAAGTAATGGCAAATGCGTATGTAATAAAAATATAAAAAATAATGCAATATTTTACATGCCTATTCAGAAATAGGTTCCATGGAGTTCAGTGAAATTGACCACTGGATGACCACTAGAACTTCATTCTAAATACTTAAAAGATTATCCATGATTCTTCACTGAATGATTTAAAAACTTTTTATCACACATTAAAACCCTGAAATGAAGTTCCTCATATCACTGCTTATCTTCATTTACTGTAGATTCCATAAAGCAACATATTCCAGTGAATCCACTGTACTCTATAAATGTTCACGTTTCTAAAAAACCCCCACATATAACTGCTGAAAAGTAAATTCCATGTGAATATATAAAAGAGTATGGCCTTAGAAACTAATTGGAAATTCTTAGCCATATTGATGTCTGTCTCCAGGTAGCTGAATTTGATTTTTATAAAAAAAACACTACCAATGCAAATTAACTGCAAAATTAATTCTCTTTCACACAAGTTACGTAAAGAATATGAAGCTGCAGCCTGTGTACTTGGTGGGACAGCTGATCAAAAGGTAACAGTTTAAAAAAAATGTGTGGACTTGTATTCCTGGTAGATTTGTGCAACTTTTCTTCAAACATACCCTTGGCACTGATTATCTAATAAAAATCAAAGAAACTGCTCATATTTCATGAAAGGAAACCACCACCACAACCACCACATTTTTTGCTTTTTACTTTTCAGAGTAGAGAATCACTAAATAGCATTAAACTTCTGAATTAAGTAGATCTCTTTTATCAATGTGGAACTTTCTGAAAATATTTAGAACTGGAGTAGTTTCTGGGTTGTTGAAAATATCTTAATGGAGAACTGTGTCACTGGAATTTTTCACTAGGTTTCATCTTTGATCATGAAACTAGAGACATTCTCAAAGTACACAGATTTGGGGATGTTCACAGAAAATTTGGGATGGAATCCACTCCAACACTTCCAATAAGGAGTAGATTTGACTTAAAAACTTTGTCACAATCACTCTCAATTAGCAGTGGAGGTATATTTATTAAAAAGTCACTTCAACACCTCTTATTCCTAGTAGCCCTTTTCACTTTTATTCTGAAAGAAAGAAAACAGTGGAGCAATATTTAAGCCAAGATGGCAGAGTAATGATCAAAAAATGTAGTAGTATGATCTATACCTGAACCTCTGGACTGATTTGTAACATTTGTGGTGTTTTGAAAGATGTCTCTGGCATGTTCCTCAAAGGTCAAGCATCCCACAGCTGGAAAAGATGGTATATCTCTGAAATAATCACTTGAGGGTCAGCACTATGTGAGCAATGCTTGTGCCTACTGTGCCAGCAATTCCTATTTACTGTGAAGTTGCTAATACCAGCTCCCACCTAGATATGTGATATTTCATCAAGGCCTTCCAAATCAAACCCAGCTCTTCCAACATAAGCTCTGCATTTCACAATAGAAAAACCATAATGTGTGTGATATAGTACTATAAGAACCAAGCACCAGAGAGTATAATTGCAAGATGGAGAAAGGGAAAGAGAAAGGGGAAAGGAAAGAGTCAGACAGAAAGAGGCAGAGAGAATACTCTGGGAATTCTGAGATATTCAGTACAGAACGTGCCACTTTGGGATCTTTACACATGGCATACGTGGCCATGACTCTACTGAGGCAACTGTTATGATCATAACTTTAGCTTTGCTATGGATCAGGATATTTACAATAAGACAAAAAGACAAGTTGTTCTCTTGGGAACAAAGCAGTCTAAAAAAGATGCAACTCATTTGTTACATCTGCCATCCCTGGAGCTTACAATTACACTGGACAAATGATGACAAATTGAAGGACTGAGAGCAAATTCTAAGCTCATGCTGCTTACTATCTGGGTTTGGCATTTCATGCTGTTGGCGATATAGGACTGTAATATGTCTGAAACAACTTCTTCGGTCATTTTTCCCCCCTACTAACAAACTATTTCTTTCATAAGAGAGGGTTTTAGTTTTTGTATTAACTAAATACAAAAAAGAGGAAAAAAATACCCTGAATTATAAATGAAAAACTAAAAAAACTGAAAAAAGAAACAAAAACATACAAAACATATATTTACAGACATGCATATATCAATAAATTGAAGCCATGATTCATTATATTCATTATATTAATCAGTTCTGTATACCACGGAATAGTTGCAGTGTATGTTTGCCTTTCTGATGCTGAACAGTAGATCTTTTGATTATAAGCCCATTTCTTCATCCAGAAATCAGCTCCCATGCAATAGAGATAAACTTCAAAAGAATATAAATATTTGAAAATATTAAATCTCAAAGTTGAGTTAATATATGTAATTTCTTCTCATCAAAGCAATGTTACATTTAAATAAATAGTTAATTTTACTGTATCTCCAACAACATACATGCAATGAAGTCATTTTAAATGTATTTCTCATTGAAAAGGATGTAATCTAAAACATTTATTGTTGTATGATTCATCCATCTTGGCAATTGTTGATGGAGTTACATACCACGAACAGAATATTTTGTAGAAATTTCCCCTCATATTGTAGTTTGGCATAGATTTTATTGATTATTTCCTTAGATACATATTTACTTATTTATTCAATTTGTATGGCTGCCCATCTCACTTAAGTGACTCTGGGTGGTTCACAACAGTTAAAACAATAATCGAATTAAAAAAAAAAAAACCAATATACGAAGATATAAAAC
This sequence comes from Python bivittatus, assembly GCF_059951505.1. Classification (NCBI taxonomy): domain Eukaryota; kingdom Metazoa; phylum Chordata; class Lepidosauria; order Squamata; family Pythonidae; genus Python; species Python bivittatus. The sequence goes on along the minus strand of NW_028277113.1, from coordinate 25,706,699 downwards.
ATTGATAACCACTTTAAAACAAAAATAACCATGGTCAGCAGCTAAAGTCCATCTTTGTGTCAAGTTCAACAAAGCCATTGTAAAAGTTCCCCACCATCTTACCACTGATCCACCGTTACCGCTCTTTGAAATTTTGCATTCATTTCATCATACGGTTTTTTATTTGTTCTTTCTCTGTATATTATTTTAGTAGTAATTTATAAATAATAAATTATCTTGATTCTGTATAAGTATTTCAAATTCCTTCATCTTTCTTAGGCTTCTTCCTTCTTTAAGATTCTTTATCCAATTATTTGCAAAAACAGTAAGCTCCCAGAACCATCTTCTTTTCATGGCCCAGCAAAAAGGACTGGAATCAATCTAAACAATGTCCCCTCAAGTACCAATCCAACCAAGTGGTCCAGAAGAACACTATGATTAATGAGATCAAAAGACATTGAGAGGTACAGGAAAATTAACAGGAATGCACTTCCCCTGTCAGTATAGGGAATGGATCATGGTGTGGGTCATCCACAAATGTGATCATAAGTAGTTTCATTACAATTTTCTGTCCAAAAGTCCAATTGAAAATCAGTATCATTCTCTTGTGTCTGCAAATATTATCATCTTCTTGATCACCTGGAACATTACAGATCGGCCCATAAAAGAGTCATTTTTATGTGAGATGGGCAGCTATATAAACATAATAAATAAATAAATAAACAAACAAACAAACAATTTATTGTACACGTCTTCCCATACAAAGGAGTGTTTTGTTCAACAAAGTTCTTATTACTTTCTTCCCTAGACAGAGGGAGCATCTCTTTTAAAAGAGATATGAGAGCAGCCATTTATTCAGACAGGAGAAGTTATGAAGTTTCTCCCCATTTTTGTCTCTTCATGTAGAGTGGGACAGGTATATATATATATATATATATATATATATACACACACACACATACATACATACACATACATACATACACATACACACACACACATACATACATACACATACATACACACACATACATACATACACATACATACATACACATACATACATACACATACATACATACATACAAGCTATTTGAACACTTATTTTTTTATAAATAGAGCTTGCATTAGATATTCAGCAGTTGCTGGAATTTTTTTGTAATGGCCTATATTTTCTGTAATAAAATTTACTTATCAGAATTTTTTTAATTCCTATGTATCTGTGTAATTGTTTCAAGTGGAACCTCTAGGAGAGAAGCCTGACACATGGTAAAACTGGGCTGAACCATTAAACTTGTATATGTTAAACTCCATTTTCCCTCAGCATATCACCTACAATTTGATGTGAACTATCAACAAGTCAGCTAGCCTGAACTCTATGGCTGAATCTGCATATAACAACTCAATTCATTCTTCTACTTGCATGTCTTCTTTTCAGGCATCATACAGCTACTACAACATCAATTGCTAGATTCAGCCCCATCCTCTCTTGTCTCTGAGACCTCACACTTCTTATATGAACTTTTATAGGAACTTCACATTGGATATATCCCATCTCCTCCTTCAGTTTCAGTTGGGGTGGGGAAAATTTGAGGTGGAATATATTTTAGATTCATGACACAGAAGGGGCAAATTAGAATACTAAATATACTAAAAGGGATACCTAGACATTAACAGATCCTAGGAAGCAATTGAACATGTACTTACATTCCACTTTCTTCACCAGTTCCATATAAAATATCAATACAAGCTCAAGTATCCTATACTAGCCCTCCATTCTTAATATTTAGAGACTCCTTAGGCTGAGGGACAGAGCACTAGGCTTGTACCTCAGGGAAAAGGTAATGGGTTCACTGTATATAAGTCATTAGATCCAGCCCAGCCTCCTTTGATATAATAGATTTCTGAACAGCTCAGTATGTGAGTGAACATTTATTTTAAATGATTATAGTTTCCCTGTGTCTCTCTATTCCTCAGAGTCTGTTTCCCCTCATCTGCCAGAACGTGAGGAGGTATTTCTTTATTTATTTATTTATTTATTTATTATCTAGAACAAGACAATAAAATATATCTTGTTCTAGACAGCGTATGTGACTAGAAGCTTGCAGTGTTGGAAACACCACCATCACCACCTGCAGTCACCCTTCTGGAGAAGATGGAAGTTCTTCCCACCAACTGTTTGGAAAGGAAGAAGAAAATGATTCCCCTGGAGGTGGGGGAGGGAAGGAAAGAGAAGTCTACAATTTCAACGGACACACAAAGAAAACCAGTAGATCTTTCCTGGCATTATTGGGGAAGAGAGGCACTAGGATCCTCTAGGGAGGAGAGGTCTTAAAAGGGGAAGTGATGTGAAAGTTCTCACATAGTCAGAACTGAATACTATATTCAGCTATTGCTAAAACAAGGGACAAACAGAAACGATCACCCACCCAAAAGGGAGTGTAGCTTTTTATAAGAGGTGGGATGAAAAGATGCATGAAATTTGAACATGGATCTTCCAAGTGCAGCTTGCTGGGGAGAAGCCTGAACCCTGTCAAGACTGTGTTGAAACCAATTAAACAGTCACACATGAATCCAGGAACTTCTGATAAGCAATGCATTGTAGAAAAACCAGTTAACTTGTTTACTGCATTTTTCTTTTTTATTGTGGCTTACCTGGGCCAAGTGATGATCTTCTTGAAATTTCCATTCAGTAGGGAAAGGTGCTAGTGGTGATAGGGCTCCACAGCAGTGATTATTTTAAGGCCCAGGCAGGTAACATAATCCGGGCAAATGGTGTCTGCTGGAAGCAGACTCAAAAGCCTGATCCTGTAAGAAAGCTGTTTTCCACAGCAGCAGAGGCATGAAATCAGAAGCTTGACGTGAAAATGGCAGCATATTTATGGCTGTAGAATCAAGACCTTCTAATTATTCAGCTTGATGTTGCCAAAGTGTAAATAGAACCTACTGGAAGTTGCATTTCTCTCATTACATCAACCAATTTCAGCACAAGACACCAGTTTGGGGATTGATAAGAACTTAATGTAAAAGGCTTTTACAAAATAATCTTTTAGGTCTTTTCACATCTACAATATGCATGGACTGCAAGGACTGAGCGAGGGAGACATGAAAAGGAATGAATTTGAATAAGGCATACTTTCAGCTCACAGGGAAGTTTTCAATATAGATACTAGTGTTATGTTTTTTAGAATAACAGACTTTTAGCACCTGTCCTTGGGTTTTATTTCTAAGTCTGCATCTATAGGACTGAAGCATTTCATCTTGCTATTTAAACTTCACTGCATAGCAGCCACTTCTTTCTACACCATGACTGTCTGAAGCAGCCAGGACCAACAGACAATACTATGCTGTACCTCACACAATCATTTTCCCTACACTACGATTACAGCCAAAATGGTTCAATAGTAAGAACTCTCTATGAATCGGTGCGACCATCTTTTGTAATACTATTTATTTTATTTCTTCTTAAAAAGATGAAATTTGTTCTCACTAACAAGAATGTTTATGAGCCAAAGGAAAGACGAAATAATTTCTTGTCAAAGAATATATTAAAATAATTATTGGGTTAAACTCTAAAAGGCAGGCAGCAAGGGGGATCAATCTAAGTAGCCCACAGAAAGAGGTAGCCACACTAGGTGGAAACATGCGAGTGCACAAACAGCATCTTCACACTTTGTTTGGGAGCAGATTTTTCTTGATGAGCTATATAATAGAGCTGTGTAAAGCTGCAAGGCTGAGGGCTTGATGTGAAGGCAATTCAATCGATTTGAACTGCCTTCAGAACAATTCAGTGATTTGATAGACTTCTGTGTATGTGTGCAGACTGATACTGGATGAAATCTTTGAATGAAAATAAGATGATTTATATAATTATATCTGTTATAAAATAATATGAAATCTTTGAGTGAAAAAAATATAACTCAGCTGCTCAAAGTGAATTAAAAATTCATATTGGATCTTGCCTGTTTTGAATATCCCGCACTACATTCCGTCCAGGCTGATACAGATGGAAATTACTATTTTGATCCACCTTCCAATCTATTTTTCAATCTGTACAAAATGGCTGCTGCTCAAATTCTTCAAATTCTTCAAAAGTCAACTGCATACAAAGTAATCAGTGTATAATTTAATATTAAGCTACACAACCAAAGTGCAAGTTGATCTGAACTAACCAACCACTGCAGAAAGACAACGAAGAAGAGGTTATCAGGTCACATTAGCTAATGGCTCCATCCCAGTTATCATTAAAAAAAAAAAAATCCCTATCACCCCTATGGCTAGTATGTGTCTTCCTCAATCTCGGGTCCTCTACCAGAGGCCTGGGAGTTTGAGGGTTCTGCGCAGTACCTTAGCTGTTCCTAGCACTGCACTCTTCTGGACAGAGAGCTCAGATGTTGTTCCTGGATCTGTCGGAGCCACTCTGCCAGCCTAGGAGTCACAGCCCTGAGTGCTCCTACCACCACTGGCACCACTTTGGCCTTTACTTTCTACATCCTCTCTAGTTCCTCCTTCAGCCCCTGGTACTTCTCCAGCTTCTCATGCTCCTTCTTCCTGATGTTGCTGACACTTGGCACTGCTACATCTTTCATCATTGCTGTCTTCTGGTCCTCATCTGCGATTGGCCAGTACCTGCCTGTCTATCTGGATCTGGAAGTCCCACAGGATCTTAGCCCTGTTATTTTCCACGACCTTCTGTGGAATCTCCCATCTGGACTTGGGAGGGTCTAGCCCATACACTGTGCAGAAGTGCCTGTATACAATGCCAGCTACTTGGTTGTGCCATTCAGTATAGGCTGTTCCTGCCTGTATCTTACACCCTGCTACTATGTGTTGGACTGTCTCTGAGGTCCTCTGTGCAGTCTGCACTTTGGGTCCAGTGTAGTGTGGTAGACCCCTGCTTCTATGGATCTGGTTCTCAGTGCCTGTTCTAGCGCTGCTATAATCAATGCCTCAGTGCTGTCTTTTAGTCCAGCCCTTTCCAGCCACTGATAGATTTCCCAATGTCAGCCACCTCAGCTATCTGGCAATGGGACATCCCATGCAGAGGCTTGTCTTGCCGTGGCACTTCCTCTGTTTGAACTTCCTCCCATGTCTGCTGCTGCCTCAGGCATTCTCTTAGCAGTTCAATATTAGATGCCATCTTACTGATATACTCCTGGATGTCCTGCATTTCATCTAGAACAGTGGCTTTGACACTCACCAGACCCCGTCTGCCCTCTTTCTGGTTGGTGTACAGTCTCTGGGTGTTGAACTTGGGGTGGAAACCTCCATACATTGTGAGAAGCTTCTGGGTCTTCACATTGGCAGCCTCCATGCCCTCCTTTGGCCAGCTCACTATAGTGGCAGTGTATCTTATGACTGGCAGGGTATACGTGTTGATGGCATGGAACTTGTACTTCCCAGTGAGCTGGCTGTTCAGGACCTGTCTTATCCTTTGGTGGTACTTGGATGTTACTGTCTTCCTTGCCTACCCATTGTGGTTCCCATGTGACTGTGGGATACCAAGATATTTTCAAGAGTATTTGTAGCTGGTCTGTATGTCCACTACATGGCCCACTGGTAGTTCCACCCCATCAGTTTAACTACCTTCTCTCTCTTTACTACCATCTGGCCACACTTCTCCAGTCTGAATGACATTCCCAATGTCCTCACTGCACATCCACGTCAGGTGGATCAGCAAGTCAATGTTTCATTCACTTGTAGCATATAGTTTGATGTCATCCATGTAGAGGAGGTGGTTGATGGCAGTTCCACTCTTGAACTTTTATCTGTATCCAGTCCTTATGATTATCTGGCTGAGGGGATTCAAGCCTATGCAGAACAGTAGCAGGAACAATGCATCACATTGATATATGCCGCACTTGATGCCCACTTGCACGAGCTGTCTTGAGTATACTTGCTGTGTTGTCTTCCACAGTCCTTAGTTCTTGAGGAAGGTCCTTAGTGTCCTATTGACTTTGTATAACACCAGGTGTTCACAGATCCATGTATGTGGCATTGAGTCATAGGCTTTCCTGTAGTCAATCCAGGCTGTGCTCAGATTGGTTGTCTAGGCCTTGACTCTTGGGTGACTGCTCTATCTATCAGCAACTGGTGTTTTGAGCTTTTGGTGTTCTTCCCAATCCCCTTATGAGCTGTGCTTATGTACTGACCATATGATCCTGTAGCTTGGTGGCTATGTTGCCTGATAGGATTTTCCATTGGGGGGGGGGGCAAGTTATTGGCTGGTAGTTGGATGGTGCTGTTCCCTGTTGGGGGTCTTTCATGACCAGCACTGTCCTTCCTTGTGTTAGCCAGTCTGGGTGGGAGCCAGCTATTAGCTGCTGATTCATTTGTGCTGCTAGGCGTTCATGCACTGCTATTAGTTTCTTTAGCCAGTAGGTGTGCTGTCCAACTCTTCATGTTCTTGACCCACTGTTGGATTTTGCTACTGTGATGGTGAGATTGCTGTGGTCTGCTCTCAGGTCCTGCAGTCACTTTGCACTGCTATTATGTGTCTTCTCTTTCTCCCATATGTTCTTCCAGTACTATTCAGTCTCTGCTGTTGGTGGCTCTGCTGTTACTGTGTTGCACTGCACTTAGGGGTACACCTTGGATGGTTCTTTGGAGTACAGGGCAATTATCTTTCTGGCCTCTGCTTCTCTTGTGTATCTCCTCAGCCTGGTAGCCAATGCTGTGAGCCTTTGTTTAGCTAGTTTATCCATTATCTTATGCCTCATATCAGTTGCTGTTCTCTGTAATGGAGTGGGTGGCAGTGATGTTCCAGCTTCAGGTGTTGGCTGCACATTCACTTGTTCTTCCAGGTCTTCTTCAGTCCAAGATGTAATGTGTAGTTGGTCTATCGCAAGTTGTGAGAGCAGCTTCTTCTTTACTATGTTGATGTGTTGGGTTTACTATGTTGAAGCTGTTTCTCAGTTAGTGTGGATGTAGGTCTTCTGTCCATCCATAGTTCCCTCATACATTTCATATATCCCCTCTCATTAGTTCTACTGTTATAATAGCATTCCATCAATTCCAGGTTTTCTTGTCTTGTCCATCTATGGTTTGTTCCAGTAGCCCATTTATCATCAGATTATCCTAGATCCCCAACATCTGGCACGAACCTTGTTAATTCAGGTGACATGTGAGCCAGCACAACTCTCTTAGTTCATGTCACACTCGTATCCGAGGTAGGCAAATGAAGTGTTAGGGGGTCTTTGCCCAAGGACCCCTACTGGTAAGGTAGGGACCAGCTGAGATTTGAAACCCTGTCTCCTACCTCAAAGGGCAGTGCTCTAACCACTGTGCTATTCATCTGCTTTCTGATATGTGTGTGTGTATACACACACACACACACACACATATACACACACACAGAGTATATATATATTTGTCAGATGCCACTGACAAACAATATATATTTGTTTGTCAGTGGCATCTGCAGGGGAGGGGATAAAAAAGTCAAGATGGTGGCCAGAACCATATGATGAAACCCACCATCTGACTTTTCTGACCTACTCTCCATGGACACTCCTTGTGTTTGTGCATGTGTTTGGGTGTACAAAATTTAGGATAATATATTACTCTTTTCATATGTTCGTATTTGTTCTATTACAAATATTAGGAACTTTAAATTGAGTATGTTTGTGAGAATGAATGCCACAGCTTTGCGCAGGGGTGTGAAGGATGAACAGGATGTTCATAACAGTACACAGTTCCCATACTGGAATCAGGAATACCTGTGACAAGCATTGAATGTAAGTGAAGGAAACCTAACTGAAGGTTCTGCTTCCACATTAGGTCATCTTCTATTTTCTTCCATAACTCTAATACAGACAAGGACTCTCACATATACATATCACTCCCCCACCTCACCTTTCTCTGTCTCTCATTCTTTCACAGGTGCCTTGTTATCTGCCCTTTTTTCACCCCTTCAAATAAATCAGTCAGTCCACTACTGATTGAAGCTCGAATTGAAAACAGACAGTCATCAAATAAGCTTCTCCTGAAAGCATGGAATTTACGAATAGGCCTTGAGTGAAAACTGGCCGAAAACATTATTGCCCAATAATGCCACCCTTATTTTGATGTTAGTCCTCTCTTTTCCCATGAACTTGCAATAAAGTAATGTATTTTTTCCTTGTTTCCTTGTTTTTTTAACTGAGCTAGGTAATTAGCTCCTTCCTGTTCTGCCCAACATTTATTAAAACTAAAATAGTACTTCACTTTGCAGCGTAGAGAAAAACAGCTAAATGTCTGAATTATGCATATCCTTGCTTACTTCTGGGCATAGCTCTAAGGTAGATAAGAGATCATTATTTGGACACATGGAGCTCATCTCACAGTTCAGCTGCCTTTCTATTGCTGTAAGTTCATTTTACCAAGAAGTCTGCAGTACTTCCTAACTTTACTTCCAGATAATTGGTCATAAATTATTATCATGTTTCAAACATCACTATTATTTTCAAATGGATTTTGAAATGCAAGATCATTTTAGACAAGAACAGCTACAAGATACTGTATCTGAAGAAGCAATAGAGATTGGAAGCAATAGTTAATTTAAACATGAATGTCCAGAACTCAACCTTTGAATATGCTGCTTTTATTATCCATGAAGATCGTCATGGGTGCTGGAATCACTTCTCAGCTGATTCACAGTTGGCTTGATTTTGAAAGATGCCACTCATTGGGCGTAGGTTTTTCCATCCTTAAATTGTAAAGTGTAAGAGGGATGAATGGGCCTCTTTCCGAATCAGGCTGATTGTATGTTGGCTCAGGAGTGTTGCCCATGCGCTGGACATAATTAAAGGGGTGTAACTAGCCCAAACATCTCTGGTGTAAAGACCAGACAGTAGATGATGGGAAAAGCTTTGCCTAAAATCAAAATCATGGAACACTATAGTAGTTGCATAGATATTATTTGAATAAGTAGGAACACCAAATAAGGTTCTTTATCTATGTTCCACAGATTGAAATCCTATGTCCAAGATTTACTGTGCAAAAAATTATATGTATATTTCCATGCCCTTGAAATCAGTTCCTTTGATTTCTATAATGTTTTAGTATGCAGAACACTCTGCGGAATTACACACTCAGTATTTAATTTCATTCATAATTACGTCTTAATTAAAGAACAAGTATACAGTATGTTCAATCTGTGTTGCTATGTTTTCAATAAGAGCTTTTAGAATGTTAGCAGCTTTTTGAAACAGCAAAGTATGGTAAGGAAAAAATAGCAGAAAGGTTAATTTTGATAACCAACTATTATGAAGATTTTGCTACAGAATATTCATGACTTTTCAGAGGCAGCCTTAATAAAAAAAATTATTAATGTAGGAATGCAATAGAAATGAAAAACTAACCTCTTTATACTTGATTCCAAACCTTCTCTGATCAGAAGTATGACAACCTAATCAGATATAACTCATTAAAAAAAAAAACTCCTAGTAACTTGTTATTGAATGTTAGCTCTAAATTGTGCCTTTCCCAGTTGTTGTCACTGTTGTTGTTGTTGTTACTACTACAAATATTAACTTTTTTCACACTATGTCACACACAACCATCAATCCACATAAAGTAATCAGCAGCTTACATGGCTAAATTGTCTACTTTTCTTCCGTCCCCTTAAACCCTAAAATTATATATATAAAAGCCTATGGAATGAAAGACTGAAGAGCGTAAATGCCTTCTTCTGAGTCTGCACACCCTACCTCTGTCAGTAACTTGGTAGTTACCACTGCCCCACCTATATTTCTGGTGAATGCCCTTCTCCCAACCCCAGTGTGTGTGAGAGAGAGCACTCCACCACATATAAAGGTGCCCACTAATGTAAGCATATACATGTAGCAAAAATGCACAGACTAATCTGTGTCAGTAGGGAAAGCCCGAAAACCAGGTGTAATGTGTTCACCCGAATATGACATGTTCCTCCACAGCAGTGTTTCTCAATCTTGGCAACTTGAAGATGTGTGGACTTCAGCTCCCAGAGTTCCCCAGCGAGCCATGCTGACTGGGAATTCTGGGAGTTGAAGTCCATACATCTTCAAGCTGCCAAAGTTGAGAAACACTGGTCTACAGTAAGAAAGAAATGATCCTTGAACATTTAGATTTCCTGATCCCATAATGCAGTGAAACTAGTTTGGCTAAGGGTTCACTCTATTTACTTAGGCTCAAAAGGAGGAGTTGTTGATTAGGTGGTCATCATCATCAAGCTTTATTATTATGGCCATAAGGCCAGAAGAATGGTTAGGTGGTGACATCAGCAGAACAACTGGAACTGAAATATTAGCTGTTTTGGTTTGGGTGGATAGGTAGTTATTTTATTTACTCAGACTGATGTATTAAGTCCACCAGAGGCTTAACGTATGTATTTTGGAATTGATGTTGCTAAAATAAAAGCGTAAAAAACATGCAACCCAAAATTGTCATTTTGCCTCTGAATACAAATCAATTTAAGAAGGGGGCTCTTGGGCTACAAAAATGGCCCTGAGATCTTCATATGGCTCATAAGCCTATGTCTTGCTCACTTCTGTGGTGTTAAGACTACAATTAGACTCTGGTCTTCATAACTTTTCCATCAACATGGAAGGTCAGGATGGAAATTGCAAGTCTAATATATTCATCCTACCCCACTTCCATGCCAATGTTTGTGAATGGTTGAAGACAGCTAAATAAACACTTAACTTGTTATTTTTATAATGCAAAAGATAAGGAACTTTTACTCATTCCCAGTCATGAACTTGCAATGCATATAGGGAGAAGTCTTGTAGTGGCAATCCCTAGTATCCTTCAACCAATCACATCCACTAGTTTGAGGACAGGCCACTTACACTAGAAGTTGTTGAACTATAACCTTTAGCAATTCCAGCCAGTATGGCCAATGTTGTCCTACAATGATTCTGGGAATTATAGTTCAGTAATATATAGAATGCCAGAGATTGCTTCCCTTGCATTAGACCATCAGGAGACCATCAGCCTATTGACATATAAATACTACATGAATATATAATTTCTATGTCATACCCATAATCCATACAAGTCATGTGTACATGTATAGCCAAGAAACTTGCAAAATTACAGTGCTAAGCATGGACTTGTAAGCATGCATTATTTGGAACACAATTCTTTTCCCCCTATATATGTGCTCAGACCATACCTCCATAAAGTGGTGTTCACAAGTCTTAGGATTCCTTCAAAAGCTGATCTTTTGCATTTTACAGAAGAAGGAAACATGGGGAATAATCAAACTGAGTGTATGTAATTGATTTAATGTGAATTAAATGGAGTATAAAATTAATGTAAACAAAATCAAGTTTAGTTTGAAAAGCAGTGCCTGGCTCCCCTTTCAGAGGTGAAGTGTGGTCCTTAGTCCTAAAAGTTTGTGCAGCTCTACTGTAGCATACAAGGGAGAGTTGGAAGAGATTTGTTTGCTGTAAAAATAAAAAGAATTCCAACAGAGTTTTACATATGTTGTCATTTGTTAGTCCATCCCTCAGTATTTCATTTATTTTTATAATGATGCTACTAGTTAGCAATACTGAACTGTTCAGGTCAAGGTACAGGGACCTTTCTTTACCTTTCACCATTCCCGAGGTTAGCACAAAATTTGACTATGCACCAGAATACTCATACACACTCATATTATTATATAGCACATCATTATAATTCTGTCACATCGGATACATCTTTCCGTAGTTTAAAAATAATAAAGTGCATAATCCAATGTGATTATCAAAATAACCAGGATCTAAAATAAACAAAAACCCAAATGCAATTGGCACTAATAGAAGTTTACAGGAAGGCAATCACAACTGGTCCAAGTTGAAAAGCCAGAGGATTTTTAAAAAATCTGTTTGAGGACAGAGAAAATGAATTTCACAATAGAATTCCTCTTATTTTGGTTGATTAATGTATTATTTGTATGCATTTGAACAGTTTTCTGATCTGATTGCAAGAGAATTACTTAGATATGATTGACTGTCAGCTGCTTTGAGAAAAGACTTGAGACTTTTGAAAGGCAACATAAATCAGATACCATATGCAGAGTTTTAGCGATATGCAGAAGGTTTTTAAAAGGGGAATAGAAAAGACTGGAAAAACCTGACGGTAATTCTAGCCAAATGCCTGAGGAAGCAATAATACAGAGGCAGGTCAAGGTAAGCAGAAGCTTTATGAAGAAGCCGGCAATTTTCCAAGTCTCCAAATACTGAAAACAGCTTTAAAAAAAAAAAAAAACTGACTCCCACTCCATTGTGCATTGTGCTTTATTAACTTCTACTGATACTCATTCATCAGAATATTTTCCTTGCACATGGATGCAATTGGCATACTTAACAAGCTCCTGACACAGCAAATTTGCTGAAGCAATGCCTTTGCCTAGCAGTTCTAATGCAGAATTGGTAGAGAGGCAAAGGAATGTCAATAAGGACAACATGATTCAGGAAAAAATGGGAATATATTGCATACAATTTTATTGGTTACAGTAAACATATGATTTGCAATAGCATTGAGCTTGGATCCTGCAATCCAGGCATTCCCGGCCACATGGCTTGCTGCAAAACCCAACCAAATTTAAGGACTTATCAATTTTAAAAGATCAAATACTTCCTTGCCATCATCAGGTGGGAGAAATAAACCTTAATCCAAGCTGGGATGGACTGAGAGGCTTCCCTCTGCCTTGGTCCCTTGCAAAGAGCCCTTGTTCCAGATCTAAAATTAGCAATGCAGAACTTGCTAAGTGTAAAATTGAAACCAGTAGTACAAATTGTGGCTTAAACTAAATAAAATAAATAAATGGCATTTAAAATGATGCTTCAGCTGTTCCCATTCAACCACTACTTCATTTTCACAAAAATAGCTTTATATTTTCAGTTTACCAAGAGGTGAATTTCTCAGTAGCATTAAAAAGAAGAAGATATAATTATCGAAGGATGTTGGGGGAAGTGACGTTGAAATGGTCCAATATTGCACTGATTCTTCAAAGAATTCCATTAGTTGCATATACATTCAGGCATGTTCTCTCATTTGAAATTCCCAATTTAGGTAATCCTACCGACCCAAATACTGAAATCCTTAAAATTGTGTTTGGATAAAAATCTATTGTTAGCATAAGAAGAGGGAGAGAAAGGATTCTGATCTTAAAGAATGTCAAGTAAACTTGCCCTTTTATTCAGCAAATGAATTATTGCTGTTGGGTGGGTACCATAAAACCACATAAAAATCTCTCAGCTGAAAAGAACAATCGTTAAGCATGTTAGCAATTATTGTTCACGGAGGTGAAAACTCCAACTCTGTTTTGATTAAGCACAATTTGATCATATATATAAAAAAACAGATAATTGGTATTCACTGTTGATTTAAAAATTATCCATTGGAGCTTCCACCTTCCCTTGTTTGTATAGGTAACCCTTGCCATGCTTAATTATGCTGAGGCTCCAAAGTAAGCAACACAGCTGTGTCTATGCATATGCTTAGTGTTTAAAATGTGGCTTCTCATAATTGCCTTCACAAGGAAAGGGATAGAGTGGTTATGAAATGTTGGCAAGCTGCTGTTCCCTTGCTAATGATTATTAACCTTCACAAAGGACATGTTAAAACATGGGGCAAATGGGCATTTGGATAATAGAATTGATGAGGAACTCATAAAAAAAAAGGCTGTATTCACAGTCAGAATAGATTACCTGTATGTAGAAACTTCACTTCTGTCTTCGATTATTAGTGACTACAACAGGGCTAACTTGACCATATGTGAAAAAGGGAGAAAGTTGGAAAAGAATTAGGCCTGTGGAAGGGGAGCAATGTGATTCTCCACACTGAGGCAAAGAGATGACACCATTTTCTTCAAGGACTCTGCATCACCTTGAAGTTTCCACCAGACACAATGACCAGGCACAATAACATTAGTGGCATGAAGACAGCTTATTTAAAAACTATAACCACTTATAAAGTGAGAGGGAGAAACAGAGTGTGGCAAAACTGAGCATATTTGCTCAGAAGAGGCATAATTTCATCAAAGTTTATGTGGGGAATAATAAATATAGTTTGAAATCTTGCTGTGCAAAATGCTAAGAGTTCTTATACTGATGTTCTCTGTTTACCTGGCATCATAATATTGTAGTTGTAGGTGTGAGGGTCTATGCTATTCTGTGTCATATTTACTTTGAGAACCAGTTAAAACTTTATTTAACAATACTATTGTATAAAAAGAAATACATCTCTTTAAAATGTGTACCAGCAGAAGTGCTTAATTATTGTCAGCAATTATTAGCCATCTTTCATGTTACTATATTATGTATGTATATATGTGTAGGGGTGTGTGTGTGTATGCACAATATCTCCTTTTCCCTTCCATCTTGGTATTCTGTTGAAGCATCATCTCCTTTTCTCCTCTCTTATTCTCTCTTCTCCCTCCAAGTTCTCTTAGCCTTTTTTTCCTTTCTTTCAAAGAAGCATATTTGTAATAAACCATGCTTCTTTCATTAAGGGAGATGGGGTGGTTTAAAAAACCTTTTTTGAAGTCCCTAAGAGAAAATCGGATGCTTCAGGGTCCAGAGGAAATACTGTATTTCCTAATTCGTGTTTATGAGCAGTAACACATTTATCGGGAACAGCAGAATGCAAGAGAGGGCTGATAAGAAATCAAAATTTGGGGTCATCATGAGGTTTTCTCTAACTCATACATACAGTACATTCAAAATTAGTTTTTACTGCCTGAACTTTGTTCATAGGGTGGGATTGGTCAACTTCAGCTGCATCAACGGCACTTGTTTTCAGATGAGCCAAGTCATGAAGTAATATTTAAATAAACATTTTAACTTTTTAACACTGTTATATAACAACATTTGGAAAGGTGCAAAATGGATAGCTTAATTTCACTTCCACATAAATCCAAAAGGTATAAATCAGATTATTTGCAAAGAAGGAATTCCTCAGGCAATCCTAATATAATATGGTGTACATAATATATGGTATGCAACAGGTTTAGCATTCATACATAATAATCACTAATTAAACAGCTGTTAACTGTCAATTGCATTTTTAAAACAACTTTGCTTCACTCTTGATATAACATAAGCACATATTGTGTAATGGTTGGCGAGTTGCCCTGGATTGGGTTTCTTAGTTTCTTTTTTATTTATCCCAGTAATAATTTCAAAACAATCATTTTCGGGTATTTTTAGCTTCATCCAGGCAATCAGGTAGCACAAATTCTGGATGTCATTTCATAGCATGCATTTACAGGTGTCATTCTATTCTCCTTCCTTGTTATTTATTTCATTCGTGAGATGTCTTATTTGTGCAAGCAAACAGCTCCCTACGCCAGAAGTGCACTTATGATTCCCAAAATAGCTATGACAGTTTCTTGGCTAATATGAAAGCTGCACCCTGAAAGTATCAACTGATGTTGAATTATAAAATTCACAGCATATAGTTTCCTGGTTTATCCATATCATTCTGCCTGACACTTTATTTCCTTTTTCTCTCCTCTCTGCCTCACTCTTTATGTTCCCCCAACCTAATACTAGACATTCTTGTTAGTGTCTGTCCCTATTTATCAGCTTACATGAATATGCCTCTGGACACATATTTCTAGCTGACATGAAAATATTGTGATCTTTTAACAGAAATGTGGCCCCATCACATTGTACACACCAAGGCCACATCACATTGTATAAATTAGCTTGAGAACACCAAAAAGACCAAGCTATATGTATGATTTATTTTTTTCTGGTACTACAAACATTTATCAAAAGAGAACAGCTGACCAGCAAAAATTTGCCTAATAATGCCTAATATTTTCCTAGGGATAAAGGGCCCCACAGTCTCTTCTCCCCAGCTGAGTCATTGAACTGAACAAATAGATTGTGAATGGTATTAGGGCAGTTTATGATGGACCGCATACACAAATGAAATATAATAAAATCATTACAGTTAAAAGGAAAGGAAAAAAGAAAACAAAAGAGAGATTCAGCCAGTGCTCACCCAGAGAAGGCCTGAGTGAAGAAAAAAAGTCTGTCTAAAACATGTAACAATAGGTGTCAACCAAAGCTGATAAATGAGGGGAAATGGGTTTTCAATAACAACTTTAGGAGTATTTCCAAACTAATAAATTGTCAAACTTCAGGTTCTTTCTCCTGAGAAAAACCCACCCACAAAGACTTCATCTAATTAGGATCTAGTCTCAGTTTATTCACACCATCCAGAATATTCAGAGACTGATTCAGAACACGCACAGCCTTTTCTGATTCACATGTTATTGAGCAAAAGATCTGAGGGTCACCAGGATATGGATAATTTCAAGTCCCCAAACTGTGCTCTGTGCCATCCCAAAGAGCAATATTCTACCAATATTATTTGCTAAGATTGTCCCTGCAGTTAGGATCCACCATGATATACTGTCACCAACCTCTACTCATGAAAATAGTTCAGGAAGATATTGTGGTTAGTGCTGTCAAAAGTTGTTGAGAGATTTAGCACGGTCACATTTCCTGTATGTCTGTCCTGCAAAACAACCATGACTGGTTCTCTTCCAAAAGCAGGGTGGATATCTGGACTGAACCAGGTTGAGGTACTTAAAAGATGATCCCTGCATTGTATATGCACAAAATGTGTAGAGAGAAACAGTTACAGTTCCTGGCCTGCTATTCCCCATCACCTGTGAACACGTATGGATTTAAGCACAATAAGGAATCTTAACTATAGTATATAGAATGTGAACCTCTGTACATATCTGTCTACCTCTGAGACATTGTGACAAATGCACACATATCAGGGTCTTTATGCCTGGAGGCAATTTTCTGAAGAGGAATCTGGTTAGCTCACAGGAAACAGTTGTCTGCTTTAATGCAAGGTCTGGCCCAGATTTTGGGAACTATCAAATACAAACTGGCCCAGTTTCTGAAAGCAGAAAGCTGAGGCCAAAAAAAACAATTAAATAAAGAACTCCCAAAGATAGCATTAAGAAACATAATCACACTCAGCCATGGGGGAAAAAAATATTTTCTATACAACTTGTATCTGAATCTGATGGACTATTATGTTGTTTCCACTGATTTTGTTCTAGCCACTGAATGATCATTACTCATTATTGTGGTATCCCTCAGGGCTTAATACTCTCCCCACTCCTATTTACATCTGCATGAAGCTGCTGGGCAAGGGCATCCAACAGCACCTTGTGACCAGCTCTATATCTCCACCCCAGGCTGACCAAGTGATGCCATAGAGGTTCTGTCTCAATGTCTGGAGGTTGTGGAGGTCTGGATGGGGAAGAAACAGGTTTCAGCTCAACCCTGGCAAGATTGAATGGCTGTGGGTTTTAGGGCACCTAAATCCAGTGCTTTTCCATCTTTGGTTCTGAATGGGATTGCACTACCATGAACGGAACTGATGTGCAATCTGAGGGTCCTCCTGGACTCAGAACTCCTGTTTGAAGAGCAGATGGCAGCCATGATCAGTAGGGATTTTGCACAACATTTTGTGTACCTGTTGTGCCCCTTCCTGGATTGGGAAGCACTGCTCATGGTCATTCACACCTCAAGTAGATTACTGCAATGTGCTCTGTACGGGGCTGTCCTTGAAATCTGAAGCTGCAACTGGTCCAGAATATGGCAGCATGGGCAGTTATGGGCACACCTTGGTATGCCAGCATTATATCTCTGCTCTGTAGGCTCCACTGGCTCCCAATGAGCTTTCATGTGGAATTCAAGGTACTGGTTGTTACCCATAAAGCACTTCATGGTATGGGGCCAGATTATTTGCAGGTCCTCTTTTCCCCAATTGTTTCTACCCATCCCACTAGGTCTGACAAGAGGGCCTCACTTTGAGGTCCCCTCAATTAAAGAATATGATTTAATAGGGGCCTAGGAAGCAGGGTTTTTTTCTGTTTACCACCTGAATTCTGGAACACCATACACTCTGAAGTTAAGTTGGCCCCAACCCTGCTGGCCTTTCAGAAAGCATTGAAAATCTGATGTACTCCAGAACATGGGAGTCTGGATGTTATGTGGCCCATACATTGTCACTGTCCTGTTGATTCTTGTTTTGGATTTATTCTTGGGTTTATTCTTGGTGTCCATTGTACATATTTTTGTTTCATTGATATTATTCTTTCTATTGTTGTTAATGAGTTGTGAACCTCCCAGAATCACCCTTCCAAGATAGGCAGCCATATAAATTGATTTAATTAATTAATCATGTAGCCACGCAAATCATATTTTTTATTCATCCTATTCTTGATAAGCATGGAGTAGGGAAGGCTGAATCTGCCAAATTTGATTATGATCCATTTTCCTTATTTTTTCTGAACATTAAACTTATTTTGTTACAGATCGATTTGTAAGGATTTTTGAAACTTGTAAAAAGAATAATACATATTTGCATGCTCATTTCTCCCAATGCACATTTTATGTATGCAGTTTTCCAAACATTTTAAAATCTTCACTCATGAATAAAATGGCTTTTTCTATGCTGCTTATTTCAGTACAAGCAATATAGTGCATATCTTTCCCCTAAAGTGCGTACTTTTATATACTTTCAAAACAGTGAAGTACAGACCAAAATTCAGAAAATTAGAAACATGGGCACATAAGTCAAGTTTTAGTTCAGGTAGTGCCAATATTGACCTATAAATCAAGTTTTAGTTCAAGTAGTACAAATTAGGTAAGCTCATATTAAAACATGGACCAACAAATTTTCTTCTGCCCTAGCATTACTCTTCTGCCTTCACAAATCTTATAGTGCAGCCCTTCAGCACTACAGTGCAACGTCTATCATGCAGCAAGTCCAAAAATGTCCTCCACAGATGCCACAAGATCCTGGGAAAAGACATGGCTGCTTAAAAAAGTTACAAATGGGTGCAACTTCATGCCTTGTGCAACACAGCTTTTTGGAATAAAGTCTGAAACACTGAAATTCATATTATTGTTTTCTAGTTCCTGTTCTTACAGACCTCTTCCTGGTTTAAGAAGTAAACACAAGCAGATTCATGATCACCAGCAGTTTCTTTACAAATGTGCAATTGGTGAAATGTTATTCCTAAGTATGGAACAGACTGCTCTCATTATCAAGATGCCAGAGATGCAGAATCTTTAGGGATCCTTGCATTGCTTCCATTCACAGAGCCTCAGCTATTTACAGAGATAAATGCAGGGATATTTACGTGTATGTAACTCATCTGATATGTGGACTGGACTAGAGATGGAGACTGGTAGCTTAAGGTCTGTTGGACTGTTGCACACAATCCAGAATGAAATATGATGCAAGCAGGAAGTAGATATGAAACACACAAACAAACCAGAAGAAAAAGAGCTCTTACAAGAAATCTGTTGTTCTCTTTTTCCAGTATGAAAAGCAAATATATTTGTGCCTATAGCTATTTCCATATACATGGAGATACACAAAAACACATACTTGGCAAATATTATTTTCTTCCATAAAATAAATTAAAATGAAAATTAGAAGATAACTTGGACGCATGGTAGAAATGCTCTTCTATCTATTAAAAGGTTACGAATACATGTAGTCCTCAGTTAACGATAGTAATTGGGGCCTGAATTTCTGTCACTAAGTGATGCAGTTGTAAAGCACAACATCACATGACTGTATTTCTTAGCAACAGCAATCCAAGCACTCCCCATTGCTGTCATTAAGCGAGTCCCAGGTGGTTCACAAGCAGGGTGGCAGGATGGTAAGTGGCTGCTGCCAGGCAGGGGAGGATGTGTGGGTGGCCTGCGAGGCATGGTATGAGCTTAATGGGGCTGGGAATGGCTGCTACCAGGGGGGAGATTGCAAAAGACTTACTGGAGGGACTTGGTGCCTTCCCTGCCAGCTTCCCCATTGACTTTGGTTGTGGGAAGCTGCAAGGAAGGTCACAAATGGTGATCATACGACAGTGGGATGCTGCAACCACCGTAAGTACAAGCCAGTGGCTAAGTGCCCAGATCATGATCATGCGACCATGGGGGTGCTGGGATGGCCAGAACTTTGAGGACCAGTCATAAGTACTATTCATTCAATGCCATTGTAACTTCAAACAGTCACTGAATGGGTGGTTGTTAAATGAGGACTACCTGTATATTTAAGGTTGAAGACAGAGCTTCAGTTATGCAAATTTTGTCTTTCATTTCACTCCCTTCTTAGACTTTCTCTAGCTCTCAATAGTGGGCTGGGGAAGCAATTGGTAGTAAAGGCCTCTAATTTTGAGATGTGATCTTGAGACTTTTCATATGAAAGCTAAGGAAGAAAAATTTCAGCAGCTAGAAATTCAAAGGAAACAGTTTGGCAGTGTGACTCAGCTGATAAAATTGCAAATAATGTGATATTACAGAGCTGTGTGTGTGTTTTGGCATCATCATAAATAAGGAGTGTCAGTGATGCAGAACTATATATACATCATTGTTAGGAGGATGATTTCTAATGCCTCTGCTGGGTTTCAGCTTTTAGCTGTGCTGGGTATACCAGAAGAGGGAGGAGGGGAGAGAGGAAAAATGAAGATTTATAACCAAAGTTTTCTGAAAAGTTCTCATGACATTCTTGTCATCAATGGCTAAATACCTATAGCCAAGAAAAGAAAGTGATTAGAGCTGATTTCCACAATCATGGCAGAGTTGTTTTCTCTCAGGGATGTACAGATTGGTATATAGTTAGCTCTTGTCAATATCATCTATGCATTCATTAATCCTTTACGCCGAAGTTCCTCATCACTGTGCAGATTAAAAAAGGAAGAAAAAAATATCTTTGTATATTTTATATCTCTCCTTAACATATGCATTTTTGTAGACAAAGTTTCACAAATATATTCATTTTTGTAGACAACTTTCCCAAATATATATCATTTTGAAAGAAGAACTCCTATGGCTGGCCAATGGGGTTGTCGCTGCTGTCTGGCCAATGGCTATTTTACTGGCTAAAATCTGAAAGACGCACCTCTTTGGGGAGGCTGCTTCAGGATAACCATAAAGGTGTGAGGGCCAATTCCTTTTGGGAATGTGGTTTATTGTCTATTCTTCCTCTGAAGATAAGTATGGGCAGTGTGAGGGTGTTCCCAATAAAGAACTAGAGTAAGGAAGGAAATTCAGCCCTGTTCTGGTGAGGAGATGAGCTAAAGGAATAGTGTCCTAGGTGAACATTTGGTAGGTGAGATTGCTCACACTATTACTACTACTACTACTACATTCATTCATTCATTCATTCATTCATTCATTCATTCATTCATTATTTATTTATTTATTTATTTATTTATTTCACCTTTTTACCAGGCACAGTAGAGATCAAAACACAATAGTTAAGTCTGTCCAATAACACTAGTTCAATCTTTAACAACCAACCTGTGAAACCTATATTTAGAATAAAACAAATCAAACACCATAACCATATATATTTAAAGGAATGCCCTATGATACTGCAGAGCACACACATACCCATAATTATTTTAAAACAAATACTAACCTGTAAACCAACAATTGTAATGGGACTAGAATAAAACAGGAGCCATATTAACCCACTGATCAAATTAAACCCAAATACATAAACCAATTTTAAATGCCATAAAAATTCACAATGGTGAAAGGAAAGAGGAAACTGATTCCAGAGTCATGGGGCCAGGGGAACAGAAAGAAGATCCTACCCAAAAAAGCATAAAGAATGAACAGTGTTGTGGGGAGAAATAAGGGCAAGCAATTATTAGTGAGGTTGTGACTGGAGGCCTCTAAATATAATACCAGTGGTTTAAACTTGACTCTGACTCAGATAGGGTACCAGAGGAGAACTCTGTGATGTAATGAAACATGAAAGTAGAATGGAGGTCCCAAATAGCTCAACCATCTAACTTACTATCCTCCACATTATCTTTGAAAGAGTGTACTGTAAGTACCTCTGTGGAAAATAAGAGTTGTCCCTGAAGTGAAGAAAGATGGGAGAAAAGACATGCCCATTTCAGGTAGTTACTAGTCAGATATAGTAATGGAGTGGGAGAAGGAAACACTGAAAAGCCAGAGGAAGTAAAGTGGGTTATCACCTCCTCTGATCATGTCATCAAATATCTAGTGGCATGGCTTCTTAAGTCCTCCTAGGGCCAGTGATATGGCTGCTCAATACCAAGTAAGTTCACAGTAAGATATACTTATGACTTGACCATGGTGAATGCGCTGACCTAGTGTATATTACTGAAACCTGGTTGAATGAAATGAGTAGCGTGGATATGAACCAGTTCTGTTTACCTAGTGTCTCAGTATAGCATCAACCTAAGTTCATACAAATATCATCCAACTATTAAAACACCTTTACAAAAGGTGGCTATTAAAACAAAGACTGGCTATCAGAGCCATTGCACAGCACTGGATCAGTGAGACAGACTTATTCAACATTCTTTCTAAATGAGAAGGCTGAGGCTGTCTTCAGTGTGCTGTTAGAAAAATCCAGGACTGTGGTTCTGGGAAACTTCCATATTTATAATGAAACTAATCTAATAAGGACAGCCCAGGGTTTCATGGTCTCCATGACAGCCAGGGATTTATCTCAAATTTAAATTCAGGATATAGTGTTGCTCTGCCATCATGGTCAGACTGGACATATCTTAGAAATGGTTAAGACTACAAAGGCTACAAAGTTAAGGCTATAAAGAAGAATTACATAGCAGCTTCCACTGTATCCCCAAATAACCATCGATAGCAATTAGCAGAACTGTTTGGGATGGTCAATGGCTTTCTGTAACCAGAAGTTGCTATTACAGATTAGCAGGGCATTTTGAGGATAATGCTAATTTGAATTCTACTTTTCATAGAGATCATACTGATGTTTCCAGTGCACCATCTGCTCTAAGTGCATGGGATTGCTTTCATTTAATCAGGCCTGAGGACATAGACAAGATGCTTCTGGTTCATCTATCATACCCTACCTGGTTTGGGCTTAGTCATGCTAGTTGAGGAGAATTAACTGGTTTGATGGGTGGATCCAAAGAGTGCTTTGTTCTTACACAATGGAGTAGTAACTTAGGCCTTAAAGGAGACAGAGGTTCATCCATTCCTGATGAAACTTTCCCAGGTAAAGAAGAACTTGCAAACTATTACACAGTACCCCTTTCTGGAGCAATATGCTTGAGTATCTGTGAAGCTAGAAGTATTCTTAAAGAACAATTATCTTGATCTTTTTTGGTATGGGGTCTGGTTTGTTTTGAGATAGAATTAGTTATGATCACCTTGATAGATAAGAATTCAAGCAGGACTGGAATTGCTTGATGTTTTACTATCCTCTCAGGCCAGGGACAGCTATAATTACAGAAACTGTATCCTGTGTGTGGGAATTAGATAAAAGACAAGATTCACAGATTCGAAACTGCTAGATATCTGCTTTATTGTAGATGAGAAATAAGCCATGCCTGTCTACTTCAGAACGTAGAAAACAACCTCCAAAGTTTAAATCCTAAGCCTTTTCCTCCAAGCTTCTGAGTCAACAGAAATTTGTCTGTTTTTTCCTGGCCTTGAAAGTTGGAGACAGGTGTTCTGCCTTTATATAACAATTATGTTTGGGCTGATATTTATTGTTTCCTACCTCACCAGCTTTATCCCTTTCCTGGATCATGTTGATGAGTTGATGATTGGTGGCACTAAGTTTTGGTTTTTTCAGTCCTATTTGCAAAGATAATCTCAGAAAATAATATTGGTTCCAGGTGCCTCTCAACCTGGAAATTATGCTGTAGGATGTCACAGGGCATTATTTTGTGGCCTAGGTTATCAATCCAAAGTCTCCAGGGATAGTCATCAGGGGTTTGATGACACTTAGCCCTGTTTCTCCATAGCATATGATTTGGAAGAGACTATGTACGTTCTGATCTAGTACATGGATGCAATAATGGGATAAATTGGGAGGACTGCTTTTTTTCCATGAAGTTGCACTAAGGGAAAAGAAAAAGGATAGGCAGTTGGGTGCTTCTGGAGTCATCACTATTATTGGAGGTCCAAATGACTTTTATGGCCAGGAGAGCCTGTTATCATAATCAATTGATATATCCCACATACCCTTGCCTGGATCGGGATAATCAGACTACTATACCCATGCAGATGTAACCTCAAACTAGGATTACTGTAATGTGCTCTATGTGCATGTGCTTGATATAGAAACTATGGCTGGTATAGAATGTGGTGGCCAGATTACTGCATGGAGTCCCTGGCCATGTACATATTCACTTCTGCTGAAGCAGTTACACTGGCATCCTATCAGGTACTGAACCAGGTTCAAGATTTTGTTTATGATGCATAATTGCACACTGGATACAGAATGCGAGCTTGCATATACTTGTGGGTGGACTTTCTCCATGATGGTTCCTACCCTGTGGAAGGCTCTGTCTACAGAAGTCCAAGAGCATCTTCTGTGACACCTTTCAGACCAAGCTTCACAAAGTCCTTCTCTGAATTAATGTCAGATGAATCATTTTTATTTCTGCTTTTGTTTTCTTTTTTCAATCCTTGCTACTGTAGAAACTTTATACTGTTTTAAATATTCATTTAATTTTGTATTTTATATTAGATAAGCTGCTCTGAAATGTTTTTGTATAGGAAGTGCTATAAGTATAATTTAACAACAATTTTTAATGCAACTTTCGCAATGTCTACATATATGTGTCTCCCAATTGATATCTTTGGGTCTACAATCTTCTCTAATACAGTAAGTATATTCACATGAGAACTATTCTAAGAAAGGCAGTCATGGATCCATGACTTATAGGTTCCTGAATATGCTCTGGATTGCTTTTGGGCAGATCACATCATTTTGCTTGAAAAGAAATCCATGACGAGTTTTTCCAACATCTGTTTCTTGATTATAAGTATTTCTTCTATGCAGCTGGTTCACTGAATAGTTCACATTGACATGTATTTCACTTCATTATACATGGTTCTGTATAAAGTTCTCAAACATACGGCTATGCCTGGTATCGGATAATCAGTGTTTTCTAACAGCAAATGTATAGATGGATGCACATTAATATCATTCACAGTTAAAAAAGCATATAGCATAATCTGTAAAGTAAGCAATAATATATAGTGATCACTTTTTAAAAAATTATTTTCAGACCCTGCAGGGTGCAATTATTAAAATGCAATAAATGCATCCATCTCATCCCTTTCCAGACATAGTGAAACTTTCAAGTTTGAAGATATTTTGTAAGTGATATCTTCAAGGACTACAACAATGAATCAGCACCATTCTCCCTTAGACTGCAAAACTGTAGTTGCAGTTTATGTAACTTATTTGGGGTGTTTTCATGAAGAATAAAAATGCATGTATTTTATCCATCAATTCTTTATTCAATGAATAGAGCTGAAAAATTAACTGTTCATAAATGAGGCCATCATCTAAGTCTGAGTTTCCTGAATAAAGCACTTAATTCAAAAAAAGGGAGGGACATTGGTTTTCACATTCAATTGCTCAAGATTGGAGAACGTGTCTTCTAAAAATTAGAAATCTTCCGAGAATAAGTCCAGCAATTTCACTATTAGCATCACTGTCAAATGCTTTTTATTTCAAGGTTAATTACTGTAAAAAGATGTAATCACACATGCCAATATGGTATATCCAGATTCAGAAAACAGATTAAAGACCTAGCAAGAATTGCTTAATGAGGGTACATGGTTAATGTACCTACAAGTTACTGGAAGAATAAAAAGTGTTCTCAAGAAAGAAGGAGGCACCTTGAGAAAGATGAGAGAATTGGAAACACTTGTACAGAATTAAGATCATCTATTGGGATGCATCTATAGACTGTTATTGAAATATGAAATACAGAGACAGAGCAAATTAAAAACTGCATGATAAAATGGATGCAAAACTTCAAAGAAGTAATTATAGTGGAACAATGGGAAAAGCTATGGAAAAAAATCAGTAAAATTCACTCCAACTCCAAATTCACTTCCCAGTTTGAAGGGAAATTATAAAAACATGTTTTATAGATGATATATAACCTCAAAAATAATTAACAATAAGGACAAATCATACAATAAGAAAAGCTGAAAATACTATGATGAAAAAGGAATATTCTACAGATATGGTGGAGAGAGAGAGAGAGAAAGGGAGAGAGAGAGGGAGAGAGAGAAAATCTCGAACATCCAAGCAATGTCCAAGTACCACCAATGGATAAGACAGATCCTGAAGAGCCAGCTCAATGGGAAAAACAAGATCCGTGTCACCAACAGTACGCCCTGCCAGTCATCAGACACCCTGCTGGTATAGTGATCTGGCCAAAGGATGATATGGAAGCTGCTGATGTGAAGACCCAGAAGCTCCTCACAATGTATGGAGGTTTCCACCCCAAGTCCAACACCCAGAGATTGTACACCAGCCACAAAGATGGCGGGCGGGGTCTGATGAGTGTCAAAACCACTGTCCTGGATGACACCAGAGCATTCAGGAGTACATCATTAAGATGGCATCCAAAGATGAGCTGCTGAGAGAATGCCTGAGGCAGCAGCAGACATGGGAGGAAGTACCATGGCAAGACAAGCCCCTGCATGAGATGTACCATCGACAGATAGCTGAGATGGCTGATACTGGGAAATCCTATCAGTGGCTGGAAAGGGATGGACTAAAAGACAGCACTGAGGCATTGATCATAACAGCACAAGAACAGGCACTAAGCACCAGATCCATAGAAGCAGGGGTCTACCACACTAGACAGTACCCAAGGTGCAGACTATGCAAAGAGGCCTCAGAGACAGTCCAACACATAGTGGCAGGGTATAAGATGCGGGCAGGAACAGCATATACTAAATGGTACCAACAGGTAGTTGGCATTGTGTACAGGAACATCTGTACCGTGTATGGGCTAGACCCTCCCAAGTCCAGATGGGAGATTCCACAGAAGGTTGTGGAGAACAACAGGGCTAAGATCCTGTGGGACTTCCAGATCCAGATGGACAGGCAGGTACTGGCCAATCAGCCAGATATCATGGTAGCAGATGAGGACCAGAAGACAGCGACGGTGAAAGATGTAGCAGTGCCAAGTGTCAGCAACATCAGGAAGAAGGAGCATGAGAAGCTGGAGAAGTACTAATCCCTGAAGGGGGAACTAGAGAGGATGTGGAAAGTAAAGGCCAAAGTGGTCCAGTGATGGTAGGAGCACTCGGGGCCGTGACTTCTAAGCTGGGAGAGTGGCTCCAACAGATCCCAGGAAAAACATCAGAGCTCTCTGTCCAGAAGAGTGCAGTGCTAGGAACAGCTAAGATACTGTGCAGAACCCTCAAACTCCCAGGCCTCTGGTAGAGAAACTGAGATTAAGGAAGACACGTACCACCCATAGGGGTGAGAGGGGAATTTATGTATATATTAAAAAAAACAAAAAGCAAAAAAACAACTATTGGAAGGAAATATACCAAAATATTCAGAAATTTTTAAAATAGAATTTGAACTGAAAATGTAAATATTTTTATGAGGAATAATTCCATAGATCATAAAGAAAAAGCATCATAACCTACTAAGACAGATGCTGAGAACAGCAAGAATCAATTTGGCACAACTTTGGAAAAGTGATACCATGCCAACAATACAAGAACGAGACACCAAAATTGGAGAATACACAATGATGGCAAAACTGAATGTGTATATTCATAATGGAAGTTGAACTAAATTTAAGCATGAATGGCTCCATTACATGCAACATATCTCACAGCAAGCAAGTTTAGATATTTGGACTATGGTTTTTAACAAAAATAGTTAAGAGATCAAGAAAAAAACATCAGACACAACAATTTAAATAAATGAAAGCAACAATCTCCAATATTTCAAGAAAAGTACAAATAACTATGTAGAAATTAGTGGCTAGCCATAATGAAACGAAATGGAAAGATTAGCTATTGAAAGTTCCTCCTTGTGATCTTTTTTTAATGTTTTCCTTTTTTTTTTTTTTTAACTGTGTTACAATATCTCACTTTTCTGCATCTATTCTCTTTAATCTTTACTGTCAGTTTGAAGAATGTATGGTGACTATATGTTTATAACAAACTTCATATTTTAAAGAGTGGGGAATGTATACTTATTCAGTTAGTATATGTTCTCAATCAGTTTTTTCTCCTCCTTTCTAATAAAATAGAATGTTATTTTGGTAAACATTATAGTGCCAGAATGCTATTTGATAAAGATTCAAAGTGAGAAGAAAAGTAATTTATTGTAGTTTATGACACCCTTTTGATCAAAACAAGAATGTTCTCTTCCTCATCATTAAGTTGCATAGGAAATTTATTTTGAACCAACAACATCAACATATTTGTTACATTTTCTCTTTGAAGGTGAAGACATTTTCATATGAATTTTTAAACCTAGGATGGCAGTGTTAACTGATATTAGAAAATAAGAATTTGGAATAAAGCTAGTATTAGCCATAAGTTGATAATTATATTTATTTCTTTTTAAGCAGGTATTTTTTAAACTAGAAATCAGAGGGGAAAAAAAATACCAAAAATGTTTGGATGGCAGATAGGGATGACTTTGGCGTGGTCTCCATCTACTTTCTGAAATGTGCAAGATAATAAACAGGTTCTGCTCTTTTTCCTGAATGATTACATGGCCATTCTAGGAAGATTTGGAACAGAAATCTATCTAGTTCTCTGGGCAACTTGCACATTTGAAAAAATAAAGGGAATCCTTATCTGCTCCCTAACATGGGTATTTTTTTTCTGAAGAAAGACAAACCCTAACCTGAGTTTGTTCACATTGCAATTCATCCCACCATGGATTCACTGGCAGCAAAATAACAAACTTTGTCCCCAATAAAACCTGTTCATTTTTATTTCTATCCAATCTATTTTATTGCTTGTTAGTGCTCAAATACCAGCCATAGACAATGGCCTATCAGAGATCTGATTTTTTTTTTTTTTGTATTGCAGTTTTCAGGCTACTCGAAAAGAAACAGACTATCAAGTGCAAGTAGGCCATGATATGTTGATGATTAAACTTGAGTCACCAGTTCTTTTGGCCTAATTACTTTGTTTAATATTTCCATTCTGAATGAATCATGCCTGCATCTTGTTAAAATAACAGCCATAGAAGTAGGTGATGGTAACACTGTGCATCAAATACTGTTATGAATAAATTTATACATATACATATACATATATCCATATCCCCTCTTGCCCCTATGGGTGGTACGTGTCTTCCTCAATCTCAGGTCTTCTACCAGAGGCCTAGGAGTTTGAGGGTTCTGCGCAGTATCTGAGCTGTTCCTAGCACTGCACTCTTCTGGACAGAGAGCTCTGATGCTGTTCCTGGGATCTGTTGGAGCCACTCTCCCAGCTGAGGAGTCACAGCCCCGAATGCTCCTACCACCACTGGGGCCCCTTTGGCCTTTACTTTCCACACCGTCTCTAGTTCCTCCTTCAGGCCGTGGGGTTTGAATCCGCTATCTTCTCGTTCCTGTCTACTACCACAATGCCTGGTTGATTGGGCAGTACTTCTTTTTCTGTCTAAATCTGGAAGTCCCACAGGATCTTAACCCTGTTATTCTCCACAACCTTCTAGGGAGTGGCTATCCTGAATCTCTTACACTTCTCACACTCCCCTTGTGAATTATGTTGTCTTTTGCCTCCTCCCCCCACCTGGATTGCACACCCTCCTTCCTGATAGCCTTGATCTCCCACATCACTCTCCTCCTCGTAGATACATTCCATCACATCATGTCACTCTCATAACTGAGGTAGGCAGGTGAAGCATTAGGGGTTTTTGGTCAAGGACCCCTACAGTAAGGTAGGTACCAGCTGGGATTCAAACCCGTCTCCCACATGACAGGGCTGTGCTCTAACCACTACACTATCTGCTATATATATAGTTTATTCCCTGAGGTTTGAGTATCAGCAAAGATTTTATGAAATGAATAGCTGAGAATCTTAGAAGTTATATTTAGTGCTTCCAACCACAAAAGCAGCTAGGAATACATGAAAAATCCCTGAGAAATGCTGCTACTTTTCAAAGACCTTTTAATTTCCCTTGAAATTCCTCAGGTATTTCTCCTGAGGTGAAATCTGAAATTCACTTCAAATTGTACTTTTAAACTGATTTACCAGCCATTCAAATAGCAGCAGTACAAGCATTTCCCTATTCCCATCTCAATGTTAGGTAGCCTTAAATAGACAGGCCTTTTTGTTACACAAAGATACAGGAACATACACAAAATGAAAACTTTGCAAGCAATGAATAATCTGATCTTCCTGTTGTGGGAAATGTATGCCAGAGAAGTGTGCAATTTTGTTCTGGTGTCTTGGCAACACTTTCAAGAATAGCTGTCAAAATATAGAGTGTGAAACTAGGCATTTATTTATTTATTTGTTTGTTTAATCAAATTTATATAGCCACCCATCTTACAAGGTGACTTTTGGTGGCATACAAGAAAACCAACCATTAAAATTGAATATAAAAACCAATTCAAGCAATTATATAATCAACTTAAGTAAAACTAAGATTGTGGGAGGGTGTCAGGCCCAGCCCAAGAACAATGACAAGACAGTCCAGTCCAATATAGTTCCTTTATTAGCTTGCTCCTAATAGACAGCATCTCGTCAGACTAAACCTATGCTAAAGCAACTAGTGGACATACCTCATGAGACTCTAGGGAGGGGCCACCCTCGTCCTCTTTGTCTTCCCACACTCCTGCTGTGGACTGAGAAAGCACTTGCTCTGGAATGTTCCCCCTCCCTCCTGATAACCTTGATCCTCCATTCCAATATCTTCCTCACTCATGCCATCCATTACAGAGAGTTAATTAAGATGTCATACGTGATGCAACCAACATGCAGACTCTGCTGTCAGGGGATCCCCAACCTGATTCAAAAAACACATTTTGAGGACTTTACTTGAGGTAAAGATTGGGGCTAATCTTACCTCAGGGAGGATGATGTTCCAGGGGGCAGATGCCATAGCAGAAAAGGCTGGTCTCCTGGGTCCCGTCAGATGGAATGCCTTAGACGGTGGGTCCTGCAACATACCTCTCCTGTTGGACCTGATGGGATGGGTAGAAGTAATCAGGGAGAGGTGGTCCCTCAGATAACCTGGCCTAATGCCATGTAGAGCTTTGGAAGCAAACTGGCAACCAATGCAGCTCATAGAGCAAAGGTATAACATGTGTCTTTCTAGGAACACCCATAACTGACCATGCCACTGCATTTGCACCAGCTGAAGCTTCTGGATATGCTTCAAGGGCAGCTCCGTGTAGAGCATATAGTAGTCCATTTGGGAGATGACCAGGGCATGAGTGACTAAGGCTTCACGATCCAGGAATGGGCACAACTGGCACATAACATGAAGTTGCACAAAGGCCCTCCTGGCCACAACTACCATTTGTCCTCAAGCAGGCATCATGAGACCAGAAGGACCCCCAGATTGAACACTGGGTCTGTTTGGGGTAGTGCAACCCCATCTTATACCAGAGATGATAAATCCCCAGATACAGAAGGTCCCCATCCAGACCCTCAAGCCTCCAGGCACTGGGACAGGACATAAACAGAAACTCTTAGTTCGTCAGGGGCAGCATCATACTGATGATACTTCATCCCATAGCAACACATGATCTCCCCCAGCAGTTTCATGTAGATGTTAAACAGGAGTGGAGAGAGCACTGAACCCTTTGGCACTCCACATAATAGGGGCCAAGGGTGGGATAGCTCACTCCCAATTAACACTGACTAGTATCCGCCCCATAGGAAGGAAGCAAACCAGCTCAATACAGTGCTGCCCACTCCCAAACCCCGAAGCCAATCCAGAAGGATACCATGGTCAATGGTATTGAAAGCTGATGAGAAGTCAAGGAGAGCCAGGATGATGTACTCCCCCCATCCTGCTCCTGCCAGAGATCATCCGAAAACATGACCAATGCCGTTTCTGTCCCATGTCCAGGCATAAAACCAGACTGAAAGGGGTCCAAATAATCAGCTTCATCCAAAGCCCGTTGAAGCTGCTGTGCAACCACCTTCTCCACAACCTTCCCTAAAAAAGGGAGGTTGGACACTGGTTGAAAATTGTCCAATATGGTGGGATCTAGTGATGGCTTCTGGGGGAGGGGGCAGACCAACACCTCCTTAAGCACCAAAGGGACAACCCCCTCTCTCAAGGATGAACTCACCTCTGCTAGAAACCACCCATATATCACCCCCCCAGAAGCCTTGGCCAACCAGGATGGACATGGGTTGAAAGAGCAGATGGCCAAGCTCACATTCATAAAGACCCTGTCCACTTCCTCAAGCCAGCAGGTTCAAACTGTTCCCAGATAACAGAACAAGACTGTAATCCAAGCATCTCCACAGGACCTGCATCAAGGCTGGAGTCTAACTGGGAACAAATCCAAGCAATGTTGTCCAACAGATGCTCTGAAAATTCCTCTGTGTGGCCTTGTAGGTGAATCAACAAGGTGAAACAAGGGCTCGGGCCACCCAGAACAAGGCCGATGGGCAGCAATCCATGGATGCAATAAGGGCAGAGAAGTATTAATGCTTCACCACCCTTATTGCCACAAGTTAGGCCTTAATAGCGGCTCTCATCTATGTTCAGTTAAGTTCATCCTTTGTTGACATCCAGTGGTTCCTGGATGACCTGTGATAAGCTCATGGCTGTCATGGTGGCCATGAACTCCTGAGCTACCTCAGTCTCTTCTCCCAGGGAAAGTAGATTGAAATCTCCTAGGACCATAAGCCTAGGGAATTCCAATGCCAACCCTGAGACAGTGTCAAGGAGCTGAAGCAGGGAGGTTGCTATGCAGCAGAGAGGCTGGTACAGCAGCAACAGTCCCAACTGATCCCTAGAACTCAACTTAAGGAACAGAGTCTTGCATCTGGAAACTAGTGGAGCAGTACCCCTGAAAACCATAACAGATTCCCAAATGACAACTGCCACACTCCCATTCCTGCCCTGGAGTCTTGGCTGATGTCACACCCTAAAACCAGCTGGGCACATTTTTGAAAGTGGGACCCCCCCCCCCGACCCAGCCACGTCTTGGTAATACATGCCAGGTCTACCCTCTCATCTGTGATTAAATCAGAGATTTTCATGGAGGAAAGCTTTATTACAGGCTGATCTGGCATTCAGTAGCAGAAGCCGAAAGCCAAGGGGTCCAAAGGCCTGCTGACCAGGAACTCAGGTTGAGATCTGAGGGCTAGAACATGAGACTGGTACAAAGCACTGTGCCCCTGTTCCTCAAGAGCAGCCCACCCCCAGCCTCCTGCCATACCTTCCCATACCCATCACCACCATGATACTCTATCCTGCCCTGATTCCCCTGAGTTCACCATCCCCCAACCACATGCCCTCCAGTGCCCAAAACAAGGGATCACCTCCCAACCATTAACTCATCCAAAGAGAGGAGGAAACAGTCCTCCAGGCACTTCGTCTCACACTCTTAGCACCGTGGAGGACCCAGAGAAACCCCCTCGCTTCCACAACCAATCAAACATAGCCTGCCCCCCCAACTGCTCTCCCCAGTTGGCTAGGGTCACCATCCAATACATACACAATACACACATACACATATCCAAGGGAAGTATGGTTGGTTTCTAACAAGAGAAACCCCACACCCTTCAGGACCTGGCTTCTGGAGCTGAAGACAAAAATGGCCTTTGCAAAGGGGGCGGGAGGATTGCACCAGCCTTCTGGAACCAGCCCTCCACTGCCACTACTCCATCACCCCTCAATGCTTACACCTTTCCGTTTCCCATGAAGGGAAAACCAGGCAGTCCTCAAAGTCCTGGGCAGTGTCCTGTCATGATCCGATAACCAAATCCACCAGGCCATCTGCCCCCAGGACAGGTTGAGTTGTCCCAGTGCTGCAGAAACATGGCTAGGCAACTCTATCCTTGCCAGCAGCACAAGGTCTCCATCTCAGTCTCAGTTTCAGTCTCTGGCCGGCTGGCAATGAGCTTCCATCGCCACTGCCAAAGCCTCCTGAACCTCCAATGCCCGCAGCCAATTGCTGCCCCTAGATGGATAAACAGCAGCAAACTCACTCTGACTAACCTTCTCACAGCAGCCCCCACAAAGCTCCCACTGTAGATGTAAGGCTGAGGGAACCAGGGAAACACATTGATCAGTATCAGCTGCCCAAGACAAAACCCAACATACCTGCTGTGGACTGACTTTGAGCAGTCCAAAAGAGAGGTAGGTAGGTCCCAATAGCAATACCTCCAACCAGTCACCATGTCTTCACAACTCCAAACAGCATCCAAACAACATCCAAATGGTCAGATAGAGCCTGTGGTTATATCACCATCCACTCTTGCTGCTCTCACTGCCATTTTGCAATGGTCTCTTGTGTAGATCTTGAACTTTCAAGACAAGGAATCCAATTCTTTTTGTCCCCACCCAAAGTCAAGAGGCAACTTCTTCCTCTCCCCCACTGTCACTGATGAAGATCTGCCACAAATGTTCCAGTAAACTTGTTCTTTCACTGTCTCCCTCCTTCTTTGCCTTTTCATAGAAGAGCTGGAGGGAGCAAAAGCCTTGTCAAGTGGTACTTAACCTGCATCAAGTGAGTATGAACTACTTCACACAGTACATTATGAGCTGTACCCTCTCCAAGTTCAAAGGGCAAAGTTTGAAGAAGGACAGAGAAGAGAAGCTCCCTGCCTTTACAATTTATAGGTCCATTGTGGGGGGAGGGGATGGGGTCTGCAGAGGGGGTAAAAAAAGTCAATGTTGTAGGTGCAGCTTCAAAGGAAAAATCAGAATTGTTTACTAAAAAGAGCTTCCTTTCTTCATGACTTTCATTGATGGTGGTAAATTTATCATTGTTCCAATGCCAGATAGATAATGACTATGGTGCTGCAATTTGTTTCTACATCCCTTACAATTAATAATATCAACATACTATAGTCCTCTAAAAGTTTAATGAAACAGTATTTCTGACAAGGAGAATCATTGTAGAGATAACCAATGTGAAAACAATAAGCAGGAGCTCTTGTTGTAATCCAATAATAACATTACAGATTTTCTTTTGTATTGATCTCTTCCTGTGGTTTTCACAGCAGACATTTCCTGAAAATATTGATGCAGAATAGCATTTCATTGTGGTTAAACCCTGACAAAGAAAATTGAATTTCCAAATAATTTAGAATTGCAGGTGAAAAGAGAGGAATGCGAAGTTTGACATACAGAAAGTTAAGCAAATTAGAGGAGACCATGATTTTTTTAATAGTACGCCTGAAGAACTCATTAGTACCAAGTCTAAATTAATCAGTGTAGGAGGAAGCAAGTGGGAGGGCAACAGCTAGCCAAAATAGTTCCTTTATGTCAATGTTATCTTGCTTATCATTCTACCCACAATGAGATAATTAAATCCCCTCCCCACTCCCAAAAAAGTTGCTATGTTTGCAGTTAAAACAAATGAGGAGTGCCCATGGTGTCCGTATCAAGAATCTTAAAAATATCAGAAGACATGCTTCTGAGACCTAAGGAAGCAACATATTGGATTGGATAAGTTCAGCTCATGGGAATCCAGTTCTCTAGAGGACCTTGATAGGCATGTACTTGCTTCATGGTCACAATGACAGCATTAGCATTAAACCTGAACAAGAAGTCACTTTTATAACTAGAGAGAGCAGGGGAAGAATTCCTCATAAGAATTGCCACATAATAACCACATGTCTACTATGTTATGAACATTTCTCCTCCTGTTTAAGCCTGAAAGTCATGCACAAGCCATGGCTTTGAAAAGGCTTAATGTTTTGAAAATTTAAGCCTACTTTTGGGAGTCAGAAGTATAGAAATTTGTGCAATAAACAGTACAGAAGCCTTTTCAAAGTCATGGTTTGTTCAGTCCAAGTTGTGTTCCTTTTTCCCTGTTTAAAATTGTATACCAGAAAAAACAAGGACAGGAGGAAAAAAATTCCTCTGACCTTAGTCTACAGCAGTAACTGGGACTTGGTGGTAAACTGTTTCAGGGCCCATTCAGCACTGCGTGAGATGTACAAATAACAGGCAGGATGTAAGTGGGAACTAGTATAACTCTTTCAATTTTTATGCATTCCATCTGTTCAGCTGTCCTCTAATACTCAAATTTGAATTATACTAATAAAAGAAACATTAACTCATCCCCCCCCAAATGTCTGAAAAATATTGTCACATATATTTTTATTGCTAGTATTTTTTAATGCAGATTTCATGCTGTGCTGTTTGCCAGCCAATCCCCACTGGTTTTAATGGAAATGGAGCTCAATTCATAGCTAGAGAGAGGCAGGATATACTTTGATGTTGGTGTGGGGAATGAATCTTAATAGATATGCTGCCCCATCTATAGCTCCATGATTTTTTTTTTATTATTATTCCTTCCTTCTTCGTTTTCACTG
This sequence comes from Python bivittatus, assembly GCF_059951505.1. Classification (NCBI taxonomy): domain Eukaryota; kingdom Metazoa; phylum Chordata; class Lepidosauria; order Squamata; family Pythonidae; genus Python; species Python bivittatus. The sequence goes on along the minus strand of NW_028277113.1, from coordinate 25,670,439 downwards.
CAGGTAATTTGATCATATTTTTAGAAGGAGAGAGGCCAAATAGGAATTTATCAATGCCCATAATTTGGGCTAGATTAACACTAATAGCAACAAAAAGCATCATGTTTTTAAATAGGTTAGTTTCTCACATTTAGATGAATGTATTGCATTTATCAGAAAATTATTTAGGGTAGGTAGCAGTTCAGGTGAACTCCCTGAAAAGACCTTAAAGATCAAGATAATAATGGGGATCTACTGCTCAGGGCTAGGGTATCCAGGGGTAGTAACATCCCCAGAGAGGGTCAAAATAGGCAAGAAGGTAGTTGCAGCATCACAGTCAAAGCCCTGACACTTTTATATGCGCATCAACATTGCATGCATGTAGCAAGGGGCAGAGCTTTGATTGTTAACACCACAACCACTTTTTTGCCTGTTTCAACCCCCTGTGGATGCTGCTGTCATGTGTGGATTCTCCTTAGGGGTAATTGTTCAGAGTGTGTGGAGTATTTTTCCTTCTCGTCAGAACAGAAGCATCACAGAGAATTATGTCTGTGGATTCCTTGGGGTTCTCCGAGCTTGGTTGTTTTCTTGCAAACGTTTTCTTGCTAGCACTGAAGATGTTACCTAGCTGGGTAACGAAACGTTTTCAAGAAAACAACCAAACTCAGAGAACCCCAAGGACTCCACAGTTCAACCCTGAGCTACATATATTCTCTTTTATTAGAATTATGTCTGTTATTGCTGCTCTTCTGAAGTGGGTTATTCATGCTAGATACATCACACATAATTACTTATTGCAGAAGTTATTCCTATGTAATCATTTAGCTATGTTAATCTCTTTGCACTTTAAATATAGTATTTTCCCCGTTCAGCCAAATTTATACATCAGAATAAATTATTTCTTAATGGAGTGATGCACATTTCTGCCAGCACCTGCTCTACAGTCCCCAGAAATGTCACGTTCTGTCCCAAAATTACCAGAGTAGGTAAGGGGGAAAAAATTAAGACTCTTTCTTTGCAACTTTTGATTGAGGAAGAGTTAAAGGGCCAAAGAGGATCCTTAAGCCTTGTGTTGTACTCTTTAACCCCTATCCCAAACTTCCCAGAAATTGGATCATTTTTGGTGTTTTAAGGATGGAAATGGATACCATAAAAACTCTGCAAAAGTTTAAGTTACCATGTTGTCCTGACTCCATCCCAAAAGCCTGGCAAAAAAGAAGATAGCTACTCAGTTGAAACCCTTTCACAATGTAAATACTGTAAGTCTATCCAGAACTTTTTTATACCTGGTGCCATTTTACCATTGGCAATAGAGTTCCTCACTTCACATGGACTAGATGGGACTTTGACACAAGTCAGAAGCTGATTCAACTCTGGCTTAGTCATCCTCCTGCAGCAGAAGGGCAGATCCTGGATTCTTTAAGTGTTTCTCACAAAACCTAGACATTGTACCTTTTAAATTTAACGACATGGAGATATTGTTATATACAATGGGAGTAATCACATTAACAATAATTCATTTATTTCTATCAAAACAAAAGTGTTGTTATCCTGCCCTGGCACTGTCTAGTTTTTGGAATATGGCCTCTGAGCCAGCTAAACTCATTATTTGTACCAGTAAACTGAATGCAAATGGGCACATTTTATTAAATAACATTGAAATCAAGCAGGTCTGGATCTGATCAGTGTCTGAATGGAGAGCACTTAGAAACATATGCATAAGGTTTTGAATTTTGTGATGGAAGACTGTTAATATACTAATATTAAAAATAAATCTTATTGTTTAACAAAAATCTGTAACAAAGGAAAGTGATTTCTGACAAAGTATAAACTAGATCAAAACTCAGTATTAATCATAATATTACTACTGATAGGACAAAATAGAATGAGCAGAACATTTTGGGATGAACTTACATGGATTGATTCTGAGGAACTAAAATCCATGGAGGATGTTAGCAGCAATTTCACATCAGCCAAATCAGACTCACAGTAGTCCACCTCCATCCCATTTAACTACAATTAAGAATCAAAACAGGGTCATAATACTGTCAGCCATGATAGAAGTAATAATGGGTGGGATGGGGGACCACCCAAGAGAACTGATACATAGAGGGCATCTTCTGAAATGCACCTAATTAAATACACTATATGCTGTCCATTCATACCTAGACTTAACTCCATCATATGAAAAGTAGTGTTAGTGTTTGTTTATTACAATAATGTACTCAGATTTCAGACTAAAAATCCTGTAAACAAAAATCAAGTGGATGAATATCATATTTAAAAGCAGAAAAGAGCCTGTGCAACAACACATGTAAAGCCAGTTCTTGTTCAGTTTATTTTAATTGGATGATTCAGTGGTATTGAAAAAAGAGTTGGCAACTCATAATCATGTATTACTCTGGGCTCTGCCTTACAACCACCTTAATATACTATCCTCCAATACTTCAGCTGGCAGAAAAGTAAGCTGGCATAAATTCTACTGCCTGACTGCCAGTCCCTATTCAGCTCCAGGACCAAGGCTGGTGAAGTGTTGCCCTCCCAGTTTTAATGTGGGATAAGTTAAGCAAAACAATTGGCATTGTTTTTCTTCCTACTGAGCACCACCTGCTGGCAGGAGAAAGCAATCACCAACCATTTTTTTTTAAAAAAAGGAGTGGGGCTGGGCATGTACAGGTGGGTGCTTGTATGGAAAATTTATTTACCTTTCACATTGTCTAAGGCCAGGTCACAGGAGTATATATTCTCTGAACACCTATCTGTTGTTTTTTGAAAGAGTGCAGGTCATAGGTGCTGAGGGGTGGCACAGGGTTAAGTAGGAGGAAGGCCTTCTGGTGTATTGCCCATCCTCCATGCCTCCAATCTGGCAGCTGGACTATTTTTGGCGAGGGTTTAGCACTCTTTCAAAAGAGTGCTAGATCCATGTTGAGATGTAGACTGACTTATAGGTTACAGACATGGAAGAGGGGCTGTGAGGAGCACTGATGGCACCAATCCTATGTATATAAGGAAAACACTGGTGACAGCCAGTTAGAGGGAAAACTCTACTTTAAAACTGAAAAAGCTAAAGTTAGCATTAAGCTGCCTCAGCTATGGGCTAGGTATGAGAAGAAGGCAGTGTTATGAGGACATTACTAGGGCAAAACCTGCTTCAATTAAGGGGATGTCAAGATAAATGGACCTGTTTTATGTCATCCCAGGCTCTCCATAATTGTAGCACTGAAGCAACCTCTGAGTGATAGCAGCATTATTCCCGGGTCCATTTATCCATGATTTTATATCCTCAGTCATGTCCCTCCCTGTCACTTTTTTTTCTCAACTAGAATTCCAAAAGTTTTATCCTTTTCCTGATTGCTTTCTTCTGCACTTTTGAAATATGGCAACCATAAATGTACACTATCTATAGTTAGGCTTTGTGGGGATTTGTTTTGATTTGATTTTTGGTCTTAATCTGCATCATGTTATGCTTACTTAAAATGAACTGTATTTGTCATTTGGTTGACAATTCACCATTTTAAAGAGATCCTTCTAGAATTATTTACTATCAATTTTTCTTTTTCATCACTCTGAATTATTTGGTATCATCTGCAAACTTAGCCAGCTCATTGCAAAACATTTTTGTACAGGTTAAAAAGCACAGGTCTCAGTATAGAACATTAATCTGCTTCCTACTCTGGGAAAATTGCCCATTTATCCCATTTCTTTCCTTTTTTTTTTTTCCAGCTAGTGAGCAATCCATAAAATGAAGGCCCTCCTATCCAACAACAAATAGGTTTACTCAAAAGCCTTTGATGAAAACCTTTCTCAAAGGCCTTTTGAAAATCATGAGACACAAAACGATTGCCCTCTCTTGCTGCAAAATACTGCAAAGAACTGCAACCCCCCCCCCAAAAAAAAGATTGCAGTAAGAAAAGATGAATGAGGTACTGATTACTGATTTCTAACTCCTCTCCAAGCAGAGAAATGTAAGGATTCTAGGGGATGATTAATTATGAGATAAATAAACAGGAATATGGATGGGTGGAAAGGGGATATGACCCAAAATGATGACTGAATAGGAAAAAATGAAGATGCTGAAATTAAGCCAGAAAAAAAAAAAAAAAAAGCTTCCTATCCACAGGTGCCAGAAACTGGAATACAGTATATGGTTCATGTACTGGTCTAGTCTTATGGACCAGCAAAGCATTGTGTACTCTAATGCAGTGTGAAAATAGAGTAGCTTTGCAATGTGCACATTCCTAGTAAAATCAGTGTAGCCATCCCACTGAGCAATTTTCATGAAAGCACTGCCACACCTATTAACCAAACTAAGCATCAGATCATCATCATCATCATCATCATCATCATCATCATCATCATCATCATCATGTTGCAACTCTGATGCTGTTTTCTGTTAGTTTTCTTGCATATTTGGTTGGCTGCTTGCTGCAAAAAGAAGGGGAAAAGAACAAAAAATCATCAGTGTGGTGAGCAGGCCTGTGTGCCTTAATGATACAAGAGCTATACTGATGATAGCTTAGCTACTGGCAGATTCAATCATAACAGTCAGTTCTTGGTGGACAGTCCAAATGAATGTGGTCCAAACTCATTCTCAGTAGTGAGCACAGAAGAGAAAAATTCCATACTGGATCAATTGTCATCCAGATCAGCAAGGACTGTATCTGATGCTATGGTTCCTGGGCATCAGTTGATAAATGGGCTACAGGGCTCAGCTGGTCCTGCTAGATAACCAGGATGGCCAGCCTAGAAGAGCCAGAAAAGTGAAGTACAGTAAATGGTCAGTTAAAGAAAAACAACAATCATAAAATGCTATTTCAAATCTTACCTAAAACTAGCGAATTTCAAAAGACAGTATTCAGTAAATTCTCAGGCTCAGAAATGGATGAACAGCAATTCATGGATCCATGAAGGCTGCTTCTGAGAACAAAAGCATGTACAAAAACTGAATTGTAAACATTGAAAAAAAACTAGCTGAAAATGCAAATAATATTGATAACAACAACACAAATGAAACTGAAGATAATCAAACAAAACTTTTGAAGAGCAACATCAAATTTTAACTTCTGAGTCAGATAATTATGATGATTAAAGGCAAGAAATGAATAATAGCTCTTTGCCAGAGATGGAACTGAAAGGAAAGATTCTGAACATATAAAAAAACTCAGACTATAGGGAAAGGTTTCCACTTTTGGAAAAAAAGAAAGACAAATAGGAAAGAACTATCAACAGTTTTGAAAGACACAATTTTGGTAGTAGAAAATATTGAAACAAACACATTGGCGGAAATTAATCAACTAATTTATAGCACAGCAGCAGTGATAACATCAGAGTTGGAATGCAATACTCTTTTAAAAAGGCAGCAAAATCAATCACCAAAATAGAAAATTTGATTGGAAAGAAAGATCAATAAATTATGAACTGATATCAGCAATCTGAAGAATTTGAAGGAAAGAAAATTGAAAAATAATGAGGTCAAAGAAAGTTTATAGAAAAGATATAATCTTGGCACTAAGATGATTAAAGAATCTCAGATGAATTAAAACAATGAGTTCAAAGAAAATTGAACAATATGAAGGTAGAATAAATCAGTTTCAAACAAATCAGTGGTTTCAAACAAATCAGCATTTGTTTTATAAAGCATTGCTGGGAAATACTACAAACATAGATTCTAATAAAAGATGAAAAATTGCAATTGTGGAGTGACATATGGGAAACCCAAAAGAACATAATAAAGATGCATCACGGATAAAGAGGTTGAGGAAAATATTGGCTCAGTCAAAATGGATGATACAGTCTTAACATCAGAAATAATTAAAAGCAAGCAAAGAAGGTTAAGAACTGGAATGCACAGGAAAAGATGAAGTACGTGGATTTAGCTTAAATATCTATTAACTCTCCATTGAACTGGCCATTCCGTTTAATAAAATATTAGTTGAAGAATGGATGGCAACCAATGCAACAATTTAAATAATGAAAGACAGAGACAAGGGTGTAGTTGTAAGGAACTGTAGATCAATTGCTTGCTATGTTCAAGCTGCCATCTGGTATATTAGCAACCGCAGATTTGAGTTATATATTCAAAAATTCATTGTATCCACCCAAACAAAAAGGTAAAATGCTGAAATTCATAAGAGACAAAAGATGAAATCCTGATCGATAAAATTATATTGAAAAACTCCAAGCAAAGAAAGCACAACTTACATATGGTTTGCATTGATTATATAAAGATGTTTGGTTCTCTTCCACACAGCTGGATACAGAAATGTTTGGAAATATTTGGCATTAGTGCGAACATCCAGAATTTTGTAAAAGAAGATATGAAATAGTAGAAAACTACTTTAAGAAGAAATGAAAAAGAAATGGAAATTTCTTAAATGGAAATATAAGAATCAGGAGAGGAATTTTCAAGGGGATTCATTACCTATATTACTTTTTAACATCTCAGTGATACCCTTCATTTGTATCCTGAATAAAACAGAGAGAGGGAGAAGGAGAGAGGGAGGAAGGGAAAGAGAGAGAGAGAGAGATTTCAGATTCAAATCACTGGTGCCTATTTGGAAAGTTGCTCCATTGGTACAAAGAGACGATGTCAAATTTGGTGGTTGTTTTCTCTGAACACTGGCTTTTTATCTACATTATTGATGACACAATTTGCTTTACTGCATGGTTCGTTATTGTTCATCATAATGCTGATTGTATGACAGACAAACATGGTAGAAATCTAAATGAAATGCATATACACAAAAGAATTAGTTTAGCATTATGGGCATGGGTGTCTTTGCATCTAAAATATATGCTTCAATAGGCTTTCCTATAAACATTCTTAATTCTTAGGCATGTTACTGCCTTTAGATGTTTTCTTCCATTACTGTCCTTCAGGCAATTCCTTATCCAAATCTCAAAAGCTAAATGAGATAATACATGATGACATTATAGTCCTTTTGTTCCATCAGTGAAACAGGGAGGGATAAGTTATTTTGGGCCATAAAGGATGTGAAGTTCACTCTGTGATTTTTCTGTGATCTCTTTGTTGATTTCTTTGTTCAGAACTAAGGTTTTCTGAGCTCAGAATATTTATGGTATCTTTTTTCTCTGTTCCTAGCAACTAAAGAGAAGAACAGGAAATAAATCAAAGTAAATTTAATAATTTTGAAGAATATATCCATACTGGATGATATGACAGAAAGAAACTAAAACAAGTTCTACAACATGCCTATGGTTTTAAAAAAGAGTTTTTCTGACTCTTCCAATACATTCCTTGACTATTTCTTGTATCAGATTATGCCTTTGATGACTGGCAAATCATCTTTATGGAAAGAAAATCAAAGCCAGTTGAGAGTAGCAAAGCACTCAAGCCACAGGAAACAAGTTTTTCTTTTGCTGGAGCAACTGATACATTCTTCAGAAGAGTCAGAAAGTGGCAATACCAAATATATAAAAATACCCAGTTTCTCTTGTAGGTATTCCATGATCCATTGCTGGGACAAACAACCAAGAACATGTTTCTGCAGGTTACTGGCTGGAACAACATGATGGAAATCAAAAGTGTTTTGTTCTCTCTAACCTTGATGAGCTCCTGATACTCTGTGAGCAGGTTGTAAGCTATAGTCCAATCTGTATCAAGGAAACAACCTCAACCCAGATATGGAATCCATTTTGCTTACTGCTTACAACACAGTTCTCTAGTACTACTGAACAACCTACAACCTGCTTACCAGTAAGCACTGATGCTAGGGGCTGCTGTTAGGATCTTAAGCATTCAAAACTGTGCTCTGCTACTGAAATATAGTTCCCATTGTATAATTGCTTGTGTCTGGTTCAAGCTGAAGCTGTAAAGCTGAGATGAAGAATGAATATGGTTATGTTCTGGGAACACACTGACACTTACTACTTTGTGCTGCAAAATCCTGACAAGATCACTTCAGTCTTTCCATTAGCAATGATTCCATGAGGTTCTTGACTAATTCTTCTCCCTATATAGGGTTAATTTAGGAGACTCGTATAAACCACATTTTTTTTTAACAGATTAGCAATCCAGTCTTAATCACATTTCCATTCAAGAAATCACCTTATACCAATTTGGACTATTTGTTCATCTAACCAAATACTGTATATTTTTACATGTACTACTGTACTCCAACGTTATGCAGAGTGTTTAATGCAGAAATTGGAAACTGAACCTAAAAGTTTCTTCATGGAAAAAAAATATGTTTACTGATCTCTGGCCTTTTTCCTACTCAAAGGTAAGCTCCATTGTTTTCAATGGAGCTTCCTTGTAGGTAAGTATGCTTGGGAGTGCAGTCTTCATATGATTAATGATTAATGATTAATCACTCTGGTATTTAACCGGAAAACTAGGAAGGAAGGGAAACAGTTCCTTTCCCTCCACTTTGGACTGATGCCAATGGACCATAATCTGTGGCAAGCAATCTAATCAACCATCTCACTTTCTGCATGCTTCCTTACAAAAGATTTATATCACATGTGATATAAGTAATAAATGTAATACTATGCTATATTAACTGTAAATATGCCAAGATAAGAAATGTATTTAAATCTACAGCATTATATAAGGAAAAAAATTAAGTTAAATAAGAATAAGAAATAATGGGGGAAAACACAGAATCTCTTTTTTTTCACAAAATAGATCAATGAATATTATACTGATTATAGCTGACAGAAGGGCTGTGAGTTCATATTTGAACAAAATAATTGTACAGTACGGGTATCAGGGATACCACAGCTGTGTAATTCACTAGGGACAGAATGGGAGATGATGGGAAGTCGTCTTCTTTCCCTCTCCCTCTCCGTCTCCCCCTCCCCCTCCCCTCTCCCTCCCCCTCCTCTTCCCCTTCCCCTTCTCCTCCCACATACATTGCTATCTCCAATAATTAGGAAGTAACTCTCCAGCCCAGGATATTACATGTTCATGATTTTGGTAGCATTTGTAGTGTTTTCGTGTTTTAATGTGGTTTGAGCTGCTAGTTTTATTTTTTGTTTTTCAAACTATATACCAGTATTTTTGTGCTGTTAGCATGTTGAATGCTTTAGGAATGGAAATAAATAAATAAGTACATCCATGTATGGTAGGCATATTTCTCTTCTGATGGATTTTCCTTCAGTTGTGCTTCATGGGAGCATAAAATTGTTACCAGGAATTACCAATGTATGCATACTTAAGAAATAGCTATTTTTCATAGAATACATCAAGCCAGAATAGATTGCCTTGTTACTAATAATCAGTACAATGCAGTACAATACCATTATCCTGAATTTTTCCCCTGCTAGAGTTCAGTTATGAAACAGAATTTACTTTTGGTTTTTTTCAGTGATGAAGAGAATTCCATAGATACTCACCTGGGTGGAACCTGTTGTTTTTTGTCTTCTTTAGTGGTGAGTGTGACTCTCCTGTTTTTTATTGTACAATCTCCTCTCCAGTGTTTTGCAGTGTCCTATATTTCAAGGAAATCCCAAAGGAGAACTTAAGGGTGGGGGGAGAGCTCCAGATGGGCTTTTCAGTGGGAGTTAATATAATGGAAAGATGTGCAAAAAAAATGACCCTGAGTAGTAACAATCTCCATTATTTCCAGAAATAAAACCAGCTTGGAAATACTACCCAAAGAAACTCCTTTGAGGACGATGTCTTAGTTTACAAATACTTTATCTCTCACTTAGGCAGTAGAAAGTGGATTCTTAAGGTCTTCACTTGCATTATTTTTATAAAGTTCAGTGGAATATGTCAACCTTTCTAGATGGTTCAAAGTATGGGTAGTGGGCTAGAGGATTCTTTTGTTGCTGTTGTTGGTTTGTTAATAAACAAAGAATAACTTGAAATAAGACCTCTGAGGCTATAACAGTATCTGCAGCACACTAGAGAAAAATCTAATCCATTTGGCTTTCACTTTTGCTAATTTTCATGGCAGCTCTTTTGGTTTCTGTTATTGCTACTTCTACTGGACAGTCTGCTTCCTAGTATTTCTTGTGTCCCTTATTATTACTCCATGTTATCCACAGATAAATCAATATTTTTACTGATTACTCCACATCCAATGATTGTTAGCTGTAACCACCATTATTTTTGGTGAAACTTCTTTCATCATGAGGAAAATCTTCCATGTTTTAAAGAAAACGTAATCAGAATTAATTTTAGCAAGGTTGGGTACTATATATTGGTTCACATGTATGGTCAGTGTTGGATGTGATATTTATTAGCCAGTATGCATGATGAATTGAATTGATTGATTGTTTCAATAACATGTTATATTACAGTTTAGCATAATGAATCTTTCAATTTAAACATTAAATGTGAAAAGTTTAGACAGTCTTTCATACCTAACAGCAGTTACAAATCTAATATACTGGATAAAAACATTAATTATGCACAGGATACAACATAGGTTTGATATATATTTGATGAGTATCTCATGGGTCTGAAAGTCCAGTTCAACTTCTATGAATTATAAAACATGTAATTAGGAAGCTGGAGACATGCATAACATGATCCAGATTAATAACTGTAAGACAGAATTTATGCTACATTTCTTATATTTTTCCTACATCTGGAAAATTCTTAAATAAAGCTGGTTATTATCCATGAGGAGTGATCTAGTTCTAAGACCCCATGCATTGTCTTGTGTCCAAGGAAAATTTGAAATAGAAGTTTCCTGGCCCTTATTATAGTAAATATGCATCCTTACTGAAGGACTGGAATATCTTAATGCACAATTTCATAAATCACACTTGAACATATCCAAATTTGTGCCCATTGTTAGCCATATTTATTTTGGGAATAAGATAGGCCTCTAGGTCAACTCCATGCTCTTTTATCCCATTGCATATGAAATAAAAGAGGATTAAGCATTTCCAGTGTGCAATATGCATCTTCAAAGGAAGAGGTTGCTCTCCAGTAGGTCCTTCATACTCTTAATGCCTCCTAGTCAGATTCAAGGTTCTGTGATTGATCTTTGTAATTGGGCAAACACCAGATCTACTGTCTGTTCTTTGGCAAGAAGGTACATTAAAACAAAAGCAAAAAAGCTGGTAGCTATTAGGCAAAAAGATATTGTAGAAGAGCTATTATCTCTTATATCTAATTGCATAGATTAGGAACAGAAACTAAGAAGTAAGCCAACTCTCTCATTTATAATCATATGACCTCATTATAATTGGATCTACAAAGTTCATTTTACACCATGATTGTACATGAGTATCTATAAAATATAATGTTCTTTACCCCAGCATGGAAAAAAAAATTACATCATCTATGCAAATGTTCTTTTCCCTGTATTGCAGCAGAGGGCATTGTGCAACATAAGCATAGGTGTGCTTCTTCTTGCAATCCCCCAGCTGTAATGAAATGAACAGGGTAACTCTTGTGAGCAATATCCATGTGTACTAAGGAATGTATATACCCTTAAGAAATTATTATACCAGGGTCATGGAGGGGGAGGGGGAGCAGGAGGAGAAGGAGACAGTTATTTCAGGCTATTACTTTGAAAAAGAGAAGTAGAAAATAGTTCATTGCTAATCTTTTAAAACATAAACATAGGAGTTTAAAAGATGAGCTGCTGTTAAATTGGCTTTCTGTTTTTCTCTTTGGAAGGGAAACAGTGCATGCTCATTTTGTAAAGGAAAAATAAATTCTATAATCCAGGGCAACTTTCAATAACTGGTGCTTTCCTTTTTAATGGTAAAACAGAAGCCCATTGAATATCAGAATGTAACAATTAAAATATTAAATACACTTGAAGGATATATTCAATTTGCAAATGGAATATGGTAGAAAGAGAGGCAGTCTCATTTTCATTTTTCTTAGAAAACATAATCATAAATTTTATTTGAGAAAACACTTAAGGCATTTTCAATGAAAAAAATGTCTAATTTGTTTCTATTCATATCAACAGAAACAAGTCTAGAAGGGTTTTTCTTGATCGGATGAATACTTCTGAGTTCAGGGAATTTTGATTCAGTTAGGGAATTTAAGTCCTGAAGTAGTGAAATAGTGATATTATTTATGTGTTATAATCTAAAGTAGATAGTAGCGTTTCACCCATTGGTTTCACCTCGAAGTATAACACAATGCAAACAGTGACACAAAGAAAACAACAACAACAGCAAGGAAATGATATGGCCTTCTAACCCAGATGAGAACGAGTTCAGAACATTATTCAGAGTGCAGTGCTGACTTTCAAAATGTTTTTGGTCAGTGCCAACGTAGGGAGGACCTAAAGTAGAAAAGCAATATAGACACAGAATTTATCAAAAGAACATAAGCAAGGTTATTGTGAATCAGATGAGAAGTTTACCTGCTCCAAAAAATTTTTTCCATTGTGGACTACGGCAGTGTTTCTCAACCTTGGCAACTTTAAGATGTGTGGACTTCAACTTCCAGACATCCCCATGCTGGCTGGGGAATTCTGGGAGTTGAAGTCCATACATCTTAAAGTTGCCAAGGCTGAGAAACACTGGTCTATGGGAAATATGGAACAAGAAATGCACATGGTAGACCTTGAGAAGTAAGAAATAACTGAAAAAGAAATCATCTGGAAAAAGAATGACTTGATACTCAGTGCCTTAGAAGCATTCATTCCCAACCTAATACCAGACTTGAAAGGTGTATGCTAGCATTTAAATGAGCAACAGCAGATCTGTTTTTAAACCAATCCCAGTGCATTTGAAATATATATATATTTCTGCTCACATTATGATGCCTGTTGTACATAGAATAGGCTTGAGAAATTTCAAGGGAAGACCAATAAGCTTTTAACAGATCAGCAATCTTTCTCAGATGCTACACATCTCTGCAGTATCTTTGATTCGCAAAGCACAGTGGGTGATGAGCCTGTATGTATAAGAAAAGTAGATACAAGGATATGACAGAGGTGAGTTTGGCCAACTCTAGCCATCTTATTCAAAGGACAATGAGTTGGAGAAAGGACAGTTGGAAGGAAACCAGCATAGCAGTCCATGACATGGGACCAGCAAATTCCACCTAGCTCAGTGAACTTTGCCTCTAGCGTTAACCATTTCAAATGATATATGGTAGATAACCAACAAGAAAAATGAATTAAAACAATGAGGGCATCTTTTCTCCTCAAAATTTCTTTGGGCTCTTAATCACAGCTGCATTAAAGTGTGTTCCTCCAGTCCTTGAGAAAATATGCTGGCATGCTTTGGACTGCCTTCACTGCTGACTCTATTACAGTTTTAATGCAGTTAAGGAAAGCAGTAGGTGGATTCTTCTGGTTTTGTTCCCTACTGAATACAGTATCACCAGCTGATAATATCCTCCTCTGGGGAGGAGCAAGTTTTGACAGATAGCTGAAGCGGAAGGTTTACCCATTTGTCAAAAGCCACTTTGGTTTTGGAGCAGCCTTTTGTGTAAGCTGAAAGTTGGGCTCATTTTGGGCATGGGCTTAGCACTATTACAGAATAATGCTACTCAGAAGCAGTGCTAAACCTGTATTAACTCCCCTCCCCCCCCCCAAAAGCCCTCTACCCATCAACCAAAAAAGTGATTCTGTCTACCTCAGCTTTGGCTTAGAACAAGCTCTTTGGGGACCCAAAATGGGCATCATTTTGTGCTCCATCTTTGGCTTGTCTGAAATACAATCAAATGGCTCGGGATCAGGAGGGGAAGCAGGGGATGAGCAGTGGGTGGGGGAAATAAGAGAAGCCACCAGACTGAGATTAGATCCATGGTTTTCAGCCACAGATACCTTGACCAGTTTTTTTGTGAGTTTCCAAAGTCTGATCACTTTTCCCCATTTTCTCTTTATGGTAAGTTCCTTCGGTTCATCCACGATAAATGGGTGTCAGCCTTGTGAGGTAGTCCAGACAGGTTTATAGTAAGATTACATTAACAGAATCTTGCAAGTCTGAAAGTACATTTCTCCCTCCACCCATCCCTTTTACAGCCCAAGAAACTAGGGAAGGTCTCTTCTGAGCTTCTTGCCCCGCCTACATTCCTGCTGTGGACTAAGTTGCCTCTTATATGACCATTCCCTTGGCTGTGTCTCTTTGCCTGTCTCCCAAGGTCATTCCCACATACCATTACAATGGGGGAGAGGGGGAAAGAAGCAACCTAAGCTCTTCTTTCTCCCTGCCCTCCCCACTTATGCACACACTGACATCTAATGACTAGCACTCTATCAAGCAATACTAGTCCTTTTTAAACACACACACACACACACACACACACACACACACAGGAGGTTACAGAACACCTAGTAAGCCTTTTGGAAAGTGGAGGTCAGGCATTATGTGGCCAAATATTTCTGTGGAAACAAAAGGTCTCATCTCCACTGTAGTTCAAACTAAAATGGCCTGGCAGGCAATGTCAAGCAACCCAAGGGGAGAGGTTGTCCCTCCACTAGCATAAAATATCCAAGAGGAGCTGCACAGATCCCAGCCCTGCCCACATCATCTACCTCATAATCTGTGAAGCATCCTAGGTTGTTCATGCAACACATTTGCATTGGGAAAAGATGAATTTGATCTTCCTCCATGGTGGGCTGGGAATGAGCCATGGCATCAGGAGAACATGTCCTTCAAGAATAGTTAGCACTGTTTTTTAATGAAATTTTTCATTTAAATTCGACATTGTTATTAAGCTAAAAGATCAGTGGTAAGTGTGCAGTGATAGTAAATAATGTACATTGATGGAGCATATTTAATTATTTGTCAGTGATCCTATTAAAAACTGCAGGAATTTTTGCAACTAATACAGCAATTATAATTAAAGAAGTGCCACCAAATTCAACAAAAATGAATTTCGATATTTTACATGAATATACCACTGTTCAAAGGCTGCATTTAAAGTTTGATTTTAAAATCTTTGAATCAGTTCTAGGAAACTTCCAAGACATCTTTTAATTGAGAGAGATTCAATGCACTTTTGTATATTTGCACATTATTGATTTGATCTGATGATTTGAATTAATGATTCAATTCAAATTGAATCATATATTCAGGCTGAATCTTGGCTGACTTACATATCTCCATATTACAGTATAAAGAACCAAATAATTTTTAGAAAAGTCAAAAAGCTCACTGCTTTGGTAATTTGAAAGTGCCAAACCTAATGCAATCTCCACAATAAACAAGCCACATTAGCCATCTGTATTGTGAATGTGACAATGGCGCAATCTGGATATATAACAGAAGGCGCTTGCTGGACCTGCCTCTTTTCTCCCTGACCTCCCACACGTTCAGCCAGAAGGTGAGCTGTGCTCATGTTTGCTGAAATAGGAGTGCAACTATCTGCATGATCTCAGGTCCTGATTTATTAGAATTTTAGATTATACAGCATACTCAAGATGCGCTAAAGAAATACAGTTGCTCTTCATACTTCTAACTAAACTGTACACATAGAAAAAACCCTGGAAGGTATTTTTTCTAAGGATCCTTGGTTTTTCAAGTTCTGAGACTGGGAACATTATTTTTTCACCATTTCTTTCCATGCATATGTGTGTGTGTGTGTGTGTGTGTGTGTGTGTGTGTGCAGCTGAAAGAGAATTTTACACAAGATTAAAAAAAAGTACAGAAACTTAAACACAAAAATAGAAAAAAGAAAAAGGATATAAAAGGATAAAAGAAAAAGTGAAGGACAGCAAAAAAACAAAGAAAAAAGAAAGAAAAGAAAGAAAAGATATCTAAAGAAGCAACTTCCAATCTTCTTTGCAACATGATAATTGCCATCCCTACCCTCCCAAATTACATATCTTGGTTCCCTTCTTCCCATAAACAACCCTTTTTAATCAGTGAATCCCAAAACCACCAATTCATTTTTATCCATTTTCAGCAAAAAATCCATAAAGGCTTTCCAGTCTTTTATAAAAGTAATTGTTTTTCCCTCCTTAGTCAAACAAGTCAGTTAGCCATCTTTGCATAATCCTTGTTGGATATTGTTGGAAAACCACCAACCATGCATTTGACTAAGGCCTAATAAACATTGAAGAAGAGCAGGTAGAGTTGTGTTCTTTGCTAATCTCTTCTGTTATTAAGCTGGTTTCTGCTGAATTAGACCATTGGTCCATTTTAGTATTGTTGACATTTATTGGCAACATACTGTACTATGGATCAAATGATAGCTGGCTTAGGTCATGTGGTCTGCTCCCTGGATAATATTTTGAACTCTGCTTCACTGATGAAAGAACATTTAGCACTATCAGACTATGTACTAACTAAACTTTAAGTGAAAGTAAAATTATCTAAGTAAAATTTCTTGAAGTATCAGTAGAGAATTTAGAGTACTGTATTAACTGGTATAGCCTCTACTCCACCCGAAATAAGGCTGATACAGTTTTGAATGCACCTTCTCCCACAAATATGTTTGACAAATATGTTTGACCATTTTTAGAACTGTTAAATTAATGTGAATAATTCTTGTCCAATCTCTCCACACTACTGCAATCAGTGGATTTGTTGCAGAAAGACAAGAAATGGAAATGGCTAGCAGAAGGTGAAAAAACTTTTCAGAGAGTGAAGCAAATACTACAGTATAAAGCAGCAAGTAAAGCAAACGCCAAATAAAGGACTGAGGTTATTCTGTGATATCTCAACATATATCATTGAAGCAGTTATTTCATATATCATGATTTGATGGAGAAGATGCCTCACCAACTTCTGTGCACAAGTGCTGTGTGTACACAAGTTTCTGTTACAAGTGGACCCACATGGTTTATTGTTGGATTCATAACAGCTTGCTAAAAAGTGAGGAAAGGTTGGGAATTATGGTTTCTGCAGCCATTTTTGGTAAAAGCCTGCGTTCCATTTGCTGCTCAGAATAATGTGATATGCAGAATTTCCTGGCTGCCATTTTAGATCCAGAAGTGGGGTTAACGATATGTCTGCCAGCAGAGTTCACTGTTATTTAGGCTGTACTGTTATTCAAAATAAAATTATTCCCATCAAGATGTATTGTATCTGGCAGAGAAGCATCACACATAAATGCACAGAGCACTAACCTTAGAGCAACATTTAACAGGATTCAGCTTTATTACACCTTCTCTTCTCATTCTTTTTTTTAAACTGAATCTAGCAGACTTTAATTCTTTAACTAGTATGATTTGCAAAAACAAGAACAACAACTGATCTCTCTAGTTCTGAAAACCTACAGGATATTACAATGTCATAAATCATGGGTCTTTAGTCACTTGGCACTAAGACAAAAATTATCTGTAAAACATATTGCATAAAGCTTATATACCCTTAGATACTCTAACACAGCTGGTGTATGAATGATTCAATTGAAAGCTACAATGATTGAAAGATAATAGTTTAAAATTAGTCTGCCTTGCCTCTAAAGGGATGGAAATCTTAAAATTCAGCTTATTTCACATATGTCTGCTCACCGCATTGCAGCATTTTTAAATGAAGCAAGCCATTTGACAATAGAACAGAAAGTGCCTATTTGAGACACCCTGAGATGGAGAATAGATAAAAAAATATTTACAAGTTTTCTATTTTATTTTGGGAACAAGAAAAAGCACCTCTTTTGCCAAATACCTTCTTGGTGAATAGAGAGACAGTTTCAAGGAAAAACAGGAAAGCATACTGAAAAGACCCCACTCCCACACTCCCTGAACAACATAGCTTATATTCTGAATTCATAGAGAGATGAACGCAAGTATATTGTAAATCTAGCTATTGATAGTTACTGTATTGTTTAGAAAGATGCGATTTCAAAATGACAGTGATGGACTAATATAAGAATTTGGTGACTGGAGGTTGAATAACACTTGACATTAAAAAGGCAGTGAGGCTAGATATTTGGGTGGATAAAAGGAACTAAAAGGCTTTTTCCTTTGGAGACTTTTATCTCAAAAAACAAGGCCATGCCTTGGAGGAAAGAGACATATTTCAGATTTACAACTTCCTAGGGCAGGGGTAGGCAATCTTCTTTGCACTAAGGCCATAGCCACATAGGAATTATTATTATTGGTCAGATGTTTAGACTGGATCTGGCATTTTTATCCACCTATCAAGTCCTTCCCAAGGACCTGGAATAGGCAGATGTTGCTTGATGGTGTTAAAGGTATCATTGCAGGATGAAAGCTGTTCCAAGTAAAGCTGCCTTTTGCAATTGACTAATGGTGATTTTGTCAATGCTGATGGTCTTCAAGTGGTGCTCCAGATGTTTTGGGATTGCACCCAAGGAGCCTATTACTGCTGGTACTGTCTTTGCTTTCTTTGCCACAGTTGTTCCTATTTTTATTTGCAGATCTTTATATTTTGTGATTTTTCTCCAGTTCTTTCTCTTCTATTCTGCTGTCTCCAGGTATTGCAGTGTCCACTATCCAGACTTTTTTGTCTTTCTTATGAACAGTTGTTAAGTCTGGGGTGTTGTGTGGCAGGTGCTTGTCTGTTTGAATTCTAAAGTCCCAGAAAACTTTAGCTTCTTCATTTTCTATTATTTTCTCTGTTTTGTGGTCCCACCAGTTCTTGCTTGCAGGCAAGTGGTATTTCTGCAGATATTCCAATGCACCATTGTGGCTACTTGGTCATGCCATTGCTTGTATTCAGTCTGTGTGATCTTCTTGCAGCAGCTGACCAGGTGGTCCACTGTTTCTTCAGCTTCTTTGCAGAGGTGGCATTTGCTGTTTGTTGCTGTCTTCTCATTTCTGGCTTTGTATGCATTTGTTCTTAAGACTTGGTCTTGTGCAGCCAGAATTAGCATTGCATTGCATGCATTGCATGCATTGCATGCACATAAAAAGGGGCAGGGCACCCATCACCTGATGGCATCCATCATTTTGAAGCCAGTGACCATTGCTGCAGATCCCCCTGAAGCATGGCCAAAGTCAAAAACTGTCTCTTTCTAGCAGGCCGTTTTCTCTTGGCAGATCATCTTTCCTAAGTATGAATGGGTTGTTCTCTATAAGGAGTATTAATTGCATTCTTGATTGATATGTTTTCTCCATAGAATTAATTTAACAGGATCCTTGTTTTGAACAGAATAATTTCCTGGAATAGTAAAGAAATGTAACACATTTAGAATTAATAGTTTTTGTGTCACAAACATCACAGGATATTGACCTAAAATGTAAATACTAATTTAGCATAATATACTTTACTCTCTTTGACTGTCAAGCAGGGTATAAAGAGAGAAATTGGGGCAAGTTATACAGTTGTCAGGCCCAGCCCAAGAACTGTATAACTTGCCCCAAGAACAGGGAAACAATCCAGCCAAGTTCAGTTCTTTATTGCTTACACCACATAGACAGAATCTTGCCAGACTAAATCTGTTCTATGATAACCTAATGATATACTCTGGGAGAATCTAGGGAGTGGCTATCTTAAGTCTCATCTTCTTCACACACTCCTGCTCTGGACTATGCTGCCTCTTGTCTCCCCCCTTTCCTTCCTGGAATATGCCCCCTCCTTCCTGAGAACCTGGGTCTCTACTGCATTCCATCACTCCACCTTCCCCTTGATAGATACATTCCATCATAACAGTTCCACAATTCAGTTAGAAGGTGGAATTAATTCCAGATAGCTTTTCTGACTTGTAGACTCTGTCCAAATGCTTTTACTAAGTCACTTCTCCCCCTGACCAGGGACACATGCAAGGGAGGATCAAAGTCTGTGAAATGTAGGTGTGGCATCTCAACTGAAGCTCTGCCTCTTTTCTACATGTATACAAAATTCTTTCTTAGAGAATTAGAGTACCAACATTATTAGTAATATTATTTCTAATCCATCCAGTAATTGTAATTCTCTGGGCAGAATTCAGCACTATTAAAGCATGAAAAATTTCTAAAACATTAAAAAAAGAAGACCAATGATAAAACAATAGCATTAATCTATTAGGTAGCACAGAAAAATAACTACTGAAGTACAGTGTGGGCAACTAAAGACAAGCTTCTTTCACAATAGATGAAAACTTTGGGGAAATTGGAGGTCAGATTTTGACACAGTATTATCTGCAGCTGCTTTTTTACCCAAAGGACAAAAGGTAGTGAATCTCTTCCCTTGAGGAAGGGCAGAAAAATCTTGGACACCCTCATCTGCTAGATCAAATGTGCATACACAAACACACTCACCTTCCACAGCATTAGGTTGCTCTCGCAACTTATATATTGTGGCCTTACACAGGAGAGCAACAGAAACAGGCTTTTAACAGATACTTCAGCAGAGTGAAAAATCTAACAAAAGCCTCAGAAACATCTTAAAAGCATGTCTGGGAATAGCAAAGGCAGAACAAAGCATTTTCAACTTACGTGTTGCACAGGTGAATTGTGTATGGCTGTCTATAATATTAAGAATATATATAAAGTTGTATCCAGATTGCTTTTAAGAAAGACTGGGTGATTTTTACCTTACTACTTTTATTTTCATGTTTAAGGTTGGGCTTTGATTTCATATTAGTAATCTTGATTCATCTCTGAAACTTTGATGGGTCTCAAGTGTAGAAAGTAACATATGGCTGTGCAAAAGAGGAACTCTGAAGATTTATACTACCTTAACAGGGCACAAGCCATCATTCACTACCTGTATATACATATTTTAAACTTGAAGTATTAAGTTATCAGCCTAATACATTATCTTTTATTCTCTGAATATATTCACCATTTAAATGGCATCCTTGAAAGAAATAAAAGTTGCCTTTCACAAGGAGAGGGTGTAATTGATTTCAATATCACCTCCATTGCCGTAATAAACACCAAAAGATACTACTGGGCCATTGAATAAATTAGACAGATGCATGCAAAACAATTTCTTAATTGTTCAAATCTATATTAGTGGAATGTTCAAAGGAATTTTGAACACCTAGTATTAAGAGGGCAAGTAAAAGTATAATGCTGGGATTGAGACATAAATCACCATAATATTTGCTGTTGTCTTTCCTACTTATAAAACAAAACAAAACCACTTGAGTCAGGAATATTTGGTTCTACTGCTTTCTTTACTAAAACCTCTAAAACCCCACTAAGGCTGCAACTGCAGGAATTGAAACATTCATAGGCAGCTCAAGGTAACTGAACAAGATCACAATCATGTTTAATCAACCAATAATAGTCACCAATAACAGTAATAGTCCAATATACTACATACTGTACATGACTTTTTTCAAATACATAATTAAACTTAAATTATTTGGTCTCATAGATAGCTTCAGAATGCAAGAACCATATTTCCTTGGTGTGGAGGTAATGCAAATGTGACTGAAATGATAGGATTAATGAAATTATGGAAACTCCATCTTGCTCCCTGTAACAGATACAATGAAATATATCAACAGCAGTCAAAAGTCTGTCTTTTTTAAAGAAAGCATTTTCTAACTTTCAAAGGACAAAGCTTTGCAATCTACTACCTGCTTCAACTTTTTTCTTTTCTTTGATACATGCATTCTATGAGATTTGAAACTGAAAAGAAAACTTTGTTCATTTTAAAACTGTACTGTGTAGCTACAGATTTTTTTTAAGTGATCTGTATTTTCATTGAATGACAAGATACAATCATCAATATCCAAAGGATCTTTGACCATAAAGGTTCCTAAAGCAAAAACTGCTCTTCTTCCTTTGCAAAAGCAAACAGGGTAATTTTGGCATCACTTTTTTTAGGACCAGCTATGTATGTATGTATGTAGGTAGGTAGGTGTGTGTGTATGTGTGTACATACACACACACACACACACACATACTGAATTGGGATATATATGAAAGCCTATTTAAATATAGCCCCTTTAGATCCTATCCAAAATAGAAAGGTACAAACTTTCATGGATCAAGTACAGAAGTATATCAACTAGTAAAAGCTTAATATGGAAAATATGTCTCAACTCAGTTGGTCTGCTAGTCTGCTAAATTCCTAGTGATTTTGTTTATCCTGTAACCTGTAGAAGTCCCAGCCTTGTGAATGACTACAAAGGCTATCACAGACATTTGTGCAAGTTAGCAAGTTATCTTTGTAATTTCTGTACATGTACTATGCAGTTTTTGAGCACTGAATGCAGTTAATACATTTTCCCAACATTCATATGTTCCCAACATGCCTAAAGCTTCCAACTTTGGAATTCGTATCAGAAAAGCAGAATAATATGTAAGCCATCACAATGTGTTAATGTAAATTAATTAGAAGAATTTGCACATGAGACAATAAAGCACTATGAATTGTAATGTAGGGCAATTCAGTAAAGGAAGATATTTCATGTAACTATTTACAGTTAATACACAAAATGTACAATTGGCTCACAACATCAGATAGACATTTAGCAATTCTGTTGCTTAGATGAATTGTAATTCAAAATGTTCTACAGATATGCTAACTGGATTTGTGTCAACTTCACTTTCATTTTTCCAAGAACAAAGAAATTATTGAACAAATTATAAAATGAAGATGTTCCAAATTAAGGTGAATTATATAAACTTTTAACTAAATAAAGGCAAATCAAAATAAGCTAAAGCAAATAGTTAAGGATTAGGGAGCAGACTCTCAAAAATGACTTCCAATATCCATTTTAAAGAACATATAAATAAAAGGATTTAACAATGTGAAAACTAGTTTCTGTCACTCTGAACTGAATGTTTAAATAATACAGAAAACACACATTAACTCTTTTCCTCAAATCATCCTCTGAACAAAATATGTTGATGAATTAATCTTAAAAAACATACTTAGTATTTGTTAAACATTTTAATCCTTGACATCTTAATATGGATTTTTCTAATTATTTATTCCAAAGTTCTTTAAAATAACTAATGTGCATCTTTGGGATACTCTTTAAATGATTATTTTAAAAAATGTAGATACTATCAGAGTGCTGATAGTACTTCTAGACCTTTAGATCCT
Source organism: Python bivittatus (assembly GCF_059951505.1). Classification (NCBI taxonomy): domain Eukaryota; kingdom Metazoa; phylum Chordata; class Lepidosauria; order Squamata; family Pythonidae; genus Python; species Python bivittatus. The sequence continues at coordinate 25,647,666 of NW_028277113.1, read as the reverse complement.
GCTAATGCACTTGGATAAAACACTGAAATCAAAATATTTTTTTAAAGATGTTGTCATTCCACAGTTTTAGGCAACCCAAATTCCTCTTGCAACAACTCATATGGTTTAAAAATTGTTTGACAATTAGCTGATTTAAAGTATTACTATCCCCATTAGCCCAGGAATTTAAAAAAGAAATTTTAAATTTCTTTAAACAAACTATAATTTCAGACTGTGAGTACTCCAAAATTTACATTTATCATATGAATAATGGCTAAAATTATACTTTCTTTCCAATACTTTTCAGATATGCTTTACAGCTTTACCACTTTAATTTCAGCAGGAATTTGGATTAAAAAAGGAATTAAGATCCTGCCATGATGTCATAGAAGTCACATAATAACTTTCTAATTATGCCTATAATGCTTTTTGGACTTGATCATTTGTATTCCATAAAGAAATAAAGTTGAGATGTATGCCCAGTGATAAAAACTGAAATCCAGGGAATTCAGCTGCCCCTCTCCTTTATCATTCTAATCTAGTTATTCATTTTTCCCATAAAAACTTTCTTAATACTATCCAAACTTTTACTTGAGTAACTTGATAATTTACCAAACTGTCATACTTTAATATATTCTAATGCAGATTTTTCATAATCATCAAATAAGATATAATATATCATCAGCATATGATTATAATTCAGCTTCAATCCAGCCACTTTTATGTCGAGAATGTCCTTCAGTTACTTGACAAGATGGATCAGTGGTCACATTATCACATTAAGTATATGTGGAGGTAAAGAACATTCCTGATAAGTTCCACAAGACATCTTCATAAGCAAGGAAATAATTCCATTTGTAATCCTGAAGTATTAAAATATCACATTTTAATACCATTAATTTAAAAAGAAAGCCTATATTTGCCCAAAACAGACTCCAACATTTCAAGCATACAATATCAAAGACCTTTTCCATGTCCAATGAAACCATTACTGCCTATTCTATCTCAAATATTATCCAAGCTTCGTTGCCCTTTTATGAAACTGGTTTCTGCAGGATGGAAATTGAAAGTAATATAATCTGTGGTGTTTCTGCCAGAACTGTTTTCAAAATTTGGACATCAATATTTAAGAAGGAGATAGCAGGCCCAATTAGCAGAATTTTTACAAGCCATCAAAATCACAGCTATATAAGCTTCACTAAGGAACTCAGGAAAAACATTAGTCAGGAAAGCATAATTACATCTCCAACAATATAGGAAAGTGATGGAAGACATGAGTGGGGAGGATTCTGGAATGGAGCTTCAAGGTTTCCGGGAGGGGGAAGAGAGGTTCCAGGGAAAGCACCTCCTCAGCCCCCAGCCAGAGTGTGGGAAAGTCAAGAGAAGGAGACTGGCCCTCCCCAAGGGCATCATGGTTATAGTTGCTGTTGTTGGGGATTAGAATTAGTCTGGTGAGATTCTGTCTATTAGGTGTAAGCTAATAAAGGAGCTGAACTGATTCTGGACTGTCTCGCTGTTGTTCTTGGGCTGAACCTGACAAGGAACAAAAAAATCAATATATGTCTAGTGGTTGAGGTGCTGGAATAAGAAGGGGGATACTTGAGTTCTAGGCTTGCCTTAAGCACAGAAGCCACTTGAGTGACTTTGGATCAGTCACTCTCTCTCAATCCTAGGAAGAAGGCAGTGGCAAACCACTTCTTTTCAGATTGCCAAGAAAACTGCATGAACTTGTCCATGTAGTTGGCAGGAGTCAAGACTGATTCAAAGGTACTAAATTGCTGTTTCAGGCTACTACAGTCCTTATGCATCTTTCCTGGGCTGATGGCCTTTGGAACACCTTGCCGGAAACATGCCAGGAGCTACGCCTCAAAAAGTAGTAGGCAGGGTCAAGTCAAAAACTCCATTTGATTTATTTATATGAATAAATTTAATTAAAATGAAATATAGTCAATTTGAGTATACTCTAACTGCATACTGAATAATCTCCTCCTTCTAATACACCATCATGTGCGATGTGTTAACTCCATTGGGGATTTCTGGGAGAGTGCATCCAAGGTTTGAGAGGTTGCAGTCTGGTGTGGACCTTGGAATTAAGAAGACATCACTACACTCTGGGTAAACCAGAACACCTAATGCCACAGGCAAAAATAGCACTGCTTATGCAGCAACTATTGTCAATTGCACCAGAAATATTAGCTCTTCTGATATGTTCCTTTTAGGGCATTGCTTCTATCAAGAAACAGACATCATGATTACTTCTCTGCAGAGGGACACAACATTGGAGAGAATAAAATTAAGGGAAGTCCTGGGGGAAGCTACTGACATAGTGTTCCTTAATTCAACTAATTTGATAGGAAAGATTAGAAAAAGAAAAGCCACTCCTGAGAGATGGGCACACTAGCACTCTTGCCACCACTATTCCATATAGAGCAGTCCTCACAGGCTTGATCTGATAAGGACCCTATAAAGTTTCCGGAGTATCTTTGCTTACCTCTTTCACTCTGCGGAACATTTTAATTAAATTGACCTCCACCACTTAATCAGACATTTTCCATTAGGACACATAAAAGACCTTATCCATTTCATCTAGGCACTTGACTAAGTCCCTCCAATCATTTTAACTTAATTACTAATAGATGAAAAATTACTTGTCTAACATAATTCCTGTCAAAACAATTCTAGATCAGAGAACTAATGTGAATTCCCAGGGAGATATCCTTACATTCTAAGCAATATACTTTGTGTAGCTTAAAGGAGGAGGAAAAATCTGAAGTTTTCAACTTAGAAAGTGACTTCTTGTGCATTTTAACAGGGATGAATATGGATCAAAGTGTCAGCAACATTGAAAGCAGCAACATTTTCAATGCATCATATGCTTTATGCAGCATCTGTATGCGTACTTTTTCCTGACTTGTCATACGTTCCACAGATAGAAATCAAAGCCTCTGACTTGCTAGGTGTTTAACCTGTGTCTTTTCTTTTTAAGTAAGGAAAGTGTTCCTCCTTGCATTTTGATAGGTAAACAACCAGAATTTATGTGCACCAATTTGGTGTTAGCTGCATAGCTATGTAAACTTTTTAGAAGTAGTTAACTTCCTAGAAACTTTCACCAAAGCACCCCCTTAAAACAGCTTCATGGAGCAACAGTGGTACCTTTTAAGCGTGAAGAGAAGCAACCATATTGCTTTGCTTGGATCTGCATTGGAGCCTCTCTCAGCCTTCTCCTGCATAGTGAATGCTATGGGTAAAGGTTGAGAGAAGTATTGCTCAGCAAGTGCTGTAGGAAAAGGCTGGCAAGAATTCCAGAGTTGGCTACAGGGAATCCTTTAGGATTCACAGAAGCCAGCTGGACTAGAAGAACTTAAGCCTGCGCTGAGAGGCTCCAGGATGAATGGCTCTGGCATGGGCTGCAGGGAATCCTGCAGCATCTACTAAAAGCAGTCAGCACAAAGCCCCCTTCAGTGCATGAGAAAGCTCCCACGGCAGCCTGACTGACTCACTTCCCCAAGACACTGCCCAAGAGGTGAAACAGACAAGTGGCAGTCAAGGCAGGGCCATTGCTTCACCCCCTATCTGTGGGTTGAGAGCTGCTTCATCCTGTGGAGCAAGTTGGTACGGGGGGGGGGGGTGGATGGAGGGCAAGGGAATGAAATTCTGTACTCGATTTTTGGACAAATTAATTGAATGGGAAGGAGAATTTATCTAACAATTCTTAAGGGCAAGACTTCCCTCAGGAACAATGGAACTGTTACAATGAAAAAAAGCAAATGGGATGAATTCTCTCATGATGTTTTCCCTTGGGATTTAATTGAAGCGTGGGAAACCAAGGAAGCTATTGGAGAGAAGATTGTACAGAGGAAATTAGGAGTTTCACACATGCACACACACACACCCTGGACCAGCTTGTAACAAAACAATATGATGTTTTGTGAAGCATTCTCTTTGAGGCAGCCTTGTCTCCTAAAGGATAAGCATGATTAATTCAGAACCTTTCCCAGGTTGTCTGTAGATTCATGTGCATGCAGAGACAACATTTCTGTTGGGACTATGAGTGAAATGGCCGCACGTGTATAAAAATATGGAGAAAGCTTGGAAAGGTTTTGAAGCAGCTATGCCAAGTCTTCCAGGAGATGCAGTTGCCTTAATGCTTCAAAGAGGGACACTTCATTTGTGCCAACTCACTTTGTGAACCACTTGTTTGAAAGCCTTAGACAACCCTACCCTATAATGTTAAACTAAATACTGCTGATGTATATTTTTCATTCCTCTATTTCTGTTTTGCCTTTCGGGTAACTTTAGCAAAGCAATATAAAACTGGAGTCGGAAGAAACAAAGAACTGCCATAATACTTAATGCTTAAGTGATTCTGGGAGGAGAAAGAAAAAAGTTGAAGATGGCATCCAACTACGTAATCAAAGCCCTGACCCTTCTTGACATGTAATACATGTAAAAAAGGAGTAAAGCTTTGTATGATCTTGGCTGCTTTCCTAGGTTTTTGACTCCCCCTCTGGATGCTCCTGAGTGACTTCCTACCCCGTGCTCAGCTGATGTTGGAAACAACCATTTGGCACAATCTCACTTTGAATTAAGTGTGGATAAATTCATCTGGTTCAGTTTTTGGTAAGAACTTATCAATTCTGCAGATTTGATCAAATACAGAATGAAAAGCATTTTTTAAATTATTGTGGGAAAAGGAAACCTGGCAGATTTGTCTGCTCAGACCCAGGCTTTCAGTAATCTGCTCTGAGGGCTGGACTTGAATGGCTGAGCATTTAGCCATGTTTATAGGGCTGCACTGGAGTCCCTCCTTTACTGTCTGACAATCTGCTCATCTTTAACAACTGCCTAGTAGGCAGCTTAGGCCTCTTCATGACGGGAACAGTTGTACATCTTGCATTTGGCAGGTGCAAATTATGGAGCATTTTATTTGGCTTATTTTTTAACTAGAAGCTTAGAAAAAAATGTAAAGTTCTTCATAATGAAAATTGATCAATTCAGCCATCTGTATTTTCTACAACAGATCTCATGAAATGTCTTCATATCTATATATTGCTTTTGAATAAGCATAGATAAATTTGTGATATTAGTTCTTCCTCCTTTAATTTTTTTTCCAAGTTTGAGTTCATTTTTCTGGTTTCCATGTAAGCTGTAGCTTAAAAAAGGTGTAAGTATTTTCTTACACTTTTTCTTTACACCTTTATATTTCCCAATATATGCTCTTTGCAAGCAATTCCCCTAACATGAAGTTGTTGTTAACAATGTATTCATTGTCATGCTTCTCTTCTCCAATATGTAAATTATTGTGATGTTTTATGTTTACAAATCTACATCTGAAAAACAGAAAATAGTACTTGTCAACTGATATTGGTGTTCTGATTCACACAGTGGTTAAGAACATTGGTTAATATTCTTCACCATGCAAAGAAACTCAACCTTGCTTACCCATCTTTGAAATTAGTTTTTTTTATAAAGTGAATTCCTTATGAATAGGGAACTGCTTTCTAGAAAATCAAAATTCAGCACCTGTTTTAATATACAGTGATATTTTGCTTGCATGGCTCAGTCTTAATTTTGGATCATGAAATAAGCCTGTGGCTTGCCCTTCCCTTCCTATGAAAGCTGTCCATGCTACATAATCAAAGCATAATTCCACCTGGACACTTATTATCCTTAGGATCAGATGACAGGAAAAAAATAAAGTCAAATGTAACAATTTTCAAAGGTCCAAATTAGGGCTGCAAGAGAGTCAAACCTCACAGGATGCATTATTTCTAACAGGAAAATCATTTTCTTCCTCTCTGTCACAGTTTTTGACAATCAAACAAAAGGCATATGTGGTTAAGCTTAAAGAAAATCTACTGATCAGTGTTTACCAGATTCTTTTTTCCTGCCTTTATTTTTTATTGTGTTACATAAAGAATCATAATTCAGCCTCTTCTTCCTGATGAAGTCTGCACACATTATTATAATGGACTTTAATTTCTCACTTCTTTGAAAAATTAATTTAATCTTAACTTAATCTATTTAATGAACCTTGCCTAGATGAATTAGGTTTCAATTAGATTTTGATTAGAATGAGTAAGTGAGAGATGGCCACAGTGGAGAACAAAACAACCCAGAGAGTGACATGACCCAGGGGGAAAAATGGAAACAAAATAGAGAAATTAAAAGAAGAGTTGATTGTCTTGAAGCACTTTCCATATTTTAAAGATCATATGCTTGACCACGTAGTGTACAGAATTCATCTGGATATACAGAAAGAAGGTTGTGGCACTGTGCTGTCAAGGAAAAAAATATTTATTTTATCTTCAGTTTCATTTTTCTTCCCAATTTGATGTCTTTCAAACATAAATTATTTGCAATATGGGGGAAGGTCTTTCTCGTTTCTGAGTGTATGCAGAAAAGTCAGAAACACATATGCAGTTTCTGACTCCATCTAGATTATTTAACTTTTTCAGAAGGATCCAACAGGCCTGCATGAATTTAGGACTAAACCCAAAAATTTTTTTGCATGTTTTCCCATTGGCTACAGTCAGGGATCTAGGCTAAGGCAAAGTAGGCACCAACCTAGGGCTGCCAAATTTTAAGCAGTGCCAAAATTGAAAATACTTCCAAAAAACACAATAAAAAAGCAAAAGGAGTAACGATACACCCTGTGAGCCAGAGTACCCATTTGAGGTTTAAATATAACTTTGCAGTATAATTAGGGTGAAAATGTCTGAGAAAAGAAAAAAATTGTCCAGGGCTGAAAATCATAAGTATAAAGCTCAAAAACCTGGAGAAAAAAAACAGGAACAAGAGGGTGCCTTTTTGAAATTCCTAACAAAATTGGAAGATGAGCGCCATAGGGAGCGCCAGAATATGACTTTGCCTAGGGTGCCAAAATATCTAGAGCCAGCCCTGGCCATAGTGTTATTAGCTTTTGGCCAGAACTCTATGATTATTTCAGGTATAGTATCTCGGAACTTCACTGTTTGAAACAACTTAAAGCTAGACAAATATCAGACAAATCAGATAAAATCTGTAAGCCTAATTGCTTCTTCTGGAAAAGTTTTTATGTAACGGGATTCTTTTGTGGAAGTTCCTACCTTCCTATGATTTTTGTGGGTATTTTCAAAAGGTGATGGTTTTTCTTAATGAAAACAGATTGGCCTGCTTCTGTTTTCTGTTGAGGTGGACAGCACTAAAGATACAAAAATCCTGATTACTTTAATTTGGATGGTTGAGACTTTAAGATGAAATCATTTATTACAACCAGAAGGTCAGAAAATGTATTATACATTGAATATTATACAGAATAATGGAGCCTTTAAGGACTCCCTTCTACCTCTTCGTAAACAGTATGATGTTTCCTTATGTCTCTGTGTTAGATTCATTCACACACACTCAGAAGAAAAGGGATACTATATTGAATAAAACCATAAAGCTCTACTTCCTTGTAAAGCCCTCATGAGCTTTATTTTATATTTATATTGAGCTTTATTATTTTTTTCCAAGAAAGACAGACAGAGATCTTCTAACTTCTTATTTAAAAGTGGAATTGAGCAGGTCTTGGATTTTGGCTCACTGTTGTCATGGTCCAGTCTCAGTGAAAGGCATGTAAGATTCTTCCCATTTTCAATAGAATTGTTGAGCAAGAGGTAGAACTTAGATTCATTATGCCAAGTTCTATCTGGATAGATTGATTGTTGTAGAATACTAAGAAAAATAGGGAAGGGAGGGGAGAGAGAAAGAGAGTATATTGGGAAATGACCAGGTAGATTTATCACTCCATTGACATTTTTATAGATCTTATGAGATTTAATCATGTATCTACTTATGGTATAACCTCTAATATTTCCTTTCATTTTCAAGTAAATATTTTCATATTTTCAAGTAAAAAATAATAATTTTTAAATTCTGAACTACCAGATCTGGCCTACAGAAGTCTTGACAACCATTAAATGGCAGCAAAAGGTTTGGGTTTGGGTATCTTTTTGCTGCCTTCTGAAGAAGCTCCATGAGCCTGGAAAATAAAGACATGACTGCTTTAACAGTTTGAAAATAGGGGCTTCCTAGCTAGTACCACATCTTTGAAGAAGGTTGGCATTGGCCTATCAGATATATGCTTGTGAAAGGGAAGCACTGTATCACTTAAGAGTTGTTGTAAATTAGCTGATGTTATCATTCTGGGAAACTAGTTCTAATCATTCTATTTCTGACTATTGAAAGCAGCTTCTGTTGTGTTCATATTTTTCCTGGAGCAATAAACAATAAAACTCTAAGAGTTCTTATGTCTAGTTAGAAGATCCTCTTTAAATTTAACTATTGCCACTTACGAGCAAGACTTTCAAGCTTTTGCACACTGCTCTGTTCTGTAGAAGAAAAGGGATTCTATCTTTAGATCCTAAAGTCAGGAGGTGAAACTTTGTAAGAGGCTTCTGACTCATTTACTGGTCCTAGACAGTAACCAGTAGTTACTATCTAAGGTAGAAATGTACAGTTTAAGGTCAAAGTATTTACTCCTTGAAAGGCTTGGGATACTTCCAAAATCTGTGACTGAATTCCAATTTTGTACATGACAAAAGTGGAAAATGACAAAACTCAAGGTAGTAGTAACTATATAAAATTATAATTAACTTGAAATTTAATGAAATTAAAATTTATTTTTGTCCTGGCCTATCTCAATCTGTTGAAGTATAGTCCCTAACACTACAATCAGTTATAACAACATGTTATCTTTTTTATCTTTTATGGAACACTTATATTTAATAATTTATTATTTAATTTATTAAATTCTTAGGTAGATCTTAGCATTCATACTGCTTATTATACCAGGAAGCAATATCCTTATGAGCATTGAATTTTCCTTTACAGTGGCATAACAAGCTCTCTTATGTCAGGAATTAGAGAAAAGTGCTTTCTGGCAAAAAATACAAGGTTTGGCCAGAAAATACAAAACCTTTGGCATCCAAAAGACTTCATTAATTCAAGTGCCTTGAAAACAACTGGGTTGACTGACACAATTACTTTTTTGTCCATAATCATATCAACAAGAGACTGGCAACAGGCATAGAATGGTGGAAAAAATAATAGCAAACTAGGCCTTTATCTAGCTGTTAATGTTTTCAATAATAGTGTAGGGAGAGAAATGTCACAGGAAAGGTATCTTGCCATATGTAAAGCATGAATGGGAAAACCTGTGGCTCTCCAGATATTACTGAACACCTGGAGTTGTAATTCAAAACAACCTGGAAGCCCATTACAGATAGTCCTCGACTTACGACCAAAATTATGATGGTGCTGAAAAAAGTGACTTATGACCAGTCCTTGCACTTACGACCATCGCAGCATCCCTGCAGTCACCTGATCAAAATTTGGTAACCACCATGTATTTACGATTGCAGCATACCAACCACCATGTATTTACAATGATTGCAGCATACCGGAGTCATGTGATTGCCATTTGTGACTTCCCAGCCAGCATCTGACAAGCAAAATCAAAAGGGAAGCCAGATTCACTTAACAACCACATGATTTGCTTAACGACCATGTGATTCGCTTAGCAACTGTAGTAATTTGCTAAATGACTGTGACAAAAAAGTTTGTAAAATTGGACATGGTCATGTGATGCCTCATTAACAACCACATCGCTTAGCGACTGAAGTTCTGGTCCCAATTGTGGTTGTAAGCTGAGGACTACCTATAGTTCCACCCAATGTACAGCTCTAGTGCTTCCTTCCATTTTCCTATATGGCTGTAGATATGCAAACAGAGTAATGGGAGAACTCTGCATTACTTGTGTCCAAGAAACACTCATCTCAAGGGAAACACTGATCATGATTTTTCTGTGTGGCAAACAAAGGAATGATACTTTGACTCACCCAGGAGGGTAGAAATCCAGATAATAGATATATTCATCTCTCAAGCTATTCATCCTTGAATAATAACTGAGCATGAAAGTGCCAGAGATATAACTCTATCTCCCTTTTATCATTGAAAGTGAACTTGTATTTTCTGTTTCTGTTCAATATGCCACACACTGAAGTATAGCCTACTTTTAATTGACTAAGAAACAGACAAGATGTTGTTCTTTGTTATGGAAGTAGAAAACTGTATCAAAACTACCAAACTACAATGTAAAACTTTGCTAACCTTTCAAACAGGTATTCCTGCTACATGTAACTTGATGTGGGTTGTATTTCTTAGTTGAGAAATAGCAAGCACCTTTCTCAGCTTCCTCTTTCACAAGGGAAGATAATCCTTTTCAATTTCAATTCCATTATTTCCTTTCACAATGGCAGGATATACTAATTTCCTAACATATTTCCACCCTCTCCCATCCTCTGAGGTTCTTTCTTTAAATATTGTAATAATGCTTTTATTGAAGGTCCATGTTTTATATATTGTGTTTTGGCTACATTTAGCATATTTCCCACAATCTGAATGCAAAACAAATCCAAAACCTGTGTAGACAATGTGACACTTATGTCCTATTTGTATTTTGTCCAATTCTTCGGATGTACGAGGTATACATTTGTTATTTTCCCCACTTTTGTCTGCTACTTTGTATGCCCTTAACAAAGGTCTTTTTCGTACTTTGTATAATGGAAATTTCTCCCTTGGTGAATATGACTACAGATGAATTGTTGGATTTTTACACAGTGTACTGTACATAAAATAAATGTATTCCAGACTTAAATAACTGTTGAGAAATACTTTGAATATTTTTAATACTTCCCCCTTTCTTTTTCTCCACATGTAATATCAATTACTAATACATGTGAGTATTGACACTTAGGGTACTTCCAAATCTAAAAGAAAGCTAAAAATGAAGTTTTTTCTAAGTTATTAGTGTGGAACAATCCTTTTTTCTTGCTCAGTAGGATCTTGAAGAGTACACTGAAGCATTGCAGGAGAAAGGACTACAAAATCCTGCAAGAAAGAAGACTGCTGTCTACAACTCTTACCAGGAGGCTGACCTGTATATGAGATTATCTAGCACTCTTTCTCCTGCTTTAACCCCTGGTTTGTTTACCTACCTTCTTTAAGTACACCAGTGGTGAGGAGGAGGAAGAGAAGGAGGAATAGTAGCCTGTCCATCTGGGCAATGGTTTGCATTGAGCCAGTGAAAGTAAGAAAGAGTTGTTGCGGTAGCAATAAAATCAATCTTCTCAGGGTGGGTTCTGCACAAATGTTTCCTAAAAGCTGGAGCCAACATTTTTCACATTGTATGGAAACTACCAAAAATTATCTGCAGATTCCTCCTGATTTTTAAAAGCCCTAAACTATGATTAGTGGCCATAGGTAGGATGAAAAATGGAAATGTTTTTACAGTACCATGTGCTTTGCTCAGCAAAGCAATAAACATTTCTTTTCTAGTTCATATGCACAAAATTCAAAACTCAGCTTTCCATATGTCCCCACATGAGATATAAAAAAGGAACTCATTATAATTTATATTAAATATCCAAATACTAAAATTTTATTCATTCATATAAATTAAATGTGCGGACCCAATGTATCCAGATTCAAGAAGTGTATAGCCAAATAATACTGTGGAGATATGCAATTAAACAAAGCTGTAGCTTTATTAATATGTAATTGTATCTTCAATAGGAATATAATACCATGAAGGACTATGACTCCTCATTCAGCTTACATTCTCTTCATCATTTCTTTTCCTTTCTTTTAGCTGTCAAAACAAAACACAATTTACATTAAACCTCACAGTCAAAATAGGATTAATTTATGCTGTAGTGAGAATATATGTCTACTAAGAGTTAGGTCTTCTTCTCCCACTTATTACATCTTCATCTTTCCTCTTTTCTAGCTGTCAAAACAAAGACAAATTGCATTAAAAAGCATAGTAAAAATAGAAAGGAATACAACTGAAACAAAGTGCATATCATGGAACCAATGGTAGTAAATTTCAGTGTTTGTCCACCTTCATCTTACCCAGGCTTTGATTTATCATTTTGGATTTTTTCCTTATGAAACAACACAGAAAACATCAAACTTAACTTTAGTTTCCCCTTTATACACTTCAGACTTCTTGACCTGGAATGTACACTGCTGTGCTTTGTATCAAAGTAGATCAGCCATGCCAGGACACATCTGATCAAATATAAGAAGATGCAATGGAGGATGACTGGTTTAAGCTGATGCAATGTGATGGAGCATTTCAAGTGAAAACTGAACACAGCTCTCTTAAACTTGCATTTTGGATCATGCTTTTTCAGTAATAAAAAATAGTTTGATTGTTCTGATATATTTAAGGCTTGCATATACTGTTGGTGATATTGCCTATATATTTATGGATGCTCGCTGCATTATCCAGGTTGCTACCACCAAATATAACCAAGGATTATATCACAGTCTAGCACTCTTACAATAATAGCCCTATAGAATGCAGTAATAAGGCCAGTTGCAGGACCTCTTGCACAAACTAGAATCAAACAGAATTAAGAAGACTTAAATTTATCAAAAGAAATAGTAATTCATAACTCATGAAGTAGATATTAGAAAGGTAGCCCAGCTAAATTGAAACTCCATAATCATGCCAGCTAAATGCTACAGTAATAGCAAAAATACTATTCCCTTTAAAATGTTTGTTTTCAAGTTTAAAAGAGGAATTGGATTATTCATGCTGTCTTTCTTTAGTTTAAAATTAAAATTTTAAATTAAAGTTAAACTTTAGTTTATCTCCCAAGTGGGGCATGGCTCCCAGGAAGGCTGAATCAAACAACTTAGTGCAAGTGCAATAAAAATATATTATTACATTTCTATCTAGGAATTTGAGTTGTAGCATATAGGAATTCTCTCCAGTCTAATAATCCTTCTCTTAAATGCCAGATCAGTTTTTGATAAAAGGATAAAAGAATTAATTCTTCATGAAAGCATTGACCTAACATGTACTACAGACGTCTAATTGACAGAGGGGGAATTTCTCTCTTCTGTATTTGTCTATCTGGATAAATCTGTGGTTTATGGACTAGGATTGGAAGGCAGGGAGAATGGAGAAGCCATGGTCTACAGGAGTTCCATTTCACTGACCAGATCTCTACCCAAGAAACTATTATTGTGTACTAGGGGACAGGTCTTACTCATCCATATTTTATTCTGCAGTTTAATTTTTTTCCCCTGCTTGTCTATTGTAGCAAGATGAAATCATGAGAAGTTCTAAGAAAATAAGGGAATCTATTTAAAAGAATTTTTAAATAAATACACGTGATGCTAATACCCTCCCCCACATTAAATGAGAAATCATTTTTAAAGGACAATTAAAAATGACTAATGTTCTCATTCTGTGACTAATGTTCTTAAAGACACCTATTTAAAAAAACAACAATACTTTACTATTCAACAAAGTTCACGTAAAACCATTAGAGTTGAAACAAATTTATATATCACACTTGTCATACACAGCATTGAATTACTGACAATGGCAACAGTTTCTTACAGCCCTTTGCAACTAAATACATCGATTAGTATAAGCATATCAAGTAAAAGTAAAACTGATAGAAAGGGCTGTGCTGTTAACTAATTCCACTATTTTAAAAATATGGCAAGGAGATTTACTAACAGCAACCATTTTCAAACACATTATGTTGGATACTATATCGCTTGATAAGCTGAAGAGAAGTATTACACCATTACATAAGAAAACTGAAAGTAAACTAAAGATAATACTGGATTTCAGGAAGTGAGTGACTTTCAATGTAAGTGGCTGAATTCTGTCTTTTTTCAGCAGGGAAGAACAGTAACGTTTGACAAGATTTTTTTTAGATATATAGTCTTCTTTTCTGTCAGGCCTAGCCCAAGGAACTCCAGGAGACCATGTAAATTCAGTCCAGCAATGTTTATTAGCTACAACCTCTAGCAAGAATCTTCCCAGACTGAAACTCCAGCTCCCAAGTAATGTCAGTCACAACACTATGAATTCCTCAGGGAGGTGCCAGCCTCATCCTCTTATCTCTCCCTCGCTCCTCAGGAGATGAAAGAACATGTTTTCCTCCCTGAGTCTGGCCTTCATAATTCCATTCCATCACATTTTCAGAGTAAAATGCTTCACAAAGCAGGTTAAAACATAAACATCCAAAAACACATGTTCAAAGCCTAAAAACAGTATTCAATACATGGACAAACGAAGTGTAACAATAACAATTCCTTTGAAACTTAGTTAAAAGTATCACAAATCTTTTTTTTTTTTTTTTTAAGATCCTCCTGAAGATCATCAAGAAAGGGCAGAGTACGTTTCTCAGTGGGGAGGAAAGTCGAAATATGAAGAGTGACCATAAATTCTGTTCCTGGCATCACTAAGCACACAACTCCAACTGTCTGAGATGTTCAACAGACTCATCCAAGTACAGGCAGCCCTTTGGACAAACCAAACTATTCAAAGAAACTCTTCCAAAGGGCAGGTTGTCTGTCCTTAGCAGACGAAAAGTGCTACCTTTGAAATTTGTGTCAGAATGTCTAATGGAAATGATTACATCACTTTGAACCATCCCTACCGTAACGTTCTTCAACTTCCAAAAGTCACTGAGAGTCCTCCACTTCTTTTGCAAGAGATAAATGTCCTCATGAACGTGGATCAAAATCTTTAGTCCAACTTGACCATGAGAAGGAGATATGCAAGCGTTCCTATTTTTATTTGTTATACTGAAAAGAATAATGCCATTTAAAAGCAGAATCATTGTGCCTGCATCAGCTTTGACTACAATATTACTGCATGCAAATGCAAAATTTATTCCTCTTTTCTATTAATAGGTATACTTGATTAAATCCTTGTTAAACCTATGCAGCTGACAAGAACAGAGAGTGAAACTTTGATTACCAATGTGATGGCTGTTGTTGAATATTGGATGATCTTTAGACCCATTCTGGTTTTAAATATTGGATGGACTTAAGCTTTATTTGGGTGTTACTTAAAGCAAGAACCTTTAAAAGGAGATTGGGGTTTTACTAACCATTTCCATCACATTCACATCACCTGCCTCTTCCCTCAGATGTCTGTGTTTACAACACCAAGGATTCCAGAGATGGAAGGGCCTGAACAGAAAGAGCTGCACTACAGGCAATTCTATGTAATTGGGGTTTTGGATCATATAAAGCATCTGGGCATGAAATTGCATATGCAACACCTTCTTTTGCTTGCACATATTTGTGCAGGTCTTGGGGAAAGGACATACATCAGGCATTTTTTTTAAAGGGCCTGTATAGCATTTGGGGCATTCTCCCAGCCTAACTTATTTTAGAGCACTATTGTAAGATTAACACACTTAAGAACATTATGTACATCTCCTTGGAAGGAGAGTGGAAGACAAATGTGATCATTCCACTAATTTCACTTTTTCCTTAGTACTAGAATGTATATTCTGCAGAGGAAATTTAGCACTCTTCTCTCTTCTCATTCTGGCATCAGGGTAAGCACATAGCTGGATGATTTATTTAAAGAGAAAAAATGTCACTTCAACCTAGGTTGCATTCACTTCTTAGTAATCATAATATTGCTAGATCCATTAGTATTTTCACTAAATAGCATCTAAGCAATTATGCATATCCTAGATATATTTAAACTTTTCCTTCCCTTTAATTCTAAAACTTAGAGAGACTATAATTTTCTTCCCATGACTTGAATATTTGTTTGGATAACTCAGATGCCTATCCACATTGATGCTATCTTGCAGAAGCTAATGAAGTTGCCCTCTTAGTAAAAAGTAACTACAGATAGTCCTCATTTACTGACAACAATTGGGACTGGCAACTCTGTTGCTAACCAACATGGTCATAAAGTGAAACATCACATGACAATGCCAAACTTATGATGTTGGTTTGTCAGTTCTGGCTTGGGTCATTAAGCAAATCACCTCAGGTTGTTAAGTGTGATGTCATGTGTCCATGACTTACAACTTCCTGCCAGTTCCCCATTGACTTTGCTTGTCAGAAGCCAGCTGTGAAGGTAACAAATGGTGATCAAGTGACCACACTAAGCACCCGAATTGCTTTTTTTCAATAATAATTTTTATTAAAGATTACAATTAAAAAAAAACTTATACAAACTAGAAAAAAATATAAGAATAAAAAGAAAAAAGAAAAAGTATAGAAAAGAAAAAAAGAAAGTATATAAAGAAGCAACTTCCCCCTTCATCACAAGCATAAACAATTTCAGTAACTTATCATCAGCTCTTAAATACAACAAATACTCTCTTTATCCCATATCACATCTCTTAACTATGAACAAAATCCAAAAGTCTCATCATTTATTCCTTATCAGCAAAACTCCATTAAGGGTTACCAGAAGTAACTACATATCTATTTTAACCTTTGTCAAATAAGCCAACTCTATATTCCTTCCCTGTATTTTTACCAATCTTGGTTTTTAATCCCCACAAATAATGTCTTAGAATTTGATTTCTTCTTTTATTTGTTTATTTTTGCCCCTTCTCAGAGAATCCTTCAAGACTGAAACAGTCTTAAGTACTTCCAGTAAGAAAAGGTTATCCAAGTCACTCTTCTGTCCCCTTTAAGTATTAAGACATCAACTGGTTTCATTGGATTCCAGTATATCATCTTTTTCAATATCATTCTTATAACTTGTCATATTTAAATCCACATTCAAATTAATTTCAGTCTTATCTAGTACAGCTTGTTCTTCTTCTGTGACATCATTAATGCACCATCTATCTATGATATCAGATATTCTTAAAATTCTTAAAATTAATTTCTGAGTCCATTGTTCAAAAATATCCTTCAAAACAGTGACTGTTAAAGTATTTTGCTCCATACTTTGTTAACAAGTCAAATTTAAGTATTCTTTTCCTTTAATTGTAATCTTTACTTTCTACTAGTTCCCTCTACTGTCCAACCTTCAAAGTCCAATCCTATCTTGTTTCCCCCCGCCCAAAGAACCAAAACAGTCACAGTTTCCCACATGAAGGATTTTTATAATTAATGTCAATTTTTTATTCCAAATTTATCTGAACCCTTAGTCCATTTTTAACTTTCCAGAATCAACACTCTAAGTACCCTTTTGCTGATTATTCCAAAAAATAATATTTTTCAAAGTCCTTAAAATTGTATTTAAAACTTTTTTCCTCTAAGTGAATGCAATAAAAACTTGCTGTTCTGAAGGTTCTTAATATTTCTAAAGCAATAAAAAATAATTCCAAAGGTGATTAAGTAATGAGGCTTGGTCAGACTTGCAAGATTCTGTTAATGTAGCCTTACAATAAAGTAGAATTAGTTTACTTTATTGTACATCTGGTAGTGTTTCCTGTCTGGTGTACCTGGGAAGGCTGACAGTATCCCTCAACTCCCAGCCACTCAATCCATAAGCCAACTCCAAAACCTCAGTTCCTGTGGTCTACTCATGAGGAGCAGCTGTCTAGAGTGTGCATGGGCTATCTCATGATCTCTCCTTTCTTGAGAGATTTTGCTGGCCAGGATCCAGCATCTAGCTGCCAAACTCCACCGTAAATGCCATCCTGCATCAGCAGGGATGTCTATCTCGCCACGGCACTCATTGGAAGTCACTCCTAAATTGTGATCGCATGACTGTGGGGACTTTGTGATGGCCACAACTTCGAGGACTGGCCATAAGCCTCCTTTTTCAGTGCGCTCATAACTTTGAATGGTCACCAAACAAGTAAGTGAGGACTACCTCTATTCCCTTGAGCTGAGTTTAACTCCTAATGACTTCTTGAACATTTCCAAACAGCATTTGCCATTTGGTTGACCATTTGCCAAAAGCAAAGGCTATAGAAGATTATTGTCATAAAGAGGAGTTAGCAGAATTTTTGTGTGACCAAACCATAGCAACCTGACCATAAGTAGCTGGGATTCAACAAAAAATGTTTTTAATCTCTATTGGCCCTTGTATTTTTTGTTTGTTTTTCCCTCACTTGCTTAACTATTAGCAATTAATAGCCTTGTAAGCATAGGCATCCACAGGATCTACCACTTTCATCAAAATGACAAAAGCAGTAATGCATAGTAAGTTCAACCCCTTGCATATGTGCATGAGATGTCACAACACATGTATGAAAGGGCAGGGCTGGCACTGCATTGGCATGATTCTGCTAATGTTATTTACACCTGCTTACCCTCCTGCAAATACAATTGCATGTATGGGGGTTTGTGAAAATATGTTGGTAAAGTATAAAATACCCTAGAGAAGTTCAGACCTCTCTAAAGGCAAGGACCATGATATGCACCAAGGTTCAACAATACTTCCAAGAATCCATCAGTATTGGGACCTCAGTGAGCAAAGTAATTTTTTTTCTTTTTTACATTCAGTAAAATTGCCAAATATAGGTGTGGTTATAGGCCTGTTTGAATCCTACAAATGTGCACTCCTCTGGCAGATCACAATTCATCCAATTTAAACAGATCCTTCTGGAACACTTCACAATCATATTTGGTTTTTACCACCCTGAATAGTTTAGTATCATCTGTAGACCTGTGGGCTCAGTGCTTACTCCTGTAAAGATCAGTTTTCAAGATGCTAAAAAGAGTGGAGATTTGGAAGAGACTCTATTTCTTACTTCCAATTATTGAGAAAATTGACCATTTATTCTTAGTCTTTGCTTTCTGTTTGTTTGTTTGTTTGTTTTACCAGTTAGCAATCCATGAAAAGACAGGTAGTCTTATCTCACGACCTCTAAGTTTGCCCAAGAGCCTTTCAAGAGGAACTTTGTCAAAGACACTTTGAAAATCCAACTACACAACGTCA
Source organism: Python bivittatus (assembly GCF_059951505.1). NCBI lineage: Eukaryota > Metazoa > Chordata > Lepidosauria > Squamata > Pythonidae > Python > Python bivittatus. Next base: position 25,628,972 of record NW_028277113.1, on the reverse strand, counting down.
ACAGGATCACTTCCTTCTTTGTGCCGGTTGATTCAAAAGATTCTAGAACAGGTTCCTCAACCTTGACAACTTTCAGATGGATGGACTTCAAATCCCAGAATTCCCCAGCCAGCAAGGTTGCCAAGGTTGAGGAACCCTGTTCTAGAACATTGTGAAGCAAGATTTCTCTTTGTGTTTTTTCTTCAGTAAGACTTCATCCTCTCTGTGCTATTTTTTTATCATCATCATCATCATCATCATCATTTTTACCTATTGTAGAACAGATATTAAGCTGATCAGCCCATAACTGCCCTTGGTTCCATTTTAAACTATGGTGTCACACTGGTTACATTCTAGTCCCCTGATACTGAATGTGATCTGAGAGTTACGTATTTTTGGTTGGAGGTCAGCAATCTCATGCTTCAGTTCTTTAAGAACTCGCAAATGGATGCCATCAGGACCAGTTGATTTATTAATATTACAAAATGTCTTATAGTATCTTCTCTTGGTGCCTCAACTTGTTTTAATTGTTCCAGTTCCATCCTTGATAATACCAATACAGGTTCAAATATCTGTTTGGTATCTTCTGTAGTAGAGGTAGATAAAAAGAATTCACTTTTTTTGCAGTCTCCAAATCTTCCTGAGCATCCCTTTCTCCCCTTGGTTGTGGAACTACCAAAATTTTAGGGGAATGGAAGTAGCTTCCAAGAGCAGAAATTCAAACTAGCCAATCAATGCTTTAGGTTACCTGATAAGGTGACTTCCATTTTATTCTTGCAGTACTTGTACAGCATAAACTGAATCACAGAAAAATAAGTTTGAAGTAGATTTCAGACTGGTCATGAAAACACACCTCTAGACATGACCTTTGCTTAGACGCATGTTCTAGCAAGACCATACTAGCAACCTCTTCTTGATAGAATAGCAAAACACAGATTACAAGTGAGAGAAACATAGTAGTTAGATATGTTTCAGACTGTATTGTGAATCATAGCATGCTGTAAAAGAGGACAAGCTTGCACATGCAGACCCAAGGAGAGGGTGGGTTGTCCCTCTGGCTCACTAAATAAGTGGTCCCTAAAACTTTCCCCCACAATCCCTAGTTTTGTACCCTTCCACATTCTTGGGGAGAGGAAGTCTGTTTGAACTCTCCCACTGTCTACTCTTTCCAGATAAAATATTTCTCTGCATCTTTATTTCACAAGGAGAAAGTGGGAACCCCTCCTTCACTCTAGTCTTTCTTTCCTTTCCATAGGTACCAGAAGGGATGTCTTCTGAGACTCAAAATAGTCAATATGGTGAGCAAGATTATGGGAGCCCTACTCCTTTCTTACATGTGTATGATTCATGCATTGCATGTAGAAATGGGATAGAGATTCTATCATGAGGTCATGCCTGCAATCTTGTTCTGTTTGACCCCTCTTTGTGGACATCTGTGGCTGGCAGAATTGCTGGGATATGTGGTATACTAAATTCTCTATCTGAATTAGACTACTAATTTCAGAAGAAGATACAAGCTGTTTATTTTGCAGATTAAGGTTAAGTAATTTATTGGGAATAGAAGACAATGGGAGAAAGGAAAAAGGGAAATCTGATGGATCTTGCAGACTTTAACTGACAGCTAATCTTCCAGGCATGAACACACATACATATGCAAGACTGATAGAACAAAATAAGACTAAGGATACAAAGAAGCAGCTTATACAAGGATTAGAAGATTCTTTTAATTAGGATTAAAAGATCCTACCTCACATATAACTCCACTTTTCCAAATATAGTTATTTTCTTCTGGTTCTCCAACCCTTCTCCAGATTGGGATGGATTTCTTATCTGAAAGGAGCCAGTCTGGGACCTCTCCTCATGAAGTAAAGCAAGGAACAAAATCAAAATGGAGCTGGCCCCTTCCCCTATTAAAAGCTTTCCCAAGAGAAAGAGGGAGACATTTCTGCTTTTTACTGGTAGCTCAGAATTTGATTTTGGTACACTATCTGGAGCAACAGATTTAGTTTTTATTAAATCTTTTGTATTTTAATCCTTAAATTCCGACAGTATTTTTCTGCCTTTGCTATAAATGTCTTTTAATCTGCAGAGGGAGGGAAAGAAAATGAATTGATTCAGATAATTTAGGTTTTGGAATATGGTATGACATGTTATGACTTTAAATTTTTAATAAGCTTTGTTCATTGACCTTTCTTTGGATAAATATTTAGTATTTTGTTTCTCAAAATGAATGAGTAAGGAAACGATCCATACATTTTGTAAAAATGTCCTTTCTACAGGTAGTTATTCATTATAATTCTGGCTTTGACTGTGATTCTTGAGCCACAATCCTAGTTCAGGGAGTACCCATAGATTATCATCTGCTGAATAGACAAACCAGTTTGAAGAACAACTTCTCTGTTGTGCAGTAGTAGATGTATGTTAGGCTAACCTGCCTGTATGCTCACTGGCCTAGTTTATGTAATCAAGATGCAATCCTGCATGCATTTATTTCTGAGAAATATACATAGTGATCCACCATTCATATATATGAAAAATACTGTATTTCTATAAGAAAGTACAGATTTACTATACATAGAAAGGCATATCTTACAATATCATATTTTTTACAAGGACCATGCTGAAATATTCATGAACATCTGGTTAATCACTTCATGAAAGCAAGATCATTTATCCCCAAACACAAAGGTTCTCAGATCACTGCCATTCCAGAATGGGCAGTATGTATACTAACTCTACTAAAATAGTTAACTAAACTCTGGTCTGTCTGTCTGTCTGTCTGTCTGTCTGTCTGTCTATCTATCTATCTATCTATCTATCTATCTATCTATCTATCTATCTATCTATCTATCTACCTGATTTAGAATTATTTAGGTAACTTTAGCATTATGATAACATGCTTTTAACCCAATAACTTTAAGCAATGTTCCTGTGTTTTCTAATATAATGATCCTCAGAGGCATCCTCAGATTATTATCAGGGAGAAGTCAATGGGATGCTAATTCCAGAGTTAGCTTTTGCAAAAAATATTTCAGGTGTCAGGGCAAATTGCTTTAAGTTCCTATTTGGTACTGCATCATGCAAAGATATCTTAAGTATTTATGAATCCTACGACATTTATTTATGAAGGAGTACCCAACAGACTTAGATGTACTGTTTTTTCCCAGGCTACCAGAGAGTACCTTTACTGGACACTGGCAACAAATAGGCTCTGTCTGAGAGCTGTCAACTGTCAGCAAGGAAGTCTGGCTAATTCTGTTACATCTCCTTTTCCCTACAGTGAAAATAATCAGGCAGTGAAAACTAGCAGCTGGGAAGAATAACTGTGTCACTATCTTTTCTTTACACATAACAATATGAGAAACACTGACATCCTATTTATAATTATTATTTATTATTGCAATCATATTTGCATTTATCTGTGGCTTAATATTGAATGTTTTTCTAGTTCAGTACACTGGTTAAGAGGAACATATGGAGAAATATATTCTGGGAGAGAACTGGTTTTGTCCATATTATATGATGATTTTGAAATCACACAGTTTTCTCCTGTGGAAGTGAAACTCAGCCTCTTGTCACTAAGCTAGAACAAAGGTTTCTCTCTTGCAGAAAATGCACACCAGACTGGTGTCTGAAAATAAATTATGACTTCAAAGTCTAGAAGACCATTTTTTAAAAATCAATATTAATAAATGAAAGCTTTTCAGTACCTTAATGATTCAACTGAACATCAGTCAATGAGCTACTATTATTCATTGCTTAGATTCTCAATTAATGCAGTTGCCACTTCTCCATTATGAAGTGAGGCCAAAAACAGCTTCTGAAGACATTTACTGGGCTTCTTCTGGCACAGAATGGCACAAAGGAACATGAAGATGGCAGCTTTGTTTCACTCTTCTGAAGCAGCTAGGCTGCATAGCTTCAAAAGCCATTGCAAAAGGATGCGCCACTCGAAGAGTTATAAAAATGAACCACCTCTTTGAATCTTTTAGAAAAGTATCCAGTCTCGAGCTGATCAAAAGAGGGGAAGGATGTTCTTTCTTTCTCCCTTCCTCCAAGTCTTGTCAATAGTTATCCAAAGGCAACAACTCCCCTATTCTTCTAAATGACAATACAGGAGTCAATTAGCTATCATGAGCATGATGGCTAGAATGTTGCTTCTTAGTCTTTTGGCTGAGAAACGACAATCAAGTGTAGTATCTGCTCTTATCAGTCTTATGTTATGTTACTCTAGCTAATACTCTCTATGGACTACCTATGAAGCTCCATCTGCCTCCCTTTTAATCTCTTTCTCTCACTGGTTGGTCACATAATATCCTTAATCAAGTCAGTTGTGAAGTGAATGACTAGAATCAACAACATAGTAAACTTGGCTAGTTTTAACCTTGGGTTGTTTTTAATGGCTTAAAGTGCTATATCAGCAAAGATCATTTGTTTAGTTTATAATTCAGTGTGCTGTGTGAATCCAGAAAATTAGTTAATTCAGTAACCAAGTTTAATGCTTTGTGTAAACAGAGCTATTATTACTGTGGTGGCTTGACCCCTACCCTGATTATTAAGATGAAGATTGCTGAAGTGGAGTGAAGAAAGAGAAGGTATAGCCTAGGAGGAGGGGTTTGGAGAGGAGCATAGATGAATTAACCAATATAGGCTAAATCCAACCCAAAGAGCAGTAAAGCCCTATCTCTGCTGTCTTCATCTTTACATATGAACCTTTTCTATGGAATTCCAAATACATCTTAAGTGTGAAGTAGTTCCACATCATCACGACTGCTGGAAAGGCTGCTTTGCCCAAATTTCCACGAAGCCATATAGCGTATGGATTTCCTGCTTGCCCCACAGAATCAGTGCTGACTCTGCAATATATAAAGTAGTGGGTGCCACTCCAGTGCCTTTCACTGGGGTGCTGGTTAAAAACTGCAGATGGTGGTGGCAGCGCTACAAAGCCCCACCCCCTTTAATACATTAATACTGCAGAAAGGTGTAATGCTTGTTGTAAACTTAATTTAATATTAAATGTAGCAGTGATTTGAATTAATAGTTACAATAAAGGTCATGTCCCTGTGCATGCAAACACAAAGATATATACAAATAAAGAAACAGCTTAATTTCTTGACAAGGTCTGGTCTTTTTTGTTTTGTAAAGATCTTCAAAGTGCCATGTTTTTATCTCCCGGATTCGTAATGATCAGATTACTGCCTGGAGTCCTTGTTAGCCTTTAGTTTTAAAATGCACCACTGTGCTCCATTATTTCCTAAGGCCTATCAATTAAAACTTATCTTTAGTGTTTACATCAGAGAAGGCAGAAACTTGGATAGAATATCTCCAATTTAGTTGAGAGAAACAAGTGGCAGAAGTTATTGAAGATTCTTTTTCTCTTTTCATAGAATTTTTTTTGTTTCATTTTAAAAAATCTTTTTCATTTCTAATTATATATGAAAACCACTCTAGAGTAGCATCACTCAACCAGTCACCCATCAAAAAATGTTGGAGTACAACTCCCATCATCTCTGGACAGATATCTATTGCCAATTAGATTCCAAGTCCCATGGCATATATGGAGTAAGCCCTACTTTATCTCTAATGAGCATAGAAGGTACAGTAGCATAGGTTACATACTAATGATTTGCCAGGACAGAATAACAAGACTGATGCTGCTCAAAATCTGGTGTATGTACTACTAGTAGTAGTTGTATTATAATACAGTACCTTGAAGACTGATTTTTTTATTTTATGAAAGACTCTTACTTTCATAGTAAAATATATAACTGACACAACTGAAAATTGTGAAAAATTGAAAATTGACACAGCCTAATAAAATAGTTCAGCCACATTCAGATTATATAAAACATCATAAGAATGTTTTTTATCCTGTATAATCCCATATGGAAGTTTATCAAGTTTATCACAAGCAAATTAACTTCTGGTATATAATGAATGGGAACTATCGCTTGCTGAATTTTTTATGCTGACACCTTTACTATGAACATAGTAAAGTAAAAACAGCAAATCTTTCATTTAACTAAGGATGTGTAAGATTAGGTTAAAATACTTAATCACAACATAACCAATTCCCCAGACAGAAAAGTGTGTGTGGGCCCATAGAATTTAATTCTGGCACAGTTTATAACATTGCAAATTTCAGCAGTTCTAACCACATGGCTTTTAATTGTGCTAATGGAAGATTAATAACTGTTGGTAGCAATAGTAGCACCTCAAAGAGACGTGATATGCAAGGCATTGTATGGTTTTGATTAGTGTTTTAAACTGAATCAGAGAATCTGAGAGATTATTATTATTATAGACTAGTCCATATACACAAAGCCTTTCATATTCAGTGACAAAAATGGGAGAAATGAGAGGAGCTGGAAGAATGGCATAGGGCCTGGTTACCTGAAGGGCCACCTTTCTCCCATAGCATTTGTCCAGCGGATCAATCCTGTAGAGTTGGCACGCTCCATGTTCCTTTGATTAAACAATGTCATCTGTCAGGATGCTGGAAGCACGCCTTCTCTGTAGCAGTGCCTACCCTCTGGAATGAGGTTCCCCCAAGATACAGATGGCCCCCACTCTGCTATTGTTTAGAAGAGCTGTGAAGAGCTGGCTTTTCATCCAGGCCTTCGGCGAAGGAAAGTCAGCCCTTCACTCCATTCCATCTAGTCTGTCACACTTCCCATCTTTTTTTCTTTTATTGTAATTTCTTTGATTCTGAGCACCGCCTCCCCAAGAGTCATTGGGAATTGGGCACCATACAAATTTAATTCATTATTTATTTATTTAACAGATTCATTTATTTATTTAACAGATTGATTGATTGATTGATTGATTGAACAGGTTTATATCGCCACCCAACTCATACACAGTGACTCCGGGCAGCTTACAAAGTAAAATCCCCAATACAAAAACCCACCAACACCTATTATTGTTGGTCACATAGTCAGCCAGTTGTTTGGACTGGATTTTGCATTTTTAGCCACCTACTGAGTCCTTCCCAAGGACCTGGGATAGGAAGATGTTGTTGTTTGATGGTGTTAAAGGTATCATCACAGGATATAAGCTGTTCCAAGTAAAGCTGTCTTTTGCAATTGACTGGTGGTGATTTTGTCAATGCTGATGGTCTTCAAGTGGCATTTCATATGTTTTGGGATTGCACATATAACTATTGTACTATCTTTGCTTTCTTTTGCCCTCCTCCTCCTCCTCCTCCTCCTCCTCCTCCTCCTCCTCATTATTATTATTATTATTATTATTATTATTATTATTATTATTATTATATTGCAGAAGGGTATATTCCATGGTCAGTTGTAGTGTTTGTATATCTTTTATGCTATTATTATTTTTAATCTCAGCCTTCCTTGTACTGGGCTGATTTATTTTTATATTCTGCCTTTATTTTGATACAACTCTAGATGGTGTACATAATGTGCCTGCCTCCTATTTTCCCAGAGCAACAACCCTGTGAAGTGGATTGGGCTGAGAGAGAAAATAACTGATGCAAAGTCACCAGCCACCTGTCATACCTAAGGGAAGACTAGAACCGATCTCTCAGTTTTTAGTTTAGTACCTTCACTGCTATACCAAACTGGTTCTCTTTATTCTGTTTGCTGGCGAATATTCAGAATAAATATATTCTCTACAATTCTTTTTCCTCTGGAAAAAGGTCATTGCCTAAGAGATATACCATTCTAAGGAACAGTTAAATAAAATAGGTGTTCCTTGTGGGAGGTGGTAAAAGCAGCCCATACGTGCAGACCATACAAGAGTTAACCCAATATTATGTTGCAGAACTGAAATACTTAGTTATTTTGCATCTGGGCCTTCTATGTACTGGTTAATAAGCATTATAAAACAATGACAAAAATTATCTGCTACCTACTGTACCTGAAGACCAAACAGAAATATTAAACTTTGTTTAGTCTAATAGAGGCAGTTGGGGTAGCAAAAGGAAGTGTCTAAAACCTGAGCAGAGGAACTAAGTTAACAACAAGTTTGACATCTAAAGAAATGCATTTTAATATCATTAATTACTTTTATTATATCTTTCCATTTTTTATCCATTCAATGGGGAGCCAGCCTGATATATGAGAAAGAAGCAATATTGAACTTACATAGATCTGTCAGATGGTGTCACAAACAAGAGGAAAACAATTCCATTTTTTCTCAGAGCTAGAGTAGCTACTTTGCAATTCCATACAAAACACCTCGTAATTTACCAGAGGAAGGAAGAGAGGGAGTCAAAATAAATGAGAACTCGTACCAGTGACAAAAATCACACCAATATCCCTTTTTAGAGACAGAGTGTCCCCAAAGGAGCCATGTTAAATCAAAACTTCCTACATTTGTTTATTTCACTCAGAGGGAATCATTTGAGCAATGTCAGTTAGAAGAGTTTTATCCTCTGGATTAATGTCTCTCAAATGTTCAGTATGTTGTTCTAATGATAGTAGTGAAGTTTCTAAAACACACATATCAAAGAAATTTATAGGCCAGAACCAGAGAGGAACAAACTTTTGTTGGCTTGTTGTAGTTTTTAAAATCCTACCTCCTCATTAAGTGACTTATGATCCAATCCATATTGCAAACAAAGTACTTAGTCTCACTTTTGTCTTATACAGTGGAAAGGAGTGAGGGCTGCCTGAAATCCTGCTCATTTTGGTCATAGCCAATGCAAAATTCAGTGTACTTGCGGAGAGTTGTTTTTTGACAATATTTGCAAATCTGAAGGAGTTAATTACAACTTTCAGCAGGGCATTTTACTGTCTGAGGCAAAGAACATAAGGGCTCCTTTCATGCCTATTCCATTCCTGGCATCCACATTGATTATCACATAGCTTCTCCAGCAAGGCAACGGATCAAGTTATAGGGGAGGGCAGGATAGGGCTAGTGACATGCTAGACTGTTACTATGACTGGGTGAAAGTGACACCAAGGATGGGATTGTTTTTTTAAAAAATTTAAAAAGGCTACCAATTTTCATCTTATGCCCAGATGGGAAGAGAAGAGAGTAAAGTTAAAAGTAAAAATTGCCCAGCAGGATGCCTAGCTTTACTGTAACAAATTAATGCATTTGATGGTAACTCAGATGAAATGACATTATCTGAACAATTTCTTTGAGGCAAATGAAGTACTTGCTAAAAAGATGTTGCCTGTTTTACTGAGGGCGGTGGCAAGCAAGTATGCAGCTTATTGAGAAGTTTAATTAAAATAATGCAGGAACTTTTGGTGCCCAAATCATTACTGAGTTAGAACATTTCAGGTTTCATAATAACAAGCAGAAAGAGGGAGATTACATCGCAGCACATTCAGCTGAATGTGAAAAGCTGCCTGAACTAAACTGAATAACAGTGGCTAGTCTGTGAAATTCTGAAAAAAATAAAAGGAAGTATCTGAACAGAAGCAGATGTAACATTTTTAAGAGAGTATTTGAAATTACTATCTCCATGGAAACAGCTGCTTGCAGTACTCTAGAGCTGTAGTCAGGAGGGAAAGCAGATGTGAATAACTTGTAACAGCCTACAAACAATGCTACAAACACCAACAGGTCACAATGAACTGTCCTATCATTGTGGCAGAGGTTCACATACACTGGCTGAATGTACATTTAAAGGGCAAACCTGAAGAAAATGTAATAAGGTAAGACATATTCACAGACCCTATTGTCCAAGGAGAATGGACCATTTACCAACTGGTTTAAAGAGTGCAGTAGTGCATGCCATGGAGCAGGCCTGCAAAAATAAGGCCCACTGGCTGCATGTGACCTGCCAAGCAGCCTTGTGAGGCCTGCTGGCAATTTTTAGAAAAGGGTTAAGTTCACTGCTGCCACCACACTGAAAAATATGTTGCTGAGCACCTCCACCTCACCACTACCAGCAGGTCCAGTGCTGCTGCCACTCTGCTAGCCACAAAAGAGCTGATGGGCATGCCAGGTATTCCTTTGTGGCCCGTGATGATTTTTAATTTATCTATGTGACCCTTTTCCTTCTATGGGCTGCCACAGAGAAAGAATGTGATAATGAAAATGAAACAGGGATAACTAATTCAGAAACTATAGCATAAAATGTGAAATGAGGCCAGCAATATGGCTTACACCAGTAGTGAGTATCAATGCCATTGAACACTGCTTCTTTTATGCCAGTTATAGGCTAGCACAGCATGGATCAGAGCAGCATTTCAAGGATTCTAAGCCAAAGCCATCAGAAATACAGTTACAGACTTATACTGAAAAGCTATAATTGCAAAATACAGTAATCAGCAGGATACGTTGGGTTTTTATGTTGCGCAAGCAGGTTGGACCAGCACTGTGGGGTTATGATTCAATGAGGAGGCTACTGCTGAACTGGAGTTCCTTTGGCACTTATATACTGTATTTCCTATCACAGAAGCCAGTAAGCTGAGAAAGGTACTGCGTGATTCACCGCTTCTTGTCAAAGATAGCATTAGTACATATAAACCTCAATAATAGGCTTGCAAGAAAATGTCACACCCAAGTTTTACAAAGCATGTCCAGTTCCACACGGCATATACAAAAAGGTAGAGACTGAGTTCAGTTGGACGGAAGCTGAGGGAATGTCTTCAGAAGCCACACCTATGATGCCAGAAGCTACAGTAAGAAGAATAGAACTGTCAAGATCTATTGGGATTTTAAAGTTAGGACGAATCCACTAATTACACTCTGAGCATCCTTTTCTCTTGAACCGAAGACATTTTGCTAACCTCACTGGGGGACAAAATTTCAGCCAAATAGACCTAGCAGAGGCTTATTTACACATGGAGAAAAATTCCAGTGTTCCCCACCGTAAATATAATAAGGAGTTATATTATTGCAACAGACATATTTTGGGAGTTAGCATCTGCACCAGCACTTCTGTAGACAGCCAGGAACCAAGTCCTACATGGCTGTCCTAATACTATTTCTGTGAGACATTAGACATGGTGCTTACACATTACAAACTGCCCTTACCACCGTCACTGGCTTGAGGTGCCTCACTATATGACACTAGCATGGTTATGTCACACATAATGAAAGATGGCAGTGAATGCCAGGTAGCATTTGCATCATGCTCACTCACAGCTTTAAAAAATAATTATTCACAAATCAATGGAAAACCTGAGGGTGGATGTCGGTATTAAATGTTTCAACCAGTATTGTTTGGAAAGTTTACCTTTATCACTGATCATAAGCCACTTTTAGCAATTGTTAGACTTCAAAAAGGAACTCCGTTTACAGTAGTGGCTTCAGTGCAGCACTGGATTGTGTTCATTGGAAAACCCAGATACAAAATGGAATTCAGAAGGACTCAAGATAACACAAGTGCAGATGGATTGGATTGTCTACCTCTACAGGGTAAACAATCTGAAAAACTGACATCACAAGGAGATTCCTTTCGGAGACTTTCCTTCACAATTCAGGTGATTCACAGAGTCACAATGAGAGACCAACACTGTCTCAAGTCTACACCACAATGGCTGGAACACATGGCAAAATCTCAGTTTATGGACTATTATCCACATGATTATGAACTTACACTTGATGGAGATTTTGTTATGTGGGCAGTATGAGAGTTATCATACCATTCATGCATTGCAGGAGCTATTTGTTGGATATCTTGTAGTAGTAAAGGCATTAAGGCTTAGCTGGGAATAGATAACAAGCTGAAGAGCTTTCAATCAACTGCCAGCATATTCAAAAGATGTCAACCACAGCACTACTTCACCTGTGGAAATGGCCTACCTTGCCAGAACAAAGAATTCATATAGATTTTGGAGGAAGGTTTATGGGCATAACCTTTTAATTATGGTGGATATATGTTCAAAGTGGACATAGGTGTTTCCAGTGACTTCACCAGCAGCCCACACATACCATAAATGTACTGAGAGAACTCTTTGGAAGAACAGGTGTTTGAGAACAATTAGTGAGTAGCAAGGGAACTGAATTTGTAACTTCATAGTTTTAGATATTCTTGAAAAATAATGGAATTAAAGATGTAACATAAGCACCGTATTACTCAACTACAAATGGATTGGCCGAAAAGTGTGTTCAGAGTTTCAAGAATGCTTTGCAAGCAATGTCTGGAAAAACTATCACAAAAACTTGCAAATTTCCTATTTGCATATCAAATTCATCACACACAACAATAAATCAGATCCCAATGTGGGTCTTAGGTCATACCTTACATTCAGGGTTAGATTTTCTCAAACCTATGCAAGGATTAGCACCAGGATTAACACCAGATAAACAATCAAGCAGTAAACAACAGCCTAATCTAGGAACTACCAAGAAAAAGACAGTATCCCCTCCAACACTGGCAGGGCAAACTACTTTATGTAAACAGAGAGCAGACCCCACTCCCTTCTAGCACTGAAAATGTTACAGTATCTAGTCAGGTAATGAAACGTCTGAAAGAAAACACCTAAGCTCAAAGAACCCCAAGGACTCTACAATGTATTGTGTTGTTATTGTTATTCGTTAATTAAGCATGCTGGTAACTTTCTTGTTACACAACTACCTTGGACTGCCTATATATATATTGTATTCTTGCAGATTCACTGGAGATAGTTCTTCTAGATTATTCAGTAAACAGCAGAAAAATCATTCTTGACTCTTATGTTCTACTTAATCAATAGAAAAGATACCACAGTGAACTTTGAGTATCCATTACATGAGGTGATGCTCTTACTCTGCCTAAAGATTTAGCCTTGACTTTCAGTAGTCTGCCTAAGGTGAATTTCCAACTGAAACCTTAACTCTGCTTAGGCGGTCGCAGCTGGACTCCTTGAAGTTAATGCTGATGTGATTTCAAGAAATTCTGCTTTTATGGACTGTTTGCTGAAAATGGATAAAAATTCTGGATTTGGTGATTGAAAAGGGCAGAATATGGAAAGAAGTGAACTATGTGATGTAACCTTGATGGGGGATGAGTGACAATAAGTTTGTTTGTAACTGCTGTAAGGAAGATCAGAAGTCATTTCTTTAAATAATTCTCTTTTTCTTTTCTTATTTACTGCACTTTTTCTTTATCCTCTCCCTCTCTTTCTTAACTTGGTGTTCTATAAATTTTTCATGTTCATCTTTTGCCTGTTTAAAAAATTTCTAATAAAAATTATTTTTTAAAAATTCAAAACTGCAAACATACCAGAACTCATACTGTTGGATGTTGCTTGGGCTAAGGCCAAAAACTCCAAAAAGGTTCTTATTGACAAATGCTTGTACAGCCATTTCTTCTGTCCCATCTAAACAAATAATGGAGCAAGGAGAAACAGCAACCTTTTCCAATCTTCTGTGGATTGTGCAAAGACTGGGCAAAACACACAGGAAGTGTCAACAGCAGTAAAAAGTAGCTGAGTTCATTCAGAAGGACAATATTATATCCAGTTACTTCAAACTATGAAGCCAGCATTGGCCAACTTGTCACATTAAGGAATTTGTGGCTACCACAAGTAGGCCTCTGAATTTCTTTTTTTCATCAGACATTTACAAGATATACCTATCCCTAAAGTGGTAGACAGGTGAGGCAGTCCATTTCCAGCATTATGAAAGAGTTATGAGAGATTAAGTTTGTTGAAGTTCCATAGGTCTGTGGATCACCAAGTTAGAGAAGATATTCATAATGTTATCTACAGAGAGCTTTCCATTTGTATGCTGACTGGCAGAGCAGGAGTATAGATCTGATGGAAATGGTTGTCTCTAATAAGTGTGCATGAGAATTGAAGGCTGTGAGTTGTAAATCAGAAGGAAATAAAAGTAAGGTGAAGTGCTTTTCAGTAAGTCAGAATTTAGCCTGAGGTACTCAGTTTAACTGCAAACCAGGGGATTTCCTTTAATATTGTTTTCTTAACCACCATATCATACAACCAGCAATTTCTTATTAAAGGTAGTGAAGTTCCCATAACTGAGCCTAGCACTTTTTGATCCAGGAGGAACAATTTAGACTGCAGTTATTTTCAGCCTACAAATGCACCTGTAGTTGGAGTATGCATTTGTTTGTTTGGTGTGCTGCTTTTGGGGGGAGGGAGGTGGGTTGAAAAGCTGGCAGTCTGAAAGAAGCAAGTGATATATATCTAACACTTGCCTAAAACAACCTACCTTATATACAACTTTTTTTTTTTTTTTTTGGTCCCTTCAAATCAGTGTGGACTCCTAGCAACTGCCTGAACTAGTCCCTGCAATTTTCTTGGCAAGATTTCAGAAGTGGTTTGCCATTGCCTCCTTCCTAGGGCTGAAAGGGAGTGACTGGCCCAAAGTCACCCAGCTGGCTTTGTGCCAAACCAGGATTAGGACTCATGATCTCCCAGTTTTTAGCCTGGTGTCTTAGAAGTTGAGTTTTACTATGCAAGGGGCACTTGTAATTGTTGCATATTTAATAACTGATCACACCAAAGACATTCTGGTTCAAAAAGCTTACCTTTTGCATACTGCAGAAAGAGAAAGAACATGGAAATAATAGCCAAGAAACAACTGCTGGTATTCTAGCTTCAGGCATCTCCCTGGTGGCCTCTACAATGATGTAGCACAAATAAAAATAGACCAAATCTCATCTGTAACAAAATAAAACAAAAATAGTATGTGTGTAAAAAAGGCAATCTTGAAGTTATAATACAGGTTTTATCTCTTTTTGGCTTTCAAGTAATCGTTTATAACGTATTTTGAATCCTTCATCAACTCTAAAACATGACCACTTTTGTTCTGCAGTTATGGGCAGTGAGGAGTGGGATCCAAGAATATTTTCTTGATTTTAAGAGGGAGTATATTACTTTTCAAAAAGTCAATTGATTACTGATTGGTTTAGATTCTACTCATGCTTTTGCAGACATTCAGCTTTAATTAAGTCAGTAACAGATTGCCATAGATATAGTGTAGCTTGACCTCAGCAAAGCATTCAACAAAATCTCTCATGAAGACCTTATTAATAAAATATAAACTCAATGATAGAGGGAGAACAGCAGGGAACCTTTAAGATGGATTCATAATTGGCTGAATAACTGCACTTAGACAGCAATAATAAGGGGCAACATATTAGACTACAGGGTGGTATCCAATGGAGTGCCACGCTGAGAGCCTTGTGTTGTTCAATATTTTTATTGATAATCTGGATGAAGGGATTAAGGGGATGATTATAAAATTTGCACATGATTCAGTATAGAAGGAGGGGCTAAAGAGAAGATTCAGAAAGATTTAGACCAAGGAAAGGATGGTTTGCAGGGTTATACAGGTAAAGAGAGGCAGGCTGAATCATATTAGTATAAATTAGATTTAGCTATATTTCCTTTTCTTATCTCATACCTTTATTTTATTTTTATTTGCTTTATTATTTATTACATTATTATTGTTGGTTGCACAGTCAGCCAGATGTTTAGACTGGATTTGGCATTTTTATCCACCTATCGAGTCCTTCCCAAGGACCTGGAATAGGCAGATGTTGCTTGATGGTGTTAAAGGTATCATTGCAGGATGTCAGCTTTCTAAGTAAAGCTGCCTTTTGCAATTGACTGATGGTGATTTTGTCAATGCCGATGGTCTTCAAGTGGTGCTCCAGATGTTTTGGGATTGCACCCAAGGAGCCTATTACCATTGGTACAATCATTGCTTTCTTTTGCCACAGTCGTTCTATTTCTATTTGCAGGTCTTTATATTTTGTGATTTTCTCCAGTTCTTTCTCTTCTATTCTGCTGTCTCCAGGTATTGAAATGTCCACTATCCAGACTTTTTTGTCTTTTTTATCAACAATTGTTAAGTCTGGAGTGTTATGTGGTAGGTATTTGTCTGTTTGAATTCTGAAGTCCTAGAGCACTTTAGCTTCTTCATTTTCTATTGCTTTGTCTGTTTTGTGGTCCCACCAGTTCTTGCTTGCAGGCAAATGGTATTTCTTGCAGATATTCCAATGCACCATTGTTGCTACTTTATCATGCCATTGCTTCTAGTCAGTCTATTGTTTGTTTAGCTTCTTTGCAGAGGCTGCATTTGCATGTGTGTATGTGTACTGGCCATATAATACTTTGCCTTGCTATGTCTCTTTCCTATTCTTCATTTGATTTTTCTTGTAGGCCAGTTTGGTCTCTTTGGTATCTCTTTGGAAGATGCTTCAGTGCATCTTCTTCACTGTCCTTCAGATATTCTTCTAATGCCCTTCTTCCTTCTTCAACTGTTTCGTGTACTTGCAACATTCCATGCCCACCTATGTTCTTTGGCATGTCAAGTCCGTCAGCATTGCTGCATGGGTGAAGAGCATGATTCATTGTTATTATTTTTCTGGTCTTCCTATCCAGTTCTGTCCAGTCCACTATTCCAGCTGTGTATCTAATGACTGGAATTACCCAGATGTTAATTGTCTTGTTGATATTTCCTCCACTGAGTTTGGACTTTAAGATCTTCTTCACTCTCATGAAATATTCACTACTAACCTTCTTCTTGACTTTAATGTGCTTGATGTTGTCAGCTTGAAGGAAGCCCAGGTATTTGTAGTGATCTTCTTCATCTAGGCCCTTGATATTATTTCCATAGGGCATCTTGATTCCTTTAGTTTTCACTATTTTTCTATTATTATTAGTAGTAGTAGCGGTGGTGGTGGTGGTGGTGGTGGTCACACAGTCAGCCAGATGTTTAGACTGTTACAGATATCCAATTTATGAGGGATGAAAGTACCATGCATGATTTTTTCCAGAATTCCCATCTTGCCTTAGTGATGATACATAAAGTTCAGTGACAAATGAAATTAAGGAGTATTCTTTCAGTATGCAGGGTTTGCCAGCACTCAATATTTATTAATTTCTTCACATAACTATCACTATACCAAATCACATTAATAGACCAGTCCCATTGTGTGAAATTTGTTGTAAAGGACTACACGTAGTCCTTTTTTAGTGACTGCCTTGTTTATAACCATTCATACTTATGACAGTGATGAAAAAGTAGCTTTACAACCAATCCTCACATTTACAACCTCCGCAGGTCTGTAAAGCAAAGGAAAGCTGAAGTAAGATCATAAGCACAGTTGTAGTTTCACTTAGTGACTGCTTTGCTTAACAACCAATTTTCAGTCCCAAATGGGTACTCTCACTCCGGTGGGAGGAAAAATGCTGGCGGCGCCTTGCAAAAAAGGAGTCAGGAGCAGTTGCCGGTAAGCGCGAAAAACCGTGCGCGCCCGAAAAGGGCGCGAAGCAACAGAAACCCCGCCTCCTGCGTTCGCCAGCTGGGCTCTGCTCTAGGAAGGAGGCTCTGGCAAACCACTTCCGAAACAATTGCCTTGAAAACTGCAAGGACTCATCCAAGCAGTCACTGCAGAGTTGGTAACGACTGAGCGCAGATAAAAAAAAAAAAAAAAAGTTAAGAAACAGCGCCACAGAGATTTCAGAAATGTTCTTTATTATAGTAAGATAGAGTAACAGAATATTGAAAGCCTGTCCAAGTTCCTTTCTGTCCAATTATATACCAAACAAAATTTGGGGATGCAGGAGGAGTATTTTGAATTTCTTTCCCATGTTTCCCTCTTTTTCAGGATTGTGCAATGTCTTCTGCAAATCTCTCCTTAATGGTTCATTCCTTCCTTCCTCAGGTCAGTTCTACATTGTTTGAAATGGACTTGGTCAAACATAAGCTGAAAACCAAGTATTTTGGCTTAATCAAGCTGAGTATTTTCTGATGGTTTTATAACTAGATGATGGGGATGAGGTGGGGAGGGAGATATTTTAAGCGATCTGTCTTTTTATTGCTGCCCTTTGATACCGCAGTGGGTTTGAAAGCTGCCATGAAAATTTATGGGTAAACCAGGAGACAGGGTAGTAGATTTATAATAAGTAACCACATAAAAGTATTCTATATATTCAGTGAAGGTTCAAATTGCTTTCTTCAAGTATGTTCCAAGCATAACATGTATTTTTCACTCCCAGCAAAGATACATGTTTAAATATTTACCACTGCTATTATTATGACAGCTTTGCCCAAGTTGCTTTATTGTCTAAATATTCTGAAAAGAAAGACCTGTGTGGTGAAAAAAATACAGAAGATAACTCTGTATATTATATCCTGCCATGAAGAATCACACTGTTTATATCATTTTATACATACACACATATGTTGGTAGTGCATCATTTTTTGCTCTGATAATACATTTTTAATATAAAACAAATTATGTATCTTCATGAAATATTCAAAAATGCTTGGGTTTTTTTTTCTCTACTCACGGTGGACATGTTTTTCCCCTTTTTTATTAAAGTTGTATAATATGATTAAGTTGGGTATTTTATGTATGATTTCACTAAAAATGGATTTGGTGAGTCTGATTTGGACAACTGTATAATTCTGTTGCATATTTAGAAGATGTCATCATTGTACAACTTTAGATTTATTCACATGAACAAAATTAAGGTTTCTGAGGAGGGTTTGCACCAATATATTCCAAAATACAATGATGTTTTGATTTTTTTAATAATCAAACATTCATTAACATCCTGACTCAAAATCGCTTCAACAAGTGCGATTTTTTCTAGACTAATAATCTGAAATAAGATTAGGCACAAATGGCCTTTCAAAATCTCCCATCAGACCTATAGGCAAAAAGATGGGTGGCACTTTCTCCAGATTCCTCCTCTTCTCTTCTCTTCTCTTCTCTTCTCTTCTCTTCTCTTCTCTTCTCTTCTCTTCTCTTCTCTTCTCTTCTCTTCTCTTCTCTTCTCTTCTCTTCTCTTCTCTTCTCTTCTCCCCTCCCCTCCCCTCTAATTGTCATAGGAAAAATGGTTGTGTAATGGAAAAACAGGAGGTTCACATATTCTCATTGTCCACTTTGTAATGAAATATGCACAAAAGCAAGATTCAACCCATGCAAATATAGTCAGAGTTCTCTTCTTTAAAATAATGAATAAAGTGAATTCATCAAATGAAATTAATCAAATTGTGAAAATAAATATACAAACTTTATTGTGCATATATTTACTTTACAAATTTTGTACAGCACACTGAATATACATATTATTGTAGTCTTTGGAATATTACTCTGTGTGTGTGTGTGTGTGTGTGTGTACATATACATGCACACACACACACATACACACGGGCAGCATGTTACAAAGCATATGAGACATTACAGATAAGGTTTGATACTTAGCCCACATGCCTTGCATCTCTAATGGGACAAAATTCTCAGCAGACTTGGCAAGCTTGTCACTTGTCAGATTCAGCCAGCGCGGCACGGCTAGGGACTTGCCCAGCCGCGTCTTTCACCTGCTATTCTAACAGAGGCCACAAGATAAGGAGCATTCCCATATCACAGACCAGTTCCTTCAGAGCCAATGTCCAGAGCAACCACTGGGGCTGATAGTCCAGTTGTTTATGCATAAATAGCAACTCCATCTTAGTCAGATTTAATCTAAGCTTATTTCTTCCCATCCAGACCTTGATGGCCTCTAGATATTGGTTCAAGACTTCTACAGCAGCTCCAATTCAGCCATGATTGCAATATAGAAATGAGACACATCAGCAGGCTGGTGACACCTCATTGCAAACTGATGGATAATCTCTCCAGCAATTTTATATAAGGTAAGGATTAGTAAGAACTATGTCACCTCTGTGTCACTGGAATTGGAGAAGTCAAGTGCTTAGCTGCTCATACCTGATAATTACTGACAGGAACCATCTACTTATGTAGGAGTGGAACTGTCAAAAATCTCTTCCAGCCCTAGCAATCCCAAAGGATATCATAATCTATGGTATCAAATGCCACTGAGAGATCTAATAGGATCAGGAGTGATATACTTCCCCATTTAATCCCTGATGAAGCTTATTGTCAGCTCTTCATGGTAGACCAGACTAGGGCACCAATGTTATGAATGCTAATACTACTTTATTATAAGGGTTCAGTAACAGAATCTTGGAAGTCTGAATGTGCTTCCCACTCCCTCCCTTTCTCTTCATGAGAACTAGGAAGGGTCATGCCTAAGATGCTTACTCAAATTACATTTCTGCCCTGGACTCAGATTTCTTTTATCTGACCTTTGCCTTGGACATGGCTCTTCCTTCTGTTCCTCAAGGTTATTCCTACCCCCCATGACACTTATTCACTACCATGACCAAAACTCTTTCTGTCCTTTGACTGGGCCTGAAACATGAATGAAAGGGAGCCAGTTAATCTCTTTTCTCTGGGATCCTCTGTATCTGACTTTACCTTCTCAACAATTTTTCTCCCAAAAGAGGAAAATGCCCTCCTCATTTGGCTTTGCTGAATATGGCTGATTGTATCTGAGAGAAAACCAACACATTTATCTGGATAATTTGCAAGTGCTTTATCATGCCCAATCTTCCCTATGAAGGTCCAGGACACCCTGAAAACAGGGCCTCTAGCTGGAAATCTTGTTTTCTTTTAGTAAGCACAAAGAGATAGAGATGCTTTGCTGTTCTTAGCACCATTCAATAGGCTAAAAAATAAGCTTTTACCAACCAAGGGTTTGGTTGAATTACATCCCATGATCAGTCAAACTAAAATTTTTAAGCATCAACACAGTACTGACTTAAGATACAAAATTTAAACAATTTATAATTAAATTTGTCAAAATACAGCTAGCATTTGTGCAATAACCAAGGATTAATGCTGTGGTGATTGTACAGAACCTGGTGACAGACTCAAAAGTCATTATCTTTTTGGTCCACAAGGAGTTAAATATTCAACGTTTTAGATAAAGAAGCATTATATAAATATGGTAGTGCTGCCAATTCAATGAAACTGGGATCACTATCTCATTTGTTCCACATAAACAAGTACATTTAACAGTGGAAACATTGTTGTATTTTCCTTCTGGTTGCACTGATGGTAAGGCATTGAAATGAAATTGGGTAAAGACTCTAGTACAATTTGCATGGGTAATGTTAAAATAAGGTAGAGTCCCTCCTTCTACACCTTAGCATGGAATTAACAGAAATCAGATTCTAATATTTCTGGAATTTAGATCATATACATATGGACTGAGGGACAATTTCAGCCTCTTTATTCTCAAGGGAATTAAAAACTGAAAGGTAGATCTCTAATGATGAAACTCAGCTTCAACTGAAGATCTCCAGGAGAAATTAAATTTGTCCTGTATGGTCAACAGTGAAAAAGATCCAGAAACAAATGCTAGCTTGAGGGGCTTCTGTGATTGGATTACTATATATGCATGTATGCAATAGTATAGTAGTTAAGGTGGCAGAGATATTGGGCTTCTATTGAAAAAACAGAATCATTAGATTTTCAGCATGGGTCCATAAAAATGACTCTAAAAAGTTTCCAAGTGTCCAAATCCTTGCAAGGATAAACCTGGTCTCTATTTTATAATCAGTTTATGAACTTGGCTTCAAAGGTTCTCAGTCCTGTGGGAATGTAACTTCAATGGGTGGCATGAAGAAAGCCAGCGGCTGCTGGGTAACATGGTACAGAGGATATGTAGACAATAAGGAAGATTATTTTGATGCAGATATGTAGAAGCTGTTGCCTAGGCAAAAGGAGCTGAATTTTTTTTTAAGTCCATAATGTCCAGATAACATTTAGAAGTAGCTGAGACAGATACTTCACTAATTCACTAAATTATAAGAAGGAGGAGGTATAGCACAGACTTTCAAGATTCTGTTATTATAGCCAATCTCAATAAAAGTAGTTTTAGCCTTCCTGTGGAGTTGATTTTATGTTCTGTTCTACCTAGTGATGCTGACAGAATGCTAACAAACTACAATTTTTCACACCCCAGAAGCATAACTCAAAACATTTGGACTAACCAATGAAAACCAAGAAAACCCAAAATTCAAAAGCGTCAATATCCTGCTTCTTCAAAGTCGAATTTTCATTTCCATATGTCACAAAATATCACTTGGTGGAGTAGCTATGAAAGCTTTAGAAAAAATATTCAAATGCTGGGATGTGTCTATACCTAAAAAGGTAAGAATTGTGCAGGCCATGGTTTTCCCTGTGATACTGTATGAAGCTATAGTTGCACTTAGTAGAAGCAGGATAAAAAGAGTAGTGATGCTTTTCAACTCTGACGCCGGAGAAGACTCCTGAGAATACCATGGTATTTTGCCAGAGTTCACTTGAGGCCCAAATGTCCAAGCTCAAATTATCACACTTTGGACACATTATGCAAAGTCCTAGCTCTCTGGAGAAATCTATAATGCTGGAAAAGATGGAAATAAAAAGAAGAGACTGACCAGCAGCACGGTGGATAGGTGCCCCTTGGAAAACCTGAAGCATCAGGCTGGGGACAGAGAAAACTGTGTGGTCGCCAAGAGTCAACCCATACTGGATGGCACATGATCAATCTATCAACTGATATTGTATTATTGTATATTGTGTGTGAGTCTGTGTATAATGCTTAAATAAATGTTTGAAAAAAACGGAACCCTGTAGCGAATACCATCTTTTTTCCCCCAAAAGTCAGTGTTGTGTTAATCACAAAATCATTCTGGATTATGCCAAATAATATCTCTGTCATTATATACATATCAAATGTAAGACTGAAGCACTAAGAACATACTGATTTCCTATACAACCTTGCAAAAGTCACTATAGTGGTATAATTTCTTCCTCAGAGTTTTCTATTCATTTTAAACACTCAAGAAGATGAACAGCCTTTAAAGTTGAATTAATATTTAAAATACTCTCGAGCACAAAGATATTCATTGCTCTCATAATCTTAAGGTATCATTAACTCAGAAGACATGGAAGTGTCAATTAACATAATATAAATGAAAAGCATATTGTGCTTGAGAAAGAGGCAGAATTACTTTTGTACCCAGGTTCCAATAAAGTTGCATTTGTATTTTTAAAACATTAATAAAAACTAATATTTAGGGGGGAAATAATCAATACACTCTATATTTAGGGGATCATACAGCAAGAGCAAGAAAACAAAATGAGTTTGAAGCTACAGCTTTTGCTAATAAAGTAATGTGATTTTAAAATGTAAAATTGATAAGTACACAGAAGATATAGTTACTCTATAGGACTGTTTCTATCACCGATTGTCAAATGGTAAATGTTAACTGTCTCCTTGTAATGATACAATTCAGTGGTCTGATCCAGGGATCCCAACAGCATGTTATTATCTAATACTGTATAGGGAACTTAATGCTCTTACAGGTAGCTGGGTAGGAAAACGTTCTGAGGAAGATTCTGGAACTGTTCTACTATTTTCTGCTATCCCTTGGTTTTATTTTACCATTTGGTTTAGAAGAATATTTTCTTGCTTCTGGTATCAGAATGGCTGAACCAATGACAGAGATGGGTTTTCAGAAAAGAGGTTGTCAAAAGTTACATTTCTGCATAGAAACACAAGAGTCTAGGAAGCTTTATCCTGCAACCCTTCATGTATAAAAATTTTCTAGTTACTCTGCAGTGAAAGAAATCAACCTTGTACGAGCTCATTCATCTATTTTTCATATTCTCTCAGCCTGAATTCTGGCATGAAAATTTGTACCCTAGCACCTATGGAAGGAAGCTTCATTAACCAGGGATGAAGCAGAAAGTAAACCCTACCCAGAGATGATAACATACAGTGTATCTGGCATGAAATGTTGGATTCAGAATTCACCAATTCAGCTCTGCCACATGGTTTGGGTGCCAGAAGTAGAAAAATAAACCCATGTACCCCCCACCAAACCTTTTGAACTGTATATTATTTAAACCAAAAAGTTAGAGGATTTGCCAAGATTACTGCTTACTCTCCAGAAGAATATCCCAGTTCTTCTTCATGTGAAACATTGGTCCAGGTAATTTTCTTGACAATAAGATGGAACTAGTTTTTCCACTGGGTTCTTTCGGGTTGTTTTTCAATTCCCAATAGTCTACAGATTTGGAATTTCCTGGTGGTTTTCTACAGGCTATTGAAGGCCAAAATGCTATTAGAAACACTATCCAACCAAAAATAAAAAAATAAAAATCAGAACCATCAAAGAATAAACCCATACATTTCTCATTTAATACTGTCAAGTTAGTTTTTATATAAATTCAATTTTGGCTATACATAGTTTTTTTCAATATGACTTCATTCAGATCAGGTGATTTTTGCAAATAAAAACATACCTTTCCCCTCTTTTTTTCAACTTCTGGAAGATGAAGGATGTATGATGGTGATGTAGTGCTATCATAACAGAGAAGAGGACCAACTTTTAAAACTTCATTTATTTATGTATTTATTTATTGTAGAATACAATGATTTTTATATATAATTTTTATTAAGAATTTTGATTATAATAATAAAATCGAATACAAACTAAACTTAAAGAAAGAAAAGAGAATAGAAAGAAGAAATGCAAGAAAAAAGAAAAGAGAAAGAAGAAAGAGAAAAGTAGGAAAGTCCATAAAGGGTTGCCAGAAGTACAGCATATCTTGTTTTAACCTTGATTGAATAAACCAACTTTATATTCCTTCCTTTTACTTCTAACAGTCTTAAACTTTAGTTCATTCAAATATTGTCATTGGATTTGATTTCTCTTCATTTCATCTTTGTCCCATTGCACAGAGTTCTTCAAGGCTTTAACAAGCCTCTTTTGTAAATCCAATTGGAAAAAATTATCCAGGTCACTCTCTTTGTCATTTGTATTTCCCTTTTAAATTTTAAAAAGCCAGTTTCTTTTGTAGATCCAGTGAAACATCCTTTTTTAAGTCATTCTCTTGGCCTGTCAGCTATAAATCCATTTTTGATACCATCTCTATCTTGTCAGATAAAATTCATTCTACATTTGTTATTTCTTCAATGACATCTTTTGGACATAGTCTATCCCTACAGGCAGACATCATTACTGACATTGTTGATATTGTGGCTACTAATTTCTGATTTCATTCTTAAAAAGTCTCCTTCAGTATTTTCATTCTTATAATGTTTTTCAACATTTTACAGGCTTGTAAATCTTTCCCCTACCTAAAAACTTTAGTTCCCTCTAGTATCCAGTTTTTGAAATCATGAAATTGCTTACCTTTGTTGTGTCTTGTAAAAACCAAAACAGAATTTCCCATGAGAAGCTGTTAGTTCTTTATAATTAATTCCAAAATCTTATTGTAAAAGTTTCAATATTCCAATTTTATTCGGACCCTTAGTTCGTTTATAACTTTCTAAGATCAAAATCTTATTTAGCTTTTTGCTGTTTATCTCAGATTCTTTAAATTCTTAAGCCTATGATTAAAATTTTATTTCATTCCAAGTTAAAGGCAAACTCACCTGGCATTTTCAAACTTGCTGTTCCAAAGGTATCTAATAGCTTAGAAGTAGTTAATGAGCAATTTCCAAAAGTGATTAGAAAGTGAGCTTTGTGAACTTAGTGTCCATTAAAAGTCTCCATTATGGTTGCAAGCAAGATGGCTAATCCCGTCACCTCCTGGTGTTCAAACCCATGGAAAACCACTGTCCTGCAGCCTTTTCACAGGGAGCAGCTGTCCAGAACACATGTGGGTGACCTCCTGTCCCTCTCCAAGGGACTGGTCTACTCACCTGTTCTTTGGTCTTTGCCACAGTTGTTGGCTCCGCTTTTGCAGAGCTGTCTTCAGTTCACCATATCTCCGCCAAAACAATGATAAAAGAGAAGCAGTAACCCTGGCAAATGGTTAAAAATCACTTGTACTGGTTTTTAAAGGGAAAATTGCACTGCCAGCTATATAGTTAAGAGGGTTGCCAACATGACTAGAACATACCTGGTCCTTGAGGACAAATAGGCTCATTTCTAGGTTTCATATATACTTAACTAAATTGCAAATAAGATGATATTGATGATGATGGTGATGATGATGATGATGATGATGATGATGATGATGATGATGATGATTTGTGTGCTTAATGGTATACCAAAAGAATCTGGAAAAGCACTTAGACACAGGAAGAATGGATAGAAACTCACTTCATCAAAAAGTTTCATTACTTAAAAGAATACATACATTACAATAATATCTGTAACTCTCCCTAGAACCTTGGGAAGGATCAAATAGTCAAAAGTATCACCTGCAGGCAGAACTATCTGCTAGACTGGGCATAAATAGCAATCATTGTCGTCGTCATCCTCTGTGGTCAGGTTGGAATTGAATTTTAGTCATTCAAAAGAACTGTTGAAGCTAGTTCACAATTTCACAGGCTTTATTGAAATAGGACATTTACAAAGGAGCAACACGGCCTTCCCGCATGCATCATTTTTGATAAACAGAGGCAAATTCACTTCTCTGGATCAATGTGATGATTGTTGCATCCCTTTATGATTCTGGGGTAGGATGTTGTATTCCTGGAATTTGGTCGGAGTATTGCACCATCTTTTGTGGGTGGTGTAACCTGGGGTCTGCATGGAGCAGGAGATTGGACTTAATGACCTTCATGGCTTCTCCCATTTCTGTGATTCCATGAGTATAGCAATCAAGAAAAACAACTCCAGGTTTGCTTGTTCATTCTTTAACAGAGGGTATCCAAAACTGTATACAGAAAAAGAAGTAAAAATGTATTAGGCAACCTCAGTTGCTCTTCTTTCAAAACACATTTTCTTCCTTATTTCATAGGTTTACATTTTCTATGCTGGATGTAGCATTCAGTAATAAGCAAGTAATAATGCCTCTGCATACAATAAATAGATATGCTTATATAAAACATGAGCACATAATTCAAAATGTCTTTCAAAATAAAGATGTTCAGTTATCAATAGTAAGACATTAACATTTTTCAGTGGTAATGCTCCAAAAGAGACAGCTTGGAAGCAACATAAATCAAATCAAATCAAATCAATACAGAGAAGTAAAGTAAATTTTTACTGCTCTCTTGTTGGATACTGTTACCATTTGAACATGATAGATATACAAAAACATATGGATGTTTCATAATTTTCTTAATGAAATAGTCAGAATGTATCCAAAGTAAAACAAAAATATAAGACAATTTATAATCCTGATCCTGTGTATGTATGTGTACATGTTTGTGTGTGTGTGTGTTTTTGTGTATGTGTGTATGTGTGTGTGTGCATGTATGTATACATACATACATACATGCATATATATATCCCCCACCCCATTAGTTAGACATCCAAGTAATTGATTCCAATGAGAACAGTTCAGCCTAGTAAAAGCAGTTTCTATTCCTGTGTTAAATTTCTGTGATACAATTGCAGTAATTAGGCAGCCCTTACTTAAGAGATAAGTCTGTATTTGGAATCAGCTTAGCTCAAGAGAAGAAAAGGTTTGCTCCTTACTTCAGTTCCATTGAGCAAAATATCAGAACTCTTCAATACCATTCATTTTATCACGTTGATCCATAATTTATACAGCTAGCAATTGGGTAACTAGTTTTGTTAAAGTAAAAATAAATATATTTGCCCCAACATAGATGAAGACCCTATAGATTTTGCCCCCCCATTGCATTACCACTTGCACTAGAAACACACGATACATTTTCAATGTGAAAATGAGAGTTTTATTTTCAGTGCAAAAATGGCATGCAGGATTATTCAGTTGCGGTCAATCTGTCAGGTTAAAGATTTAACTCACCAAACCCACCCCAGAGTTCCAGTCCATACTGATGGACCTTCAACAGCTGTTTGCCCATTTTATATTCTCAGTGCAATTGATGGTAAGATACATCCCCCTTTTTGTTGTTAAAATGGGGAGGATGGGTGCATTTGGCCTCCATAAATCTTAATGCACATATTTTATCCCTTTAACCCACTCCTGTGAAATGTTGACTTTGTGATCAAGGGTTCCCCTTACCTGGTAAGTAACCCCCAATGGTAACTCAGGTGACTCTGTGCAGCAGGAATCACTGATGGTGCCAAGAGAAAGCAGGGAATTTGGGGAAAAGAAGTGAAAATGAAGCAAAAGTGAATAATTATTGTAGGAGAGCAAGTTCCTTGTCTCTGGTGGAATTAAGGATTTTAGAGGAAGTTAATATAAGGATAAATGGGAGATTTGTGAAAGAAAGACTGGTGGAAAAGAAGAGCACCCTAGATTAGAGCAGTGGTGGAGACAGATGGATGTTGCCATAGTGAAGATGTCCAAGTGGCTGTAGTGAAATTTCAGACCGTGGCGCTCTGGTGAGAGGAGATCAGGTGGGATATTTTAAGAAGAGCAGTTCAGCTCCCCAGTTGTGTTTCAACTGTTAGGCCAATGTTTCTGAACCTCAGCAAATTTAAGATGTGTGGACTTCAACTCCCAGAATTCCCCAGCCAGCATGTTATGTGCTAGGCTATATTTAAAGACTGGTTTGGTGAAAGTTGAGGCCAGAGTTTGGCTATTTACCTTTAACCTCGGCCTCAGATTATTTTTTCCCCCCAAAGAGACTTAACAGTGGGTTCCAGTCCTTATGGAAGTGATTGCTGTCAGCAAAGCTAACATTATTATCTGTTTTCCTTGGGTTATGACCAAGGCAGACCACTTCTAAAAAAGCAAATAAAGAACTTAAAAAGGGCTCCCAATCTCTCTTTTACCGATAGCCAAGGGTACATAGTAACCCTTGTGGCTTATCTTAGATAGACGGACCTTCACTTTGGCATGTTGTAATGGCCAAAATAGCCCTATGTGAAAACATGGGAAAATTTCTTTTCTGGAGTTTCCAGGTCCCTGTGAGTCTGGGCCCACTGTGATGATCAAACATCTCCACTGCTCATTTTACAGAGACTTCTGAATATCTTTTATCTCCCCAGCACTTACAAGGCTCCCTGGTCATACCGATCAGTATTTTGCTTTTGTTCTTGTTTCTGATTGTTATCATACTCTTACATATAACTTTGCTAAGTTTTTCACAACAGCTCGTAAATTTTGCTGAGAACTGATCACCAGTAAGAATTAAATGGATCTGACAAAAGCCATGCTTGTATAATTACACTGTTGTATTTCTGTCTATTATGTTTACTCTTCTTGTCACCTTGTTGAACAGCCAATTGATATGGCCTACTAACAGAATATTTTACTACTCTTGTTTTCATTATTTTTATAGACAGCATACAATAATATTTTCACATTTGTATCACTTTTAAATAGCGCATCAATTATTGCCTGATATATTAACCTTAATATATGATTAGAATTAGTTGTAATGTTAATGTTAATCATATTTTACTGAGTTGTAGTTTTTAGTTCTCTAAGGATTTAGGAGTTTTGTGCTATAGATCTAATATTTTGGTTATCTTGCTTATAATTTGTATACATAGATGGTTAACTTTGGAAGGATTCGTAAATTTATAGTTTTAAGTCTTATCTTAGGCTGATCTTGGACCAAAATAAAATAAAATTGAAGTTTGACCCTGCTCACTCTTATGATGCCATTTTTAACAGCCTGTACCTGTTGCAGTCTTTGGAGGCTGTTTTCACCCCCCAAAATGAAGCCTGCAGCTGTGAAAAAATGGTCTACATGTATTTTTATTTTGTGTCATACCTACGTACTTCTGGAGCTGTGGGGTTTTGATGGGCTGTGAAGGAGACTCACACATTCAAAACCTACCCTTGTGTTGTCAGGCTGAGCAAGCAAGAGAAAAATCCCTCTGCATCTATGTAAAGTGTTTAATCTTGGTTTTTCTGAACTGCCCTCCCCTTCTCAAACTCAAACAGAATGAGAAATTGTAGATGACACAAAGGTAACCTGGCACTTCAAGGGAATGGCTGATAATTTGTTTATGCTGGATTTCATGAATTCTGTCTAGCCGTAGGGACTTGCACGGTTTATCCATTTGGCTTCTGTATTTTTTCTAAAAAAAAAAATCTGATTTGAAATTTAATTGTTTTATTGTTGTGTTTATTATACATCACTGTATTGTGCTCTGCTCTAGAGGTATTTTTAGCAGACTGTGGAACTAGGTCTGCTCAGTTCAGAATTCTTCAGTTCCACAGGAAGATGCCTTTAAATTAGATCATATTTCACTGTTTCCACTTGGTATGCTGTACAGTGATATAGAAGGCATACATATCAGTATAAATATGCAAACCAAGTGAATCAAGCAATTAGGTTATCTTAGCTTTAACATCCAATTTACCCAGGCACAAATGAATACGAAAAGGTACACAGCAATAAAGAAGCACGTCTAGTCTGTTTTTTAACATCTGGATGAGTTTAGAGAGCAGATACTTATTCTCTTTTATATTGCTTTGCAAATAGCACCTTTGGGGACAATCAGAGCTTGGGTGGTGATTTTCAGAGTAGAAGGTATTATTGAGAAGGGAGCAAGAGAAATAAACAGGTTTGAATGCAATGGAAAGTAACTATGTACTGACAGACAAGTGGGAAATGGAAGAAAATGGGGGAAAGATGTGAAGGCATCAGAGCATGTTTTGTTACAACTGAGTGGTGCCCATACCCAGTAAGAGGAGGTGAAACCCATGAATTAGATAAATGAAGAACACAACTATATTAATACATGGAATCTGTATTATTTATGAATCTAGATCTATCCAGCAGCTGTGATTTGAACTGTGGAACTTTGGGGGGGGGGGGGCAGGGGAATTCTGGGAGAAGCAGCTGAAATCAATTTCCCAGGAGTTAGCATTCATTTCTTCTCTTTTTCCTTTCTCCTTTTGAGACTTTCAACTTTCTTCTAATTCCTTAACCTTGATACAAGAATCGTTGAATCCTTGATGGACCAGTGACATTCATTTGGGAGGGAAAAAAACAGCTTTTAGCACACTTTTTTTCTCTCCAGTCTAGCTACTGATGGCTCCCCCTGAGTAAATTGGTGCAGAGAGAGATTTCTCTGGGCAAAAGTGGCTAGTGGGAGCATTACTCTGGCAGTTTTTCCTGAGATTTGCGCAGGGCAGAGGCTACAGTATAATTGTTGGTGAAGGGTTTAGAGACACACACACCCCTTGTGGGAGCCAATGGGGCTCAATCCACCACATCCCGCACATGTGTGCTTGTGCATGTCCTATTTCATGTGTGCATTACTTGTTTCAAGTCATGCATTGTATCATTTAGTCTTGTGAGAGGCCCTGTCAACTATCTCATATGTCCCCAAATTGGGGTTACCTGCTCTGGGCCGTTCTCAATTCGGTCTCACCACCATGAATGTCAGAGCATTGAAAAGATATTCCCTACCTTCCTAAAATTACCCCAGGGTGCTTATTCATCCTATCTTACTGATATTCTTCCCCATTCTGTCAAGCTATATTGTGACCTATTGAAATTCTGACCCACCATGCCAATTCTTTATCTTTCTGCAGGGTGTCAAAAATGAAGCATTTTTTTCACAAGTAACCATTCCAAAGTTTCTGTTTTCACTGATGCTGTTGGGAAGAAAAATGAAACTATGTCAGTGGGTAGAGGGCTAACTTATAAATTGAACTATCAGCTTATGAATCATTTTGCCTCATCCCTGCTGGCCTCTACATGGATCTATTATGTGTTTGCAAATTATTTAACTGCGGAGACAAATCTGCTTCCTACTGTGTGGAATAGGCACATGTATATATTTTGCATGTTTGGGGAAAACTATTATTTGTTTAATACATGTTCACTGCCATCTTATGATACATTAAATTAAATAAAACTTACTTCCTAATAGGAACTGTAATCTAGGCTTCATGTTTTACTTGTTTGATAAGCAGTTCTAATAAGAATTATTATGGCCAGATAAACAATGGAATGAAAGAAATCAAAACATGGAACTGAAATTTTCCCCAACATCAAGAGCTTTATTAAGAAAAGGCAGCTATAAATCAAAAAAGTGCAACATCAGTTTTCTTTCTGTTTTATGATATTAATTCATTTTGTTCTTTCAGTCTGCAGTATTATAAACTACTTGTGAACTGTAACAGTTTTGTTCTTCATTTGTTCTAATCATATTAAGTGTATTGCTTTCATATCCCTAATTCCACAAAAATAATAACTTGTCAGTCAACCTGGCAAGCGCGCATGCATGTCCACAAAGCAAACTGGGACCTTCCCTGGAAGAATAATTGCTTTGTAAAAAATAAATGGGATATCTTTTCTATGGCAAATTTTAGCCGTACAAATTTATAAACTTACAAATTGGAATGTAATAAGTGTAAGGCAATGACATACTTTGGTTTCCATTCTTTCATTCTACACAATCAGAAACATGAATAAGAAAAACAAGTGTTTGTTAAAGGAAAAGTGCCTCATTCTGACGAAACAGATAAAGTTTTGCTGTTAGCAAAAATAAGAAATTACAACTTGTTTTGAAGAGTCATAGCACCGTCATGTATTTGCTTATTCAGGAGGAACCTCAGATATGTGATTGTGTGAATGGGTACAGGACATTAGAACGAACTTGATGGGACTAACTTCTAATCAGGGTGACTAGGTTTGCCCTGTGAGCCATGATAAACCAGCAAGAAGTCCAACAGCAGCATCAGGTTCCTCAATAAACAGGTTTTCATTCACAGGCAGTTATGAAAGAAAAATGCTTCAGAAAAGCTGTTCTTGCTGGGAGACAAGTTCACCAGCTACTCACTGTGGCTGGTGGGAGTGTCTACAAGGTATGGTCAAAAACGTCAAATTGGTAGCCACAATGGTGAAATTGAAGCTCTGCGTTGTTCAAAGTGCAGGGTGTCTAAAAACAGGTGGATCTTCGATTTTGCCATTGTGGAAGCCATCTTGACTTTTTTGACCATGCCTTGCAGACACTCCTGGTGACTAGGATATAAAACAAGGCCTTGTAAGAAATTGCCTCTTGTTTGGTATTGGGAGAATTAAGGAGTGGTCATATTTCCCAGATCCTGTCTAGTGTTAATGAGACAGAAAATGTGGTGCAGAATTCAGGACATCCTAATGAGCTGACGGTTGTCTGAACACTTTGCCCCACCATAACACTAAGGTAATGTTTGTAAATGATTAGAGGATAGTTTCTTCACCAACAGTGGATAACTGTTGAAGATTCCAAGATCCTATTGAAAGTATTATCTCCTGTGCTATAATATAAGCAGTTTACAATCACCAATTCTGATTTTATTTTATTTTTTTTATTTTTTTGGCATTACTATTCTTCTTCTCATTAATGTTACTATCTTCTTATCACTACTATTATGATTTCACGAGTTCAGATTCAAAATGATAAAAAGCTACTACAATTACTACTAGACCTGGTACTTTTTCTCAGCTTGACAAAGGGACCAAGTTATTAAATGATGATTCTTAACAGTTTTACTCTGTATCCTTTGTTGTATATAAATAAAATCAGTCCCAGTGCACCATACATTTGAGTGCGATTTTATAGGTTGTGTTGGATGCCCCATCCCTGTCAACCAAATTGTTTCTGTCATACGGCAGAGTGGAGGAGGGATCACCTGGTGTCCTACTTTCCATCTCCTTTCTGCTACTGCTATGTACATAAAAGGTTAACAAAGGCCATCCTTTGGGACTGTCTGTGCTAATTACCCTTAGTACTTTTTCCAGTGGCTTTGGAAAATTATGTGTTTCATATACATAGAGCTGTTTTCTGTTAATAATGTCTCTTTCTCCAGGTTTTCTTTGCCTTTTATCCCTGTTTTGCCAGTTAACTGCTTGTGATGTTTGCTGATGTTCTAATAAATACACATCAAGCTACAGTTTTGCCAGCTGAACTGAATGGCACGTGCACTTGCTTTGATCTGGGCGTAGGGATGGCTGGAAACATGTTGGGTCCAAACTAAACTGGCAATTAACCACAGCAGTTTTCCAACAGGTAGAGCCATCCTTAGACTAGGTGACCCCAAACCATACTTCCCACTAACCATCAATATTTACATGAGAGGATTACCCATATTACACATGTAGTTTCTGTTGTTGCCACTTACTGTGTGTGCCAGGAATGTTAATAGTTCACTTCTAATCACCCTGGAATTTAGCAGCCATTTCCCCCTCCCAGTTATGAGATTTAAATTGACTGCCAAGTCAACTTTGAATCCTAAATCATGCACTCATCATCACTATCTAATATTCCCCATGCTATTTCTGGTTTGATTTTTTTTCCCCCCTTACAGGAGTTGCACGTCATATTTCCATACATCCTTCAATGTTTTTTGAACTGGTAAAAAGGTAAATTAAAAACTATTTTATTTTTAAGAACAATATTTTAAAAATGTCTAGTGGGGTATGTGTGTATATCTTTTTTAAAAATTGCCACTTCCCTTTACTGACTGCTATTCTTTTCTAGTTATGAGCTGCTTAATGCCATGCATAAATGCTTAATACCTATTTGGCCCTGTATAGCCCTGTTGAACATGAAGTGCTTCACTCATTTGTTAGTTGAAATTTCTTCAGAATTCGGGGGGGGGGGGTCGGAAATCTGCCACAGATCTGCCACAACAGCAAAATTGGTGCAAACTACAAAATGGAAGAGTCTGTTAACATCCATTGTTCTCAAAACTGCAAGCAAAAAGGATAGGTTTTGTGTGCATCCAAAAAAAAGGATGTCTATTTTAAAAAACTGGACAACAAAAAACATATATTTGGGGTTATGTTGAAAAGCGATTTTGTATTAGAGAATTATATACAAGCTATATTGATACTGTTGTATTAAGCAACAAATGGGGATTTTACAACCTTTTTTTAAAAAATGACCAAATATATGAAAAATAATGCCAGTGATGTGGAGTCAATTTGGGTTGATCTGTAAGTAATCTAATAGTGTAAGGACAAGAGTCACTGCTAACTTTTTTTTTTTTTTTTAAGTATTTCTCCCCCACTTTTCCCTAAATAATGCTATAGCCGGTGATGGCAAATTAATGAAGAAAAGAGATGGTATTTGATACCTAGCCTCCAGGCCTGGTAAAATAATATCATTAGAAATTTCACACCTGAAAGATCTGCATGGCAATTATGATGAAAGTAATGGGTGTGTGTATGTGTGCACATATACATATACACATATGTGTGTGTTTGTGTGTGTGTGTGTGTAAAAGAGAGAGAAAAAATATAGAGAGAGGCACTTAAAAAGGAAAACAAAATGAAGAAAACAGAAAAAAAATGGAATAAAGTACTGAAATGATATACTCTACATTCTCAGGAGTAAATGGTTTGTCCACATTGGCATTATTAAGTAAATCGGGTAAGTGGAAAACTTCCAGGGAACTGAGGTAATTAACAATAATTAGGACAGTAAAAGAAAGAGCAGTAAACAAATATAATAATGGCAAGACAATCTGATAGGGTATACATGAAATTGCCTTCTCTGCTGATCTCTAGAAATACAATTATAGCAGAGTTTTATTTCTGAACCCGCTCAAGAAACTGCTCAGAATTTCAAATTAATCCCCTGCAACTAGACAATTTGGGAAGCTTCATCATATTTCTGTGCTTCAAGTTCCTCTTCTGTGAATTACACTGAATGATCACAACCATGCATTCCTCACTCCCTAAAACATTATCAAGACCATAAGTGAACCTAGGAATTTGAAAATCTATTTCTTATTCTGCTTGTGAACAGCTTCAGGCACACATTTTGCTTTCCTCAACAGAATGTTCAGAACAGCTGATGTTATGGTGCTTTATCTTGACAGGAAGCTCATCCACCTTTAATTAATTCCCAGGAAAGCCTTTATGTGTTACTAGAATGCTGGCTATATAGCGAAGTACATCTCTTTCAATTTATTTTGTTGTTTTGAAATGCTCTCCTTGGCTAGAAATTTATCTTAAAGCTTGGACCTAGAAAGGAAGGAAAAAAACACACACACAAATTCTAATGAGCATAGAACTATACAGCAAGATGGATTCCCTCAATCCACAATGTATCTAAATAGTTAGTCTTACTGTTGAATTCAGGCACAACTGATAGATTGCTACTCACTTTTTTTTTTTTTTTAATTGAACTGTTTTGTAAGTGAGCATTACCTTACATTCCTGAGAAAAAGTAGGAAGTACAGAGCAGGCTTTGTGGCATCCACAGCTTTTTCTTCCAACAGGGAAATGGCTGGAAAAATTGAAGATTGCCGCCAGTGTCCTCCCCAAATTTCAGCATCTGTTTCTAATTGTACAGCAAGCTATTTCTTTTCAGCATAAGCATCTAATTAAAGGGGATTCCCTCACTTAAACTGATGAATGCTCCATGATCATCACGGAATCATGAAAGAAGGGGACTATTTAGGCCATCAGGTCCAACCCCTGCTAAATGCAGGAATCACATTAAAGCCTCCTCAACAGATGGCTGTCTAGCCTCCACCTGAATACCTCTGATGAAAGTTGAACCTGTCATTCCCTGTGTAATTGCTTTCACTTCAAATTGTTCTTACTGGTAAGAATTTTTTTTTTCTTACCAGTAAAAACATGTCTTGAATAATGGAATTAAGTAACAGGAAGGCAGAAAGGGAACAAATCATAATCTTATTTTAGGGACATCCTTTCAGTCAGTTGAAGAGTGCTATCATATTCCCACATAGGTCATCTTTTGTCAAAATTAAAAAAACCAAATTCCTTCCATTTCTCTTCATAGGACTAAGTCTCCTGATCATCTTCATTGGCTTTCGCTGAACCTGTTCCAAATTTTCCTTCCTAAAATGTGATGGTCAGAACAAAAAGTGGGCTCTGGCCAAAGCAGAATAAAGTGGAACAAGTTATTTCTGTGCTTTGCAAATTATACTCTGTTGATGCAGCCTCAATTTGATTTTGTTGGGTTTTATAGCCAGATGACACTGCTAGTTCATATTCAGTTTGCAAGCCAGTAACATACCACAATCTTTTTCATAAGTACCATTACAAGACAGATATCCCCCATCCTATACAAGTGTGTTTGACTTTTGTTTCCTAAATGAAGAACTGTTAGATATCAGTCTATACTTTTGGCCTATTCTCTAACCTATCAATATCATTTTGAACATTATTCCTGTCTTCTAGGATATTAACTAACCCATCCAATTTTGTGTCATCTGCATATTTAATAAACATTCCTTCCACTTCTTCATTCAAGTCATTAATGAAAATACTAAAGGCTAGAGGACCCAGGCCTGATCTTTGTGGCACCCCATTAATATGTCTCTCCAGTCTGATGAGGAAGTACTTGATAAGTACTCTTCAAGTATGATTTTCAAGCCAGCTACGTAGCCATCTAATTTAGTATTTAGTTAGAATTTTGCAATATTATCTCATGAATAATGCATTTTTTTCTTTCTGCAAATGATTGTGGTGTTATGCTAATTTCTGTATATTAGTCTCAGACGAGAGTCTCCAGTGTCTTACCTCCTATACCTCCAATACTGTGATATCCTCATATCCCTATAAGCAGATTAAGCATTATGAATAAAGAATGCCATCCTATTCCTTATGTTTCCAATACCTGCTGTGTGACTTGGCTATTTCCCCAAGAATCTGAGTTTTTGAAATGAGGAGAAAGCAAGACCTGGAGATGTCCTTCCTTCCCCTTATAAATTTCCATTGAAAGCTGAGCTGTTAACATGTCACGGATGTTTAGCATCTGAGGTGCTTTTTACCAAAAAGTGCAACCAGGGTGGCAGTTTGCTTATACAAGCAGAGAAGATCAAACTGTTGGGGGGAGAGGAAGGGAGGGGAGGGGAGGAAATGGGCTACAGAAATTTTAAACTTGCTGGTCATTAATTGGAAAGTTCAAGATCAAAGCAACTTGTATAACAAGGGGAAACTCCTTCAACTTAACAGGGATTGTGAAACTGATGAAAAATACTTTGGATGGATTAAGTTCTAGTGCTGGTAAGGTTGCCTGTGAAATCTAGCAGAGTTCCAAGTGCAGACAATGAGAATAAAGAGCTTTCATGAATTGAAAACCAACTTCACAGAGCGATCATGCTTGAAAATGGAAGTTTCACTATTCTTCTTTTGCTACGGCTGAGCTAGAAATAAATTGGTTCAGCTGCCCAACATACATACTGCTATAAGAACACAAAGATCTGGGGCTGTTTTCAAAGTGGCACAGAATTTTTATGGCAAAATGCCAGATATAATACCCCCCCCCCCAAAAAAAAATATCTCTGACACAGTGTAGTGGAGCAAATAGTTTAAGTTTCAACAGAAATACTGCTACCATAATGTCTATTATGTGAAATAGTGATACATGGGAAGAGGTATTCTTTCAGCTTCTGTGGTCATAAGCCATACATCTTTCTGCATTGCCATAATCTTTTTCTATACTAAAATTCGGTCTTCCCCAACTAGGATCCATCCAGATATTGTTCTATCTTCTTGCCAACTTACTGTGAAGGATCTAGATTTGAAGAGGTTGCTGAACTCACTTCCAAAATGACTCTGCATTAGTTTTTAAAATGATCATTAAAATGGGATCTAACTTATGATAACTTTCTATTCCTGTTTCTTTTCAATTCAATGGCTTGGGCAGTGACATCAAGTATTTGCCTAAAAAAAAAAAAAAAAAAACAGATATAGACCAGACTCCAAATCACCATGTAAAATGCTCTGCAGCTGCAGAGAAATTTTATAGCTTTGGCCCTTGATAATTGATTGATTATGTGACATCAAATCATTGTCAACTCCTAGTGATCACATGGATAGATTTTCTCCATGATCATCTTTCCCTAACCTGGCCTTTCAGGTCTTCCAGCAATGCATTCATTGCCACTGTAGTCAAGTCCACGCACCTTGCTGGTAGTTGTCCTCCTCTCTTTCCTTCCACCTTTCCCAGCATCTTTTCCAGGGGGCTAGGTCTTCACATAACGTGTCAATGTGTCCAAAGTAGGATAACTGGAGCCTGGTCATTTGTGCTTTGGGTGAGAACTCTGGGTTGATTTGTTCAGTGATCCATTAGTTTGGTTTTTTGACTGTGCATGGTATTCTCAGGAGTCTTCTCTGACACCAAAGTTCAAAGGCATCAATATTTTTCCTATCCTGCTTCTTCAAGTCCAGCATTAGAGATCCTGATCCCGTAGTAGATCCCAATATTAAGCTTGAGTCAAAAGCAAGAGACTCTTGAGTCTGATCTCCCAAATGGGTTCCAGAGCAACAGTTTCTGACCTGGATTCCTTGGAACTCTTCTCCTGGGGAAATTTATACTAGGGATGTCAAAGAATTTTTACACAGATTCTGTAGATAGAATCTGGGCATTCTATCCTTGCTGGCTTTCAAGCAATACAGATGCTAATGTCAACTGAAGTCCAAATAGCCTTTGTTTTTTCCCAAATATAACAACCTTCAAAAAGGTGTGCTTGAATAGAATACTACTAAATGATACATAAAGCAGTGATAGTGATGGGATTAAAAAAAAAAAAGTTGTGCACCAGGGAAATTTATTTCAGAGAAGCCTGCACTGGGGAAATTTGCAGATCAAAGAATAAAGCAGGATGATTTGCATTTAAAAAAATTATTGGGCAAAGTACTTTAACAGATATGTAAATGAGGGGAAGAATCGTACAAAATGTCCAAATAGACTTTTCCACAATTTTTTTTAGCCACTTAAAACGCACATAGTAATGCAGGCTACATTTTTACTGATCCATACATCCCTATCTTGCAGTGGGGATCCCATGCTTCTAAATGTCAGTTCACCAATACAAAAAAAAAGCATGGGAGCTGTGTAAAAGACAATTGAACACAGCATAGTTTTCTCTCTTGTTCTGCCCTTCAGTTCCTCACAAACTAGTCTGAAGCCAACATTCAAACATTTGTACTTTGCTGACCTTAGAAGTGTTGGGAGCAGGCAGGGCACACCATGAGCTAATTCTTTCTCGAGATGAAAAACAGTTCATAAAACAGGACTTAAGTGTAACAATAATACCCTTATCCCTACTCCTTACAAAAGAAAATAGACGTATAGCCTCCTCTCTGTATTTAGCACACTGTGGGTCCATTATTCATTTTTCCAGAGGGGAGGGCACCCTGCTCTGAACACACCACTCCTCCTATGCTAGCAGTGATGGTGGAAGGATAGCATAATAGCATTTTTGCAACCTTGGATCTAACCAGTGATAGATTGCAGTGTAGAGCATTTATGTGTGTTGGGGGACTGAGAAAAATAATGGCTTTGATTGCTGAGAGGCAGTGTGAGACATAGGTTCAGTGCTATCTGGGGGGGAAACTAGGTTTTGTTTCTTTGTTTTTCAGGGATTTTAAACTAGAAGTTAACTAGAAAGATCAAGGTTCGGTTTACTAATAAGATTGCCTATATTTCTTTCTTAACATAAGCAGTAGAGGATGCCCAGGAGCTTGGAGAAATGATGAAACAGAATTGAAAAGCAGACTGCCCACAAGGTCTAGCATTATACTGGTTTAAGATAAACTGGTGTAGAGACAGAAAAATGTTGAATTCTCAAAAATGATCTAATGTCATGGAGAAGGTTTGCCCCAGGGTGTGCTGGGAATGGTGCAAAAAGTGTGCGTGGGGGCCTAACATGCACAGAATGCCTGATTTCTGCATAGATATTTCCCATTTTTCAAGGAAAAGTGGCTAATGGAGAGGAGAAGTATAATGGCCTCCCTTCCAAAAAAGAAAGAAAGAATTTTAATTTAGCACAACTGGTGACATCTGAAGAGGGGGCTTCTTGATGAAAGCCGCATCACAGTGTTGTTATGCAAGCTCCAACTGTTTTCTGCGTGCATCAAGAATGTCAGACATCATGTATCTTTATTAACCCAACCCAAAGAAACTATTTTGCTTTATTGTCACTTCAGAACAGCAAGATATATGACTGAGAAGCCATGAAATATACTTACCTGTTTTGTCTTTATGCATTTATTCTGGAGGCTCCCTATTCAGCACGTATCAGGGCTAGCTCTCAAAGGATGGTTTCACCAGATTATTTTATGTTATCTTATTTTATTTGCTATGGTCATTAGACAAATCAATAAACAATAAACTAAACTAAACACCAGATTAAGCATGAGTTAATCCTTATGAAATATGGAATGTGTTTTAAATACTAACCTGCTTATGCTACATTAGAACAAAAAAACTACTAGAATTCAAGCCTTAATTGTCTCATGTTTAATATTATTTCTGCAGAACTCACTGGCTCAAAAAGTTCTTCATGTGCCTGAATCCTAGATTTGTGGATCATTAATGGCAACCATAGTATATATCAAATTACTAGCACAGAATATATCATTTTAAAGAGTAAAAAATCTGTAGTATTTGAACTTTCTTTTCAAAATCTCACTGTAGATCATCTTAGGCTGGCATGTTCTATCTCTTATGATCAGAAAAAGGAGAGACCAAATAATGTTGTCCTGTTGCCTGACAACAGTAACAATAATTTTTCTGTCTTTTTCAGTAAAATATATTCCACTGGAGAGATCAAGCAGATGTTGCTGGCTGCATGTTTTATCATGTTCTAATTCATCAAAGTTCTTAATATGCCTTCATCTGCCCCTAAATTTCTCAGATTTCTCCTAAACCTTGCTCAAAACGCTACCCTGAGTAGCTTTTGTCTCCCTCAGCCTCCTCAGCACTCCTATTTGCCTTTTGATTTCTGTCTAGTGCCTATGCATGTTCAATATTATTTTGCGATCTAATTGACAAACCATTTTTTTAACCCAGGCTTCATTGCTCAAGCACTGCTGAGGACAGTTCTATAGAGAAGCTACATAAGCTATCTTTGCATACAGCAGTGTTGTCCAAACTTGGCCACTTTAAGATGAGTGGACTTCAACTCCCAGAATTCCCCAGCCACCCATGCTGGCTGGGGAATTCTGGGAGTTGAAGTCCACTCATCTTAAAGTGGCCAAGTTTGGACAACACTGGCATACGGAGATGTAAGAGTGATTTAACTTCCCACATAGGAACTTTATGCTGAAAGTCTGCAAAGCAAACTATCTTCATTTTCCCTCACTTCAGCTGAATAACCAGAGCTGCAAAACACTATTATTTAAATCAGTGTTTTTTCAAACTTGCCAACTTTAAGATGTGTGGGAACTGAAGTCCACACATCTTAAAGTTGACAAGTTTGCAAAATACTGATTTAAAAGGAGTGGATTGCCTTAAACATCCTAATTTGCAGAATTGTTAATGTTAAGAATTGGTGTAGCAGTTTAGATGACATAGAATTGTTTTGTCTAGTGACAATAATTCCAATCACTCTAAATGCCAAGTTGCTAGACCTTAGTGAATAGGATCTTTCTTTTTCCCATTATTGTTCCATTACTGTTTTTGCTACTAACAGCAAGAGTTGTACCTCAGAGCTAATACTGGGTAAACACTCATACACAGTGTATGTTCTCTTCATAGGAACTGGAGCATCTCTACTTATCCAAGGTATGTGCCACCATGATATAGAAATTGCAATTCTTGAAAGTCCTTCTCTGGATGAAATAACAACACAAAACAGTTTTCTCCCATTCTGTTGGTATACATGGTGATGAAATATCATAAACCAAATCAAAATCCACAAACTACATCATTTTTGAAACAGAATAAACATTTATATATTTTATACTGAAAACAGAAAAACAAGATTATTTCATAAAGTTATGAACAAAAATTCCTTATGCATCCACAGTGGTTTCCTAGGCTTACCATCTTTTTTTCCCCTTATTGAAATTGTATGTGATTATACATTCAGTATCTTATTTTTGTGAAGTTCCCAAATTTCCTGTATTCAGTTTGTCAAGCAGGAGGATTTCTGTCCATGGCATCCCACCTAGTATTCCACTAAGCTTGTTGAAATTGGTTTTCCTCCTATCTAGTGTGCATGAACAACTACACTTTTATCTGAAGTAGCTTATGATGTCCCCAAAGTATTGCATAATTATTTCTTCACTGGCTTGCAACCTTCCAGGCTTCACAGTCCAATCCAATAGAAAGCATCATGAAAGGACTCAGTTCAAAAGCAATGGGCAATCAAGAAGGCTGCACTACAAAGTAATCTAGCAAGTCTGAATTCTTACATAGTTGAGGCTAATCCGTGCAAAGAGACATCAGTGGAAAAGTAATTTTGCATACATTATTTTGTCCATAAATTGTTCCTTTCATGGAAATGGGTAGAAAAATCTTTAAGAATGGAGGTAGTCCAAATAGATATTTAAGACGCATCTTCAAGAAGTCACTGGATCAAAAGGAAAATACATATGGTATTCTTTTAACTATAAAATAAACTATTGTACCATAAATCCCTATATAATAAGCTACATGCTGTCACTTTTGGGCAAGATTTGATGTCACAGTTATAATAGAAAAAGTATTCACACATTTAAGGTCACCAATCTTAAATGGGATGTACAAGTTTCAGTTGTGTAGTCATGAATTCATGAGATGGAAATGTGCTATCATAAAAGTTACTCATCTCACAGTTCAACCTTTTCAACCAGAAAAGTACAGGAAGATTTAGGAAGTTACATCAAACATGTCACCAGGCAATTTCAAACTATTCCTATTATTAAAAAAAAAGAGAGAGCTACCACTGCCAATGTCTCATGAATTACCACAAAAAAGAATCATAAATTTTTAAAAACTGAGCAGAGATATTAACTGCAAAATAGAAGTTCAGGAGTGTCTTTTCATTATCTCAACAAAAACAAGGTTAGTTTTTCAGAAACTGAGCAGTATATGACTGGTACCTACATAAATTGAAGGCCAGTCTTACTATATAGTGGATCTAATGTATCAGATGGCTGATAAATGGATCCATAAACTCACTCAAGATGTAGAATTGAGAGCAAGTTACACATTTTTCCTCTTGCTATTTTTCAACCCACTGGGTGTATTAGTGTTTAACATACTCATGTGACAATCAGCAGAAGGGTTCTTTCTTCTTCCCTTCTGTTAAATTGCTGAACTTTGACAGGTGATTTTAAATAACAATCATATTTGTTTGTTAAAATCACAGGGATGACATTAGCCAGCATAATATTGTTACAATGCTTATGGCAGGTTCTGACAAGAACCTCTGACAACAAACAAAGACAACCTCTTTCACATAAGGTGGGCATATAAATTAGGTATGACATAAAATCTAATCAAATTGATCTAAGAAATTCTTTTCAATATCTGTTTCACAGTGTTTTTCTTCAGTTCAGCAAAGGTCCAAAGTGTGTGCATGCATAATGGAGGATGGGAATATTACACCTGTCAACAGTAAAGAATCTGCTTGACAGCTGGTGTTGTGTTCCTGGATTATAAAAGTGGAGTGGGATGTGGCGTTAAAATGTGTAGTGGGAAGGGATAATCACTCCTGTCAGAAAAATTGTGCAACGGTTTTGCAACTCCAGCATGACTCAATTTGTGTTGCCACAGGTCTTTGTGGATGACTGTTTTCTCCTACAACAAATAGTAATAGTAAAATCATCATCATCATCATCATCATCATCATCATCATCATCATCATCATCATCATCATCATCCCATTAGTGCTAATGCATATTATTTGGGGTCTATTTCTATTTATGGCACAGGCAGTAGAGATTTTAGGATTTTCAAGAGAGATCCCATCCTCTTGTATATAAGATACTTTCTTGAGTCAGATCATTGATTTTCTTGGCCTACTGACTAGCAGTGATTTATCAAAATTATAGACAGGCTTTTTCCTTGTTTTACTGGAGATCCTAGGAAATTGAATTGGGCCCTTCTGCACAAATTGCTTATGTTCTATATCT
Source organism: Python bivittatus (assembly GCF_059951505.1). Lineage (NCBI taxonomy): Eukaryota > Metazoa > Chordata > Lepidosauria > Squamata > Pythonidae > Python > Python bivittatus. The sequence continues at coordinate 25,584,594 of NW_028277113.1, read as the reverse complement.
AAGCCATTGCTACATTCCTTTCACCCTCTACTCATGTTCATTCCCTTTTCTTGTTTTCCTGACTAAAAAAGTAGTTTGGGGGAGGGATATGATTCAGACAAGCTTTGGCAGCCATATGACTATCTGAATAATATCCCATTGCAAGATGTATACACTTACACAATTTTATAGGGAAATATCACCTCAATGTGGTAGAACTAAAATACAACACAGGAAATGCAGTATTTCATTTCAGTGATTACACTTCCTTTAAATTATATATAAATCTCTACAAATGAAAGAAAATATCTAAAAACTAACTTCAAGAGAACTAAGGAGCAGTATCAACTTACAGCACTGCCAATGCCTGAAAAGAAATGAATGGCATCAGTGCTACCCAACTTAAATAACTTCTAATTCAACATATTTCTTCATGTCCCTGGAGTACCATCCCCCCAGAAATTTGTCAGGCCCCAATCATGCTATTTTTCATAAAATCTTTTTAAAAAAACCTCCTGGCTTTCCAGAGGTCATGGTGATTTGCAATCATGATTGGTAAATGATGGGTGGCTGGAACTTTGTATTTTTTCCCCCAAGGCATTGCATTTGTATATTAATATCTTTATGATGTTTCTAACTCTGTAATTGAATCCTGCTATGCTGCTTCATTATAGCAGGAGGGGGCTGCTCCTGGTAGGAATGAGGAAGGCATATTAGGACCATACAGCAAGAGTATATACAACCAAAATGACCATCCAAGCTGGAAGATCATCTCCGCTGCCCAGCAAATCAATCAGGCACCCATATTGGATGGCAGAAATATAGGAAGATGTTGAAGGCAGATGATCACTGCAAAGGTATCAGTTCATACTGAGCAGAAGGCAATGTTAAACCATTCCTGATTTTACAAAAAAACCCACGTGGATCCACAATATTAAAGTGATTGATGATATAGTGCCAGATGATAATGGCATTCAACATGCTACTGGGGAAGAACTGAAGCTCTTTCAGCATAGTAATGGCATTTATTACATGCCAACATTAAAGCCCTCATGCCTACATTAAAGCTCTCAGGATGTCTAATTGCTGATGTTGCCATGTAAGAATCCAAAACTACAAAGACAAAATTACAGTTATGACATGAAATGTAAGAAGCATAACATAGAAAAGCTCAACACAGAACAAGATGAAGTGAATCAACTACATCTTGGTATCTTGGGTGTCAGCAAATCAAAATGGACTGGAATGGGGCACATTCAATCATGTTTACTACTCACAACAGGAAAAAAAGGAATGGTGTTGCTTTCATAGTCAGGAAGGATATAACAAAGACAGTATTTGGGTACTTGGATTCTAATACTGTCAATGACCAAATAATATCAATTAGAATTTGCAGAAAACTTTAATATGTCAGATATCTAATGTCATGCTCCAACCACTGCTATAGAATCTGAAATGGATGGAACGTGCAAGTGAGAGGTGCTGCTTGTGGTTGGTCTGGTATACCAAAGTTGGAAATAGTAAGAAGGAAAATGTAGTTGGACTGTATGGCCCAGGAAACAGAAATGAGGCAGGAGAATGAGACTGTCTGTTGATGCAATGATTTTTTTATTGCTAACACAGTCTTCAAACAACTAAAACAATTATAAATATGGACATCTCCAAACAGAACACACACAAATCAAATTGTATTATTGGTACAAAAAGGTGGAAGAGTTCAGTTATAACAGCAAAGACATGGCCAGGGATTGACTATGGAATAGATCATGAACTGCTTATGTACAAGTTCCAATTCAAGCTAAAGTGGAAGAACAAAGGCAATCAGATTCCACGATATACTCTTGAGCATATACTCATCATTTTTAAGGAGAACATCAGGAATCAGTTTGAAGTCTGAATCAACTTCATTGATGGTGGAACTGTGAACGTTGATGTTGGAGAAGACTGTTGAGAACAATTTGGGCAGCCACAAACTTGGATGCATTATGTAGCTTGGATGTATTATGTAATGTTTATTACACAGCTTTTTCTCCAGTAGCTTCCTTTCCTAAATTGCAAGAAGAAAGGGGGGGGGGGTTAATGGCTACTCTGCTCAAGTACAAGGCCTGCACAGAATGTGTTGTTTCAGTTTGAAATCTGTCATTACTACTACTATTAAAATTCTAGTTATTTTCTTCTTATAATGTGGATATTGTATCTGGGATCCTCAATGGTAACTTGAGCATCCATATTCCTTTGGACATTCCCTTGATGCCCAGCAGTCTCTGCCCCATCTTTTTATCTGATTAGATTAGATTAACAGACAGATATACAGATACATGTATACATATATTCACACAGAATTGCACATTTCAAAGCAAGATGCTATGTTCTTCACTTACTTTCATTTGTTCTCAGCTGACTTTAACCCCCATGATCATGATAATTAAAAAAAACTGGAGGATGGCTACTGCTCAGTGCTTTGGAGGTATTGAGATTTCCACCAAAAAAAGACAAAGAAAAATTGAAGTACTGGGGGCTATTTTGGAGAAACAAATGGCAGAGATGGGGAGCAATTTCTCACCATTTTGTGAGTGGCAGTCATTTGGTAACCATGCTTTCAAGATCCAGATGAAAATGATATCCATTTACAATCAACTGTAATTATATTTAGCCATACACCTGATTTCAATAAGCTTTACCATAGGCCTGAAAGGTAGGATTACTTCAGCAGACCTAAGTGTTACAGCAGATAGTGGTAGACTTCTAGAAGCCTCAGCCATCATGGCCCCTGATGAGGGATGCTGGAAGCTCTAAACCAGCATCGTCTGGAGGGCCATACAGTCTCCATGTCTGTGTTAAATACTAAAGTACGGATGAAATTCAAGTAATGTCAGGTTTGTTGCTTCCATGATTTCCATGACAAGACTTTAGCAGATTTCAACTTAATTTCAGAATCCTGACTATTCCATGGACACCTGGAATCAATCTTCCATTCAGCCATGATGTGGACTAGGTGACCCTGATCAATTACTATCTGTTCAATTCCCCTGGATCAACTGCTGTTAGATTAACCAGTGTTAGGGTAAATGGAGCAGACCATAGACTCTGCCTTGATGTGCTTGGTGAGATGTTGTTGTTGTTCCACAAGAGTTCAACATTCTTCAAGTGATGTCCCATAAAATGAAGAATATATTTTGTAGGTAGGCCAGGAGATAATGTATTCTTGGAACATGAAAAGCAAGCTACTCATTAACTTTCTCTCTGCTAGTGTTTGAAAAAGATAGTCTCTTTCATCTGCATTTGTTATCTTCCTAAGCCTTAAATTTTTTGCCCCTGTCATGGGCCCAAATAACTGAAAGAAAAGGATGGCAAATGAAAATGGAAAGAAATTGGCTTGGCCACTCCATTTTTATAAATCAAAACATAATAAAATAGTTGCTTTGATAATATATATCAAAACAAAATGACCATGGAAAAAAATCTGTCACAAAAATAAATTATAAGCCTGCTAAAATTGTGACCACTTTATTTGGTTAAGTGGTTATCTTAATGAGTTGTCTAACTTTAAAAAAATACTTTTGCCTTTAATTAAATGTGAAAAGAAGAAGAAAAGTGAATATACACACACACATACACACATATATACATACACTCACATATGCACACACACACACACACACACACACATACCTTATATCTATATAATTTTTACATAAACATTTAAGTGAAGGATTACTATATTTTGTTATTTGTCTAGCCTGAACTATAATTAAAAAATGGTCACTGATTTACTAAATCAGCGGTCTTCTTAAATGTTCTTAAATCTTTTTTGCTCAGTGTAACAGAAAGATGTCCTGCCAACACACTGAATAATGGATATTAAAAGGCAGAGATCCGTCTGAGGCAACAAATGAAAACAGAGTAAACCATTATCTGGAGAGAGAGAAAAAGGGGCTATGGGGAACATTTATAACCCAGGACTAGACTAGATATTTTGGGTCATGCACAAGAGGAAATACCAACCCTGATATGGATGATCCCTCACTAGAAAGGAGTGTTTGGTTTGTTTTTTTCCCACCCACCCACCAATGTTCATAAATGATATGAACTTCTGCAGCTAGCTATATGCTCAACATGGATATATACAGTATATATGTGTATGTATGTATGTGTGTATGTGTGTGTGTATGTATATGTGTGTATATACACACACACACATACACAAGGAATGCCTTTTCATGTGCAACTGTTCTTGCATGAGCTTCAAAGGAAGCAAGTAGCCCAATCCTATAGGTTCCTGGCTTTCATGGAAAGCCTTGTTTATACAGGCAAATTCATGAAAGCTTTTCTCATTGCAGACACTCATGCTGAATGCTTAAGAATGAGATCTTAAGAAGGAAGATGTTATTTAAACAAGTTAATGATGCAGGACTTTTCAGAAGAGCTCATGTATTAAATACTCCCAGCTTAATAATAACTGATTAGATCTTATATGTCTCTTTTGCATCATGCATTTATCTAACTGTGTGAGATCTTCACAATGGACAGAGAATGGGATCATATACACATGCCTGAGCCATCTCCAGCCTCTGTGCTTTGAGCTATGAGGTCTGAAGTGGAGCCATAGTCATGCTGTTCATCTGAAGATGTGTACCGCTCTCCATGTGATCTGGGGATTCTCATAAAGCAAGGTCCTGGATTATGCAGAGAGCTGGGCTTGCCTTCAAGCCAAAGAAACTACACTTCCCCTACCAACCTCCACGATGCCAGGCAGAGAAAGGATTAGTGCTAGCTTATACCTTCAGTTTTCTATCCATTTTCATGACTGAAGAGAACCATAAAATATAAGGACTGAAAAAGGCTTTTGATATCATCTGGTCCCCTGCCCAGTGCAGGAATCTACTGCTACATAATCTCTGCTAGACAACCATCCAGGCTTCTTTAAATACCTCCAGCAAAGTAGAGTCCACTGCCATCCAACACAGGTTTGTTCCATTCCTAAGCCATTCTTACATTAAGGAATTTTTTCCCGATGTCCAACTGAAATATACTGTATATCCTTATAATTTAAGTTTCTTGTTCCTTTTCTTGTCTTCTGGAAGGACTCTGAACAAGTCTGCCTTATTTTCTACTTAACAGTCCTACTTAATTGAACAGTGTGTACATATGTCCCCACAGTCTTCTCTTCTCCAGGCTTAACATCCCCACTAACTCTAAATAGTCATCATGTTGTTTTCCTCCCATGCCCCTTACTATCATGATTGCTCTCTTCTGGACATACATCTGTATGTCAATAACTTTGCTAAATGACAGCATCCAGAATTAGTTTTTTTTTAGATGTTTAATTTTTTTATTCTAACTGTTATGTAACCAATTCAGAATAGAGAGAACAATGTTTGTTGTTGTAGTATATTTTAATTAGTATTTATTCTATTTTAATTAATGTTTATTCTTTTTACTGTAAACCAGAGTCACTCTGCAATGAGGTGGGGGGGGGGTGACAAATTTGAAATATAAATCAATCAATCAGTCTTCATCTTGACACTATACTTCTGTTTGCAGATGTATCACACTTCGAGATCATGCTCAGTTTGTGATCAGCCAAGACCTGCAGATGTTTTTTTACATAACCTACTGTCAAGCACAGTTCCCCAATCTAGTCATGCCTTTGATTTTTCCTACCATATGTAGGAATCTTTGTGTTCCCTAAAGTGTTGGTCATTGCTTCATTTTCACCATTTTTAAATTTCAATTTAACTGTTCTGTTCCAGTTTTGTCTTATATCTTTATTGTTATTCATATTTATATTATTACTGTTATTATTTTATATTGCTTTGCAATTTTGAGTTTAATTATGTTTACATGAGAGATTTAATTACACTACAAAATTCTTGCAATTGAAAGAACTGTTAGTTTTTTCTGTGCCTCAGTGTTTGCACAAGGCTACTTCAGTTGAAATAAGATCCCCTTTGTAGTTTTCTGAGGTTTATGGACCATTTGAAAGAGCTTACTATTTCATTTATATCACATTGTTCCAAAGAGGAAGGAAAGTAAGAATTTGAGGAATATTTAATGTTCCATATTTCTCCTATCCATTTTAACTCAGTTTCTTTATACTTCAATTAGTTCTGTACCACAGGCAGCTCTTATGATGAAAATATAGACAGCCTTAATTGTGTCCTGAACAATGCTTCCAACCTTCAAAGCCACTTAAACACCATGCCTTTCTTTTCCCAAGAAAGAAAGAAAAGAAAAGAACAACATGTCAGGCGATCTCTAAGTAGTTATCATTGTTTGACTGAGGGCATAATGTGCATTAATATGAAAATAGGTTACCAAAAGTGATGCTCTTCCATTAGTGTTATAGAAAAAGATACAGTAATTAAAGAAAGCCAAAGTTTGCATGGCACCCTAAATATACCTCATAGTAAATAGAAATATTACAAATCCATTCAGTTGCTTTACAAGAAGACGACAACATCAGGCTTTATATAACTAGGCTAGCATTTAAATTTCTAGCCATTATAAATGTGGAAATGTGAGTTCAAGGAGAAGCCATCATTTCTATTCGCTCAATGTGTCAGGTATTCCCCCTTCCCCATTACCCAAGGTGTCAGGTACTACTTCTACCTACTCAGAATGTGTCAGGTATTCCCTCTTCCCCTTTACCCAAGGTGTCAAGTTATAGGTGTCTCCCAACATCTGAAATCAAATCCAAAGTGCTGCTCAAGATGTGTAATCAAGAAGCCAAACACAATAAATCAACAGTGTTGAATATTGGGTGAATAAATTATTTTATTTGGGAATATGGAGTTGTGAGGAAGTTGGAATTTATAAAAAGTTAAACCTACCTGACTTCCAGGGAAGAAATGGTGAACTGAAGACCTCTCCATGAAAAGCAGAGCTGATGACCATGGCAGAATGAAGAACCAGCAACTAGATCCGCTCTTTGTAATTCCTCTCTGGACAAGGAGAGGACTTGAGATTGCCCACAAGTGCTCCAGATGCTTCTTGCAATGAGATTGCAAAGCAGCAGTCTCCAGCAGGTTTAGAGCTCTGGGAGATGAGGGAATAGCCATCTTGCTCAAACTGCAATTGGTGCCTTTAAAAGGACACTGGGTTCACATACAGTGGAACCTCGGTTTACGAACTTAATTTGTTCCATGACTCTGGCTGCAACCCGAATTGGTCACAACCCGAAGCAAATTTCCCCATAAGGTTCAATGTAATTACTGTTAATCCGTTCTGGTGTGGAGGACAGGGAGGCGGCTATTGCTTGGAGGGAGAGTCCCCCTCCCTATGACCACGTGTCAGGGGTGGAAAATGGCCACGGACCACGTGTCAGGGGTGGAAAAATGGCCGCGGACCATGTGTCAGGGGCGGAAAAATGGCCGCGGACCACGTGTCAGGGGCGGAAAATGGCCGTGGACCACATGTCACGGGCGGAAAAATGGCCATGGACTGTGTCACGGGAGGGAAAATGGCCGCGTGTCCTGTTTGTACCCTGAGGCGGAGTTCGCAAACCAAAGCAAAATTTTGCGGCCGGAGCTGGTTGTAACCCGAAAAGTTCGTTAACAGAAGCGTTCGTAACCCGAGGTTCCACTGTAATTCCTTTTCTAATCACTTTTGGAAATTGCTTGTTAACTGCTTTTCAGCTATTAGGAACCTGTGGATCAACAAGTTTTACAGAACTGGGTGAGTTTCCTTCAATCCTCAGCAAAAGAAGTTTTAAATACAATTTTAAGGACTTAATTTTTTTTCTGGAATAAACAGCAAAAGAGTGATTAAAACTTTGATTTTAGAAAGTTACAAATGGACTAAGGGTCCAGGTAAATTTTGGAATTAAATATAAAGAATTCTTCCTGTGGGAAAGTGCTTTTGCTTTGAATTCTTAAAAAAAAATAATAATAAGACTTTAAAAATTGGATGCTAGAGGGAACTAGAAGAAATTAAAGATTACAATTAAAGAAAAAGAACAATCAAATTCAACTTACTAATACAGAATGAAGCAAAATATTTTAACATTGGACATATTGAAGGATATTTTTGAGCAATGGATCCAGAAGTTAATTTTATGAATGTGTTTAAAAGATACTATGGAAGAGGAACAAGTTTTACCTGACAAGATTGAGACTGATTTAAAAATGGAAGGCTACAAGAATGACCTGGAAAAAGATGGTTCACTGGACATACAAAAGAAACCAGCTGATGTCTTAATAATAAAAGGGATATAAAAATAACAAACCCATAGAGCGATCTAGATTTTCCTATATTGGATTTACAAAAGAGGCTTGTTACATATTCCTATATTGGATTTACAAAAGACGCAAGACTGAGAATTTGCCCTGTGACCTCATTCAGCTTAGAATTGTTAGCTAACCTAACATACCTGGCAGATAGAAATCCCATTTCTTTACTAATGTTTTGCAAGTAAAGATACATTCAGCTGGAGTTGGAACATGGTACTCCCTATAGGACATCTATTTTGCCTCCTTGTTTCTAGGAAAGAAATTAATTATCTTTTCTGATTCAAAAATATATGACACTGGAATGAGATCTGTGCTTCTGTGCCCAGACTGTAAACAAAGCTCCATTTTTTTGTTTCCAGGAATGACAGAATAAACACTTCCAGTGCCAGTTAAATAATGTTGGAATCTTTCAAACTTTATACAGTGCAAAGTTATAATATAATTAGAAAGCTGTGATATGTATTTTATACAGATGACCCAGAGAGCTTAACCTGGTTACTTATATGACTTACCTGAGATACCCATAGTTAGTCACAATGATCTGAATAATTAGCAGCCTTGCATTTTACATTATCTGTGAACAAATGAAATAATTGACTTTATAGAAATAATAGCTTTTCATGGGTTTTGTCCACAGAAACTGTTGTCATATAATATAAGGATTAGCCCTTCGCTGGTCATAATTAGTAATATCTGGGTGAAATTCTTAACAGTATCCATTACTATTATCTTATGTATATCTATTAAATATGAGAGTAATAATGTTTCTTAATCAGACACATAGCAAACCCATTGTGCCAGCATTTCGAACAAAAAGCCAAATGTCTGATTTCTGTTTACACTAAATAGATCAAGCCCTCACTAAAGGTGATTTCCAACTATTCTGCTCCCCCACTGGAATACCTGCTGTCAGTGGAATTGGGAAAAGGTGATTATCATTACATTTCTTCTGAAAATTGTGGGAACTCTCCAGTGAAGTGGGAACAGCTGAGGATGAGTCAGAAAGCTTGAGGAGGAAGAAAAAAGGGGAATATTTTCTTGCATGATCTGACTTCCATGTGTGCAATCTAACATTTGCTTTCAGTAGACTCTATAACCTCCCTCAGTTTTACAGTCAAAGATTTTCAATTACTCTAATTGTAATTTTGAAACTGAGATTTGTTTTTTCTGTGTATAGATCAAAAGAGCCATGTTTACTAGGAATCTATACATTTTTAGAGGTTGGGCAGACCAACTTTTTCTTGTCCACTGTTTTAAAACAGTTTTAAAACTGTTAGACTGGCCATTGAGCAGAAAAGCAAAGGTAGAGCAAGTTAATGCCAGAATGAGAACAAATTCAAATAAATTAAATACAGTTGATTGGATTATTCCAAAAATACACAATAATTTTTCTCTTCTGGAATACTACAAATTATAATTTGACAACAACATTTTTCTAAGGTCAAGATTTGGGGGATCTGAAAGGTGATACAGGTAATGAATCTTGTTCTAAAAAGATAAAAAGTGTGTTCTTGATTAAAGGATTAAAAGCTAATTGGATTAAGAGACTGTGATAAAAAGACCACAGTAAGTGGATAGTTCTTTGTTACTTATTAGAAAATGATATGGTACTATTAAACTTAGATAATCTTACAGCCATAATTTGTAACATCTTTCCCTCTACCCTATTTCTTCCAGGTTATCAATAGCTTCTCATTGAACACTGGCTTTAAAAGAAAGAGCCTTGAATTAATATAAAAGAAAGGCATACTGATCATGGAAAGGAAATGTATATTTACTATTCACTAAACTGTCAAATATTACATTCTCTACTGTGAATGATTCTCTGTAAATTATTAGCATTTATTGGATTGCTATTACTTGTTGGGAAGAAAGATTGTGTTTGAGTTTTATTTGTTTTTGTTTTGTTTTTAGTCATCTGATTTGTCTACAAATTGTTTTAAACTTCTACAAGTGGAGCTTTACAGTTGGTTTCCCATCTAATGTATAGTGAAGGTGACTTTGGGGGAAAAAAACATGGTAGGTAAAACTCAGGAATCTTTCCAGATATATATAGACTGAATTTAAGTCCAGAAAACCAGCATGGACAATGGCTCTTCTTTAGGGAATTCTAGCATTTGACCCTATCTTTTCTGAATGGAACTGGCATGCAACACAATCTATACATTCAGGAAATGGGGTGGACTATTGCCATCATTTATAAAAACAACTAACAAACACATTGATTTAGAAAATGTAAATGCCACCCACTCTTAGTTTCTTTGGGCAGCTTCCAAATACTGTAATAAAATCAGTAAAAACAATTATAAAGGAGAACAGATATAAAACGGAAAGGTACTCTCAAACTGAACTTGATTCTAATGAATGTAGCAATGCAATTTCTTGGCAGTGTTATGGAAATGGTTTACCATTACCTTCTTTAGGGATTTTTTTCTAATTTTCCAGGCAGTCTTCCATTAAAGTAGTAACTGGGACCAGCTCTTAACTTCTGAAATCAGTCAAGTTCAAGTAGGTGCTGCCATCTGCTGAGGCACCAGATATAATGCCAGATTTTCAGGTGTTAAAAGACCTGAGAAAGTAAATGCTTATTCCATAATATGTGCTCCACGTGGTTTTTAAGGCAGGACCATTAAGAAACACTGATTTGATAATCAGTGTGGATTAGAGCATCCAGTGAGTACTTTCGGTCAACTGGTCTGTCTCTCTCTCATGCTTCTACAGTGATATTTTGTGTGCAAGTACTATTTTCAAACAAGAACAGTTATCATAAGACTTTCACTCATTGGGTGAAATATTGTAATTCTGAATGAGTTTAATGAAAATATGTTAACAATCGAATGCATGGAATTAAAAAACAGATATATCATTTAGATTTGGGGACATCTGAACTGACATCTTGAGATACAAATTGTTAGTATCTTTAGCGCTGCTTGGGTTAACCTGAACAACAATCTTATAAAAGCCAGATAATTCAAAAGAAACCAAGTTATAGCAAAACCTGGGGAAATTCTATGAAGAATTACCTCAATCTCTCTGGGGAACTATCTGCTCTGCCCTTGACTGCTCAGATTTGTTGATTAGTTTAAACCTTTGATAGTTCACAAATATGATGTATCCTACTCTTGGACTGATTCCCACTTTCTTCCTGAAAACACTTATTAAGATACTCAATAATGCAAATGTAGAAACTATTAGGGAAAAGCCAATAGTGCTACCAGTTGCAACCAGTTCTCCCAATATAATGTCATTGTATCTTTCTATGTAGTAAGGAAAAAGCTTTTTAAAACTTAATATGACTTAATAGGCTAATTATATACCCACAACACAGAATTGTTAAAGCAGAGTAGAAGAATAATGCCTACGCATTCCAAAGAGATATGAATAAATAAAACTGGTACAGTAAATCTTCACACTTAAGCAATGACAATTAAACTATGTATTCTAGTGGAAGAAATCTTACAAAGCCTTGTGGAACAAATCCATTCACAGTGTGAAGAAGTGAGGGAACAGTGAAAGATGAAACAAGAAGTTATGGCAAATAGAAAAGTAGTGAAGTCATGATTAATTTGTGGTGATGATTTCACTGGACAGTGTACAAATGAGCACACAACAGCATATCAGCCGCTCCTATTCACAGGTAATTCCAAATAAACTAAGTTATAGAAAAAACTGGGAACAGACTCTCTGGAGAACTGTCTCCTCTGGATGCATGGTCTTGACTTCCATTCAGGTCTGTTGATTAGTGTAATCTTTGATAGATCATACGTATGGTGAATTCTGTTCCACTTTCCTCCTGAAAACATGTATTATGATACTCAGTAATAGAAACAGCAGTTATTCAGGAAAAACAAAAAAGATACTGCTACTAGTTGCACCCAGTTCTTCTAATATAATGTCATTATATCTTGACTTGTGGACAAGAAGTATCACTCACATAAAATGTGATTTTCTGTATTAATAGCAGACAATAGGATGAAATACAATAAGATTCCTGCACTAAGAATGCAGCATAAATGTCATTAGTATAAAATATTTAACTTTTTCATATTCATAATCTATTTTATTTTATTTTTTTAATTTGAATTTTTAACAGAGTCTCAGTTGCATGTTATTTCTCTCTTTTTTGATATATGTTGAGATAGAGATAGATACGATTATAAATAGACTCAATTTTGAAAGAATGCTAAGTTCATTGAAGATTATTTTCTTTCCTTTTTTTTAAGAACCTCATAAGAAGAATTTCTTATCAGGGAGATAGTTTGGTCAGATGTACACTTATGGTAATTCAAAATAAACTAGGAGAGTAATAATTTTGATTAATATATCTTCTAACCTATTAATGGAACAAAAAATATTCCATCCTGAAGATTTTTTTTTCTTTAATATTGCTGATTAGATGTTTGAACATTCAGAGAGCTTTAAATTATTATGGTCCAGCTAAGGATAAACCCAAAGATTAACATAGATGCTTAATTCATAATTTTGTTTAATGGTGGATCAGATAATTATGCCTTGTGATTTAAACAGATTTTGGACACTTCACACATAGCTAGCCAGATAAAAGTATGTTCATTGTTAAAAATTCAAATATTATTGAGTCAAATAACAATAATGATAGCTAAGTTTGAAGCATATTCCATGCATGTGGTTGAAATTTACATGAAACAGTAATGGGTAAACTTGAAGTCTACCCATTTGAATTTAATTAGGTGGATATATGGTGATATTTTGGACCTTTTACGCTTTATTTTCCCATTGAAAACCAGATGGAGAGAGAGAGAGAGACTCAGTTTAATGACTGGGATGATTCTCTTTAACCACTACACCAAACTGGCTGAATAGAAATTATTGGCTTTTAGATTGGAACTATAGCATGAATATCTTATTTTTATAATTAAAGCTTCTTAGGATATCTAATGACTTCAATAAGTCAACATTTTCCATTTTTGTGCTTAACTTTATAGTGCTGACTTAATGCTTCCTGATAGCAGAATTTTTTTCAGTAAAATAATTCTTGTGAAGATTTCATAACCTCAGGTTGCCAATTTAGCTGCAGCATCATCATTAAAGCAAAAAGAAAAAAAGTATTAAATCCAGGAAAACAGCAAAAGTTTTCCTACAGAATAAGACATATATTTCATCCTATAGGGAAACCTTCACTGTTTTCATGGATTTAATACTGTGTTATTTTTTTTAATGATGGGAGGTGTATAAGACATACATAGAATGTTTTGTTCTTGTACTGCTGGAGGTGTATAATGAAACTTTCCTGAATGGATTTTTCTCTCTTCTTTCCATGAAGCTTTTATAACAATGATAGCAAAGCTGGGTAAAGATTCAGTGGGGTGTTCAAGCTATTGGCATATTTCTTTGCTAAATGTAGTTGCTAACATTTGACAGCAACAGAGATTGCAAACTATATTACCCCTGATCATTCATTTTGTGCCAGCTGGCTTTATATAAAGGGACAAGCTTCAGATAACATTAGATTGTTGACTAGTATTTTAAAAGTAAGCTCAGCAATTATGGCTCACCAAAAAAGCCTTTGATGTGATGCAGATTAATTTTTTGAAACATGATTTGATTTTAAAAAATGGATTCCTCTTGGTTTTTATTAGGTGGATAAAATTGACTGACTTCATCCCTCAGATAAAATTATCACTGGATTTTTTTTTTTACTCATTGAGATTTTTGGAGGAACTAATCGAGGATATCTTTGGTCTTCTCTTATATTTAATTTGGTTTGGAATCCCTGGCCTGTTTCATTATGCAATCAAGCAATAGTTTGGGTGTAAAGCTAGCAGGAATTGAACATAAAATTGTTTTTATATAGAGGTGGCAGGTTGGGCTTTGTCAATATTTATCAAGGTTCTCTATCTCAGTTTGAAGATATTATTTAATAGTATGATGAATGTTCAGGCTATTTAATTAGCTAGAATAAGCCAAATATCCTTTCAAGTGGCTCTAAGGTTTCTATGGAAATGTATAAAAAAGTGGAATTTGTTTATTGCATGCATTATGTTAAATATCTTGGGATTCCAAGGATAATAACATTGTTGGTTTAAATATTTCAAATACTTTAACTCAGTTTGATAGGTAGGTAGGTAGGTAGACCAGATCATGAAATCAACTCCACAGGAAGGCTAAAACTATTTTTACTGAGATTGGCTTTAATAATAGATTCTTGCAAGTCTGATTGTGCTGTACCTCCTCCTCTTCCTTACAGTTTGCAAATTAGGGAGGTATCTATCTGTTATCTGGATGTTCTGGTGTTAAAATATGCTTTAGCTCCTTTTGCCTAACCAACAGCTTCTGCATATCTCCATCAGGTTCACCTTCCTTATTCTCTATAAACATTGATTGAAAATTCCCAGGAGTTTAAGAGAAAGCATAAATGTTGTCAAAATAAATATTGCTTCCAGAATGATTGATTTAAACAATTTATATAGCCGCCCATCTCACAGCAGAGTCTCTAGACAACAATCAGAAGATTAAAACCAAAAGACAACCCAACAGATTTTGTTAAAATAAACAATATAACATATGCCTGAGGTCCAAAAACATTCTATGATCGCAATCAGTAAAGAAACAACAACCTACCAAATCGACCAGTGGAAGTTGCTTAATATCCTAGCCAAATGCCTGAGGGAACAATTAGGTTTTTAATGTTTTGGAAGAGTCAACACGGTTAGGACCATCTGGCTTTTGAGGGGGAATGCTATACCACAGAGCAGTCACTGTGACAAAGAAGGCACAACTCCTGGGTCCCAGAAGTCAGCATTGGCTGGTGCATGTCTACCCCGTAATTTCTGGCAGAGTGAGCAGAAACAATTGGAGATAGGTGGTCTGCAGATAAGCTGACCTTGTGCCATGGAAGGCTTTATAGGTGAAAACCAGCCCCTTGAACTGCACTTCAATTGCACTAGCACCTTGAACTGCAATTCTAATACAGATTCTTATGTTTATTCTTCTTAGACACTTTAAACAGATAGATAAATTGTTGAAAAAAATATGGGATGGACAAACTTTTAGGTTTCTTTATCTATTTGGCAAGTTGCATATGAAGATGGGGGTTAATTTTCTGGATCTTCAACTTCAGCGTGGGGTTTACATTATGGGCACAGCTGGAAATTTATTGCTTGACCCTCTGATATCATAGCAGAAGCTTGATTCTTGTTTCAATTAAAATTCAACCTTCCAACATGAAAGGTTGCAAGACATATGGGGGGAATTTGGGGGTGGAAGTTTATTCTTTGGGATATTCCAATTTAAAAATCACAGGTAAATACTTTTTGGGAGTGTTGGGACAAATAATTGTATTAGTACCATGGACTGGGTTATCATTAACTAATCCTTTGATTGTTTTAATCTGGACCTGACACATTTGCAGTTTCTGAAATTCCTTAATTACTTACTGTACTGGAAAGTGTTCTAAAACCTGTAATAAACCCTATAATTTATTTTGACACATAGCTGAAGACTATTACTAAAACATATATTAATAATCTGCAAGAATTTTGTTATGCAGAGTTGGAATAGCCTATTGAACAAATCAATTGTTTTGTATTTTAAAAGAGGCTAAATAGCTTTCTTATTACCATAAGATCAGATTAATTCATCAAAAGATTCCTGTTCATATATATTGGACACTTCAGTATATTTTTAAGTGTTGTATCTCAGCCTTTTTATACTGCAGAGACTGACACATACAATTTAGTCTTGCCCTATAGTTGTCTGAATTGATCTAACCTTCACAGAACTCATAATATGATTTGGGGACAAGAAATAAGATACAAAGATACTGAAATATATACTGAAAATTTGGAATGTATTGATTCATGAAGAACTTTGGAATTACTGACCTTGGAATGTAGCTAAAAAGATAAGTCAGCATGCTTGGAGAGAAATGGGACCTAAAATCCTGGACTGAAGAAATGTATTCTCCCTCAGTCTCTGAAGTGGTTCTTTACCAGTGTCTTGAAAAGATGGATGAATTTGATTCCAGGTGGGTAAGATTTAGCTCAGTTTAATAATTTTAATAAATGTTAAAACATTCAGAGATATAGGGATAGAGATGATAGAGATAGAGATAGAGATAGAGATAGAGATAGAGATAGAGATAGAGATAGAGATAGAGATAGAGATAGAGATAGAGATAGAGATAGAGATACACACACACACATTTATGTTTGCATGTGTTTTCCATTAAGGTTTCTCCCCTATTTTGTTTATTTATGCATTTATTTGTGGAGTTTGATATATGAGGAAGGAAGGAAGGAAGGAAGGAAGGAAGGAAGGAAGGAAGGAAGGAAGGAAGGAAGGAAGGAAGGAAGGAAGGATTTTTAATGCTTTTCCCCTTTTTTTCTTTTTGAATGTCATAGCAATAGAAATAAAGTAGCATTAAGACATATACATGTAAATGATATGCAAATATTTATATGAATATATTTTTGAACAACTAAATAATGAAGAAAAATTTTGTTTCATTATTGTAACATTAGAGAAAGCTTTCCACACAACCCAGGAATACTATGCAGTGGCTGTACAAGACAAGAGCATCAGACCTTGCTGTGGTACGTAGCTAAAGCAGTATCCTAATTGTTATGAAAAAGTGCATAAGCCAATTAACATTCATTCAGATGTGCAGTATCAAAAAGGAATAATGAGGACCAGATGGACTTCTATAAAGTAAGTGGGCAAAAGAATTGTCACGAGCGAGACATGGGTAGTACATAAATGCCACCATGGTTTTCAATCACCTTTTCCAATCTGAAATCCAATGGCTGGAGGGATTAATTAGATCAGGCTGCCTATCTGATAAATAAGCCGCAAATGGATGTCTTGTCATTAATTCCAGGGATAAAATTAAGGCTTTTTACAGAAGCAGAAATTTCATGAGGATTCTAAGTGCAAGTAACATTGTAGCATTCATTTCCCCATTATTATACTTGGACTAGCAGGAAAAATCATCTCAAATTCAGATGAACAAAACTAAAATCATCATCATTATCCCCATGCTTCTCTCAAAGAAGAAAGGGGGAACATTCCATCAATCCTCAATGAGGATAATGTTTGCAATGATCAGATGGAGAAATATTGGCTAAACTTCACAGAAACAATATACAATGACTATTAGAAATGGCAAAAACTAATGGATGGGAAATCAGGATGAACTCCATTAGAATTATTGGCCTCATAAAAGCCAAAGTGCAGAGCAGATAAGTAGACAAGCTTTTAAAGTTAATGTATTTGAGTTGCAATCAACACACTTTCAAACAAGTAAGCCCTATTGAATATAATGGGATCTCTTTTTGTTGTGTACTATTCAATATATATTTATTTGGGAGTAGCACAATGGAAATTTGATTGAGGTGCAATGAAATTATCTGATTTGCAGTTCAGGGACATATTGAGTAACTATAAAACTGCTTGGCTACCTCTTAGATTTTTATTTTTTTTAATTAGGAAAATCCTCAAACAATTCTCAAGATAAACTTTGGTCTCTTAAAAGGAGGAAGGATTTCTCATCTTCTCAAGGCCAATAGTTCTGCCACAGTCTATGATATTAGGAAACATCTGAGATACATTATAAACATGTACAAAAATGGCTACTCTAATGAAACAAATTCAAAAATACCTCTCCTACAAGTCATTATAAATGCACTGGTGTTTCCTCACAAAATGTTGGTGTTTTATCAAATTAGTCTAGATTGTGAAATTCTTTGACTGAAGTTCAAATAACCCCCAATTAGTTTGTTTTTAATACAGTAATATACACATATTTGTGTATACCGTAGTTTAATATGTATCTTTTTGCAAGCATTTTTTTTTCTAATATTATGTGCCCAATTAAGGTGGTAACATTTAGCCAACTTTGGCTGAAATCAAAAAGCTAAGCAGGGCTGGATGTGGTTAGTATTTGCATGGGAGATACCCAGAAAATCCCAGATCTGAAGCTAGACTGGGATGTTTATATCTGTTTGTTTGTTTGTTTGTTTGTTTATATAACTTATACAGCCACCTATCTCATATAGTGATCCTAGGTGGCTCACAACAACCAATAAAAGCAAGACTAGAAACAGAACAACCCTTCTTGCCAGGTGCCAGACCAACCAAACTATTAACCTCCTGACTATCCTATCCTAGCTCAGTGCTCAAGAGTCAGGTCTTCATGGCCTTTCAGAAGGCTAACAGTGTAGGTGGGAGGCTATTCCAAAGGCTTGGGCAGCTACAGAGATGACAGCATTTAAGGGAAGTGACCTGGAGTGTGCCCACCCTAACTGGCCTAGTAGAATAGGCAGATACCCTCAAGGAAAGGCAGTCCTGCAAATAACCTGGCCCTGTGCCACATAGGGCCTTAAATGTGATACCAATAACTGCTCACTACTGCATTCTGGACCAGCTGCAGCTTCCGGGTGGTCTTCAAGGGCAATGCTATGTAGAGTGTATTGCCATGATCCAATCAAGATGTGACCAAGCTATGAGTGACCATGAACAAGGCCTCCCAATCTAGGAATGGACTTATAATTGGTTCATAAGATGAATTTGAATAAAGCCCACCACCACCACCACCAGCCACAGTTGCCACCTGCTCTTCCAACAGGAGCTGCAAGTCCAGGAAGGCCTCCAAATTGTGCACCAATTCTGTCTGGCATAGTGTTATCATATCCAGAGGCAGAGATGTCAACTCTCCTGACCTTGATGGGGACAAAGACCCATGACCTCTCCACCTTGCTAAGGTTGAGTTGCAGTCAGTTTCGCCCCACCCAGGCCCTTACAGCTTCCAGGCACTGAGCAAGCACCTGAACAGCATCACTTCCCTGGCATGGGGTAGTGATGTATAATTGGGACATCATTAAAATACTGATGATATTGAATCCCATGTGCTGAATGACCTCATCCAGCCGCTTCACATGGATGTTAAATAAGAGGGGAGAGAGATTTGATCCCTGAGGCACCCCATCTAACAGGATCTAGGGCTGGACTACTACAAACACTGATTGATACCAGCCACTGAGAAAAGAGAAGAACCACTGCCAAACAGTGCCCCCCCCCCATCCTCAACCTCCAGAGTGGGTACAGCAGGATAACATGGTTGATGGTATTGAAAACCACCAAGAGATCCAGGAGGGCCAGGATGGACACACCACCACCATCCCAAGCCCTCCAAAGGTAATTCACAACTGTGACCAATACTGTCTTGATACTATAGCCTAGACTAAATCCTGACTGAAAAGGGTCCAGATAATCCATTTCATTCAGGGTCCTACATACCTCAGACTCTACTATCCTCTTAACAACTTTCCCTAAAAAAGGAGGGTTGGAGACTGGATGAAAGTTATCCAAAACCATAGGGTCCAAGGAGGACCTTCTGAGAAAGGGGTGAGCCACCATTTCTTTCAATGCAGGCAGGACCACCCCCTCCCACAAAGAGGCATTTATCACCACTTGGACTCAACCATATGCCATCTCCTGGGAAGCCATGACCAGATAGGAGGGGCATAGATCCAGAGTGCAGGTGGCAAAGCTCACAAAAGTAAGGATCCTGTCCATGTTCTTGGTATTTACCAGCTCAAATGCCTCTCTGATAACCAAACTAGGATGTGTCCTAGTCACTTCATCTGTATCCACCCAGCAGGAGTCTAACTCTAAATGTTGAGTGACTTTGCCTAAAATAGTCCTCACAGAGAGCCTGCAAGAGTTCACCCTGTCCCCCCCTTACCCAAGAGGGCCCAGGTCACCAAAACAAGGCTGTTGGTTGGCTATCTGTGGACTCAATAAGAGTAGAGAAGTAAGCACGCTTCACCATCTTACCACCAGAAGGTAAGTCCTAATAAAGGCTGTTGCCTATGCCCAGTCGGCTTTGTCCTTTGTCTTCCTCCAGCCACACTTTAGGCATCTCTCATGTTGTTGCATCTCCTGGAGCTCCTTCATAAACCAGGGGACTCTACAAGATCCTCAAGCACAAAGAGTCCATACAGACACAATCTGATCTAAGGCCCTTGTCACATGCTCATTCCAAGCCATGGCTAAGACCTCATCCAAACCATAACCCCTAGCTCCTCCATACTGGGCCATGTAGAAGTAGGGAATGGCCTTGAAGGATAGAAGGAAGAGCCACAACCAAGGCAATGGTCAGATAAGAGGGGCTTTTGCTCAGGCCAAGTTAGTTCGATTAAACAGCTCAGATAGGTTTCTCCCAAGTTCAGACAAAGATAAAGTGAGGGAGGGGAAGTTCATTCAGACTTGCAAGATTGATATCAGCCCAACAAATTAGACCAGACTAAGAAACCAATACCATATATATCAGGACTAATTTTATTGTAACAGCTATAATAATTTTGATCTTGCAAGTGAATGGGCTTCCCTCTCATTGTGTAATCACTAGAAAGATGTAGAAATGTACAATATACTGTATATGTTCTGACACATATTCCAGTGAAAAATAGGTAGGAAAAAATGGCTTCCAGTGAACATTTGGCTATCAGGTACTATATATTTATTGTTGTGCATCTGCAAAACAGATGGTCTGCAATAACATTTTTTCTTTTAACCAGAGACATCCAGGTGGTACATTATTTGTGGATTATATGTAATCATCATTTCCAAAAGATTATCTATTCAGTGGAGCTACATGTTTATTACTGAATCCTCTAACCTGGCAACATGAATTAATGATTTATTACATTGTATTTCTTTCTTTATAATGTGCTGTTATAGTTTGTCAAGTTAACTAATGATTTCTCACAATATAAAAAATATTGTCAGGCAATTGGATATAAATCTAAACACTAAAATGTATATTTCCTCCTCCAAGAGGAACTATTCCATCCCATGTGAATGAAAAAAAATATTCATTCCAAGAACTTGGATTTTTTTCTCTAATGAATGAAAGTCTAAAGCAGTGTTTCTCAACCTTGGCAACTTTAGGATGTGTGGACTTCAACTCCCAGAATTCCCCAGCAAGCCAGGCTGGCTGGGGAATTCTGGGAGTTGAAGTCCACACATCTTAAAGTTGCCAAGGTTGAGAAACACTGGTCTAAAGTATCATTCACATACATTTCACTTGTAAACTTGTAGAAGTAAAATCTATTTATTTATTGTTAAAAATAAATAAGCAAATCAGGTGACCAAACAGGAGTTTGGAGGGGAAGGTCAACAAGAAAGTTTACAACCACAAAAGCAACAACAATCACTTTTTCTTTTCTCTGGAAAGCGAGTATCCAAAGATACACCTTTAAGTGAATTTTATGGAAGAGTGTATGGGGAATGAAATGAGATGAAGGGTTTTCTTTCTTTTTTTTCATTAATCTGATGAGTATAGAGGCAGAGAGAAATGCTGTGATGACCTGCGGGGATATGCCATGTTTGTTTTCGTCCATAAAGATGACAAGAAGTAGACATGCTGCAAGTGTGATTGCTTTCCTAAAAGAGAAAGTCTAGAGGCAAAACTGTCCTCAGCTTATTATGGAATTCTTGAAATGGCCATAGGAAATGCTTGAGGAGGGGCAATATCAAGAAGTCCCTTAGAAGAAAGGTGGAGAGGATAGAGATAAGGAGGAATGTGATAAAGAGAGCCAAGCCTATTAAGACAAGGTCTTTTTATTTGAAGTTTCAGGATAGATTCCATAGTATCTCCACTGATGATGTTTCTGGACCTGCCACAAGCTTCAGGAGCTGAGGAAGAAGACTTTACAGGCTTTGCAAAGGGAAAAATTCCTCCTTTGCAGAGAAGAAATAATGGGTTATGCTGAACATGAGACACATGTTCAGAACCAAGCCATCAGTCTGTTGACCTGATAGCATGCGAAGATGAGAGAAGTATACTGGAACTCACATTTGGGACATAATAGAAAATGTCCCAAGATCAAGACTGCTGACAATTATTTCTTTCTACAGAACCATATGGAACAAATGACACAGCCGATCTATCTTATGTTATTTTTCTTCTAAATTGTTAATGTGTAAATTTAATCTTAACCTAAGAATCAGTGGCAACTTGTATGTATATTTCTCTGCTTAATGGAAGGGAGTGAGGGAGCGAGGAAGGAAGGGGGGGGGCGGAGGAGAGAAGGCACATTACTAAGTGAGATTGCATTTGAAAATTGTTTAAGAAAATTTTCAACCAATGGACTGGACAAATAAATCAGACTGAATCAATAATGCAACAGCTCCTTATCTATCTGGTCACAATTTAAACTCTTCATATTGTCCTACAAAGTTTTAAATTCCTTAGGATCTAGGTACCACAAAGAAAGTCTTATTCTACACTACCTGTTGGTACAATAAGAACTTTAGAAACCCAGCTTTTGGGATATTTTTCTTAGCAAGATTCACTTGGGGCACAATTTCAAGTTCTTTTTTAAAAAAAATTGAAGTGGGAGATAATTGATATCTAAATCAAGAGCTAAATGCAATCTTTCACATCTATCCCTTGTTCAAAATATGTTTCTCAGAATAACTGAGAATATTAATCATTTTTAGCATTTTACCAGTAGAACTATAATGGTATCCAATGCATTACTTCTCACATCAAATGAAATCTCCACATACTTATCATTCTTGAAAATGCCAGCTCCAGAAGGGGAAAAATAACAGTCCAATATGTATAAGGAACAATGTGAATGCGGTTTGACATTACACCATACTTAAGAGTCTCAGTAGTGCTGACCTGTAGACATTTTATGTCAACCTAATTATCTTGAGGAAGCATGTATCCTGTTCCTCGGTCACTGGAAGTCTGGTTGTCTCTCAGCATAGGAAAGTGCAGTGCTCCCTTTGATTAAGTTTGAAGGATAAACTCAAGAGATGAGAAAAACCAGGCAAATGGTGGCTAGCAAGCTAAGAGAAAGGTACATGAATGCAGAATCTTTCATCTGCAGGTTGCTAATGAAAGCATAAATAAGGTTCCTTACCATGACTGAAAGTTATTGCCACCATAATAGTGTGGTAGCATAAAAAATTATTTTCCTCAGAGTGTAGCTGTTGGAGATTCGAATTCAGAGAAGGCTTTTTTGGAGGATGTGCTCTTGAACATAAGCAAAGTACTGAAACGATACTGAGTAATTAAGTTGTGGAACATAAAATAAAATGCTTATAATATAGTTGTCTTGGATGCAGAGTATGGGTTTGGCCCAGCTGTCAATGAATGTTAATAGACATCCATTATATTTGAAGTCTTGATTTATTAAAAAGATACCTATGTTTAGAAAAGCTCACTTCTACCCAGACTACATCTTGAAGAGAAGGAAACCCAAAAGAGAATGAGAGATAGAGATAATTCCCTTTGTCTCTTAAACACAGAAACTCATTTAATAAACAATTGGCTAGGTGAGAACTCTTCCCCTTCTCTGTCTCTGACCATTTGCCCTACTTGTCAAAATAGGCTCAGGCATGCAGAGAAATTGTGCAGGCTCCAAGAACTATCTTGTCAACAAAGATGGCCATCAGAAGGAACTTGCCAATTGCCACTAACTGGTGTCCTTCTTGAAAATTTCAGCAAAGAATAACCTTGGAGACTCCACTATCTTCTAACTGCTAGAGATCTTTATTGTCAGAGAGTAGCATTGATAGTTCAGAGGCAAGGCTGAGGAATGTGCACTCTTACTCTGTATAATTAAAGCTTTGGTTCTCTTTGATAACTGGTTGGATGGGGATGATGGTGATGATGATGGTGATGGTGATGATAATGATGGAGGAGGTGATAGAGATGAGGGATGACAACTGGATCAGTAACTTCTAAGGCACTTTGCTTTCACATATGTTCACTTCTAAGTTGATATCATCACACTGTGCATTAATGTATAATATAAGTTGAAAATTTATAACTGCATATTATTTAAAGCCAGTGTAAAGTGGTGACTATGATATTGATCTAGCACCTGGACACCCATGTTCAAATCCACCTTTACACATGGAGGACCACTGGGTGATTTGGTGTCAATCTTTCTCAGCCCAACCTACCACAGTTGTGTGAAAACGTAGAAAGAAGTGCAGTATACATCATTTTGAGTTCCTGGAGGAAAGGCAGAATATAAATCCAAGAAATAAATAAAAATTAAAAAGTTGTTTCTGATGTTGTAGCCAAAATCTGGCCCACCTAAAGCAACCAAATCATTGTGAAGATAAAACATATTTTTATTAGGCATGCAAACAGCAAAACAGTGTCCATTGGACTCCCAACAAAGTTTTGGCAGTTTGCTGAGCAGCCCTGAGCAAAAGCAGAACCACAGTTTATATATCTTTGGCCTTCTACGTTTCAAAACAAGCCAAAGAAAAAGGAGACACAGTGTTACAGCATGACGTTGGAATGCTTTCGATAAGCCCATTTGAGTGTTCTTTTTCTTATTTCTCCCTTCCTACTAAGCTGGCATTGAGATATGGCCAGTGAATATAAACAATTTGGTTTACTCGGCCACTGGGCCCTGTCTGATTCGTCCCCAGTCACCACTGAGGGTCGCTTCAGCTTGCTGTGAATGTTTTCTTACAAGACCAGATTAAGCAGTTCACATCTATTGTGGGGGCAGGGGGGAGAGGGGGGATCTCATAAGTTCGGTAGTGAATGCAGTTCAGATGTGTGTGGAGGGGTACCATTTACCCCTACACTGAACATGCTTTGATCTAAAAGAAACATCTCCAATGGGTTTTTCTTGAAATACAGACATTTCGAAATGTACTTCACTGCAGTGTTATATGAGCTGAGAGATGCAGATGAGGTTATTTCATATCACCATAGGCAAAAATTAAATTCTTCAGTGGTTCTATATCATATGAACATGCCAGGTATAAAGTAAATTCAGTCATTATAAGTCAGTCTGAACATATCCTGATAACTTATGCCATCATTGATTTCATAATTACTACACTTTCAGATTCTCAGACAAAACCACTGAGCTCAAGGCAACTGAGATAGAAGCAGCACTTCCAAGATTGTAGTAAAAGGATTTCATTTCAGGTGTGATATTCCTAGAAGAGACACAAAGGGTACAGGAACAGGAATGATGCTCAGCCTAGATAATAAGTGGGAACAGATCAAGATGGTTCCCAGATATTAATATAAATTATAATACAAAAAGAATCTTCCTGACATGTTTGTTTTTTATCCTACAATTGCTAGAGGTCCATAATCAGCACATCTGAGTAACTTAATACCATGTGATTCTTTCAGTCCTTATAGTAGAACATATATAAAGCAAGCATAGTTCCCCATGAAAGGAATATATCATAACCTTTTTTACAAAATGAAAATTCTGCTTAGGGCTTATGCCTCTTCAGATCAGATAACAATATCCATCATCCCAAAAATAAAATTGCAAAGCTTAGACCAGGTGAGAAACAGCTGTTGCCCTCCAGGTATTAGTGAGAGATTCTGCAATTGTATTATAGCAACATTTCACTTGGAGAGCCACAGATGTCTCACTCTAGGCGTGGGCTCTTGTCCTTGATATTGAAGTTTTCTACATAAGATGATGCAGATCTAGACAAACTACACCCAGATCCTGATAAAGATACACCCACAGAAATGTCCCTTGCTGTCCATGTACTAGCATGTGTAATAAGTGGTTTTATTTATATACTGATATATGGCTATAGAATTTCTCCAATTAACATTAGATTCTGTTTGGTTCAGCATTGTTTCCTGCATCAAGAAAATCTGCAGTGTGTGTAAATACGTTAGCAAGACCTTTCTCATGGATGCTCAGTGCATGGACTATGTGTTCTGGATGCATCATTATTGTTGTTTGGTTCTCCATCATTTAAAATGCTCTTTGAATACATGCTACAACTGTAGCTGGGCTGGGCCATTTCATACTGAAGGAGGGAGCTCATACAATGGAGATAACGTCCCTGCACACAACATGTATTTCCTAAATGTTACAAAACTCTTCATGCAAACTGAAATTTGAATATAAGAGAAGCTAAATTAGGATACAAATGGTTTCTTCTTTTAAAATGGAAAAAAAAAAACATAGCTGTGGTTCATGTCAATGCCTTAAGTTTTGTGTTAGGGAAGTCTCCCTTCATTTCCTAACACAAGTACAGTGTTTGTGTTGTTTGCTTTGGCGTTCTACATTAGGAATTCCTTGTCTTTGCTTCCTAAAATCAACTTAAATATATCTTCCTTACAAATGCAGAAAAGTCAATGCCTGTTCCCCTTTTGTCACCCCATGAAATAATGTAATTAAAATAGAGCTGGATCTCTTTCTAAATGAAATAATTCCTGTCACAGTAATAGTATTTCTTCATGTTACTGAGGTGGTGAAATGGAGATATAATTAATCCAGTGCCCTCTTATCAGGACCAATAAAAATTGAGCAATATAATATAATCTGATTGCACCATTAGCTCAAATGGATTTTTCATCATCAGTTCGCAACTCAATCATAAATTATTTTCAACAGCTTTTTAATGAGATGAAAGATAATCAAGATCTGCAGTGAAGTATTATAGCACCCAGTCTGAATAATCATGATTGTGAATGAAAAAGGAAGTCTCCATAGCTTCTCTGTTTAGAATTCTGGCTTGGGTAGATTAATAATGAAGGCTACATGTTCTGTCTGGGAGTAAGTGCTACTGGACTCACTGTGGTGCACTTCTAAGTAGCTATGTACAAGATTTTCTTGTAAGGCAAGTTTTCAGGATGCATTTGAAGAAAATAAAAGAGGTGATATTACATAAGTATTCCAAGAAGCAGTTCTGAGCATTCAGCTCAGCAGTGAAAATGAATAAAAGCTATTTAAGGAGATGAGAGATCTCTGACAATGACTGTGGTAGATCAGGAGGAACAAAAGTCCTGAGCAAGAATATGAAATCAGAAAGGCTTTCAAGAAAATGTGAGGAGCTTGTGCTGACAGGAAGTCAGCAAAAGTATGTAAAATGATTGACATAGGATCAGAATCTTAAAATAGGTCAATAGTTTTAGCAATAGCTTTTGGACCAAGGTGGAAGGATTAAGTTGATAGATGGCCCAAGAGGAGCAGGCAAGAAGAGTCCATGCAAAAGCTGACCAGAGTACGAAAAAGTCTTCAGCAAGGAAACAGAAAAGGAGGACCAAGTTTTAATCATTTTTCCTATAAAAGGAGAAATTATTTGAAAAGGAGAACTTGGCGTCCAGTTCAATTACTGTTCTTTTTTTCTCTCTCTCTCTCTTGCATTTTAACATTCATTCATTGTAGGGCAGACTAAAGTGTCTAGATTAAATAGATAGGCCATAACATTCTCATATCACTTCAACCTTCCAACAGAAAATAGGAGTGAGAAATGGTGGTATCCTAATGAATATATTACTAATGGTTTCATAATCCATGATGCATGATGATGTCATTGAAAGCACATGGCATGGCATATTCTCTTTCCCATGCTGCAACAGCATGAGCGCTGTCACACCCAGAAGCTGGAGCAGCTATTCCTTCAGTCTCAGTTACCCTCCCCTAGTGTTCTCTTGTCCTGTCCTAAAAAAGTACAGTGCAACTGGTGGACAATGATGCATTTCATTTTTATACCATTCCTAAGTATCTTGAGATGGTTTACATGAATATTTAAACTATTTAAATATATGACAGAATAAACAAATTAAAAACATAATAACATTCACATTAAAACCTTTTGAAACTACTAAAAGTTATTAAAAATCTGATTGAAAAGGTGAGCTTCTATAGCCTTCCTGAAGTCCTGTAAAGAATGTAGATCCCTAATATCTATAGGGCAATGACTGAGCAGGTACCTGAAGACAGACTTCCCCCAACTATATTAATTAGTGGAAACTAGTAAGAACATGTCGAGAAAAGTGTTCAGGTAACTGGTTTATTAATATTAGTAGTAGTTTATTAGCATTAGTAGTATGCTGCCACTTGACTTTAAAGCCTACTTAAGTAGCTAATACTTGCCTGGAACCTATAGACAGCTAATTTAAATTAAGACAGACATAACATCCCACTGCGAACAGTCTGGCTACCACTAATGTTTCCAAACTACAGTTTAATATAGAGCATATATTGTAGTAGTCCAGTCCAGAAATCAGCAGCTAATGCACCACAGGTAAACCACAAACTTCCTCCCACCTTGAAGTTCCAGCCCCAAAGACCAGCGCATACCATCAACAATTACCAGTGTCTCCATCTATTTAATCCAAAGGCATTCAACTTACAAGGCTCTGAGGGAACAGTTCTTTAGGCCACTTCAGCTCATCAGGGCAGCGCATCAGGACAGAGGTGAAAACTGGCAGAAAGGATTGTACTCTGCTCATAACAAAATGTGACAGGATTCAGAGTAAAAAACACATTTTGCTTAACTACTACTACCTTTTCCACACATGGATTAAATTCCACAATTGACCTCTCCTGCCTGATCCAGTTTACTGTTTACTATTTACCAGATATTGGTGAAACTGAGGAGCAGCTGGAAACACTCAAATCTTTGGCACTAAGGGTTTGCATATGGCTTCCAGGTTGCACATTTTTCACCCAGTGTGACAATTTCCATAAAACATTGATGATCAGGCCAGAGATAGTTGTTTTTTGCAATAGTAGTGAGTGTGTAATTCAGGGTAGATTGTTGAAGTTCTTGCCTTGATATCCAATATCAAGGAGTGATCTCCAACAATGCAACATAGTTGCTTTGTTTGCTGGTATCTCTCAGGGGTCCATAGGGGTGATCAAAGGTATCAAAGTAACAAGTGCACTGTATGCAGCTGAAAAGAGGTGAGTCTTCAGTCACATAGTCACACCCACCATTTGGCATTGTTAACCACTTCTGTGATGCCCCTGAGTCCATACTTTGAGCTTCATTCTTCCGGGAACTTCCTGTCTGTATTCATGCAGCTAGAATTTGAGCACTTCTTTTCAGTTTGGACTGTTGTATTGGACAATATTATTCTCTGGTTTTATTTGGACAATATTATTCTCCTGGTTTTATTCTGCAGATGTTTTCATATGTACCTTTGTTACTGTGCTACTGCTATTTCTTCCTTATCTGTGACATTCATTTCAAATTAGACTTTTATAAGGAATAAGATAAATTAATGACAACCCATAAAGATAACAAGCTCCTGCTATTCTTTGACAATTTCCTTTTGAGTATATCACTGTAAGAAACATTTTAAGAAGACTAATTTAAGGACATTGCAAAAGATTATAGCTTTATATTCAGTTACCATATCAGTGGTTCAGAATGGGCCCTAGCATTTACATGTAACATATTCAGTTATTCATTTCAACAGTTGTTAATAGTGTTAACTCAATGGCACATCTAGTCTACTTAAACAGAACATCTGGCATAGCCTGCTTGGAAGAATTTCCAGAAGTAGGCTAGAATTTTTCAGAATATGTTATCTCTAAAGAACCCCTTAATGTAAATTATATCAGAAGATTAATGTAGATTGTAGGAATCCAAAAGTATATTTAGAGCTTTTGGAAACAGGGTGACAGACAGTACTTTATTTGATCATACAAACCATATTTAGGCAAAGAATGAAAGAATAATCTGCCAGTTAGCATTAGTCATCTGTCCCCTTTTTTCATGCCACTGTGTATCACAATCAACAGAAATGCAATTCTGTTGCATTTATTGCAGTTCATTGGTTCTTTAAAGAGCAAAAAAGCTATTGTTTCCTGCCACTGAAATATGTCTAAGGATTAGCAAATGCCCTGAAAAGGCTATGCAATGGTTAGCATTCACACAATACTGGTCTCAGTTGGTAATTTGGCAGGGGGAGAAGGGGAAATACATTCAACAGGAAGCAAAGGAAATTATTGAACTTTATCTGTCAATTTGTCCTTATTATTCAGTTATTGTTACTAGTAAAATAAGGTAATTATAGTTCAGAATTATTTATTAATTCTTCTGCACTGAATAAATTCAGAATATGAAGTGGTCTGACTACCATACAATGCATTATCTATTCAAGGTAGAGAACTGAGAATACACTAATAACTGAGGTTGGGATGATTAATGGGTTTTAAAGATCTCTCCTCAAAAGTAGAGGGATTCAGTCAGATGGACTTCTTGGCAGATTTTCACAAAGTTTTCCGAAAGACATCTTTACATTATAATAATGCCTTTCTTAATATGGTTGTATTAAAATACATGTAGTCTGTGGATGAGTTTGGGAAAGATGATTTCATTGTATTGTTAGTTCTATCAGTACTTTGTTTTTAATCACTGAGATCATGCTTGGCTCCACAGTTTCAAACTGTGCCGTTTATCTGTGAAATGGATAAACATCTAGAAATGGATGATTCCAGAATATCTTCCAGGGCAACGATGGCGAACCTTTTGGGCTTGGTGTGTCAAAAATTCAGAAAATGCCTAATTTGATTCTGCTGGCATGTCACATACACATGCACACAGACACACACACCCTGAACAAAAGAGAAACAATTCTTTACATATTTATTAAAAAAAAAAGCAGTCCAATCATGAGTGGTGCTATGTATTATATAAAGAAACGTCAAATAATTACAAAAATGAAATATGAGTAAAACAAACTCAGTTTCTTTGGTAACTCAGACAGGGAGGATAGTTGTTGTTGAGTCTTGATGAATGCTGGCGTGTCACCCAAAACATTGTGGCATGTCACCTTTGACATGCGTGTCATAGGTTTGCCATCACTGTTCTAGGGGCTCAATATCATATTAAGTTGGGTATATATGGTGAATGATACTGGCATGTTCTGCTTGCATTTTTAGTGCTTGTGGTTTGAGACATGGATTTGTTTGAGAAGATTACGTTATGCTATGGTCAAATGCATAGATACACAACATATCCTAAGCCATGGCTGCATTTGGTTTTTGAGTGGCATACCATAGGCCACACTTCATAAAGTAGTGGACAGGACAAGGACAAAAACTAAAATTAATTTACATTTAATTAAAACTAAGTATATTGAATATGATCACTTGCCA
Source organism: Python bivittatus (assembly GCF_059951505.1). NCBI lineage: Eukaryota > Metazoa > Chordata > Lepidosauria > Squamata > Pythonidae > Python > Python bivittatus. The sequence continues at coordinate 25,553,483 of NW_028277113.1, read as the reverse complement.
GTCATATATTTGATAATTTTCTCCATCTATCATATTTACAATTACAGTTTGATAATATATTGTCAAGGTCTCTGAAGGCTGCACCAAAGAGGCCTTAGATTGGGCACTTCTGAAATAATGGATCTTTTGTTGCTTTATGGCAAGATAATTAAAAGCAAAGTATGACAGATTCTACTCTTTTAATACTGGAACCAAATCCTGGGCCAGCCTTCAACCTATCTCTTCATTCTACTGTGCTTCATCTTCAGCCAATTTTTGTCTTTCAAGGGTTATCCTTGAAAGAATTGAAAAACTGCCTCTGAAATCACCTGGAGGATAAATTGCTTAATGTGCTTTATCACAACCAGTTTCATTTCATGATGACCATAAAAAACACCTTCTCAGAGAAGGACTCTCCAACTTCAGAATATTTTCTCCAGAGCTGGCGACTTACAGAAGCCAGGCCAAACACATTTTATTGGCCCAAGCTTTGAATATGCAGTGAAGTGTCACTTTTGTTTTTAGGTACTGAATAATATTTTAGTGTTTCTTGTAATGTTGTATGCATTTTATGTATTGGCCTTTTAAATTATGCATTTTAATGTTATTTATTCATTGTACTCTTACAGCAAAAGTGCAAAAAAATACTGTCTGGACATCACACGTGGCTTGCCAGAATCCCTTTTATGCTTTCTAATGCTCCTTGAATTCCACCCCATTCCACTCCTTAAAATCTCCAAATGTCCCCTCCCCGCAAATTATCCCTGCCCACTTTGGGAGTGTTGTCTTTGATATGACATGCAAAGCATGGTTTAGACCTCTAGGCCAATAGAAGTTTTCCTGTTTGTAACTTAGAGATTTGATATTTAATGATGGCAATTTTGAAACTTTCAGAATTATTAATAATAGTACTGCTGGTCAATCAATTATTTTTCCCCCTCCCATGTATTTCCTATCAAGGTTCTTTCTCTGTAGAAAATATATGTCTTCTAATGGAGTGGATTAAGAGCTGTGTGTAACAGAGTATGCTAGGTTCTACTCCACTGAAAATTGATGGAGAAGAGCTAGTATTGAGGTAGAATTCAAAACTGAGCCTTCTGATAGATGGTAATGAAAATGTCTGTTGCTAAATCAGAGATTTTTGGCATCTGGTGATCTTGAGTCTTCAATGACTCGAGAGATTTAGTTAATGGATGACTTTTTAACTACCTTCATTATTCTATATCCGTGCCTAGAATGTTTATGATTTGGGAGTGGAAAAGGGTAAAAACATCTACTCTTCCCTGATATGAATCAGAAAAACTGGCACAACTTCTTGACTTTATCTGTTCCAATTTCTCTCTGAAGGATAGCGGCTGGTGGAGGAAGAAAGTTAGGTATCTTGTACAGTTACAATGTTATGTGTTTTATCCCTGCACTGCTTATTCTAAAGTCCCTGAGTCAAGGTAAGGCTTGAGGTAGGGAAATAGAAACAAGTACATACCCCCCATGTCCCACCCCACAGTCATTCTTTATATTCCTATTATGTGCAGAGTCTCTTACAAAATAGTTTTGATCCTCTTCAGAAATGGATTTTGTTCATTAATGAACTTCAGCACAATCCTACCTATCTCTTATGTAATATCCTATTAGCCTCAGGTATTCTTACGTACTGATCAAAATTGTAAAGTGTATCCAGTTCAGATACATCTTCACTAAATGTATAATTCATCTCCCAGAGGATTAAAAGGTTGATGTCACCTTTTGAATTAGAAGTCTCTTCTTGTTGTTTCCAAAGTGTTGCCATATTTGATATAACAGTTGTCAAATCTGTTATACACTTGTGTAGTTTATATTAAGATTCCAAAATTTCTATAATTCTCACAAAGGCTATGAAAAAATACTAGATACTAGTATATTGCATCACTATATTTTGTTTTAATATTACCATAAATTACAGATCAGATTGCAATTATCCAATTTCCTTTATATATCAATAAACAGGAAGAAGCAGGATAGAAAGAGTATTAATACTTTTGAACTTTGGTATTGGAGAAAACTCCTGAAAATACCATAGATAACCAGGAAAATAAACAAATGGATCCTAGATCAAATCAATTAAGAATTCTTATCCAAGACACAAATGACCAGGCTCAAATTATCATATTTTGGACACATTATGCAAGAATCTGGCTCCCTTGAGAAGTCCATAATCCTGGAAAAGATGGAAGGAAAGAGGAGAAGAGGACAACCAGCATCAAGGCAGATCAACTTGATTACAGTAGTAGTGGGTGCACTGTTGGAAGACATGAAGGGCCAGGCTGGGGACAGATAACCCTGGAGTTATCTGTTTGCTAACAGTTGACACCAATTTGATGGCACATAACCAAAAAGGAAGATGAGGGGCAGAAAAGAGTAGGAAAAACTATATGTCATGATTTAAAATGTCACATACACCAGTGAAACATTTAAAAAATAAAAATAAATCATCTATGTAATTGACATGCATTTTTCATCCTGTATTTCACATAAATTATTTTAAAATATAATCATTTATATCAATACTATAGCTCAGGGATAGGCAACTTCATGCCCTTCAGATATTTAAGAACATGTATACTGACAATAGTTTTGTTAGATGAAGCTAAGGGGAATCTCAGTCCCATATCTCTATAGGGAACTATGCCAGTTAGCTTTGCTTTAGCCTGATCTGTATAGTTGGGGGAGAATGCTTAGGAGCTCAAGCTGTGAAGCTCCAGTCTTATGTTTATATCTTCCATTCCTAAACTCCCTGAGCACAGGAAGAGCTCTGTTCATGTTCAAGTGCATAGTGGTAGAATTCCATTTCAGATATTCCTGCTTAAAGTATGCAGATTCAGAACTGGAAAGACATGCACTTTATTGGTTAAATCATATCAAATGTATTTAACTATGGTCAATGACTAGCAAGGTAAAAAGAAAAACTCAGAAGTAATGACCAAGTATAGAACTGTAACAGTCATATAAAACCTAAAAATGAAGACTTTTAAGAGTAAGGGAGAAATTGAAAAAAATACAGTAAAGCAATCTAAAACACAAGATAAAATAGGAATACAATAAAATAAAAGGCAGAAGAGTCTTCATAAAACCAATCCAACTCGATTAAAACATCTTATGGCTTCTTATGGAAATTGCTGCAAGTAGAAAATAGCAATTTGATTGGTGTCAGCAGAGTAGGAAATGGTCCACCTCCCCCTCATAAAAGAGGTGGTCAAGATATCTCTGCATGTAATCTGGCATAGAAAGGGCAATGGAAACATGCATGTGGAAGGATCTCAGGTTCTGACCACAAGGACAGCATCTCTCAGTGAATGGGGTCCCACCGCACCTCTCTTCTAGTCCTGCCAAGAATAAGGTGCTGAAGTGAACAAAAGAAATACGGTACAGTATGCTGGACAAATGGGGGTTGGAATAAGTAGTGTGCAAATATAAAAGGTTTCCAATTTGGAATCCAGCACTGAAAGTTAGTTAAGTGGTTTGATTAAGTATATGGTCCTATGTACCTACAGCTTATAAGCTTTTACACATTCTCCCAATATCAAAATAGGGAGTTAGAATTTGACTTAAGCAACTTGAACTATTGCATTTCCACTTTTTTTTCAATGCTTTAGTTATGGATGGATATCTGTGAAGGATATATAAAGATAGGATGTTTGGATTAAAAAAATGCTACAAATGTTGATGATAGCCTCTAAAAGAGAAAATACTTGTGAGTTAGCCTCATTGAATTTGCCATGAAATTCCAGCTGAATAGCCCAATTTGTAAACTGCAGATTTGTGCTCCCCTGAATTACTCTGACAGCTCCATATTTTTGTAAATATTCGGTATTTATTTGATGCCCCACAGTGTTTTATGAAAAAGGTTAATTTCATAAGCCACTGAATAGGATTTGCCCAGGATGACATAAGGCACATATTAAACTAAGATACTCAAACAGAGCCCATACAATCAAGATTAACTGAAGCTGATCTTCCCAGTCAATTAATTCAAAGGAAGTCTTAAATCTGTAAGGAGTATACCACATGGAATTTTAATTTTCCACAAAGCCAAGTATCTGTCTTCATCTTTTTTTAGAAGGCAGAACAAATAAATATACTTGATAAAACTTGGTATTAGCTGCTGTAGTGTTTTACCAAATTACTAGTACACCAAAAGGACATTCTGTAGAAGAAGTGAGCAACCTTTTGCTCACCACCAATTATAATATTTTATCTTGTTTTGTTTTTATTTTGTTTTTATTTTTAATGTGTCTTTGTTTACAATTCTGGCCAGTGACCATAATAAAAATATTCATTCATTAAATCTTTGTTCCTTTACCTTAATTGTACAAAGGGGAGAAGAGACCAGATTGAAAAAGGGAAATATAAGGGAAAGCGATGAAGATGAGAATGGTTTGAAAGGATAATATGAATGGGGGGAAATCCTTTGTATGTGATTAGTTCACAGCTTTCTTCCCTTTACTTCTGCTCATCAGCTTTGCAGACAAGAGCAAATAAAGTGAGAGAGAAATTGTTTCTCAGCTGGTTTTGATCTTGGTTCTTTAGGAATCAAGAAAAACAAAAGAACAGACAACAAATCCTATAATGGGAATGTAAAGACATGAACAGTAATAAAACATCAGTTTTAATCTCTAGTCCAATTAGTTCCTCCTCTTTTCTATGGAAAAATAAAGAGCAATAACTGTAGTATTTGAATGCTGTAAGGGTGTGAGTATCATTCTCCAGCATCTATTTTATCCTCACAATGCTTATGCAATGATTGGGTTGAAGACAACAACTGCCTAAAGGTCCCACGATGAGCTTATTTAAGAAAATAATGTACAGAGATATTTCAGTCTAAATTCTTCATTATATTCTTTATTTTCTTTTGTAATGCAAAACTAGCCACTACACTGCTGCCACATGGTGGCCACAACCTGATAGAGGCACAGGGAATGTGGTGTGCAGGGTGCAGAGGCATTAACTGAAAAAATGTCCACATGTTTTGTATATTGGATTATGTTATACGTGATTGATTAAGCATGCCTGTGATCTTATATTGTTACCTCAGGCTGCCTGTATATTATGTTATTTTTGCAGACTCACTGAAGTTAATTCTAGCAGAAGTCTAGTAAAGCTAGCAGCAGAAAAACCTGTCCCTGATTCAAATTTCTTGTTTGATCAGTAAAAAAGACTCAATGAAGTAGCAATGAAGTGAGAGCATTAAAAAAAAAAAAAAGACTCACTTCATCTCCAGAATGAGAAAGGGTAGTAGAAACAAAGGAACAAAGGAACAATAAAGCTTAAATTGGTCATAGTGAGAAAATGCAAGGGGGAAAAAACAGAAAGAACATAGCAGGATGGTTAACTTTACTGGGGAGATTAATATGTGCCACATAAGACTGGATATTATATAGAAAGAAACATAAACAATTTTTGAGAGAAATGAGGTAGTTGGTGAAAAAAAATGCCTGTTTTACTAGGTGTTATGGGAGGAAAAACATTAAGAAGCTTCAATAGATGTCCAAACATTGTAAATGTGATGAAAGGCTAAACAATGTATGGATACTCCAGCTGTTTGTGGAACACAGAAGGAAAGCAGTCAGTAAGCCTCTTAATAGAAACAGTTTTAATATTTAAGAGGATATTTAAAATTGCTATTTTCATGGAAACAACTGCTAGAGGTACTATAGATTTAGGAGAAAAAGTAAATATGAATAAGCTTCCAATAGTATACAGAGAGTAATCACTCAAATGAACTGTGTTATCATTGTAGCACAGTTTCATACACACTAGCTCAATACAGATTTAAAGGAGAAACCTGCAGAAAATGCAATAATTTGAGACATATTCACAGAATCTGTCACTCAGGGAAAACCAAACCATTCAACAAGCCACTACTTTAAAAAGACTTCAGTCGTTCATGCCATAGATGAAGGATGTGCTAGTGAAAATGAAACAGGGATATATAGCATAGAAATCACGGAGTCATGGTCTACTCCTATGGTTCTAGTGGCTAAAAGAACAGAACTTTGTGATTCTGCACTTATTTAAAATTTACCATTTTATTTAACAATTACATTAAGTTTTAAGGAAAATGAAATGTTTATGACAGGACTTATTTCTTAGAGACACGTGGAAGCTTTTCCTGTGGGTCACATTTTACGAGGAATTTCATTTTTTCAAAGCAATGAGTTTTTGGGTTAACAATAGAAAGAGAGAGTCAACTGATGAGCTACAAGCCAATCCTTTTTTCAAAAAATGACAAATTAGAATCGATGAAAGAAACTAAAATGGCGAGTGTATTGTCTACTATATTGTTTCCCAAGGCTCATCATCATGTATTTACCTGTTCTCGTGCTGAGCCAAAGAAAGTATCTGAATGTTACCAGGTATATTGGTATAACATGTGGAGGTTGCTTTAAAATCTATTGGGGGAGAAACAATAACAGTTATGAAAATAGGTCATGCCACTCAGAAGAGTAACATCAGAAAAGATCAGCAAAATTTTGCCTCTTAGCTGTTTATTTTCAGAATAAAGAGTATTTATTTTTGAGTTTTCAGGAAGTTGCAATGAAAATAATTGTGATGCAAGGGAAATCAAAAGTTTATGAAAGAATAAAAACAGAAGTAGTCAGCTGAACAGTGAAAGATGGTGGCAATAAAAGTTCTAGTGACTTATCTTAGCTATGGATTTCCTTTCCAGCTAGCATGTCAGATGACCTGCCAAAATTAAAGGTTTGACAGATGTTAGATCACATGCTGAATTACAGGAAAAGGTCACAAAACAAACTGAAAAAAATGGACTAGACAGTTTTAACCCTCAGGCTACCCTTTATTCTAAAAGGCAAAGTTATAAGCTATATTATTTTCTCAAAATGCTAAAGAAAGGCAATACACAAATCACGAGGAACTAACCTTTATAAACCATGACTACAGGCTCGTGTTGAAAGTTTGGAGTAGACAACTTTAACTCAGTAAAAGAATATTCACTATCTTCAGGTCATGTGCTTTTTTCCTCCATTCCTACACCATACACAGACACAGACACACATTAGATTGGTTGAGCAAATGATTCCAAACAGAAAGAGGAAATAACTTTTAGTATGAGAGGAAATCAGAACTAGGAACCAAAGAACATTCATATAAAGAAAAATAATGAGGAATTATTCAAACTCTTTCAAGCATTTCCAAATTAAGTCCTCAAACAGTTCATTTAATCAAAGCCTAGGACCGGGCTTCACTTTTCATTTTGTTCAATCCTGCAAAGGTTTGAGATGTTTCTTCTATCTTGATTATTCCTACAAAGACATAACAATGTGACAGTTTGAAATGATCTGACAAACAAATCTTTTTTTCCATGTCTTGAGCATCAGATTTATTTGAAACGTCTGATCTTGTATCTTCCCATAGCAAAGAATGAAAGACTCAAAAATAAAAGTTTGTCTATTGTTTGAAAGAAAAAAGAAATATCTTCGCATATGAGCAATGTCTGAATCATTTGAGGAATGTCCCTTGTTTTCCTTGTGCCTGCAAAATTAAATTTGTTCACAGACTGGACATTCTCTTAGCAAACCTCCATATTCAACATTCAGGACTTTCAGCAGTGGCCTCCATAGGAAGGGTCAAAAGAGGCAAAATGATGGTTGTGGCATTGCAGTCAGACTCTCCCCTTTTGTGTGTGGTTAGGCCTTTGCAATAGAAAAGCCACAATTTTTGTACATACAGTACTTGATACTGTACACTGGGGGGAGGGGGGGTGATCATAATGCTGTGGCTACAACCTTGCCTTTTTTGACTTCCCTCCTGATGGATACCAGTGTTGTTCTGTCATCTTTATCTCACAAGCAGTCTGTGTTCAGTCAGATGTCACACTAACCTAAGGTGTTGTAAAAGTTAACAAGTACATGGACTCTATCTTATTTCTTGAGATAGAGGTTTACTTCAGACTTAGCATGTTGTCTGAACCCAGATGGCAGCCATTTTTGTTTTCAGAAACCAGAATTTGAAATTAGGCTTGTTATTTGTTTTAATTTTTGCTTTCTGCAAATGAAAGTCCCTTGCCTAGATAAAAAGCTCTGGGATGGGTGGGGTAAAATGGTATCATAACACATTAATTAACTCTTTAGTTCAACTTAGCATCTTAAAGGACTATAGCCCCCCATCTCTGAAAATATTGTCTATATTCATTAAATGGTATTTATTAGCATGTAAACATAAAAATATCTGAAATTTATCCACTTTCTTCATCAAACAAAATAACAGCAGTAGCAACCATAAATTTATTTGGTATCATTTTAGGGTCGTCTTAATCCATTTCATCTGGGTTGGGATTTTTCTTAGTCCCCTATTCACCACTCACATCTTACAGGATTCCTGACAGATCACCATCCAGTTTCTATTTAAACATATCTGGAGAAGAAGAGTACACTATCATCTCATATATTCCATTGTCGAACAGTTCTTAATTTCCAACCATAATCTACTTCCTTGTAATTTAAAGCCATTGTCTTCTGGAACAAGAACCGAAATATGTCCATCCTATCCATATCTCTGTATACTGTATACTGTCACCCTGCTTATTTAACCTATATGCAGAGTACATCATGAGAAATGCCAGGTTGGAAGAATCACAAGCCGGAATTAAGATTGCAGGGAGAACCATCAATAACCTCAGATATGCAGACGATACCACCCTAATGGCAGAAAGTGAAGAAGAACTAAAGGGCCTCTTGATGAGGGTGAAGGAGGAGAGTGCGAAAGCTGGCTTGAAACTCAACATTAAAAAAACTAAGATCATGGCATCTGGACCCATCAATTCCTGGCAAATAGAAATGGAAGCAGTAACAGACTTCATTTATTTGGGCTCCAAGATCACCGCAGACGGAGACTGCAGCCATGAAATTAAAAGACGCTTGCTCCTTGGGAGGAAAGCTATGGCAAACCTAGATAGCATATTAAAAAGCAGAGATGTCACCTTGCCCACAAAGATCCGCATAGTCAAAGCTATGGTTTTTCCAGTAGTAATGTATGGCTGTGAGAGCTGGACCATAAAGAAGGCTGAGTGCCGAAGAATTGATGCCTTTGAACTGTGGTGCTGGAGAAGACTCTTAAGAGTCCCCTGGACTGCTAGGAGGTCAAACCAGTCAATCTTAAAGGAAATCAACCCTGATTGCTCATTGGAAGGACTGATAATGAAGCTCAAGCTCAGATACTTTGGCCACCTAATGCGAAGAGAGGAGTCTTTGGAAAAGACCCTGATGCTGGGAAAGATTGAAGGCAAAAGGAGAAGAGGACGGCAAAGAATGAGATGGTTAGATAGCATCACTGAAGCAATGACCATGAAACTGAGCAAACTCAGGGAGGCAGTGAAGGACAGGAAGGCCTGGCGCAATATGGTTCATGGGGTCACGAAAAGTCGGACACGACTTAACGACTGAACAACAACAACAACAATCCATATCTCCTGTACCTGAAAATCACATACAATTCTCTCCAAAGGAGAAAAAGGTTAGAGCTATTTCTAAATATATTATATTATGGGAAGTACAAGCTTTAGGTTTTTAAATCTTGTTTTCGTTTGGCCTTGAGCTGAATCAGACAGCCTTTCATTCAGCCCAGCTTAAATAGCGGTCCAAACTTAATCTTTTTGGTACTAGTTTCAACAAGCATTTGATTTACCAATTGTTTGGATTTTATTTTGGCTCTGTTCTTTTAGTTGGCCATTTTTCATAAGGTTGCTCTTATATCTGTTGTTCTTCTTGTATGGTATTGTACCGTAATCCTTGTAAGATGCTGTTCCTTGTTAACTACCTTGAATTCTAGTTGTAGGAAGGTAGTGTACATCTGTCAGTTGGAGGGTGCAATTTATACTTTTAATAAATAATACATACATACATACATACATACATACATACATACATACATACATATAACCTTACTAAAAATCTATCTGTTCTCCTCCCATTGATATTACAATAATTGTGCATTTATAGACTGAAAAAAACATGACCTCCAAAACATTCATAATTCAAACAATTTAAGTAGCGTTTTAATGTATTTTCCTCTTTCCTGGCACACATTCTGAACTCTATTTTACTTTGTGAATTTAGACCTAAGGTTTATAATAATTTAACTGTAGCAATTAGAGTAGTGTAATTGTATAATGATAGCCAGTGCTTGTGAAAGTCTATGGGATAAACACAACCTTAGGCTCTTCTCCATCAGTACTCAGCTTGATTCATTTCTTTGATTACATGGACTTTAAAAAAAGCTTTTGTTTTATTTCAAAAAGATTGTCTTTCTGTGCTTTAATATGGTTTACTGTGGCTCTGCATATGTTCTTTCTCTTGTTTCTGGATGCTGTTGGCAGCAATATACCTCAACCCTGATTTCATCCCACTGTGAAAAACACCAGATGTACAAAATTAAAGTTCAAGTTAATCAAAATATTGCTTGACAAAGCAAATAATTGAATTGCACTTTCAATGCGCAGTGGTAGGCTATAATTAACATGCACTATCTTCCACATTTGAATACAACTTCCAATTTCCATTTTAACATCATGGAATGCTGTCTACACATTTTTTAATGGTGCCCATGATAATAATATATTCTGTTTTTAATCATATTCCACGTTGCAGGAAATGAAGCTTGCAATTTCCCAGGTGCTTACCAAATTACTCCTGCAAGCTAATTCGCAACCCCCAAGTTAAAGAGTTTCAACACAGTGCACGTTAACAGCCTGGTTATGCTCTTCCTGTACAACAGACGGTAAGTTAATATGTGCTTCAATTATATCCAGTTTGTGCATTTATAGCACCCTGTGGGCAGCAGTAAGAAGGCTATAAAATACTCTCCTGCTTTTTTAATGCTCCACTATATTACTGGGGAGAAAGAGAGAGACATACAGACACATGACAAAGGAGGGAAGGCCAGGGGAGGGGGGAGAGAGCGAGAGAGAGAGAGAGACTCTGTCAATTTATGAAGGGGATCAATAATGGAACTCAACTCAAAAGCACTATAGACAATTCTGCCAAAGTGTTCTAGAAAATGAAATTTATTTTTATACATACTATTAAGACAAATGGCAAGCACAATTATTTCAAGTGGTATTGGGGAAATGGTACCAAAGGAAAGTATGAAGAAAATGAAGCAGCAAATTCCCATTTGAGCAGCTTCTATCAACCCATGGGAGAAGTCTTGCCTGGAAAGGCATTTTCCTTTTTTGCTGTAATAAAAAAGCAAAGAAATCAAAACACCTCTTCCTCTCATCAAAGTAAGAGGAATCTAAGAATGTTGCCCTCTGGAATGACCTATCCCTGGAGATCCACATGGCACCCTCCCTGATGATGTTCAGGAAGTCAGTTATAACTGAGCTCTTTCACAGAACCTTGAGATTTTTGCTGGGGTTTTGAATGCGAATGATGGTCGATAATTTTAACCCGTTTTATGTCACTGCTTTTGTTGAATTTAGATGAAGGTAGTGTAAACTGCTGGAATTCCTTGTGGGTCAGAAGTATAGAAATATTGTAGTAAATATCATAACAAATAAATAAAATTGAGCCATGCTATTGTAGAAAGTGGACTTGAGACATTGTGCTGCCTGAATTAGGATGCAAATTGTCCATCCCCATGACTGTCAGTGTTGCCATTTGAAGCAGGTCACTTCATTCTACTTCATCCTTCCTCAACCAAGCACTGGAATATTTTAGAATTTTTGGCCAGCATAAGAATTCCAATCCCAACACATTTGGAAGCACCACACTGGTGAAAGGTACTGTGTTACATGGACAGGACAGCCCTCTGTTTTTAGCAAGCATAATTTCCTTTGGAATAAATTTATTTTTATTCATTTTTAAGGACTATGTTCATGATTATAAGCCATGGAGATAGCCTTAAGGGAAATATTCAGAAGCTGTTACAAAAAGAGCAGAAGAAGGGCCCTGGGAAAAGAAATAGTATTAGGGAGAGACTCAGGCTGGCTCCTTCATGACTCACTGGGGTATAAGACAGAGGGGAGGAAAAACACAAACAGCCTTGTAAGATTTTGTTAAGATGGCTGATCTCAATACAGCTTAGTTCGAATTTTCTTGTGCAGTCTGTTTCCTGATCTGGACAACCTCAAAGGGCTGATAGCAACCAGGTGACATGAAATATATAAAAATACAATTGCAACTAGTGAAAATTATTGGAGTATTGTTCCCCTGTACAAACTTCTCCATCATGTTCATCAGACTGTAGATGTCCTACACACCTGAGGAAGAATTGGATGATCCTGACCTGTGAGCATATGGGTATCCAAACAGGCTATGAACATCATTCTTTATTCTGTCAGAAAACATTTGCTCTCCATAACAAACAAGGGAAAGAATATGCAGCAATTTTAAGTATGTATTCATTGGATATGTCATACAACTGTGAAATGCCTCAGCAAGATTAAGTAGATGTCATTAATTTCTTACACCTAAATTCATCTGTTGCCAGCAGACTATATCATTCCTTCCTTTTCCTGCTTCTTTTTCCTACTAAAATCTAATGCTGTCAAACTTACTTTAGCATCCTTCTCTTTCTCATGCTTCTTGTTCTACATATGCATGTCAATTTCCATAACTTGCTACAAAATAATGGAAATTAAATTGTTGTCATTTTGCTGTTATTTTCACTTTCTGCATTCACTTCACCTTCAATGTTGACTTCAAAAAAGCTCAATAGCAACTGCAAACACCCTACTCTTGAGGAGCATTTGACAGCCCTCCCAAACATTAACTGGATAGAGGAAATGAACTTATATTCAATACAACTGTGTTGATTAGCCATAGCAAGATATTTATCTTATCAGACACACTTTATAATTACAACCTCCTATGTTCTGTTCATTCAGCTTCAGTGCAATCAATCTAAAAGAAAGCAGTTCATTTTTCTTGGCAAAAATATTACATTTATGTTACCAAGGAATAATGATGATTTTAAGGCTTTAATTATTTTCTCTGGCTTCATTTCTGGATTTTTAAATAATAAGTTGGAATATTTACTTGGAACTATTCTGCATCTATTGCAAAGTCTTGTAAAGGTTTTCATGTAATAAGATACTGATTACAGACTGTGATTCTGAAAATGTAGAACAGTCAGGAATCTCTTGTTTATAGGTATTTTTAGAAACTTGTTTTCAAATACTGTTTGTTTCTATTGCTTGGTTTGATTTGATGTACCATATTTTAATATTCTTCTCACTGCTGTTTCTAATTTAGAGTTATTGTACTGTTTTCAAACTTTACATTATTTTGTATTTAATGTTTTTGATTGAGCTATACAGAGAACTTGGTTAATAGATGATTGAGCAATGAAACCAACAAATGCATAAACTGTCAAACAAAGAAATTAAAAACCATCATCCTTCAATTATTGGGCATGCCACATTGGATTGATGAAGACTAAAGTTCACCAATATCTCAAAAACCATATATCCCTAGCCACCAATTAATATAGAACATTATCTTCCAAAATCTTCAATATTTATATTGATAGAAATTCTTTTCATGCTTTACATCAAGGTCAACAACTTTTTACCTGTTGAGGATTATTATATAGCTTTGGACAATGGTTAAGCACCCAAGGAAGGAGGCAACGGCAAACCGCCTCCGAAAATCTTGTCAAGAAAACTGCAGGGCCTAGTCCAGGCAGCTGCCAAGAGTCTAGACTGCCTCGAAAGCACCAGAAACAAACAAACAAAAAACAAACCCTCATAATTTTTTCTGGCATTCTTGCAAGAGTTCAGCCATTATTAAAAATAATTCATTTTTATTCCATTTCTGCAGATCCATTTGGGTGCAGAACTGTACTGCTGATCCCTACTTTACAGCAATGAAAATGAAGTTTATTTTTTTTCTGAGATGGCTTGGTAAAATGGTTCACATTTAAAATTCCTTGTACCTTACTGGTTCATCCAGCTATGGTCTGTAATGAAACTGACTTGCAAAGGTCTTGTATTCAATTGTTGCAGTTTTAATCCCAATTTCAGCAAAAAGGGAAAAGAAAATTCAACGGGGTGAACTAACACCTAATATTGGTTAAAACAACTTGAATATAAAACTTATATATTGATTAGATCACTTAATTGCCTGGCTTTGCAAGCTAGGCACGAAGGTGCTATATTTGCTCTACAACACAATCAGATCCACTAATAATATAGTTGCTAAACTGATATTATTATATCATCCTATATAGTATGCATTATTATATTAAAGTTTTTTATAATTGTAGATTTTCTTGCTATTTCTTTGACAGATCTGTGTTGACTTTAAAGTTAGTTGAAAAATATTAGGTTTTTTTATTAAACTATAAAAATAAAGTGATAATTCATCTCTTAATGCTAGTGTTAAAATCCTAAACAGTATGGATTCAAGAATTTTCAAAGAGTTCCTTCCCCCATAACAGCAAATCTCTGTTTTGATAGTGACCAAGAAAGCTGCTTGTGGCCCCACCAGTTGGAATGAAATATAGATTGGTGTTTCTTGCTGGTGATGCCACAATTCTTTCTTGGAAATGTGACTGGCTTCCATGTTCTCAGGGTTTAGACAGATATAAAAACCATGTCCATTCAGCTGACTGTGAAGTAAGTTTCCCAAGATTAAAATGTTTTTTAAAGTGAAGTTTATTCTATTCTAATTGCCAGTAACATGTATTTTTTCCTTTAGATTTGTATGGACGTTTTAATTGTTGCACATGACATTACACTTCTGTGGTTTGTATACATGAAAGGCAGCATGCAGTTTTTTAAAAACAGTTCCTGAGAATTTGTTCTTACTGTTTTTGGTTGTTAATATAAGTGATAAGGTTCCCTTAAATTCATCAGACCTTATAAATGCAGTACCAAAATGAATAAGAAGCATTACCTGATTAAATTTAAAAAATCATCCCCAGCACCTTTAATATTTTAGAAGGAACCCAAGAAGGGAAATAATAACAGATGTTGGATTTTTTTTTCACTTTTACATTTTGAGGCATTAAGATACATCAAGTTTGTCAGTAGAACTGCAGATATGGCTCTATCAATAATCTGTGGCACTTTTGTACTTCCCAGCCAAAGCTATTATACAGTTTTGGAAGACAACCTGCTTCAGCTCCATCTTATGATCCACTGGGACAGAAACTCATAAGAACCTTTCAACACAGATCTGTCATATAAATGGTAATAACTACAGTGATTCAGTTTAGTAGGTTGTTCAGAAGGAAGCAGTGAACTGCCAAAGAGGCAAAAAGTAGGCTGATATTCCCTGACAATTGCAGAAGGATAACATTTACAAACACCAAATGATCGACAGAGAAGTCTGTCATAGATTCTACTGAGAACCTTTCAAATGAGCCCTAACTCATTATATTATTTCACAGCAATTCTCAGACAATCAAAGAAATATAAGTATGAAAGTTATCCAAAATAAATATGATTGTTTTTCTTCTGCTTACCACACATACTGTCTCTGACTGGTCTTACTACAATTAGAAAAAGAACCATCAAATCAATACATGAACAATCAAATCAATAAATAAAGCATATTCAGAGACCAAATGACCTTTTGGCAGCAATAAGGCAGCTTTCTTTAATTTAGGTTTTTATTTTGCACTTTATAAATGGGGAAATTTATTTTACAAGTAATTAATTTTACATTGTATAATTAATTTTATTAGGGCTTTTTTTCCTCCTAATCTTGCACATATTTTGAAGTATAGATGTATATAGATACAAATACTATAGCTACATGCATTCACGTATACAAAACTGCCATATACACACATTTAGTGGGGAGAGGAATCTCCGGGGTTAGTTTCATTTACAGCTGGCAACCTAAGATTGACAAAGTGGAGAAGCTGGATACCACCTAAGATTTTTGTCCCTTTATCATTATTTTCTATTCACTATTTCTATTTCAGGGAAGAATCCACAACTGAGGGTCATCTTTCAGTTAACTCTAATACTAATGGCACTGCAAGGAAACATTGCTTGCAAAAATATCCCCATAAGAAAAAATTGCACAAAAAATATAAATGGTTGAAAAAAATCAGCACTTAAAAAAAGAAACTAGCTCATTCAGAAATGAGACAAACTAATTTAAGATTAGGAAAAGGAGAAACCAAAAGAAAAATCTTGAGATCGAGAGCCACTTTTAAGAAAATTCCAGTCTATTCATAGACAGAGAGTTACTCTTCCTGAGGTAGTTGTTAGCCTTGGATAGGTCTGTATAGCACTTCAGATTAAAAAGGGGGGGAAACTGCTTTAGAGCTTTTAGGGGCCTGCATGTAGCACTGTTACCATATCACCATTTAACAGATGCTTTAGGAATATCCTCAGTACAGCTTGCTTTAATTTTTCTCACCCCACAGCCTGAACTTGCTTTTGCTCATATGACTTTCATCATTTCATTTCATTTCATTATTGTTTTCATATCATTTTGTAAATGTATATACTGCCTACTACAAAGGGACTCAGAAAGCTAGGTCCTCTTAAAAAATGTGGTCACAAAGTGACTGAAATGCCAAATAAATATTCCAATACTATCTTAGGGAAAGTTGGAAGAATCTGAATGGCAGGTGTGTTAGGAGCTGAATGTTCCCTATGTGAAATGCCCACATCTACTTGAGTTCTACACGAGAGACTATTAGACTGCATAGTTCCTCCTTCTGATGGAACATGATCCACATCCACAGGGGAAGAAGGTCCTGCAGATTTATCCTATCTTGAAATATTAATAGCATGTGCCCACTTTCAAAGAGACCACAGTTTTCATCTCTCCAAATTCTATATTGGTTTGTTAAGCAAGATCTTCCAGGATAAGAATTTTTATTTTGAAATCAATGATTACTACTGTTTTAGATACCTTTACATCATCCAAACTATTACTTTGAACATTTCTAGCAGAAATTTCTAGCAGAGACACTGTTGACATTGTTGGTACTAGTGACAGAGACCTTATCATTATCCTGGCCTATATTGGTTTGTTAAGCAAGATCTTCCAGGATAAGAATTTTTATTTTGAAATCAATGATTACTACTGTTTTAGATACCTTTACATCATCCAAACTATTACTTTGAACATTTCTAGCAGAAATTTCTAGCAGAGACACTGTTGACATTGTTGGTACTAGTGACAGAGACCTTATCATTATCCTGGCCTAAGCAACTTTCTTAGTGATTGCTTTATGGTAGATAGAGAACAATTCCTCTAGAGATTCTTATTGAGAAAACTTTACAATTCAGTGTGATTTTTCTGCATAAATCTTGATGTCTCTGCAAGGAACGGGAGGATGCTAATGCTTAATCTAGGTCTTTTCACAGGAGAAGAGCCAAGCAAGATATAATTGATCATATGGCAAGGATAAAGAAGTTCAATTATTATAATATATGTAAATATTAATAAACAACAGCAATTGCTGCAGGCAAAGAACAGAAGCTAAACTTGTGAAGAACAGAATGAAAGAATTAATTCAAAGTCCATCCCACATGGAGATGCTGTCTGTAACACTTGTGAAAATAGATAACAGTGGCTAAAACAATGGCATTAGCAGTCCCTTAGCACTTATTTCTTTTTCATTTTGTAGAAAGTAATACAACAGATGAAGCTATATTTGCAGATCAGGCCAGTGCAAATTTAACAAGATTCAAAAGCCAAGTTTTCTGAACCAATGCCTTTATTGGTAGACATGTACTA
The DNA here is from genome assembly GCF_059951505.1 of Python bivittatus. NCBI lineage: Eukaryota > Metazoa > Chordata > Lepidosauria > Squamata > Pythonidae > Python > Python bivittatus. Next base: position 25,535,802 of record NW_028277113.1, on the reverse strand, counting down.
TTTTAGGCACTGCCAACCCGATTAAGAACACCTTTGCTTTTCAGTGTCAGAAACTAATTGTCAACACCTCTATTGGTATTAGTTTAGAACCTACTTTATCTTCAGTGCTAGTCCTTCACAGCAATAACATTGATTGTGCACAAAGCTCTTCATATTGTTTCAGCCTGTATGCTTTCCTTAGATTCTGCATCACAGCAATTCACAATATGCAAACAATTGCAATTTTATTTTATTTTAAAGCTGAGCCTTATATATATTATCTTTCCAGCTACACATGAGGACAAAAGTGATGGATTTTCCTGGGCCAGAAGGATTGAAGTGTGTAATATGACTTAAAGAATGGAAGGAGGAAAACAATTCAAAAGAATAAATATTCAACAGCTCAATAACATGGGAGTTCACAAAAATGACTTTAGAAAAGCACTGCTGTCAGCATACAAATGCATTCCTTAAATATAGAAGTGGGAAGTGACTGTCTACCTTAGCAGGCTTTAACTTTTCTTTAAAATGCGATTCTGAACTTGTGATGCCAGTAAAGAAGAACCTGAGTCCCTTCATTTAATTCTCACTGGTTTCAAATATGAATCAAAACTTGGTTAGTAAATCTGGATCAGGGAGATAGCTTTATTTGCCCTGCCAAATCTTTCTTAAAAATAAAAATTAATGTATTTCAGCTTGTCTTCCTTTTTAATTTTCCATACAAAAGAGAGGTTTTGTTGTAAAAAATGGAAGCATTTTCCATTCAGCTGTATTACTTCCTCTGGGAATTAAAGCTGAAAACAGAATAGAACAACCTGAGGGAACAAGGGTTAGCAGGTTTCATAAACTGCCAAATGCTATAGGAAAAAATAGCTGCAATAATATTGAAGTCAAACTTATATTGTACAGGTTCACCTTCCTAGATGTTTTCCCTGGACATACCCAAAACCCGGGTTAAGAATACGTGGACTTTTAATTTTTTAAAATGACTCTTCTTTTCATTTTTTTTTTTTATGGCACCTATATGTAAAATATGCTCTTATTAAACTCAGGAAGGCTTGGGAATAGGTGTGCTGGAAGATGAACCCAAGTTGATATTAAAGCAGTAAAGTCATAACATTGAAATACTAACTGATTCTAATTTAGATATGCAAATACAGATATAGCAACCTCCTGTTATTTCAAATTTTAGTTAAGCGTAGGCATTTGAAAGGTGAGGAGTGAAGAGAATTCCCTAAAAACAATTCCCTTTAAAAAGGGATATTCTTTTGATCTTAACAAAATTCTTCTACGGTTTTTCAGCACTTTGCAAGGAGCTGCCCAGACAGCTGCATTTCTTGGAGTACCCAGTGAAACATTTCCTACATTATCTTCTCTCATAGGTATGATCAGAAGTATCAGAGGCTAAAATATAGCAGAGAATGTCACACATCTTTTCCCCCCAAAGCTTAAATAGAAAACTTTGAGTCAACATGGGCATTTTATAATTTAAGTAAGAGCAAGTAAGTCATTGGATATCATTAGATTGTTAAGGCAAATGAAGAGAAATATTTCACTGAGTTTCCCCTGCTGTCTGTAAACGCAGGATAGAAATGTTATTGCAAATGCAATAGTTGAAGATATGTGTCCGTAAGTGTATACATATTGTCTAGCCTATTAATTCCAAAATGGATAACCTGAATGGCCCTGATATGGTTCTATCATTTTTTTTTCTCACTCACTGGAAAAATTACATGGCCATGACTTGAATCTGAAAGAGCAATGTGCCATTCTTCTCCCAATGAATGCTTAAACAGGATATTTATCGAATCAGATCTCTAAACTGATCTGCAGCCCCATCACCTTCATTCATTTAGAAAGAGCAGAGGTTTTTGTAACTGACATGCCAACAAATCATTTGATACTAAGAATGGGAACAATCACTCAAGCCTCATGGTAGGCTTTTCAAAAGCATTCACTCTTGGTTGAACTCTGCTCTTTGTCAAGGAGGGAAAAGAAAAGAGTGCCTTTGAAAACCCTGAGGACTTGTAAAGGCAGCTAAATTTCAACATACTTGTTTAACAATAACTTACAAGAACAGAAGTGGTACAGACATTCTCACAAATTGAAAGCATAGGTTTGGGGCCAGGCTTTGGAAATGTTCAAGTTTTACTGTGGAATATTAGCATTGACTTAAGTGACATAAGACTGCAGATTAAGGTTATTTAGGCCGTTTTTAGCAGTAATGTGTCATGCAACATATATGTATACATTTATGCATTTCTATGGCTGCCCAGCTCAAACTATGTGACTCTAGATGGCCTACAAAAAGACAACAAAGATTAATTAATTAACTAATCAATGAATACAAAGTAACATGTGGAGTATGTATATTTTAAACCTTTTGATAATATTTCCATTTTAATAATTACTTTTTAACTTTTTATCATGATTGTTTTTTTATTTATTTGCTGCTTTCTTAATTGTACGCCACCCAGAGTTGCTTTGTTTGAGATGGGTGGCTATATGAATGTGGCAAATAAATAAACAAACATAGCTTATTAAAGCATACTAAGCAATGAAACAGCAAAGCAGAATTGAAACCTTCTACACCTCACCCACTGGGGACTCAGCTCAACCTGATTCCAAAGGCTGGAGGAACAGCTAGGTCTTAATCGCCTTCCTCAAAGCCTATAGGATTGGGTCAACTGTCTGGGGGAAGATTGTCCCAGAGGAATTAATTAATAGGAACTCTTTTCATGTATGAACATTGCAACAATTTTGCCTTGAAGCCAACTATGGTACAACAGGGAATGAAACTACACAGTTAAACAAATTCCTGAGTTACATCTTTTTCTGGCCCATGTGCTTTTCAAGCCTTCAGATAATGTGTATAGGGTCAGTAGGCAGAAAATGGGGGCACATTCACAACTCCGCACTCCATAACTACCACAAGTTGGCTGGAAGTCTGAAGGGGAAATGTATTAGGATTGGCTTGAACTCTAGCTGGGTCCCAAATTTTGGACAATTATACTCAAATTAATTAAAACATGACTACAACTGCACCTGAAGGTACGGTGATTGGGGAGAAAAAGAGAAGGGGTTACAAGAAGCATCTTTCTTTATTAAAGTTAACCCCTAAATTCAACTCAATGTCTGAACAAGGCTGTTCTCATTGTCTCATTCAAATATGAAGTCCCTAAACCTCTTTGGATGGGGACAGTCTTCCAGCATCACATCATTGGAATTTGGTGGTAAATTCCACCAAATGACACAGTAATTTCCAGCTTAAACAAACAAGAGGCATTCAATCTTCAGATTGGCTTAGCATAATTTAAAACTTAAAAAAAAAAATCTGAAACATTAGAACGCCATTCTGAAAAACTGGCTATTCTCATTTGTATGCCATCATGTCACTGACCTGTTCCCGAGTGCCAAAATTATGACCTCAATCACAAAAAGGTTGCCTTTGCCACACACCCCACCCCACCCCACCCCAAAAAATAAAGCCATGCATTTAAAAACATTCCTAGTGTTGAAGAACAGAACTGTTAAGGAAAGGAAAGCTGCCTGTTGTTCTTGCAACCACTGGCAAATACTCCTTTGTAGGGCAGGATGAAAATTAGGAGGAGCCAGAAAATAAGATAATAAGAAAAGGGGATCTTCACTTGTTCTACTTGCCCTGGCATAGCTCACTACCCATCTGCCAAGGACATGAATGCACAGCATATTCAATGAACCCTGGTCCACCACATAGGCGGTCTCCACCGTGTTTTCTTGTTCCATTTCAAAAGTGGTGTTTTTCAACTTCTGACACACGCCTCTCTGAGTGGTGAGTCTATAGCAAATCATTCCAATATAAATCTAGGGCTGGGAGCTCCCCTATTGGCTATCAGGGGACTGATTTTCAGGGCCATTCACCTTTTGCAGTGGGAGAGTCAAGGTTTTCATTGTGCTCCCTTCTGTTGCCAATCATTGGACAGCAGGAGACTCAAGGAGAGAAGAGGGAGCAGGTCTTTGGGTACCAGTTCTCCCAGTTCCAAAAAAACACACTTTCTTCATAAGAGAGGAAAGGTGGAATTGAGTCTTCTACTGTCAGTTCTCCAATCCCATGGAGTGACCACTCCGTGCACTCAGAGAAATGGAAGCAAAGGGGCTATTCTCCCCTGCTTTTCTTCCTTACCTTGCTTCTATCAGAAGTACTAAGGTGAGTGAAGGAGGGGAAGTTCATTTTTTTGATACCAGTTCTCCCCACAAACAGTCCACTTTACCACAGGGTTTCCACTTGCAGCTGTACTTCCCAAGCTGCCTACTCACCACCCTGGAGCTTAGGTAACCCTTTTGGTTAATGATGGGAGAAGAACCACTTCTCCTCTTTTCTTTTTCTGCTAACCCTAACTACTGTATAACCTGAATTCTAACACACTTCTGTTTTCAGAATATTCGCTCCATCTGCATTAATGGTCAACACTCAACTCTAAATTTGTGAAATTCTAAATGCTTGCTTTTGATTGCACCTGTCAATTCCAAATAAAGTTATACATCTTGTAGGGTGCTTATTATAGTAAGTTATATTTCTATACTGTACCTTTCCATGTTGCAATTATTCTTTGATCTGCTCAATCTGAAAACAGAACAGCCTTCAAAACTAAGCTTTGGGCAATTGGTTGCTAGATATACTTGTGCTATTTAAATGCTAAGACGATAAATATGTCTCCCATACACCCTCCATCCAGGAGAATAAAACCTATCACTATACACCTGGAGACAGATTGTTCATTTGAGTCTCTCCCTATTTTCTTCTCATGGTATCCTATGTCAGTATAGATTTTTTTCCCTCTATTGTGATAAAGTCAATGTCCAATTAATGGGAATGTGTGGGGAAACCCAAAATACTGAAATAACTCCAGATATTGCATTTTAACTGATTCGTTGCATTGCTTTGAGTGCCAAGCATCAGTACGGCCAATCAGTTCACATATTGAACCAACCTTCTCCACATGTTGGGTCTTCAGCAATTGCCACCAATAGCAACTTTCCCCACCAAGCTCTGAAGCACCACTTCCAATGATATTTCATTTAGTTGATTAAGTATTGAATCTCAGAGACCCAGATTCATTAAGGAGTAGCCACTGGGAAAGGTTTTAATGCTTAGTCTCTAGACCAACACATTATTAATGTTCTAGATTACAGAAAGAGGAGAGTTCATTTATTAAGGCTGAAAATCAGCAAAGTCTTCCTGGGGACGTTATGTAAGAGACATGTACAATATTAATCACTGCAACATAATATAATGTAGCAAAATAGGAAAGGTAAAAGGTAAGGCATATTAGACTCATGGTAGCATATAAGCTTTTCATTCATCTGCCCTTTACTGTTGCAGTATATAACCAATACACGTTGCAATGTTCCCTTGGGAATTGAGGAAAGATTTATGATACTCTGTGACATTGAAAAACAGAAACACCACAGTTGCCATTCTACAAGTGGTTCAGCTGCTTTATCTTTAGATATTCCTCAGGACTTTAGTGCATGGGGATTACACCCCATTTCAACTAGCTGCTAGGCAAGCAGCAGCTACAGCAGGCCATTACTGGCATATTGCAAGCAGATGAGAAATCTAGCTGTTTTGCAACCTCAGGAAACAAGTTACTTTCTCTCCTGTAACTATGCATTGGGAAGAACAGATGTTATTCCTGCCCTTTGTGGTTGATTCCAGAGACTGACTTCCTGCCACATCTCTGGCCCTCAGCTTGCACACAGCCAGCAGCAGTAACCACTACAAGCTGCAACAGTAGATGGGCTGGCTTCACTGTTTAAATACATAAATTTATTTTATGTATTTATTTTATGGATTGTATGTCTATGCCATCTTTGAACAGACTTCCAAAGATTTACATTAATAAAAATAGAATACAAATCTAAAAAACAATACCAATATCAAACAATAAATACAATGGCAATACGAAGAAGCAGGTTATTTAGATATGTAATAGTATACCTTAAGTTAATATAGTTCCCCATGTTTCTATCTGTTTCCTATACAACAAAGAATTGGTGCTCTGCTATATCAGAGGTAGGTACCACTGGATCCACAATTACCTACATTGGTGACTTCAGTCTCCATACTTATTGGAGTTAAAGGAAAAGCACTTTTTAATTTAAAAAAAAGGGAATATGGAGAGTTATCAAAGAACCAGTCTTGTATATCAGATCTATTTACAAGAGGGCCTTTGGTTCCCACATAAGTCCAATGACTTTGTCCGTTCATCTGGAAGGGTGACTGCCTGCGTGCCCAGAAAAAGTAAATTGGGAGTGAGATGTATCATCCTTGGAGGCCAGAGAGAAAGGCAAGGAACAACAATTTGCCTTCTGGTAAATGGTTCTTTCATGAATATCACACCTATCATGCAAGTGATTTTGTAAAAACATCCGTGGCTAGATCCCAAAATTCCAAATATGCCTATAGGCTCAGAAATGTTGCCTAACCCTTATTTGGGATAACTCATTATGGAACAATCTAAGTGGCTATGGAATGGAGAGAATGTTGGTTTCAATTTTATTTCAACTGAATGAAAAATGAATAGTATTAGAATATCAGAAAACTGCATGATGCTTCTCAGTTTTATAAAGACTATGTTGTTCAACAAGGATTTCATACAAAAAGCCATTTATGAAGAGCTCTGAAAGCTTTGTGGGGTCTAAAATGAGTTATGTTGTCATCAACTGACATTTCTTCTCTATTTAACCTACATATGCAAATTAATAAAGATTGAATTGTTAAAAAACTCATTGAATTTAACGATGAGTTGTTATTGTATGGCAATAAGATATTATTCAATAGCAACAAAGAAGGTCAGCTGAATATTCATGTCTACTTATTGTGTTTTTTCATGTTATTAGAATGCAGCAGCTGAAGCAAACAGTGTGACAGATTTGTCAGTAGTGAGAAAGATTATGTTAATTGCCAGCACTAGGGAGTTCTTAGATTTTGTCATAACAAGCTGCCCTAAGTGAAGAGAACTGTTTGAGCTGTGAGATGTAAGACACTTTGGTCTTAAAATGCAACAATAGGAATCCATTTCTGATATGGAGCATCATTTTCTATAGTTGCAATCTACTGACAGGAGTCAATCTGAAGATGTGCATAGCCCCTGAACCCCATTTTTACCTTCTCTACAAATACTCTCTAATCATAATTGTAGCATACTAGTCTTCATTTTGAAGTGGGAAATACGTGAAAACTAATCTGAAGCCCTAATAGTAAGCTTGACATGTACTTGTTAAGAGGGGGAAAAAACTCCCAAATTCCTCTCACCCGCAGGAAAATAAAGGAAAATCCTGGCTTCACCCATTTTCCTTGCTCTAGCCATTGTGGTCCCTGAGACATCCAAAAATATTAAGGATAACTCCAGCCATAAAAGGTTGCCTATCCTAACATTTCATTTTTAAAAAATTATTTAAAGCTTCCATTGCTAACCATGCTTCTATAACTCACACACAAAGAGAGCTTGAATTAGTCATCCCTTGATTATGATGGTATATAGTCATGGTAAATAAATAAATAAAATTAACTCCAGCTCTGTTAATATAACAATCATCATTTTGTTTCAAATCTTCTAAATGCAGGTAGTTCCCAGTTTAAGAACGAGTTCCATTCCCAGGGTCTGTCCTTAAGTCAAATTTGTATGTAAGCAAGAACAATATTATTGTATTGTAACAGTACTATAGGGTAATGAACTTGAACATTGTGTATTTAACTTGAATCATTATATATTTAACTCGAATCATTGTATATTTAACTCGAATTTTGCTATAATAGACTCCGTTCTTAACTATGGGTCATCCTTAACCGGGCATTCTTAACCCGGGGACTACTTGTAGTCTTTATGTTCTGTTTAAAGATTGAGACAAGTTCAAGTATAACTGATTTTATATTTTGAGAAATGGGGAAATAATACTTGCTTGCTACATTATTTGCTTCATTCCAGTATTCTAGGGGCAGTTCTGGATGTCTAAACATCTAAACATCATATTATCAAGTGGAGCACAATTTGAACTTCTAAGTTATCACCAACATCCCATAAATACTTAACAAATCATCATCAAATCAGCCTCATTATCCTCCATTCCCTGTCCCTTCCCTGCTTTCTGTAACAGCTCACCTGAGGAAATCATTTGACGATCACAAAAGTTGGCATATTTCTCAGCTTTGAATTGACGTATTTATTAATTGATTTAAATAAAAATGAATGTTCCATTCTTCTAATACAGGCATACAATTTGGGGTAGAAAAATAATAATACTGCCCTAAATAGGTTCACAATCTGGCTTGCACTACATGTCTGCTCTGCCTATACTAAACCAGCTCCTAAAGTAATGTGCGGTCTTCCAGATATTGCTGCACTCTAATTCCCATCAGCTCTAGCTGGCATGGCCAACAGTGATGAATCACAGAAGTTGTAGTTGAATAATATTTGGAGGGCCACACATGGCTCAGCTATGCCCTAAAGAGACTTGAAATATAATGTAAAATTTACACTGGCATTAATTCAATAGATGTGTATGTGTATCTGTGTGTGTGTTTGACCTCTCATTTGATGAGTTTCTTTGAACTACTGCAGATGCTATCAAACCATCCCGTGGAGATCATTTTTAATTGCTCCATATGGCAGCATTTACCATGTGCTAAATTGTTTGTACACAGAAACTCATCACACAAATCAGGTAATCCATGTCACTGCAGAGCAGAATTTTGCTTTGTTTCTTTTTGTCTGTTTATTGCTGTTAAGGGTGGCAGGAGGAAAAGCATTACTTTATCTATGTAATGGCACCATCATATATCAATGGGTCATCAGATAATGCCAACCACTGTATGAAGAAATCTTAATCTGCTACCCTGTGGCAGGAAATACAGGTGCATTTGCCTGCAGCCAAAGAAGAAATTACATTTAAAAAGAAAGCATTGCTCTAATATTTTCTTTCTCCATTGGAAACAGAATAATTCTGAAGCACAGCGTTATGAGAAACGTAATATCAACTCTGAACAAAGAAAAGAGCTGTGAAAGAAAAAGGTCAATTGGTCATCCATTTTCCTTCTGCTAGTGTTATAAAAAAAAAACGGAACTCAAATTAATGAACTTTCAAATGACCTCAAAAGGCATCAGCAGTGCTGAAAGTTTCAGATTCACATTTTACATGGAACATGTTGATTTTCTTTGAACGAAGAAGCCTCAATTTTTCAAGATTTTTTTTTCTATTTGTGTGCCAATTAATTATCATAAACGTGTGTAGAATATGTTGACAGCTAAGACATTATAAAAGGACTTTTTTTTCAATATCATACTAACCCTCTCATTTCAAAAGGCAACATTTCTCAGTTGTACAGCTCTTTTTTCTTGTTGTTTTTGATCTCACCTTCATCCCTGATTCTCTCTTTCTCTTTATGATTTTTATCATTATTATCATGATTTATTCATTTGTTGTTTTTAACAGTAATGCAAACAGATGAAGTGTAACAGATAAATGGCCTTTTCAAAGGATCACAGAATTAGATGTGCTGTTCTAAGAAACAGATTCAGGCTTTTCAAATAGCCTTTGTTTAACGTATACTAGTTAATTTAATTCTTTTTTCTCTGCAAATGAATTTAGAGTATGATCTAAACAATGTCAGACATGAAAACAGATACTCAGATACTTAATATCTGTTGTAAGACTTCGAAGACTTCGCGAGAAGAACTTGGAAACTTTATTACTTATCAAGATAAAGTTAAGCTTGAACACCATTTGATGGGAAGTTGAGAGATGAATAAAAAATTTTCAAAGCTTCCTGAATCATCTTTATCTCACCCACTGCAACAAATTTGGAGCATCATTTTTTAAAAAAACAACTATTGCATGAATATTAGCCCCTTCATGGATCACTGCCTTGTCGTGGCGAAGGGGCTTGCGTAACTCAGTAAAGCCATGAGCTATACCATGCAGGGCCACCCAAGATGGACAGGTCATGACAGAGAGTTCTGACAAAATGTGGTCCACTGGAGAAGGAAATGGCAACCCATTCCAGTATCCTTGATTGCCAAGAAAACCCCATGCACAATGTCAAAAGGCTAAAAGATATGACGCCAGAAGATGAGCCCCTCAGGTCGGAAGGTGTCCAATATGCTACTGGGGAAGAGCGGAGGGCAATTCCAAGTAGCTCCAGAAAGAGTGAAGCGGCTGGGCCAAAGCCAAAAGGACATTCAGCTGTGGATATATTTCGAAGCGAAAAGAAGGTCCGATGCTGTAAAGAACAATATTGTATAGGTACCTGGAATGTAAGATCTATGAACCAAGGCAAGCTGGATGTGGTCAAACATGAAATTACAAGATTGAACATCGACATCTTGGGAATCAGTGAACTGAAATGGACGGGAATGGGTGAATTTAATTTAGGTGACCATTATATCTACTACTGTCAGCAAGAAACCCTTAGAAGAAATGGAGTAGCACTCATAGTCAATAAGAGAGTGGGAAAGGCAGTAATGGGATACAATCTCAAAAACGACAGAATGATCTCAGTGTGAATCCAAGGCAAACCATTCAACATCACAATAATCCAAGTCTATGCCCCAACCACTGATGCTGAAGAAGCTGAAGTTGACCACTTCTATGAAGACCTACAACACCTTCTAGAACTAGCACCAAAAAAAGATGTCCTTTTCATCATAGGGGATTGGAATGCTAAAGTAGGAAGTCAAGGAGTAATCGGAATAACAGGCAAGTTTGGCCTTGCAGTACAAAATGAAGCAGGGCAAAGGCTAATAGAGTTCTGTCAAGAGAACAAGCTAGTCATAGCAAACACTCTTTTCCAACAACACAAGAGACGACTCTACAGATGGACATCACCAGATGGTCAATACCAAAACCAGATTGATTATATACTTTGCAGCCAAAGATGGAGAAGCTCTATACAGAGAGCAAAAACAGGAGCTGACTGTGGCTCAGATTATGAACTTCTTACTGCAAAATTTAGGCTTCAATTGAAGAACGTAGGGAAAACCATTAGACCACTCAGGTATGACTTAGATCATAATCCTTGTGAATACACAGTGAAGGTGATGAATAGATTTAGGGGATTAGATTTGGTAGACAGAGTGCCTGAAGAACTATGGACGGAGGTCCGTAACATTGTACAGGAGGCAGCATCTAAAACCGTCCCAAAGAAAAAGAAATGCAAGAAAGCAAAATGGCTGTCTGATGAGGCTTTACAAATAGCTGTGGAAAGAAGGAATGTGAAAAGCAACGGTGAAAGGGAAAGATATAAGCAACTGAATGCAGATTTCCAGAGAATAGCAAGGAGAGATAAGAAGGGATGCAATTTCTTTGCATTGTTCTTCTTAAATGAACAATGCAAAGAAATTGAGGAAAACAATAGAATGGGGAAGACTAGAGATCTCTTCAAGAAAATTGGAGATATCAAAGGAACGTTTAGTGCAAAGATGGGCATGATAAAAAAGGCAGGGACCTAACAGAAGCAGAAGAGGTTAAGAAGGGGTGGCAAGAATACACAGAAGAACTATACCAGAAAGATCTTAATGTCCCTGATGTCCATACTGATGTGGTCACTGACCTAGAGCCAGACATCCTAGAGAGTGAAGTCAAGTGGGCCTTAGGAAGCATTACTAACAACAAAGCTAGTGGAGATGACAGTATTCCAGCTGAGTTATTTAAAATACTAAAAGATGATGCTGTTAAAGTGCTGCACTCATTATGCCAGCAAGTTTGGAAAACACAACAGTGGCCATGGGATTGGAAAAGGTCAGTTTACATTCCAGTTCCAAAGAAGGGCAATGCCAAAGAATGCTCAAACTATCACACGCACTCATTTCACATGCTAGCAAGGTTATGCTCAAAATCCTACAAGCTAGGCTTCAGCAGTACGTGAACCAAGAACTACCAGATGTACAAGCTGGGTTTCGAAGAGGCAGAGGAACTAGAGATCAAATTGCCAACATTCGCTGGATCATGGAGAAAGCACAAGAGTTCCAGAAAAACATCTACTTCTGCTTCATTGACTATGCAAAAGCCTTTGATTGTGTGGATCACAACAAACTGTGGCAAATTCTTAAAGAGATGGGGGTACCAGACCATCTTACCTGTCTCCTGAGAAATCTGTATGCGGGCCAAGAAGCAACAGTTAGAACTGGTCATGGAACTGATTGGTTCAAAATAGGGAAAGGAATACGACAAGGCTGTATACTGTCACCCTGCTTATTTAACCTATATGCAGAGTACATCATGAGAAATGCCAGGCTGGAAGAATCACAAGCCAGAATTAAGATTGCAGGGAGAAACATCAACAACCTCAGATATGCAGATGATACCACCTTAATGGCAGAAAGTGAAGAAGAACTAAAGAGCCTCTTGATGAGAGTGAAAGAGGAGATTGCAAAAGCTGGCTTGAAACTCAATGTTAAAAAAAACTAAGATCATGGCACATTGGACCCATCAATTCCTGGCAAATAGAAGGGGTAGAAATGGAAGCAGTAACAGACTCCATTTATTTGGGCTTATTAGATCACCGCAGATGGACACTGCAGCCATGAAATTAAGAGACGCTTGCTCCTTGGGAGGAAAGCTATGGCAAACCTAGATAGCATATTAAAAAGCAGAGACATCACCTTGCCCACAAAGATCCGCATAATCAAAGCTATGGTTTTTCCAGTGGTAATGTATGGCTGTGAGAGCTGGACCATAAAGAAGGCTGAGCGCCAAAGAATTGATGCCTTTGAACTGTGGTGCTGGAGAAGACTCTTAAGAGTCCCTTGAACTGCTAGGAGGTCAAACCAGTCAATCTTAAAGGAAATCAACCCTGACTGCTTATTGGAAGGATTGTTAATGAAGCTCAAGCTCAGATACTTTGGTCACCTAATGCGAAGAGAGGACTCTTTGGAAAAGACCCTGATGCTGGGAAAGATTGAAGGCAAAAGGAGAAGGGGACGGCAGAGGATGAGCTGGTTAGATAGCCTCACTGAAGCAATGAGCATGAAACTGAGCAAACTCAGGGAGGCAGCGAAGGACAGGAAGGCCTGGCGTGATATGGTTCATGGGGTCCCGAAGAGTCGGACACGACTTAACGACTGAACAACAAAATGAATATTAGATATTCACACACAACCCTCTGTCTTGCGGCACTTTTTGGAATGATCCTAAAGCACCGCATGGATAAAAGCTTTATCTAAAGGCCCAGTTTTTACATACAGTTTTCTCTTGGCAGAAAAATGTCTGTATGTGAACAATGGATCTTCACACAGAACCCTGAAGTGTATCTTGAACTGAACCTGAGGTTGCAAAACACTGTGCAACCAAGATAGCTGTATCTGGAGAAAAACTTTATGCAAACTGGTTGGAGTTTGCCAAGGATCTGTGGGTTCTTGTAACAAAAGATCAAAATGAGTGGAAGGGAATTTCCAGAGAGCACAAGTAAGTGGAGTTTAAGAGAGATATCAAGGGTTGTTGTTGCAGCCAGAGACAGTGCTAAAAACTTGAAGTAGTGACCTCCAGAGGAAGAGAAGTTTGTCCCATACAATAGAGAAATAAAAAATGAAATTCATTTTGTGTATGTGTGTATAAATAATAAAAAAATATGATAAATTACAACCAGAAGTATAGCAGCAGTGCTAATAAAATCAGGAAAAAAATGTAAAATGATTACTAAATGAGTCATATTTGTAGAAACTAACTGCTGATTTTAAATTTGTAGGAAGACAGTCTTGCACCAATACAAACACCTGGTGGGACTTTTAAATGTAAAAGAGAGAGAGAGAGAGAGAGAGAGACTGCCTGGCTATTTCCTGAAGGTTAGCACAATCTTTCTCCTTTTAGTCCTTAAAATTATTTTTAAAGCCATTCTTCCCCTTTGGGCAAAAGAAAGAAATTATCTCTTTCACAGATCACAAATCAGTTATCGAAAGGATTGGCACACAGCACAAGAGGCAAAACAGTGGCTACTAGTAAAATAAAAGTAGCTTATAAACTACAGAAAGCTTATTACAAGTGTTGATATTAAAATTATGAATTAAAATGCAAAATGAACAAACTACTGAAGAAATAAAATGAAAAATAGAATAAAAACCTAAATTATTTTTACATGAAGGCAAATAGAAAACAATTCTTTTCCTGACGTATCCTTCAGCCATAGGATACTCAGTACAGAATGCAAAGTGAGTTGAAGGTTTGCTGTAAAATAACAGGCTTTTATTCACAAAAGAAATTAAACAGATACACATAGATCATACACATACATAATTATTTAGTTTAGGTGGAATTCCTCCTCATCCCAAGCTACCTGCAGGGCATGAAGCATCTCGATATCTTTTGTGATCATTCCAAAAAAAAAAAAAAATCAAATGAATAATTCCAGATTTGAGAGCACTTCATTCAAATCTCTTTTCCTTCTTTGAGTGGTTGATACAGCTTTCCTATTAAACAGGTATGCCTTTTACAGATTAGCACAGTATTTAAAGGAGGATTATCCTACTGTTCTCCCTATCAAATTATTTCTCTCCACTGAAGTCATACCCTGCAAGAATATCCAGGAATCTTCCTGCTAAAATTGGCCAATTATTGAGGAAACGGATTGTGTCAAGTTGTCCTGTTATGACAATTATGTCCTGTTATGAGTCTAAATGTGTCTGTTCTTTTGATATTAAAATCCTGCCCGGGTGCCTTGCAGAGTGAGTTGCTTCATTGACTCTTCTCATATTTTCTTGTTTATCTCCTTATCCCACCTGTCTCCATACTATACAATAAGTGAGATGGCATAAGTTTGTTTGGAGTGCCTTGCTGCTCAACAGATGGATTTGGCCATACAGGTTTAGAACAGAGTTTATTATTTCCCTGTCTTCCAAATCATTACTTTTACTTGCTTTGACCTAGATCAGTGTTTCCCAACCTTGGCCACTTGAAGATGTGTGGACTTCAACTCCCAGAATTCCACACATCTTCAAGTGGCCAAGGTTGGGAAACGCTGACTTAGATGTACTCTTGAATGTGATCATTAATATTTAATTACTTATCACACATAATCATTTATATTCACATGTAATTTTGCAATTTGAATAGGATTTTTTTAAAAAAAGCTTTAAAAAGCTTATTTTTTCCAGTGTTCTAAAAAAGCACAGTACAACTGCTTATTAGAATTGTGTATACAATGTTGTAATTTGGGACATCAGCAAATAAAAACATCTCTGGAGGAAATAGCTCTGTTTATGATAAATAAATACAAATTTAAACTATTGAATATGGAAGAGCTGGGTAAATATAATTCAGTGCTAAAACTAGATAAGCAAAATCTGTAAAAAAAAGTTTCCCGATATATTCCTCCTCTGAACAAGCAGCTTCATCACTAGCAAGAACATCTTCCCAAGAACAGATATCTGTAATGTTTTTTTTCCCTCTGCTTGGAAAAAATGAACATATTCTGCAGCCTAGGTTCCATCTTCCAGGGTCCAAAAATCAAATCTCAATCATACAATTCTTAACTCACTTCTGCCCTTTCTTTCTTTAATGTGAAGAGAAGTGTGGCCCCCGTAGATCAGGACCACTACTTTCTTTTTCCCTGGGGCACCATATCTGGGTTCCAGAACACTCAAAAGCCACCGGGAGCCCCCCAGGTATGAGCACACTGCTTTCACCTCAGTCCTTCGTTCAAAAATAAACTATACATTTTTTTCAATCAAGCCAAGTTTTAGAAAACCCCTATCAGGTGAGTCATTTACACATAGCATATACTGTATAGATGTGCAGTTGTGGATAGTTGTGAATGTTGTGCTCAAAATCAATGGATTTCCATTCCCTGCATTTGCAGCATTCCCAAGTCCAGATCAGATCATCTTTCTTGCAATTAAAGAAATGAAAATAAAAGTGGGCAGTATGATAGCTATTTTTCTCAGAGAAAAACATTAGATCTCTTACAGTGGCAAAGCAAGGCAGGTGTCTTATCTGTTGTTTCAGTAACAAACCAACATCGGTGCTAAATGACTGCGAAGTAAGTAAAAGTGAAAATATTACAAAGCCATACTTAATAATTGTTCAGTTTGCTAATCTCATATATGCTATTTAGTGATATCATGATTTTTGCAGTATAGGTTGTGCCTGGGTTAAGAATGCCTGGTTTAAGGATGACTCATAGTTAAGAACGGAGCCTATTGTGGCAAAATTCAAGTTAAATGCACAATGGTTTGAGTTAAATACACAATGCTACTTACACAGTATTATATAATAATACTGTTCTGGCTTACATACAAATTCGACTTAAGGACAGACCTTGGGAACAGAACTTGTTCTTAAACTGGGGACCACCTGTACATATATTCTTGACTTTTTGTGTGTGTGTAATCCACTTGAAACATTTCATGGATGAATAGATGAAAACATTTACACATGCTATATTTTACAATTTCAGATCAAAGCTAGAGCTTCCATCCATCTTCTCAGTACATGTTAGTTATAGGACAACCCTGGAGAAAATAAAAATTGATGCAAAAACAAATAGATATAGGACCCCTCAATCACTTTGCAGGCTATTCCTAAACTAGAATTGTGATGACAGAAGGTAGGTAGCATCATATTTGACAAACAGGAACAGAAGATACCTTTATATTAAGAAACATTAATGTGTCAACACTTTTCAGGAGTTGATAACCAAGACATGATGGAAGTTCAGGATGACAATTACCTTTGTTGTGTATATGTGTGTGTGAGAGAGAGAGAGAGAAAGAGCAATGTGACTTCCTTTAAAGAAAACAAACCAAACCAGGAAAGTGCTTGTCTCAAACAATACAAAAATCTCAGGCTAAAGAACCATCATGTGGCAACTGGGGAGAGGGTAAGATAAAATAAATCACGTGAGTTTCTGTTTTGTTTTATTTTTATGTCTTGCTTCTAGCAGCTTTCCAATCACATTACAGTTTCTATAGATCTCCTTTTTACTTCTTGAGTTTTCAGCAAGTTTGTCCTCAGAAGCTTCAGGCTCAGATAGTAACTCCAATTGTGTTGACCTTTCCCATCAGCTGCTCAGGCACTATTGTGTGCAGCCTGCCCTGAGCTCTAACAAGCTGAACAAAGCAATGCAGCAGAGCGGTTTGCTTATATAAATGTGTTTCCTTTTTGGTTGTGCTTAAAGTGTAGTCTACAATCCATATGTGTAAACACTGAAGTAATAAATAAGTAATAAATAAATACATCATGCATTTGATGTGACAGCTGACCTTCTTCTTTTATTGAATAAATATTGTTCCTACACTTGAGCTATGGACTTGAACGTACATTAACTTTATTTTTTATTAAGGAAATCTCATCCCACTATGATGCTATCCTAGGGTTCTGCTGTTCTTACAGATACGTTATAACATTTAAAGGTATCTGTAAGAACACCAGAATCACGGGATAGCATGTCCTTACCAGAACCTAGAAAACACGGCTAATGAAGTTTTGGAAATAATTCTAAAAACAATTTTTTTTTCAGAATATGCATGAGTATGAATGCAGTCTCTTTTTGGAATTAGATCTGAAGAGCTGGGCAATGCTATTAGAAAAGCATGCGAAAATAATATAAAAGAATAGACATAAAAGAAAGCCAGTGTTATTCATTAAAGGCTGAACTGCCAGCATGAACCTGGTCATCTAACTACTTTTCAAGGACATATCCTCATTACGTTGGTTTCTTCTGGTTCCCTGACTGCAGTGGAAGTAACTTACAGTCACCTTCAGCTGCTCTAGCTTTAAAGCAATGTTTTCATTTAATGTCTCAACAATAATGTTGGGACAAGCACAGTGAGGGATTGGGATCTGTCCAGTTCCTACTGTTTTTTTGTTTGTCTTGTGTTTGCGTTTCCATTTGCGTTTGCGTTTGTGTTTGTGTTTTGTTTTGTTTTTTGAGACTGCTGGGTGCATACCGCTTCGGTTGCTTTCCCTACATAGCTACTGTGGCTTAGACTTCAGAAGTTTCCACTTAGTGCCTGTCTGGTTCTTTCCAAAGCAATTGTAAGACGTTAACTGGGCTCCTTATAAAAAGGAGTTGACCATTCTTTTGAAAGAGCGATAGACTTGTACTTAAAGAAACAGGATTAGCATTCTCTTGCTGGAGCTCCAGTCCTTCTGTACATGCCTATGCCTTTTTATTTTCTTGCATGTGGTCTTTGGTGAAGATCCTTCCTTCCTGTCTTCTCCTTCTGTATGTGCATGTGCACATGCACATGTCTCTCATTAATTCTTTGGAGAGGTGCTACTTAGCTCTCAGTAATTCTGATTGTCAGCAAATAGCATCTTCACTCTCCTTCCCACTCCATGTTGCAACCTCATTCCTGCCTGTCAGCTGATTTTCAAGCTAATTTTAACCAAAGGATGATTAAAATTAAGCCCATTCCCAAAGGGGCCTAGTTGATCATTCAGCTCCCTTTGGGCACACCTATGCAAAACATTTGTGCTATTAGTTTGTTTCCAACTTCTGCCACCTGGCACTATTAATGGGTTCCTCCATTTAGTTGTGCAGCCACTTCCTCTGTTTGTTGTCCTTCAATGTATTCAGTATAAGGATTTTCATCTGCCAACCTGACCATCTCTCCCACCAGCTCCAGTTCCCAAGGTTGAGAAGAGCCCAACAGCATCCATGCAAAAACAATAAAAAGTAAGGGAAAAGAAAGAAAGAAAAGTCATTCATGGGAAAATTCAGTGCAGCCACTTCCATTGGCTGGAGCAAACGCCTATTTCTACTCTACCCCACACACAGCAAGCACAAGCTTGAGCCATGCAACCAAACCACCTAGACTATCCCAGCGGATCTCTGGGCCATTTATTACAAGCTGCATTGCAGGAGGTTAGGGGGAAACCTCTCTCTTTCTCCTCTATTATTCTACCTCTATCTTGTTTGCCCTGGCTGTCTATAATGGGGTACAAATTTAGAAGCCACTTAAGCCAAACCTGAAATATTTTTACTCTGGTTTTTGTTGCTGTTGTTCTTTTTTTCTTTCAATAAAACAATAATAATAAGCCTCTCTTTGAATGCATCTGCAAAAAATACTTGCAGAAAATGACATTCTAAACCCAATACTTTAGCCATCTGTTAAAATTGGCTTCCTCCCCAGCCCCTTTTGCCATTAAGAAAAGCAACTAGTGGGTCCCCCCACTCAATGAAGGATGCTTAGTGGGGATGGAATGAAGACAGGGTACTCCACCAATCCCTTTTCTTAACTTGGCCCACATTAAATCTCAGAAAACAGACATTAAGGCAGATGAGGACTTGGCAGTTGGGCCAGAGTCATGTATGCTGACATACTTACCTGCCAACTCAAGGACCATAACAGCACATATTAACACAGCTGGGAGGAAAAGCCCTAAGTCACAAAGCTCTGATTGCTTGTGATTCTTGAAACAAGCTTACCATGTTTTGCAGAAGTTAAGCAGATTGTGTAGTGCCTCCTACTAGTCAATAACTCATATTACATCTTACTATGTTTTTCAAACCTGAAGTAGCCACCATTTTGGTTTGGCAGAAACCAAGACTTTTACATAAGTTACAAAATCCAGTTTTCAGGAACCCCAAAAGGCAAGTTACTTTTGGAATTGGATGACATAGTAAACCACAACTCTTCTTTAAAGAGGAATGCAAGACTGATTGGAGGGGGAGAGTGAAAATGGCAGTGTGTGTGCATTCCTTAAATCAACCATTTTAGCATAGTATTTAGTGCAAAAATAGCTAAAATTTTGTGTATAAGTTTGCCTTGTGACTACTATATGATCTTCAACTTAAAGCATAAATCAGTGGGTTCATTTGTTAATTTGTTCATGGATATTTAATGCAGTGACTGACCACCCAGGTAACAAGGCTAGTATAAAGAGAAAAAAGAATGCAAGTGTCTCAAAAATAGATATTATAGTGATCGTTCAAGTTGTTTAATCTTAGTATTAAAACAAATTTACATTTCTAAATACTAGAGCTGTGCTCCAGATCTGGATGGATCCCGAATTCCAAGGGAGAGGAGGCTAATTTAGAAATTGTAGTCATTTACTCAAGTTGGAGTAGACACATGTATCCAATCCCAGTTTGAACCAAAAAGCCTCCACAAAATTTAAATCCTAGCTTATTGCTGCAAACTATGAGTATCGTAGCACCCATACAGGAAAGGGGGAAAATTAACTGCTTGGGTAAAATAACATGGTAGAAGGGCAGGGAGGAAATAGATTGAATTCAGTGAGCAAATGGACTGAGCAAATGAACAGGAAAAGCCAACATTTTTGCCAGTATAGTTCAATAGGAAGAGAAAGGAGAGTGATCAGAGAAGCCATACGTTTTGAGGGGCTGGGTGCTGTTACTCAGCTGTGAGGACTGAAAAGCAAGTGTTGATTGCATAGGGTATGTCCTGAAGCTGCTGACTGGCCATGGTGGATGACTGAGTGACTGCTTTCTATTGATTACAGTAGAGACTGTGGAATTTACATTAAAGAATGTCACAGAAGAAGGTCAAGAGCTGTTTGTTTAATGAATGAGATTCAGGAATGTGAAGTACTTCCTTTATTGTGGAAATAAGCCTTTATTTCATTGATTTATAAAGAAGAAAAGATTTAATTCATCCAGAGTCATACAGACCTATTTCTTTATTAAACATAGATAAGATTTTCATGGCAATACCCGCAAAGAGAATAAATGTTCCTTTATCTGAACTAATACATCCTGATCACACTGGATTTGTCCTGAAGAGAAACATGAGAGACAACATCAAGCAGATTTTGAATGCTATTAAGAAGATAAAACCAGAAAATAAAAACAACAACAACCTCAAAAAAATATGGCTGTGATTTTTCTTGATGCAGAGAAAGCCTTTGACATTTTGGGGTGGACTTTCATTCTTTTGGATTTGAAAAAGATGAGTTGCAGCCCTAATTTCTTCACGTGGATACCGAGTATTTATAAAGAACAAAAAGCCAATATAATGTGAAATGGTTCTGTATCATAACAAAGTACCATATGGTTTTGTGTCAGGTCATTAAATGAAAAAAACCCAAATGTTGACATGGAATATAGCAGAGGAAGAAAAGCAATACTTACTTCTAGTAATGTAATTACTGCAAAAAAGGAACCAAACTAAACTTAGGGATTTACTTGACAAAAATAATTATTTATTTAAAACTAATAATTTACCAGTTTGGAAAAATGTATCAGCAGAGATCTCCAATTTGGGGGGGGGGGAAGCGGGGGGGACTAGACTTCGCTAGGAAGAATTGCAGCCATTAAACTAAACATTTTGCCAATACTTAATTAATCTTTTCCAAATGATCCCAATAGATATTGACAATAGGGTTTAAATGATTGGTGTAAGAAAGTAACAAACTACATAGGGTCCAATAAAAGACCAAGGATTAAATTTGGGATTTTACATGCCTGCTTTGAACATGTATTACCAATATAATTGCTTAACTGAGTTTCAGAATAAAAATGGTCCAGTTGCCTCTGCAGAAGAGATAGGACTTCTAGATAGTCTACATAAATATCTCTGTGTTGATCCAACAGGAACAAACAATTTATAGGAGATCATGCAATAGTGGGTAAAGTATTGAACATTTGGGATAAATACAAAAAAAGAAAAAGCCCAGATTTTTCCTCTCTCTACCCACGATTAAATGTTTATTTTTATGAAGAGGAAAGCATTGATTTGAAAACCTTATAAAATGCAAGCTGGGACTTCTGCTGGGTCTTATTTATAAACTGGTGAAATGCAGAATAAGGTGAGCAAGTACTTGCTAGGATCTGCAGCACAAACAAAAGTACAGAATCAGTATCAGAGGCGTGGATTTAAAGGATTTCTCAGGCTTGGAAGAAACTAGGTTGATGTTGCCAATGAAGATGGCTAGGAAAGAGTCAATATCATGGTTTCTAAGAGGAATGCTTACCCCTCTCTCCCCTTTTACATAAACAACCAACCTTGTTTCTACTTTTTAGAGAGTTGCACCATCATGTGATGGGTGCAGCTTATAGTTTTGGTCTCTGCATAGAACTCCTCTAGAAAGATAACATACACTGGGTTGCCCAGGAGT
Organism: Python bivittatus; assembly: GCF_059951505.1. Lineage (NCBI taxonomy): Eukaryota > Metazoa > Chordata > Lepidosauria > Squamata > Pythonidae > Python > Python bivittatus. The sequence continues at coordinate 25,513,770 of NW_028277113.1, read as the reverse complement.
GAGGCATTAAAAGTAAGGGCTCTCACTCCATCACAGTATTTTCCATTAGATATACCAGAGAAAGATTACAACCACTGGGTTCTGTTTTTTCAGTTAAACAAAATAAAGAAAGGCACCCTTGAAGGGGATAGGATTAGGGTTTTTCTCTGGAAGAACAGACCATTACAAATCACATTCTGGATTTGGGGAACAAATTTGATCAAATAACGAGGCCAAATAACTAGATAAAAGTGATCAAATATTTGCACAGAATTGGATCTAGCACTAATAGCAGGTTGGGAAGTCTCTATGGAGCCCTGCTGAATATACCTTTGATTTCCATGCTCTCAGGTAAATGGTAGGCACTCAGTAGTCAGGATTATAAGAAGCCCTTCTTCTCCTGAGTCTGTGTCCTTTAGGGAATTCTGGGAGTTGAAGTCCACCCATCTTAAAGTTGTTGAGGTTGAGGAAACCTGCTTTAGAGAGTTTCACATTTTTCTTCCAAACACCTTATCCAGGAAAAATAAAGCTTGTGTAAGTCATGCACAGATTTTAAAAAATAAATTGTCAGCTGAATGACCAGTGTGTCAAAGTGTGCTAGTTATTGTATTCAATAACGGAGGAAGTCTGAACTCAAAAACTCCCTCCTGTAACAATAAAAAGGAATGCCCCCCCCCATAACAAACTTTAAATAAAACCCTTTCTCTTACTGAGTTTGTATGTATACTGAAAACTAGTTGCCTAGTCAGTCACACCCATGCCCAGCTGTGTACACATGTGTACCTGATTCCAGACTGTATAAAATCCTGTCAGCTTTAATAAGGCAGTTTCAGTTTCATAGCTCCAGTGGTGGATTGAATACAGTTTTCTTTATTACCAATTCATGTTTGAATTAGATGTATAGGGGCTGTATATTAAAATAGAATTAACTCATTTATATGGATATTATAAGAATCCTTAAGAATCCACAGGTAACTTTTGAAAATTGTCTTTCTGCCCAACCATACACAAAGGCCTTCTTGTTCTTATCTAAAACTATTATAGATACTGTATACTCTAATGTGGAACAGGAAGATCAGAGGATTAAGCAGACTCCACTGATAAATGAGCTCAGTCCAAAATATTGTGCAGGAGGTTTTAGGCACTCAGTAGGCTCTGTACTTTATTTCTAAAATACAACATACTTCTGAAATGGATGGATTTTCCATAAACATTTGGAGTGAGGATCACCATTCAAAAGGAAAATGAAATTCAAATACTTTGATCCTACATTTCTACACAATTGGAGACTGCTTGGGTGAATGGAGAGTTTAGCACTTCCATGAGTACAGGTTTTCTTCACTTAAATCTTTAGGATTCTTAAAGTACCTTTATAGATTGCCCAACATATCCTTGCTCTGAAATTATGTTATGTATGGTGACTGGTAAGGGTATCAACAAAATCTGTTCTGGTTTCCTCTAGGAATAAATTTGTGAAAAACAACAAAGGAGTGTTTTGGCATATGCATTAGTCCTGAAGAGGACCCAGTCTTCTTCTGGTCAACAATCCTGCCCAGAAAAACAAAACAACCTTCCGCATAATATTTCTTAAAGTTGCTTTATAAAAAGATAAACCATGCAAAAAGAGAAAAATAGCACTTCCATAGAAATTTTACATTTAGAAAGCATGAATCAGAAAAATATACATAGCAGAGAGAGAAGGAGAAGAGAGCTGGGCAATTTTAGTTTAGAAAAAGATTTATTGGACAATTTCCATTATCAACTATGCACAGGATTGTGTGTACAAAGATTAGGGAACAAGATGGAAACAAAAAAAAAAATGGATATGTATTCCATAGGAAAACCAGCAACAGAACAGAATGCTATTCTACTAATGTAGACGATAAAATGAACTTGATTTATATGGAATCACATATCTCTAGTGAGAGAGAAAAAAAGGAAGCAAGAGATCACACGGTGTAAATGCTTATTGTCTAAGATGCTCCTGGCTATCTCTGATCTGGGGCTTGCTTTTCCACCAGCCAGGAATAGAACTACTAGGCTGTAACATAAATAGAGATATAGATGGAGCCAGAAATAGAGACAGGGATAGAGATAGAGAGATAAAGGTAGAGATAGATCTTGTGCATGTGTCTGAATTTTATGGAAACCTTTATGGAAGGAGAAAAGGAATTAAAAACTCTTTATGATCCCGGATGCTACCCTAAGAGACAATAAATCAGTTATTGCTGAATTATATTATGAAGCTTTCAGCAACAGTATTAAAATTAGCAGAATGGTTAATTCAGTCTTTTCATCAGTTTTAAATGTTGTTTTAACTAGATATTTTATTAGATATATCCAGCAGTTAAACTGGTGATACGGACATCTGCTGAGCATTTAGCTAGTAACTAGAAGCATAAAATTTTAATCATCAGTTTCTTCAGCATTAAAAGCACCACTATCAAGACATTTTTCATAAAGAAAAGTCATGTGCTACTGTCGGCTATATTTATTACACCAAGGACCATTTTGATATAATAATGCAGATGTCTTCATCCCAGAAACCCCAGTGGTACTTAAAAACTAGACTTTTATTACTCAAGCCTTGGGCCAAACAAAGCTATAAACCTGCTAAATTCTCATTCAGATACTGCTGCTAGGTTCGGAGTTTTTGTGTGCTGCAGATTACAACCCTAAGTAATTAAATACGGAGAAAAGTGGTAGTCACAACTGTGGGCATTTTGATTCATGAGACTTCCCAAAAAATTAAGAGAAGAATTTAGAAATGTACACTACTGTTAGATGGTTCACAAATATATGTATGGACATACACACATTTATGTATAGATAAGCACAGCTCTAGAGTATATGGTATTCCAGCAACACAAGATTAGAAGTGTCACCTGAAAGCTGCCACCGGTATGCTCTCGATTAAACAAAATCTCTTGTTTAATACAACACTTCCAGAACACTCAACTTCAGCTTCACTTGGCCAGTAATGACACACTTCCTGATGCAGCTGCAATATAGGAAGGTATTAAAAATATTACAATTGCTGCCTCCCAAGACATTTTATTACATTTTCAGCACTCAAAGAGGCTGAGTAGAGAACAGCAGAATTAAAAAGATGGGGAGATCTGAAGTATATCAAATGCCTCAAAGCCAGAATATGAAAATACTTTTCCATAAACAGCCACAAATGCTTACATTAAACCATTAATGTGTCAATATGTGCATACACAAACATACGGTGTATTAAAGTGTGTGACATATTTTTCATTTCCTAAGTTGAAGCATTTATCATTTTCTTTTTAAAAGAAGATTTATTTCAGATGAGAAACTTGCAGGATTATCTTTGCCAATGTTTCAGTCTGTAACACTTTATGGAATGAGCTTTGATAATTGAAAGCATAGTTTATTAGAATACTCAGGATTTGGGGGCATAAGAATTGTGATTCTGCTTAATGTTAAGTTAATGTATAATACATGGACAGTGGGCTGCCCACATGAATGAAGGTGGGTGTAACTGGGAAGCAGAGGGCTAATGTGCAAACTTGGCCAAATATTAATATCTGAGTATAGATTTAAACAGGGAAAAACTTGCCTGAGTCAGGATGTGCAGATTGTAAAAATTCAAGGTTCTTTTTGGTTTGGTTTTGGTTTGGTTTTTTTGTAAGACCAGATAGAACAGAAATGGTTAAAGGATCTCTTCCAGCAATGCTTAAATATTGAAGAGCAGCATGAATGCAAGAACCCTGGGATGTTCACACTGAAACATCTTTCCTCCTCTATTCCATCTTTATCTGGATTGACCATGTAACTGTGATCATTCCTTCATTTTTTAAAAATTTTGTTTACTATTAGGATTTTTCAATACAATAAAAGAATACAAAATTAAAATAATATTAAGAAAAAAGTATATAGAGAATAAGAATAAGAAAAAATGAAATAAAAAAGGGAGGGAGGGAGGGAGGGAGGGAGGGAGGGAGGGAGGAAGGAAGGAAGGAAGGAAGGAAGGAAGGAAGGAAGGAAGGAAGGAAGGAAGGAAGGAAGGAAGGAAGGAAGGAAACAGAATTGTGATTTCCACCCTTCTTTCTATCAAATAATTGCCATCTTACTCTGTCCCCTTCCGCTTTGACCATTTTTAATCACCAAATCCATAAATCATCAATTCAGTCTTTTCTTCTTTCAACAAAAAGTCCATATAAGGCCTCCAGTCTTTTAAAAAAGGTTTTACCAATTTTTTCCTGACCAAACTGGTCAGCTTTGCCATTTCCACGAGCTTTGTCAATTTTATAATCCAGTCTTCTACTGTGGGTATTTCATTATTCTTCCATCTTTGTGCATATAACAATCTTGCCACAGTTACCATATACAGTATTAGTTTCCCATATTTCTTTTCTAGTTCATTGTCCATAAAACTCAATAAAAATAATTCTGGTTTCATCATAATATTAATCCACAATATCTTTTGCATAATTTTTGCATCAAAGAAACCCGAAATTTCTGTGCTTTTTCACAAGTCCACTGTACATAATAAAAAGTTCCCTCTTCCTTTTCACAATTCTAGCACTGGTCTGATATTCCTTTACACATTTTTGACAGTTTAGCCAGTGTCATATATCACCAATACATCATTTTATAAAAGCTCTGTCTTAAATTACGACACAATATAAAGTTGATATGTTTTCCACATTTTCTCCCATATATCCATATTTATACTATAACCAAGATTTGCAACCCATAACCAACATTCCTTTATAATATAAGCCTATTAGGCATTTCTCAACATGCAACATTACTCCTTATGATCACCCACTAAGGGGTGGGTAGGTCCTTGCTTACATAGAAGCCTCCATGAATGTAGTTGGATGTCCTCTGAATGAACAAAACCTGGAGGAAGCAAACATCATTAGAACCATGTGGGCAGAGAATGAGGGTTAGCTTAAGTAAAAGAGATATGATCCTTGAGAGAGTTGTATGACAGCATACAATCAAAGAAAATACTAGTAGTATTTCATAACAATCATCAGGAATGAAAAATGTATAAACGGTGATCATTTACCAGTACCACCTAATCTTAATACAACGCCTTGACTAATAGCTTGAGGTCAGATAAGCAAACTAATTAGCTATTGGTAGCAATTTATTTTCCTATCAAACCATCTTGCAACTAATTCAGATGTTCCATGGGATAATGCTTTTTGAAAATCCCATGATTACAAACCCAATAGGTGTTTCCCTTCACCCTCTTTCTCATCAGGGTATAAGATTTCCCCTTTTTTGAAGACGTGTGGATTTATCTTTACTTGTAGATAGATAGTTTCCTTCTGAAAACATTGTAAGTAGTAAGAAGAGCTGAAATCTTGGAACAGCCAGAAGAAAGTGTTCAAAGTATATACAGTATATGTGTGTGTGTGTATTCCTAAACAGAATTTAGGAAGCTAACTGCTTAATTTTCAAGAGATTTATTTACTGAAATGACATTGCCAACTTCAAAAAGAAATATGTCTTCTTTCGTTCCTAATTGTTTTTTTAAAAAGTAGGAGTTTTTACTGGCTACATTCTGTTATAAATGATTACTGCATCTTTTTGTTGTTGTTCTCAGCTCCATAATTCCTATGACAATCCTGTAAGAAGATTTTTAAAAAGGACTGTAGTTTATTTATGTCTATAAGAAAATGTTGGGCAAAACTATATGTGCATTCTTTTAATCATATAACGCTGCTGTTATATATAGCATATATATATATTCTCATAAACAAAAGCCTCCCCTATATAAATCTAATGCCTAACTAAAGTTGAACAGGACACTCCATTTCTGAAAACTGTGTATTCATGGAAAAATTCTATTATTAAAATCACATGTAGCTTCATATCTTTTCTTCACCACTTTATGGAGATCTGTGGATTTGTCTAGAAAAGCTAGACGGGAAATACTAGCTGCCTTTTTGATTCACCTTTGCTGCCAGAATTAATATGAATTAAGTACATAGTTATATACTAAAGTATCAAGAATATCGTTGGACTTAAAGGATGTTAGCAGCATAATAAAGACATGTATTCTAAATTGACCTACAGTAACTAGGCATATGGAGAATTGCAGCCCTAATCTTTGAATTGCTTCTGTGTGGATCACAACAAACTATGGCAAATTCTTAAACAGATGGGGATACCAGACCACCTTACCTGTCTCCTGAGAAATCTGTATGCGGGCCAAGAAGCAACAGTTAGAACTGGTCATGGAACAACTGATTGGTTCAAAATAGGGAAAGGAGTACGACAAGGCTGTATACTCTCACCCTGCTTATTTAACTTATATGCAGAGTACATCATGAGAAATGCCAGGCTGGAAGAATCACAAGCCGGAATTAAGATTGCAGGGAGAAACATCAACAACCTCAGATATGCAGACGATACCACCCTAATAGCAGAAAGTGAAGAAGAACTAAAGAGCCTCTTGACGAGGATGAAAGAGGAGAGTGTAAAAGCTGACTTGAAACTCAATGTTAAAAAAAACTAAGATCATGGCATCTGGACCCATTAATTCCTGGCAAATAGAAGGGGTAGAAATGGAAGCAGTAACAGACTTCATTTATTTGGGCTTATTAGATCACCGCAGACCGAGACTGCAGCCATGAAATTAAGAGACGCTTGCTCCTTGGGAGGAAAGCTATGGCAAACCTAGATAGCATATTAAAAAGCAGAGACATCACCTTGCCCACAAAGATCCGCATAGTCAAAGCTATGGTTTTTCCAGTAGTAATGTATGGCTGTGAGAGCTGGACAGTAAAGAAGGCTGAGTGCCGAAGAATTGATGCCTTTGAACTGTGGTGCTGGAGAAGACTCTTAAGAGTCCCTTGGATTGCTAGGAGGTCAAACCAGTCAATCTTAAAGGAAATCAACCCTGACTGCTCATTGGAAGGATTGATAATGAAGCTCAAGCTCAGATACTTTGGTCACCTAATGCGAAGAGAAGACTCCTTGGAAAAGACCCTGATGCTGGGAAAGATTGAAGGCAAAAGGAGAAGGGGACGGTAGAGGATGAGATGGTTAGATAGCATCACTGAAGCAATGAACAAACTCAGGGAGGCAGTGAAGGACAGGAAGGCCTGGTGCGATATAGTTCATGGGGTCATGAAGAGTCGGACACAACTTAACAACAACTGAACAACAACAAAGTGGAGCCCAAAGAAAGCTGTAATATAAGGAATTTGTAATTCCCCCTTCCCCAAAGAAATACTCTTACTTTTCCAAACAAAGTTTTTTGCACCTTTGAGGATTTGAAAAAAAATCCTTTCTGAAGTGTGCTATTTAGAATGGAAACAAATACTCTATTTACCAATAGAACAGCAGATAAAGACCTTAATTTGCACACATTTTGTACGGACTAGGTATGAACACCCAATTTAGATCAGAATGAGTTAATCTTAGGTGTTTTTAAAATTCAAGGCCCGTATCTTGTTCAAAGTCCTTTAGAAGTTCTATTTCAGATAGGCATTTGGGGTATTTTTGCAGTGTTCAGTATGGGTATGTTACAGTATTTCATTGTAACACTTTATAAGTCTGGAAGGGAAGGCCAATGCTATTACTGGAAAGAATGTTATGTTTTCTTTAGACAGCTGATGTGGTAGAGCCTAGCTAGCTTTTGAGGAAGGTATATGCATGCACCATGCAGCCTGTCCTGCACATCTAACCTAGTTTACTGCCCTCAAGTAAGTAGAGGATATTCTTCAATTGCAAGTGTTGAAACAAGATTCAGTTGGTCAGCACCTCTAAGTAGAACAGCAAAGGTATCATTTGATATGTTGTTTCAGGCAGCAAAGTCTCTTGGAGCCCTGATTATGGCCAACTTTGGGGCATGAAGGATACAACATTCTTTGTTACATGTACCTAAGGGGTATGTATTCAATTCTGTTGGTATGCCCACAAAAAAAAAAAAAAAAAAAAGCTGTGTAATTTGTAAAGGATTATCCCTTATTCTGCTATATCATAGGTTTTTGGAGCAGAGTAGTTTCATGAATGTTACAGTCAATCCACTACCCATAATAATGAAAAGCAATGAATAGATCATAAGTATTGGTACTCCTGTGCAGAATATTTGGACCCAGTTCAGCTTCTGCAGACGAGTCATCATATATGGTATTGAGTATCAGTTACTAAATTACATTTAGTTCTACAGTTTATGATATGGGTGGGGTGTGTTGACAGGTTTATTTTGACATTGACAGGTTTATTTTGTGGCTACTTCATTTATTTTACAGTATTTGTAACCCAGCCCAATATTAGATGACTGTAAGGCTTCCCAAACATTAATCTGGGTTTTGCTTAATTTGTTTCAGCAAATTATTTTGATTTTGTATCTTAAGTGAATCTATATGAACATGGGAACAGATATATCATCTCACCACCCAGACAATTCCTAGACAAGATTCTAAATAATGAAGCAGCAACAGTGGAAGGAAGAGAAGGTGAATGTAATGAGCATGGAAAGTCCCCCTCGGGAGAGATGCCAATTTGATGTGTGCTTTGTGCTTGCCAGTACAATGTGCTATGATTTCACGATTTCCCTGTCCTTTGTCATTCATTTGGTGCTGTTACAAATGAGATGCTGGGGATGGAAAATTGCAACCTATTGATCACATCCTTCCAATGGATTTGCAGTGGCAGATGGCCTAATTATTCATAGCATTTCTTACACACATTCGCTTTTCTCACACTGACAAGCTATAGTTTCTTTGTGGTCATTTTTAAAGGAAGCTTGCTTGCAAGAAATATAGTTTCTGCAAAGAAGCAGAAGGCAACCACCAGCTGATTGAAATATTTATTGTAAGAACAGGCTTGCTTAGTTGTTTTGGTCCTTCTGTTTGCACATTATCCAGAAAAATAAGAAAGAGGTGATCATTCTTAACAATTATTCAAGGCAAAGCAAAGTATACTTTTAGATTTCGCAGATGTTTCACAGTCATTTTTTCCGACACGCATCCAGCCTTTGAACATATGTAGATTTCCACAATCAGATGGGTAATATTAACAGCCAAGCCATGTTTTTGATATGATCCAGTGAATAGTTAATAATGTTTAAGTCTTTGGCTATCAAAAACTGAAAGTGTGTTTGCCTATGCTGGATTTTGATCATTAACTTTTGTTCAATTCCTTGATATGAAATGTTTGCTTTCAAACACAGTTTAATCAGCTATTCCACATGCAGTGAGGATGTTAAGCTGTGTAGCCTGAAGAAGTGATTGGAAATACTAATTATGTTATTAGTATATGGAATGCTTTCTTCTACCATCTCTTCATGTTTAGTGGAAATCTGAGCTTGGCTACCCATGTACGAGTATATCTAATGAATTCCAAAAGGATCTCTTTAAAATAGGGTAATAGGTATCAAAATGTCATGTACAACGTAAGCAAATATTACAAGAGGTATATAAATTCACATATATCCTTTCGGAGTTTCAACAGTGCTTAGACAGGGGTCTTGAGTTGTAATAAAAATGTTGATCTAATCTGTGGCTATAGTGAAACTAAAGTCTAAGCCCGGGATCACCATGAAAACAATCATTATGAAAAAATCATCCGCTCCTGATTTTACTCTATGGCAGCTCAGAAGCTTTCATAAAACTCTGTTATGGAATTCTTTCTCGGTTCAGTTATGGTTGGTGCTGAAACTAGTGTCAAAGACTTCCCCACTCTTCCTTTTGTTTTTTTTATAATAATATGTTATTGAAATTTTAAAATTACAAGGTTAAAAGTCAGAAATGAAAAAGAAAATGAAAAGTACAAATTATAAGGAAAAGGAAAAGAAAACGTGAGATAAAGTAAAGGAAAAGAAGAAAGGCATGAAAAATAGATAGTTTCCAATCTATCTCTGGTCTTTAGAATAGTAAGAGTGTCATAGGTGCTAGTTTTTAATGCATTAAATAGGAATAATTCTTTGTCAAAACATATCCCATTACACTTATAATCTAATCTTCAAATCCCCGTGTAAGCTTCGCCCCCACTCTTCCTTTTGTTTGAATTTAGGCTGATGTCTGTAAACAGAGAATTTTATTCCAGTATATTGTGAATCTTATGATATCCCAATTTTTTTAAAAAAAATACTCTAAGCCAGGGTTCCCCAAAGAGGTCAATATGGACCCCCAAGGCTCGATCGGCCTGCCCATTATTGTTGTTGTTGCTGTTGTTATTATTATTCATAGTACTACTCATTGAAGTAGTATTTATTAAATTATTTTCATCTAATAAATGTTTAGGGATCGATGAACAATCTGAAACTTCATGAAGGAGTCAATGAGCTGAAGATTTTGGAGACCCCTGCCCTAAGCCATGGAAATTTGAAAAATGGATTCACCGATAAAACAGCCACATATTCCATTCCTGCACTTATTGGTTGGACCGAGTTGAGGAAACGATGAAGAAAAGTCATTAAGTACATAATACGTCTGCCAAGTTTATTGCTCTTTTTACATTCTTTGCTATGGAGAAATTTAAGTTCATAGTTTATGATGTAATGTTATTCCTGAATGCTTTGCATGTGTTGCATTTTGTTTCTCAGATAGGTTGATAAATGCAAAAGTGTTGGTTTATTTACACACACACACACACAATACCTGTGTTATAGTTTATGTCACCATGTGGTTGAGTCTTCAGATTCCCAAATGCAAAAATTGTGCTGCTTTCTTTTGTTTGTTGAGCTTTAAAGGAGATTGGCACATGCAATATGCTCTCTATGTACATATATTACGAAGAAGTCTCAATGCAGCATCCAGAGAAGTTTGTTTCTGAAGTTATTTTATTGGTCATGAGCCAACCGTATTTTTCAAGTGAATCCATTGCTCTTGCTTCTTTCATAGACTCAGTTCAGTAATTGTTTGTCCAGACAAACCAGGTTGTAAGCCAGCATGGTAAACTTTTGCTTCCAAAATCTTTTGATACGGTAGTTGTAGCAGGGTGAATTACTCTGATGGGCTTGGGATGATACAATGGTCTCAAGGTAAGGGTAGTTCTGTTTTGTTTTCTGTGAGCCTGAAATCGGGACCAATATCATGTAGACCCCCGAGAAACTATGCTTAATTAAAATACCTGCCTTCTCTCCGTAAATGTATGAAAGGGCAGAAGCATTCATTCCTGGAGGAGGAGGTTGTGGGGCATTCCTGGAGTTGTTTTTGTACAGCATGGTGAAGTGAAAACACACCAGCTGTGTGTGGGAGGGAAGAATGGAACAGGTAAGACACTGTGGAAGCTGCATTTGAAATTGTCTATATAGAACTGTATATCTATAGTTTATTAATCTAAGGCCACTCTACATATTAAATATCACTATAAATAGAAAAGAATAGTGTGGGCCTGCTCTTTTTTCCTACCCTCCCAGATTTTTAAAATTAAAATTAAAAACCATTCCCCTGGGAATTTTTCTATAGATTTGGTGCTAGCATTTAGTATACATTACCACCTCACCTATTTTGGTGGTCCTAGGACAAAAACAAGAGAATGGGGAAATTGTTTCAAGGGCCTTTTCTAGAGAAAAATATTTTAACTGTTTTGAGTTCTCTTCCAGAAAAACACAATCCACTTGAAATGTTCCAATAGAATGTTCCAAGTGGGGTGGTTTTATTCCAAGCTTAGAACAAAATCTGTTATTTGTTTGTTAGCTTAATGTTATCCATGCCTCTATAACATAATGCCTTCACATCAGTCTGTACTGCAACCTGACTTGAAATATCATATGCAGTTTTGGTCACTGTTCCTCAGAAGTCGCATTGTAGAAGTAAAGAAAGTGCAGAAAAGGTCAATCAAAATGCTCAAGGGTTTGAAGCAGCTCTCCTGTGAGGACAGGTTTTAATATTTGGGACTAGAAAAATGGCTAATAAAAGGAAATATGATAAAAAGTATTTAACATATGCATGTGTGGGGAAAGTGGTTTAAACAAGTCTTCCTATCATAATTCTAGAATCCAACGTCATCCAGTGAATCTGGACGGATAAGACTGAACATAGTTGCTAGTTCTGGTCACTATATACTGTATTACAGTTTTTTGTTAGGTAACTTATGCAGAAGGCTTTTATTTTCTCATTTTCAGCATGTGGGATATTTATGGACCTTATGTCACCCATATTTCTGCTCTGGAACCCTGGTTGCTATATTCTGCTCATCTCCTGGTATCCTTGATGTTCTATTGTCCAGCCATGTGCTTACTTAGTCTTTTGAATTCAGTTTGCCAATAAGGACCTGTGTTTTGACTAAATCTGAATTAAATGATCATCCTCCCCTTATGAATTAACCAAGGGTGCCTCTTTATGACTTGCTAACAGCTTGTTGCCTTCATGTTTTTTTTATGGAATAATCTGTTCCACACTTCTTAAACTAATTTGCAAGTATAAAGGTAGTATTTTTCTAAATGTTCTTGGCAAGTTAAAAGGAGCAAAATAATAAAGGTGGGCAGGGGCTGCTGAACTTGTTTCATCACAGGATTCTAAATAGCCTAATCCAGATTACATCAGCCTTGAGATAATCCATTCCAATTTGCTTCCACTTCAGAAGAGTGAATCATGAAAAGCAAAGCCCTTCCATTTGCATTTTATATGGATTAAAAAAAAACCGCATCTAAATAACAAAGTATCTGTAAATGAAGAAGAGCAGACTAAGAAAAAAAATACTAATACAGCTATGAAATAATCTTTAAATTACAGATTGGATTATAAAATATATGTTGTGAAAGGAAGAGGGGAAGTGAAGGGATGGGAAGGGAGAGGAATAGGAAAATTAGAAGAACACACCAGCTGAATAAGGGCAAAGCAAGAATGGGAAAACAGAGGCATCAAAATGACAGCATTGCACTGTCATGACACAAGATCCACCCTTTTTGTAAGTGTGTGTGCAAGGGTTAGAGCTTGCATCACAGTGCCACAACACTGCTTTCAACATTTTGTCCTCATTGTTACTCTTCTGTGGGCGACCCTGTGGGAAAAATCAAAATAGCAATGAGAAGGATGAAAAAGTAAACAGTTAATCACAATGTGTTCACAAAATAAAGCATCATTATCATCATTCCAAACAAGAATCTGGCCAGCAGTGAAGCATAATTATTAAACAAAAGCAAATATACAAAGCTATGCCTGGATAACAGATGGCCTGATTGTAAAGATCAGTCTGATTTGAGGACAGACCTATACAGGATGAAATGCAGTACTTCCCTCATCTTCCACATCAAGTGATCCTACATAAACACCAAAAGGCCTCTAATATTTTCTTCACTTGCCATGGTTGCCACTTGGCATGGTTTCCAGTTCTGTGCACAATCACAGAGCTTCAAAGAGAGTTGGGAACTAGACACAGAATGGCTTAGAGGAGTTTATCCCATCTGAAGTGAATTAAAAATGACCGCTGAATTGCCCACAACCATACCAAGTTTGGGCTTGACTCCAAGTTAGAACAGAGCCCTGCAAAACGCATATTTAAATACCTATTATTTTTTATTTCAGTACTGATTTTAATGCAGAAACAACAGAATCATCAATTAAAACATTTGAGAGTGACATAGTCATGAAATATACAGAATCACAATCTGGAAGTAACACATTAGGAAAACCTGTAAGGATATAACACTCTCACTAGGGCTACATGCAAAATCTAGCACATATATTGCAATAATAATTAATGAGGTTTTTTAAGTACCACTTCAAAATTCAACATGAAAATAATATTATAGATTATAGAGTAGAAATATATAATTATTGGACCCTTTCATACCGATAAAATGTTGAATGTGTTGCTAACATACCCACACATAAGCATATTTCGGGGAACCCGAGACTTGCAGAAATACACAAAGGCACCATTACCAGAAGTGGCGCTCAATCAGCTGCTAGTCAAATCTCCTTACCAGTGGTTCTGGCAGTTTGGAATCATAATAGCTGGTCAAAAGGCACTATTTTGGGAATATAGAGCCCCAATCAAGTTCCCCTAGAAAATGCCTGGTGCCTTACAAGCTCTTCTGCCAGTGCTGGCGTAGCTTGATTGCATTACTAGTTCCTTACTCATTGGTCAGATAGGAAGCAGTAAGCTTGAATTGGCCACTGCAGCCTATATTTGTGCTGTCAGACACAGTGAGTTGTGTAATGAAAAATCTTACTGTTCCATTAAATCGTTCCATTCAGCTGTTCTTGAAGGAACAGTTAGGCAAAATGAGACATTTGACTTAGTTTAGGCACTCTCATGTCATGGCTGACTGGGTGGAATTAATGTAACATTGTGCACGACTAAGGGCTGAGCTGCATGTCCAGGTTACCCTGACAGAACTACCATTTCTTGAAGGCAGAGACACACAATGTCATCCTCTACCTTCCTCCATCCTATCAAGAAGGCAAGCAACTGCCTGTTTCCTGCTCAGAATCAAGAGTAGTGTTTTATGAGTAGTGTTAGCACAAGTGGTGCCCAAGCAGTCCAGTTCACCTGCTCTGCCTTGTCTGATTGTAAGCAAGCACCCCCGCTCCAATTCACTACTGTGCACTGTGGCATGAACACTTCTCTTTCAATCACTGGTCACTGCTCTTCATGGCCATTTTCTCCTGGGTCTCTGGGTTGCCTGCCTCCTTCTGAGGGAACATTGACAGGTTAACCTTTGTAGTTCTTCTTAATTTTACTAGTGGACCAGTGAAGCACTGGACTGCTCCTTTTTTAAAGTTCACTGGTGGAATAGTAAAATGGGATGGAGTATCCTGAAGGAGGCCGTGACTGACTGGAACCATCAATAGAAGCATATCATCCTTCAGAAGTCACCAATCTTTTCTGGTATCATCATATGATGAAACAAAGGTTCAAAATTAAACATGCCCAAAATTTGAAGATCATCAAATGTCATGAGATTACAGTCATTTTATCCCCCAAACCTTACTAAATTGCATCAACTTTGAAATATCTGATAATCTGACAACATTTTGACCATAGTTTAAAACAGTGTAGAGAACAAATGCTGTCTCTCATTGGTGATTGATGTAGCCCCTACTGAAGGTTAAGGGTGTACTTACATCTCTGTTTGGCTCCTGCTGTGAAAGGAAGGAATCAATTGCTAATAAAGCGGAAATCAGAAAACAGACAAACCCTTAGTGTACTACACCTATTTTTAAAAGTATTCTGTTAGTCACCTCATCCAAATCTCTACAGGTTAGCAGTGTTAAGGGCAAAAGTTCAGAGGTATAATACTAATTGTTATTTTATGTCTTCATTCACACATTAGCAAGTAAACATTTTTATGTTTCTCAGCTTCTCAGTTTAGCTCTGGTTTTCCCTGACAGTCTCCATCTAAGTACTAATCAGGCCCAACCCTGCTTGACCTCCAAAGCCAAAGTCATCCAGGAGCAGTGCTACGACCTGTTGAGGTCGTTTAATCTACCCAGGGTCAAAAGAGGTCGATTCAGATTCTAGACTGGACTGTTCAATTCTGATTCAGATTTAATAAAGTAAATTCAGCATTTACTTGTCACTGCACTTGTATCTTAGGACAGCAGTAGAATAGGGGGGTATGTAGAAATAATTTATACACTCTACCTTTCAACTATACAAAAATATGCACTGTATGTTTAAACATGGCTTTCTATAGGTTATTATAACACTTCAGTGCATGCTGAACACTGGAGACTGTAACTAATTAAAAGAATCCTCAATAGTCATGTTACATGTTTTCCTAATTTGAGATTATAACTAATTACCTGATCTTACAGTTTATGCACCTGGAAGGCAATATTAAGAAAGTTTACACCATTAGGCATTGCTCCGATGGTCATGGTAACATTCCTTAAAGGGAAGGCTAATTATTGCCCCAGCCCAAAATTATGTTGACCTGCTACTTTAATTGCTGAGTGCTTGCCATAATGATTTTAATAAACAGATAATAGGCACCATGGCTGCTAGTTGCACATTAGTCGTATACCTGAGGATTTTTGCCTGGCCTATTTTTGTATGATTAACATCAGTGCCTATGCCCTGTTCTGTTTAAGAGCACAGGGCAGGTAGCTCAATAAATATTATTGAATTCAATTAAGTTTGGAATAATACAACTGTTAAATAGGTAAACGTACAGTGCTTTCTGCTTGAAAGCAATATTCTAGCATTGATTTACAGCAGGCAAAAAATTATGTGGAAAATGAGCATGGCATTAGCTAAATGCAACAGATGTTTGAATTGAATGTTTCAATCAAACTGAAAATTTAAAGTTTAAAGTTTAAGTGATTTACCACTAGTACTAGCATAACATTTTAAGCTCTAATCCATAAAATGCTTCATACATTTATCCAGAATTACTGGGCATGTTACTGTACATTACTTTAGCTTTATACTGAGATGAGTTAGATATTTGTTTCTTGGATTCATGCATAAAAGAGCACCTGAACTTAAAGGAATGATTATGGGAACCAGATTTCAACAAACTATTATGTATAATGATTTCAATGCTATATAGTTAGTCTGTAAGCTTATTGGTATATTAATTATTTAAAAATTTAGGTAATGGTAAGGAATCATTTAATTAGTGGGTTATAGAATTAAAAACATGCTTACTTTTCAAGCTCTTTGCAGGACCAGCCTAAGACATTTTACTGAGACCAAGGACAAAATGGTTCCATAAACAGAAGTTAACTAGGCTAAGTTGAATTTTATTTTAAAGCCATATTATTAGAGAGGTCTACAATTAAGCAATGACTTTTGCCTGTATAGCTACATTTCCTATGGAACATGAGTCCATAAAATAATAGTTCTGCTTTTTCCTCAAGCCATACATCAAGGTCACATTGTAATAAATTCACAATCTTACAGAACAAGGTGAGTCCATAAAATTGTTTGATCACTATAAACTGAACTGTTCTATTTCTCCATTATTATATTATTGTTGTCATTTTGGTTATGGAGATATCCGGTATTTGGCCATTTACAGGGTAGGTTGAGATGCAAAAAGGAGATTGAGAACTGTCTAACATGTGAAAACATTCAAATACTCTAATATAAAATACTATCATAAAAATAATTGGCTTAAAATACAAGAGTAACTGAAAGGCAAAGAGTATGCTAGTTCTTGGCTTTTCTGCTACAGGTAGCAATCAAATTTTATGGAATATAAAATTGTATCATGAAAAGAACAATTATTCCATACTCTAGTTTGAAGTGTATATATTCAAGCACTATCAGAATAATAATGTTGTAGGTTGCCTTAAAGCAGACAGTGTTTTCCCCAGATGTTCACAAAACCAATGAGGCATAATCATTTAATAAACAATAGATGTTTAATTAAATGATATGAAATCAGAATAAAATGCTTCATTCCCCAACACATTTTCCTGGTGACCTCAGGATGAGTTGGAACAGCATCTCCCAGTATTCTTAATTGGCATATTAACTAGCAATTTTGAGAGCTTCCTTTCCAATGTATCCGGAAAACAATAGGTTGGGAAAGGTGACAGGATAACACAAAACATAATCTAATTTGCTCAAATAGTGACTGTTCACTACAACATTTATTCTGCTACCACCAAACCACTCTGGCCAACCCAAATTAGATATGGACCCTTCAGAATTGTTATTATTATATTTCCAATTTAATATTCCCTAGAGGTAAAGAGCTGGGTCAGTTCACCCTTTTCTATTCTACGTGCAGCTACTTGGTGATCCATTGCCACCACAGTAAACAAGAAAAGAAGAAGAAGAAAAGACAGGACATGGATGTACAAAGAAGTAAGTCAACTTTGCCCCCACCTTCCTTTAAAGGTATATTAAAATAAAGAAGTTCCAAGCTGGAAGAAGGCAGCTATAATATCCATTTGTTTTTAAGTGGCTTTGGTTGTTTAATTCACTGCCTGAACAAAAATTAGATCCCCAAATGTTACTTCTATATGGATTTTTATATGACCTTTTGAATTTAAAGCCTATAATTTAAGCACATTTTTAAAGTGAAAATAATAAATGCATTTCATTGGCTTAACCAGAAAAAGAAATGTGACCTCTACTTGTAAAGGTCTATTATTTATTTTGATAATTTGGTTTTATGTTGGGAAAAAAAAGATTGTTTCATTCCACAGAGTCACATTTTCACTTCATAAACATTCTAGAGATGTGCCTGGGCACTTGCATCCCACTAGGAACACCGTGGTGGCTTACTCATCAGTCGGTTTAGAGAACTGCTATGTTAAATCGTTTGTGTTGGAAATGCTTTGCTAGAAAAATATTTGTCATTGCAAATACTTCCCATCGGTAATGTTACCTTTGGCTTACTGCAATCAAGAGATCACACCTGCAGAATGCAAAGATGGAAGAACATTATGGGGCTTAGTTTCAATCAATCATCACATCTGGCTCATCCTTTATCCTTTAAAGCAAACCAGCTATGAGACATTGGATAAAACCCAAAGTTAGAGACAAACTTCCCAGTACATAAAGGTTGGGTTCATACCTGTTAAGCCAAAGCCAAAGAAACTATGGGTAAGCCCTGTATTATGATCTATAAACAATGACACGTTTTAATTTATAAATAATTCACTTATTAGATTACTATTAAAATGCTTTTAAAAAGAAGAGCTCATCTTAGATTTTCTGGGAATATGTTAATGGAGGCAAACATTTTTTTTTCCTGTCCAATCTTTTCATTTGGAAGTGTCTTAAATTCAAGGTTGTGTTCCTTTTGGGGAAACACAGTAGTCTAAAATATTGTGTGAACCCAGCAAATTGTGGTGCATTCAACACACCACGTTTAAGCAATATAGCTTATGGCAATGTAAAAAGGTCATGTGTCAGGCAGTGTTATCCATGGAGGAATGTTGCATTTTAACTCCGTGCCTGTTGGAAGAAGCAATTTATTTTTTAAAACAAAGAAGTTGGAGGAGGAATTAGGCTTCTAGTCCCCATGCGCAGTGGTCTTGATCCAGATTAGGCCACCATGTAAATTAAGTCTCATGATATATATTTATTTATTGTTTAATCCTTAGGATAGAAAATCACTTTCTTTATCAAAATATATTTGGAGAAAGGTATTGGAAAGGTTTCTTAAATTTAGCTTAATTCCGATGGAGGGGGTGTGGCCCTGCATTTCACTGCATTCATCTCTTCAGAAAGTGCAGCCTCCCTGTCATTCTGTGCTTCAAACAGATCCCAAAGGAAGGTATCGGGGAAAAACTCCTCTTCCTCTGGAGCTTTTTCAGATGAGGAAACAGGAGCAGGAAGAAAGCTGAAAAATGGAAACAAATGTAACAAATATAGGGGGGGATAAAACATTACCATCACCAATGCAGCAATAAAATAAGTTCAATGAAAAAAAAAAAAGAAAAGAAATTAGGAGGCATTCTAAGAATGGAATAGAAAAACAGAAGCCTCTTTTGCAAAGAAAGAAAACTTTTAGGAAATTAAGAGGGCAGTTTTTAGCACCAGGTTCTTTCTTTCTTTCTTTCTTTCTTTCTTTCTTTCTTTCTTTCTTTATTTCTTTCTTTCTTTCTTTCTTTCTTTCTTTCTCTCTTTCTTTCTTTCTTTCTTTCTTTCTTTCTTTCTTTCTTTCTTTCTTTCTTTCTTTCTTTCTTTCTTTCTTTCTTTCCTGTGTTATTTTACCCAGTAGAGACTCCTTAAAGCTGGAGAAACCTGCATAACAAATGTTAAATTTTACTCTCTGAAGAGTGAGAAATTTAATATGAATATTTCTTTTTTAGAAATAATGAGTGCCTGGTGGATCTCCTTTACACATCTTTTCCCTTTTTCCCCCCTGCAATATTCAGTAATGCAGAATGTAGGACCTAATTATCTCCTTCGGATTACTGATCTCGTGAGCAGATTTATGAAGTACCATAGAAGCAAGAAAATTCATAATGTAGTAACACGGCTATCATGCACTGTCTACTTTTATAAAGGCTATAGGTAGAACAAACAGAAGGACACAATCACCTCAGATTACAAGTCTAAATTAGTTAGTAAGAAGTAAGTCCCATTACACTCAGCAGGCTAACTGCTATGTAACCATTCTTAAGATCCCACAGTTAGGTTTGTTCTCCACAGATCCCTCTGAATTTTCAATATTTTCTTTTGTGTGTTATATATGATTTTACCAATACTGTATGTTACCTTATGCCACTTTTAAAATAGACACAATAGAATTAATTGCCTATTCTTCACATTTGTTTTAAAAACTCAACAGCAATTACATAAAGCAGCCAAATTGTGCACAACATAGAACTAGAGGTCTCCAATGCGACCTTCTAGATATCAGTGGATTCATAACAGTTGGGACCAATTGTTACATATTAAGTGCTTCAGCATATAAAAATGAACTCAACAAGAAATTAAGAACTAATGTCTTATTGTTCTTGTTGAGTTCATTTTTATATTCATTTTTATTTTCTTTAAAAAAAAATTAAAAAAAAAACCTCTCTGGACATTCTCTAAACTTCTCAAAGTCCAATTCAATTTTTCTGGCTATCATGCATGCATACATTTAGTCCAATAATTAAGCTTTTTACTCTAGTCCATAAGCTTTTTTGTGATTCTAGCTATGTAACAAGTCTATTATTACCCAATATGTCCTGTAAGAATGAACAATCAGTGAGTTCCATTATTTTTAATATTCTTGTTACATAATGTATACAATTCATCCTTGCTGGATTTTTTTCAACTCTATGACAAAAAAAAAAAAAAGACCTAAAAAGGTAATACGGAAATAATTACATTTTTATAATAAATCTACAGCTGAAATGTTTGAGCCTCTAATTTCATCTTCAAAGTTTAACAACTTAAAGAAATTGGTTCAGTTCTAGAAAAATACTCTGAACATATGCTACATCCCTGGAACAGCTACTATTTGCGTATTGCACATTCCCAAGAACACCAACAATGCTATTTGTAGTATCAGAAGTTACAGTTAGTAAAGATTTCTTTTCTTTCTAGAAAATAAAAACAAAATCCCACCAAAACTGAAATCTATCCTCAAGTATAATTTTAATTAAAAGTTTGATAAACTGCTTTAAAATATTTTTAACATTCCCATTTATAAATTATATTGTAAGTATTGAAATTGCCATGTCATAAAGTTAGCCTTACACTTTTGGTTGTAAGATTAATGCTAAGATGAATGGAAGTAAATAAATTCAGTATTCTTAATGCAGCCTTCCCCAATCTGATGGCTGCGACATATATTGGATTACTATTCCCATCATCCACATCCAGCCTGAGGCTTGTTAACATTAACAATAGGCTGCTGAGTTAATGTCCTCCATTATTCGCTGACGTATGATGGTAGCGTAGAATATTATGTGGCAATCCATTTTAAGTGATTTATTATATTACAATTTAATACCTTGAAAATCTGCTATGATGCACTTGAAGACACGTACTCTAAAAGCATTATTTCCCTTTTCAGTATTTGTTTTTATTTTGGTCTAATCAGCTTTTCAAAATTCTGACTCACCTAAAACCTTGCAATAGTTGTAGCTAGAAGACAATTCTATAGTACCTGCAACCAAATTTATTGTTGCAGAAATTACTGCATCACAAATCCTACTTAAACTGTCCTCATCCAAATTTATTATTGAATTTTGAGTACCAATCAGCTAATTTCATTACCAAAGCAGAACGGAAACATTAGGAATTCTCCACTGCCCCTTTTAAGTGTACATATTTTGCATAGGTTGGCATACATTCCTCCTTTCCTTTCCTTTCCTTTCCTTTCCTTTCCTTTCCTTTCCTTTCCTTTCCTTTCCTTTCCTTTCCTTTCCTTTTTTTTGCATTCCTTTCCTTTCCTTTTTTTTGCATTCCTTTCCTTTCCTTTTTTTTGCATTCCTTTCCTTTCCTTTCCTTTCCTTTCCTTTCCTTTCCTTTCCTTTCCTTTCCTTTCCTTTCCTTTCCTTTCCTTTCCTTTCCTTTCCTTTTTTTTGCATTCCTTCCTTTCTCTTTTTTATACCTTAGAAACACATATGTAACTTGATAGTTCATGCTCAGATGACTGCTACCTGAAAAACAGCAGACTAAATATAACTGAACCTGCAATTACACTCATACTTCTTTTTGGTGTTGTACCAGAACACTGGAATAAGACACTGCATAGCAAATAATTTGATGCAGTTTTATGTACAAACATGAAAAACTGGTTTGCTTGTTCCTGCAACCAGTGCTTATGGATTCACCCAGTAACATAGAGAAGGGAACATGTGCAGATGCATTGAAATCTGTTCAAACTATATACTGATATGGAGAATTTACAGCCTTCCAGATGCTGGACTTCTACCAGGGCAGTGCCCAGATGTGTTAAGCCCTGTAGTCCAACAAGACCTGGATACCCACAAGTATTTCACATCTGCTATTCATGCTCCAATTCAAGCATTCAATTAGAATTTTGCTTAGTTTTGTGTTCAGGAGGTACTAAGGCATGCCATAAAGTAATAAAGATTGGAATGAAATATATTTGCAATGCAACAAAAATAAAATACCTGTCCAGATTTCCCATTGGATAAGTTATATAATATTATATCACATTCAGCACTAAAATCTATATTCACAGACTCTAGTACACCATAAATATATATATTTTAAAAATCTATATCCTTATATCTAAGAATCTACGGATAGAAATTTGCTATATAGTGTGACCCTGTTAGACTGCTGCAAGTGGTTAAAAAAAAAATCTATACAGAATTTGAGTTAGAAACAACCCAAATGCAAAACCAATACTTAATTGGATTTTCTAAATCCACAAGGTAAGAAGCAGAGTCAACAAAAGTAAAGAGAAAAACACAGTTTTTAGAATTCTTTTCTTAGAAAAATATTTCAAAGTACACAGATATGCTGCTAGGAATTATTTCAATTAATAGTGACCCTTCAATAACAAATTTAGAATGAAAAATATGTCCTCTATGCAATGCAGTATATTTCTTCCTTGGATTCTGCAAACATTTGCATTATTTTTGTTCCTTGAGAAGGGAAAGAAGAAGCCATCAAAAGGAAAATAAAATCCCAATCTACCCAGCTCCTCAAAAACATATTTGAAATATGAATTTTAAAAACAGATTGGTTTAAAAAAGCAAACAACCCATCCCTCCAAATTCTCATTACTTTCTCTTTTTTTAGTCCAAAATGCAGTTTTCCCTGTGTTGCCCAGCTACCTTTGACACTTACATAAAAGTAAAAAGAAGGCAAGTTGGACATGAAACCCATTTATTCTGAATCTAAAGTTCATCAGCATTTTGGTTACATTGACACATAGAAGGTGAATGTTAATTCAACCTGAGGTTTCTTCTTTTATTATTTGAAATCAGTGACTTTTTGTATACAGTATTGGATTAAGACTACTCAGAAGTCTTTGGATGTTACTTGGGGAAGCTTCAACAAAAAGCAAAGAAAAAGATATACAAATTATGGTATATTTATAGTTGAACCACATAATCTTTGTAAGCTTTCAAAGCCTCTGGATTTCAGTGTCCCTGATTCTGGCACACAAATTGTTGATCCTAGCAAATTTGGTGTGTATCTATTTTTATTTAACCTGGAGGGAAGATAACTTGTTGGAACACTCAGAGAGGCCAAATCACAGCATATATAACCATAAGTAAATTAATCCATCAAATAAATATCAGGAAAGCAGCAAATGATTCCCAGTAATGCAAAGAAATGCTATTATTTTACAGTATTTTCACTTGAGATATTCACAACCTTCTGGAACAGATTCAGGTAATATCAGAAATGTCAGTCCCTCCCTTTCCAACTCGAGCTGTATTGTCTTCCACTGTGCCAACAAATGCTTCTATTAAACCAGCTGGATAGCGCACGCAGCATCGTTCATTGGTTAGTTTCAGTGCAAGCCACAGAGTATATATGTGCTTGCTTTATCATATGGGTCAAACCACCTTTCTTCTTTAGCACAAGAACAGTCAGAAAATGGAAAGAAGGATGATGGAAAACACGAGTAACACAAAATAAAATAGGTTCCAATCGTGCAAAATTTGCTTCACTGAATAAAGCACTTCTTGACACAGTAATGTCCAAAAATTATCCTCCCCCAGAATATACAGGTTTGAAGTTTGGAGCAATTCTTGTTTTTCTCTTGGTACTTTGTTTTTTTTTTTTTTTTTAAGGCTATGCAAACACAAAAAGAGAAAGCACACAGGAAGGTATCATCAGATATCAGGGTCTTCTGGCTTTGGAATAAGTCCCATAGAAACACTTCTGTGGTCCCAATTAATGCATCCCTTCAGGACAAGTAGAGGAAGAAAGGGAAGAAAGTAAATGAAATCCCAACAATAAAATCCAAAATTGACTTTACAATCACAGGTACAAATTGCTCAGGTTGATCATTTCTTTTTTCTTAAAGATGACTGTCATCTAAAACTAATCAGAGCTGCAAATTTCTCAAGGAACTGTCAAGAGTTAACACAAAGAATGGCATCAAGAAGTTTTCTCATTCTTCTGTGATGGCAGTCTGATGGGGTGTTTAGAATTACCGGCAGGTCTAGCCAAGTTCTAGGAGGAGACAGGGGGGTCTTTTCATTTGTTGTTGTTATTTAACGACCAAATTCCTGTGCCGGCTTGCA
This sequence comes from Python bivittatus, assembly GCF_059951505.1. Lineage (NCBI taxonomy): Eukaryota > Metazoa > Chordata > Lepidosauria > Squamata > Pythonidae > Python > Python bivittatus. The sequence continues at coordinate 25,489,261 of NW_028277113.1, read as the reverse complement.
GATTAGGATTCACCTTGCTCTTTCTTTATAATGGAAAGACTAAGAACCCTGAAAAGGTTGAATATTTCCATCCTCCCATGAGATTTCCTCTCTCCAGCTTGAGATGCACTTTGTCTTCTCTTTCCATAAGAAGCAAGACCCCGTTGCTGGCTGCTTCCCTGGTAACATCTTGATCGCCAGCAAAAGCTGAAATCACGGGATAGCCATTTTGCATTAAACTTACCTGCAGTACAAAAGAAATATCAGCTAAGTGGTCTTGTAAGATTTATCTAAAAGTTTACTATTATATCCCAATAGAACTCACAAACACACATTCACATAGTACATTATAACCACAGGCAAGTCAGCTCCCCTACATGCAGGAAACCCAAAATAAAGAGTGGGTGACAAGGTAGGCTAGAACACATCTCCTTAATGCAGGAGGATACTGAAAAGGTTTCAGATGATCTACAAATTCCCTCCCAGATCAGGCTGTGGATGACACATATTTGCTTTCCTCTCCCAGTTAGCTCAGTCAAAGGAAACTGACCAAGGATGGAAAATTACATCACTGATGAGGCAACAGAGTCCACCCTGTTATTTTATAACACTGCTAAATAGTAGTTTAATAAATAATTTAGGACATGGATCCATTCCTCATTGTGTATTTTAACAAGTCTTTGTGTGAATGATTTTGTGAAATGAAATGACTGTTCTAAGGAGGAACCACTAATATTGGCACATACCTGGATAGTTTGTCGGTTATATACTTTCACAACATGGAAACTGAAGCTATAGATTCCTTTTCTTGGTGCTACAAATATACTGGAAGCGAGGTCAAAATGGTTCCCAATATTAACTAATACCTGGAGGAGAAAAAGAAAGAAATCAGGTTGTTCCTTCATTAAATGGAAAGTGGGGTGGAGGAGAGGCAGCTCTCAGTCTTCCCCCGCCCCAGCAGTGCAAAACCACTGGCATTTGCTGTACAATTAAAATGGACTGCGGGGGGAAGAAGCCAGTTCCCAAGGTATTGTAAAAGGATCTGTTCAGACGGCTGATTGATTTACCCAGTGGTGCACTTTGAGAGAATGAAAGACACATGATGGCAGCCTATGTCTGCACAGTGAAGGAGAAAACAGAATATATCATTGCTGAGACGTACACAAAGAAAAGAGGAAAATAGTCCATTGAACAAGCCACCAGATTTTACATTTTCATATGACAGTACTGAAACTAATTGTGTCTCTTGAGGCTTGCAGTGCTAATGTGAAGTGAAAGAAACTTAGTCATGTTGTATGGGATGAAACGTGGAGAACAGAGTTCAGATTTTAAGGGAAGTCGCATTCTTCATCTGCATTCCTTATTCTATTTTTCTGTTCCCACACCCATCCTAAAGCAAAACTTATTCAATTAGGGTTGAACAAATAAGGAGGGTGTGTATATTTTAACCCACAGAGACTCTGAACATGGACTTAGTGGTAAAAGGAAATGCCATTTGCCAATTAGAATAATGCAGAAGGATACCCAGTGCCAAGTTATAAATGTTTCAGAGCATCATCAGTATCACAAAAGCAGGTAGAGGGAACAGTTTTACAAAGAAGGTCCTCATCCCAATACTTTACACAGTCCAGTCTGGCAGGTTATCTAAAAAATGTGATTGAAAGTTGCAGACTCGTGAGAGGTCTAGTGAACATTCCAGACCAGATCTTTAAGGTTCATACAATTAATTTTCATATTATTTGCAGAATCAGACCTGTAATCTTCTCTATAATCTGTCTAGACAACTATTTGCTAGCACTTGCTTGGGATCTTATTTTTTGACTGCTGGGTAGGTAGGCTTCCAAGTGGAGGGCTCCCAGTCCACAGTCACTGTCCAGTTATTTTGCTTTCCCACCAGCTCACTACTTCATAGATTTTATTTAGGAATAAAAAATGCAGAAGAGGCATTTGCTTTGCCCATCACATTAATACCTTGTCAACAATTGCCAGCATCAGTTTTCTGATTCCCATTTGCTGTGTTTAAGGTCCAGGCATGAGTGAACAGAAAGGCAGTTCAGAAGTTAGTGAAAGGTTTTGGCTGTGATACAGAGCTTGTGAATTTCAGAGCTTATCTACACCTGTTTTAAAACATGTTTCATGTTAAAAAACAAATAGAGAACTCAACACTTCCTTTTCTTTTTACTTTTCAGAGATCTGCAATCCTACACCCTTTTTTTACACTCCCAAAGAGTTCAGTGAAATTTGCTTCTGAGTAGACATGTAAATAATTGCTAAGTGTCACTGAATTCAGTAGAGTTCATTTCCCTAGGTACAGGATTCTAGCTTTGATCTTCTAAACAGAAACCACTACGATTTATTGCATGTACATACAAAAGCAACAGTGATCAAACTATAATTTTAATCTTTCTTTTTAAGACAATGTGTCATGAATTGAAGGTATGAATATGACAATATGGTAGGCATAAAGCATTCATATAGTAACTGACATTTCTATGTCCCTTTGTGTATCAGAGAAGACTCAGAATAATTCTGCTCATGCTAAAACTCTGCCAATCTATGCTGTCATATTTTTCCTAGAAATGTATAACAGCAAAACATATTTAACATAAAATTCCTGTGGGTTTGAAGAAGTTATTCTTTGGTTGAGGAGTTAGATAAAATGCAACAGTAGTACACACAATGTATACAGAATTATTTTAAATTATCTACTGCAATCAGCCTGAGGTGTTACATCTGTATCTATACATTAAGGATATATAGTTAATTTTTTAAAAAATATAAAATCCCAATGCATCTTTTTTTTAATTTCTAGACTGCAAGAACACAATAGGTTCTTTGAAGATTTCCTTAATAAATCTTTCAGCTTGTCCCACTTGGCACTACACTTGTGCTGTGCAGATTTCTACAGACTGTCTTTCCTGTCCAATTTACAAAAGGAAATCCCAGAGTCACCCAGTCTGGAGAAATTAGACGTAGATATGTCTTAGAAAAGGACACATACACTGAAGTCGTGCTTGTTCCAGATAAAATGAGAAAGGTGTCCTTAGTGGTATTTAATGATAGACATAGTGCAAGACTGGGCACTAAAAGGAAACTCATAAAGTCATGGTTCTCATCCAAGAAGTTGATGAGGAAGAAGTGCTGCCAAGATGCTGCCTGTGAATTATTGTAGTGGATGGCCTTAAGATTCTTGAAACAAACTTGAACTTGAGAAAGATCCCTGGTGAAATAGGACATGATAGGAGAGAGGACACATATGGAAGAGGGTTTGACTGGAATGTGGGCAGGGAGCATAAAGACCAAAGGTAGCTGGTGCAGAGAAAGTGGGTCACTTGGATAGAGGTAAAAGATGGTTTAAAAGATCAGAACTGGGCAATCAATAGGACTCCAGTCACTGATGCCAAGGGGAAGGGCTAAGCCTGGGAGGAGAATGGAGATAGAGCTAAGGATAAAAGATCTCAGGGGCGGGAAATGTGTGACCGGTTCTTTGTAACACCAGGGGGAGTAGGAGCAAAGTGTTTGGTGCTTGGATGTGATGAAGGCTTACCTGGTGAAAGGGGAGGGAGGCAGGGAGGGCAGTTGGGCGGAGCCTTGGCTTTGTTGCTGCTTCCGGGAGGGGCTTAATCAAGGCCGAGGTTGGCGGTGGAAAGGGAGGGGAGGGAAACAAGACTGGCGCACCACCTGACCTGGTCGAAGTAGATGGTCATGGTGCGGTTGCTCATCTCAGACGGCTCGTGATTGGTGCTGCGCGTGGCCGAGAAAGCCACCTTGGCGCTGCCAGAGCGCACGGAGATGCCCAGCGATGAAGTGATGGCACCGTCGGCGGACGGGCTAGAGTCGCATACCACCAAACACTTGCCCTCCAGCACGATGGGCTCGGTGTCATTCTGCGCGCCCACCGCCGGGCAGCTGGTGGGCAGCAGGAAGAGCAGAAGGGCCAGAGCCGCTGCCACGCAGGAGTAACTGCCAGCGGGCTCCGCCAGCTCGCCCCGCCGCCGCCGCCACCACGACCGCCGCCCGGGCATTGTGTTGCAGGGCCCGTCACCAACCGCGGAGTCCAAAGGGGGCGGCGGGGCGGCGGCGGGCGGGAACTGCCTTTACTTTCCGGGCGGGCGCGCAAGCGGTGGCTCGGCTCGGCTGGTCCCGCCTGCGGACCCGCGCGGCCCCAGCACAGCCGCTGCCCGTTTCTCTCTCGCGCGCGCCTCGGTTCTCGGCGACGGACGGGGCAAACGGGGGATTCACAGGAAGGTGGGAGGCGCGTAGCAGCTGCAGCCTGCAGGAGGGAGAGAGCGGAGAAAGGGCGGTCAGAGCTGAGCAGAACGCGGAGCCCCCCCTCCGTCCCCCCAACCCCCTTCCTCGCGGGCCACCGTCAAGGCTCACCCTGTGGTGCGAGGAAGCACAGCAAAGAAACGGGGTCCTTTGGAAGGGAACGCATTCCTCAAGCACACGGGCAGGCAACGGGGAACTAGACGGAAGACCCTGGACGAGGGGTTCAGGGATCCTAGTAGCCCCTCTCCCGCGGTGACTGGACCAACCGTCCAGCACCTTAGTTCCCACAGTAGCCAGAAATAAATAAATAAGTGTGTGTGTGTGTCTGTAAAGACTTATACATAAAGGTTTCTGCATAGAATTTTTTTCTTGGGGGGAGAACAAGCATGCGTCGGAGGGGGGGGGGTGTTGCCCTGCAGCTGTTCGCTCACTTTACCGTTCGTTCACTACGAGAGTGAGTGAAAGATAATTTATTTCTCATTATAGTAGAACCTTCTACATTATACCCTGAATCTACAAAATGGAAGGAGTGCTAAGCATAGGATGACCCCTCAGTTACATTTAGATTGAGACTGGAACTGGGAGTAAATCTCACCGAATACATGAGGAACGCATCTGGTTCAGTATATATCAGACTGGATTACGCCTCCCCCTCCCCGAAAAATCTCCTGAAACCAAAAAAGGTGGGGAGAGCAGCCCTGCCACTCCCATACCCATAAAAACAGTTGTCGGAAATTCTCTTTCAGACTGTACAGAAACAGATAACAGTAGTTCTCTATTTCTCTCACCCTCCGTAAACTCTGAGGGAAAGGGAACGTGATCTTGCGCCAAAGCATCCGTGCGCGGTTAAAGAACACCCAAATTGGATAAATTAATTAAAACTCCTCTCTCTCTCTCTCGTCTCGATTAAGCTGGCTGCCTGTGAAGTCCGTTTGTGCCTTTTCCCTTCACCCTGACTCAGCTCATCCAAGATGTCTTTTCCCTCGAATTTCCTTTCCGAGCGCCCAAGAAACCCCGCTCAGCTTCCACTCCCCGCACGCGCCCGAACCAGAAGGCCGTTTCAGCTTTGCTGACCTCTCCCCGCTCGGTTGCAGCCAACCCTCCCAATAAATTCGAGGAGGAATACCAGAGAACCAGGAAACCCCACCTGGGAAGTTTGGGGCAACGGTTTCTGAAAAGTTGAATCTCGGTGACTCGACTCTTATTGCCCCTCTCCCCGGCTCTTCCTCCAACATTTCTATCAAGAAGGCACCTCGCACTACCCTGTGGTAGGAATTCTTGCTTTTTCCCAACCTCAGATTTGCAGGAGGGAGCGCTGATTACCTGGAAGGTCCATAGCGGAGGAGCGTCGGCTTTGCCAAGGCTGCTGTCCACGAAGTTGTATTGCTTGGGAAAAAATGAGGCGAGATTAGACTGGCGGAATGAAGAAACAAGGTTCGCCTCAGTCCCCCCCGCCCATTGACAATAATCTCCCCCTTCGTTTTCCCACCCTCTCGCAGACACATTCACACCCGTCACTGTTTCTCACACTAGATAAACCCAAGCAACATTCCACCCCCACCGATCTCGCGCGCGCGCACACAGACACACACGCACACACACAGCTGCACTCCTGCCCGGGACCCAGCTAGCCAAACGCGTGCACACAACCTTTTCCCACATAGATTTGTTCCCCTGCTCAGTTTCCTTGGATGTCTTTCGAAAAGCCGCCACTACCTCCCGCCGGACGCAGGCTAAACTTCATCCGGAACGAAGCAGGACGATCTTTGGACTCCAATTCTTTTTTAAAGAAGCGTCCCGCTTTCCTTTCATCCCCTTGAAAAACGACTAGAAAGCAATCCGCTTCTCCTCTCCTCTGGTCCCTCCCCTTTGTCCAGGTTAAGGACGGGGTCAGCAGCCGCGGAAGACTGCTGTCAACTCCTGGAGGGGTGGGAGGGGGGAGCAGCGCTGTCGTTCCCTGGCTTAGAAGTTGCGTTTCTGGTCCGCGCGCTGCCAACAGCTGGCGAGTGGTGAGAAGGGCAGAAGGTCTGTCCCTTTAAAACCTCAGGACTCAGGAGTTGTCTAAGCAGCAATGCCTTATTAACTCGACTTCCAAGCCTTGTCTTTTTCCCCAGGAATGCCCTATCGATCGGGGATTAGATATGTGTGGGGTTCGGGGGAGGCGTCTTACCCGGATGAAACGGGACGCAGCTCCGGCGAACTCCAAACCTGGTTGCAGAGCGCCACCTCGCGGCTTCGCCTATGAATATATTTGAGAATTAAAGGGACGAAGAGAACGGGATGGATTGCCTGGACGAGAGGAGGAATCTCGCTAGCGGGATTCCCGGGTGAAGGATGAACTTTCAGTTAAATTCTCGCTCCCCTGTCGGTCTGTTCCCCTTTCCTTTCTACTTTTGTGCAACCACGTGGGAATCCTGCGCCCTCAGACCTTTTGCTGCCTTGGCCAAGCCGCCGGGTGGACAGATGTTGCAGCAGGCAAGATTAGCATTTGTTATAGGTGGCAAAACGCAGACATGCATAGCTTAAAAAATTGCAGTTGGCTGCTTCTGAGCTGTTGCTGCCAAAAAATAAAGCCGAAAGGCCAGGGAAATAGAACCTGTTATGATGCTATAATTTACCCTACAATTGCCTCTTCATTTTTCATTCTGGGTGTGTGGGCTAATTTTTATTTAGAAACAAAGGAAAGAACCAAATGTATCATCGGTGGAAGACGGCTTGTCTTCATGTCATCAGCAATTCCTATTCCTTAAGAAATGGTAACATAATAATCCTAGGAGTCCTTCCTGTAATAGATGCTGGGGATGAAAATATTGTCTAACCACATCCATTTTTACAATTCTGCTTTATAAGATGGAATGTAAACTTAGCTGCTCCTTTTAAGAAGATAATTAAGTATTTAAAGCTTTGTATTTTGGAAAATGATATTCTCTCTCTTCTGAACTGCATAACTACATAAACTTTGCCACTTAAAATGTAAAGAGTCTTCAGGGAATTGCAACCCAACTTCAAACCACTGAAGCCAGAAGAGATTAAATTATATATAGAATTGTAATCCACCAGCATTTATTTTTAGTTAAATGCATACAGGTAGTTCTCCTTACCAGCAACTACAATTGGGACCACCAATTTGGTTGTTAAGCGAAGCAGTTGCTAAGTGAAATTGTGACTGTGCTTACAATCTTACTTCAGCTTTCCTTTGTTTTACAGACCTGTGAAGGTCGTATATGCAAGGATCGGTTGTAAATTTACTTTTTCATCACCATAACTGTGAATGGTTGCTAAATGAGGCAGATGCTAAATGAGGACTACCTGTATATGAAATAGGCACCTGAACGATACCAAGTCTGTTCTGAAGGAAAGCAAGTAATTGGTAAATGGCTCTCTTCCCTCCACTGCCTACAAGCAGAAGCTGGAAAAGAGCAGTCATGGAGGAGGAGTCTCAGCAGGAAACTATCTTGGACCCCCTCCACACCCCCAGTGTGGTGCTTTCTCCTTTTCTTCTGAGTTCTGCAGATTCCGTTAGGGAGTAGGAAGAACACACACTGAGCACACACCTGAGAAGGTGGGCCAAGGCAGGACAGCTGTTAAGCAAAATATGATTAGTCCCCTCTACCTGGTCACCAACCCTACCTCCCCCATTGGAAGGTACACACAATTAAATGCAAGACATGGGAGCAAATGAAACATAGTATTGAGCAGTACAATAGCACTGTGCTGTTAATTACCATTTTAGCAAATACTAACACATTCAGATAAAAGCAGAGGAAATCTACAGTAATTTCCCATGGCACTTTATGGTGCTTCTATATATATATATATATGTCTCAGATGTTAAGTAAAGGCTACCACCACTTGTTTTGTCCAGGATACTGAAAAACCGATCACTATAAAATATAAAACTGTTTGGAACAATGAAATTATTCATCCAAGGGATCTCTGGCAAAGGACAATTTTCCTTTATCTTTGACTCTGATTAGGTTTTACTGCAGAACTTGGCCACTTAAAGAATCATGCCTAAGTAGTAAATGTTTTGTAATGGCTCCTCTCATCCTCCCTTCCCCCATAAGCAGAATTTTATAACTCATTGGAGTTACATTTTATGAATACAGCATGTGCAGGAGCATATGGTGAAGTGCCTTTCCAGAAATAGACTTTGGGATATATTTTTAATGTCTCTTCTGCTTTTTCTACTTTTCTGATTTTTTTTAAACCAATTCCCAAACCGAGAATGATCTTAAGATGGCAAAAGTATGTCAGGTATATCTTCTTTAATATTGCATACACTTTTGTCTAACCTCTGTCCCACTATTAAAACTTTTCAGTTGAGGTATAGATTTTTAGTTGACATTTTGTCATTGCTAGCATGCCAATTCAGATCCTAAATTTCAGGAAATTGTATGCATTTTCAGGTCAGGTCAAGAAGGTGGGTGAGCTGATGATTATTCCCTATTTTGCCTTGAGAAATTAGAAGGGAAATATGAATAGCACTTTTTAAATGCCAGAAGAAGGTCACGATGAGTTCTGTATCATGCCAGATAGCACCTAATTGACTTAAATTAGGAAATGTTGAATATTACACAAAGTTTCTAACAACAGCAATTCATCAGTAGAGAGTTGAAGGATCACAACAGGCTTTCAAGGAGAGACTGGATAGCTATTTGTTGGGGGCACTTAAACGTAGGCTTCTCTGTTAAACACAAGGATGGCCTCAGAAATCTAAATGGCTTCTTCTCACTCTCTGTTTCTATTTTAGCCTGCCTTTGTTTTGTTTCCTTTCTCTCTGATGAATTTTGAATTGTGAGTGCATCAGGACAGAGCACTGACATCTGGTTTAGTTATGTAACCTTGATCTTCTCTGTTATTTCTTCAGGAGCTTCAAACTGATAGGTTAGTAACAAAGTCACAAGCGAATTACGGTTACAATGGTAGACTAGTAGATTCAAGAAAGGTGTCTTGAATATAATATTGGTCTGCTCAGTCATTTTAAATAAAAGACTATTGGTGAATCTGAGTGGTACACTTTCCAATAAACAAATAAATACCTTCACAGGGAGATCTTTGAACATGTATGTGAAACAATTTAATGACTATATGTTTGGCTATTTTCGTCTGCATTTACAAAAATCATTCAAGTAACTGTGACAGAGTCATTTTTGTCTTTAAATTTCTTGCTTCTGTTGTATTTCTTGAATTTAAAAATATCAAGTTTTTATTGCATAATTCAGTGGGTTAAGTTGACCTGTTCTGTTTAGCTCAAATGTTTGGCTATACAGCCTAGATGTGGAAGACAGTGAATAACATTTATAACAATCTGTAGTGGTCCAGATGATGTGAAAAATAAATCTCTCCCTGGTGGGGAATGTTGAGGCTGTTCCTCAGTGTCTGGGTAATTTTGTGTTAGTATTATTATGTACCATATTATTTTAATTCTATTGTTTGTAGAACTGTAACCCATTCAGAGCTAGTTATGACTGAAGTGATGGACATATGGAAGGAGAGTTTAATAAAAGAATAGGCCTGTGTCCAGTAGGTTGCATACATTACAGAACATCATTTGCAACTATCCAGTGTTCCTAGAGCCTGCTTTTGAATTTTAGCAGCAAAACACCCAAATTTTGGCAGCATTAATTCAACCCATTGAGGGGGGAGGAGGAGATTAGCAGCATTTATGCATGGAAATAATAATGCTATGCCTCTCAGTGGCCATTCCTACTCACTTCTCTAGCACCAAAAATGGTCCTAAATTAGTTCTTGGGGGGTCATTTTCCATTTGGGGTAGATGTAGAGTGGAAATGGGAGCCACAGGCCTCTGGGAGACAAATTGTACTACTGTCCTTAAAGCCCTACAAATACTGTGGCTCCCTAGAAAGCTGGGAGGCTGCAATATGACCACCAACATCCACCACTTCCTTTCAGAAGTTGCAGATAACAAAGGATTATTTTATAAAGGCTGCTGTTGCCTGAAATGGTGCCTCTAGGATTCGGCTACTGGGCACAGGATGTGATTCTTACAGTCCAAAGAATCTTAATCTCAATGCTACATTTTCCTTTAAAAATATATAGTAGTCAAAGGTCTGTCCTGAATACACTTTCTTCCTCCAACTTTGATTCTCAGTACTTTGATTTGAAGTGTTTTACTGTTAATGGAAAGAGAAAGAAAGGGAAGACATACATACATGGAGGGCAGGAAAAGAGGGAGGTAAAGGGAGCCCAGGAGTAGAGGGACAGAAAGTACATGAAGAAAGGAGAGCTGGCAGGGAGAGAAACTGGCTATGTAGGGAGGGACTAGGAATATAAGTGAGTGCTCCACTGGACATCTTGTCCAGTCACTGCTGCTGGCTCATTTTCTTACTGTTTATCATTGGCTTAGATAAGGCTACTTTATACCTCCTATCCCCTATGATAAATTTGTTTGTTTGTTTGTTCTACACTGCTGCAATCAAAAGACTTTTGGTGGATGTACAAGGAGGTTCAGAATTGCAAAGAAAAGAACCAGGTTAGGAATTGGAAACAGAAGTATTAATCGGTGATTCTTGCAGGAAAGGTCCACAGTGGCACAAATCATCTGCTGGAGAGCTGCCAGCCAGGATTATGGCAGCAATGGATACTCTCTGAGACTGCCTCATTGGCCGGGGTGAGAGAATCCACTGTTTGCCCCATTCTCCAATACTTTACCTTCAATCTTGTAGAATATTTTCTGTAAGAGTGCAGCATAATTCAGGGCTGCTGCTTGGGGCCACATTGTATGGAAGCATTCATATACCAATGTCAGGCAGGACTGGCCAGGTGTGAAGCTTGGTTGGAGCAAGACTCCAGTAAGTTTATGCTTCAAATTTCTACCATTTGGTTCTCACTTTTCACAGCAAATAATCTGAAGCAATAGGTTGACACAGTGGTTCACCTGATGGAGGTGGTAGAGCACAGGATGTTTTGGTCATGGAGGAGTACTTGGCATGGATGGCAAGGACTGCAGCATGATCTTGCCATGGTTGGACCTGTAAAGGTGTCACAACCCTTCTGTACACAGATTTCCCTATTTCTGTTCCCAGTAAGTAAGAAAGATGCATGGGGGATGTATTTCTTTCTTCTTCCAGCTCTGCTGCAGATGCGCCCAGCAAGAATCAGGCCTTACACAACAGGGAAGTCATGGAGGGAGGGACCCAGTCTAGCCAGCTTCTGAAGGAAAGAGCCATACCCGCAAGAAGTTGGGGATAGGCACCTCATGAGTCATCTTGGTAGCACTGGGGGACTATACCTTGTGCATGGCAACCAACCATCCCTAGCTCCAAGGAGGCATTTTCTACTGTCTCCCAGCAAGTCCCCCAACAGCAGGACCCACACCTTCCATGTTGCTCGCACGTAATGGCAGCAGGTGCATGCATACCCCAGACTTCTCTTCCTGTGAAAGGAAGGTGGACAAAACCCAGCAGGCTTTGGCCAATATAGCCTTGCACAAGGATATGAATGTACACATCAGCATATGGCCACCACTATTTCTCAGACTGTGAATTTTGGGGACTGGCAAGGCAGAAAACAAAGGAGGGCCTGGTGGGTTCAGACACAGTGCGTAGCTACCCACCCAAAGGGACAGGTTGTGATTACCAGAGTCCAGTCCAATGGCTTATGTTCTGGCTCCTGGGGGCAGAGACACCAAAATTTGCCAAAGTAGGTGAGGAGAATGTCAATGGTGCATTCATACTTTGCCATGGACTACATGTCACCATGACTTTATTACTGCCATGTGGGTGTAATTACAGCTCCAGGTGGGATTCCAAGGCCCACTCCACAATGTTTCTGCATCAGTTGGGGGCACAGTTGTGGGCAGATTCCCAGACTGTGAGCATCCAATCCATGGGCTTCATCAGCTATTGGCAGAGCAGGTTGGCACCATACTTAAGAATTATGGGTGAAAAATTCACACTGCTGTAGATGTTCATAGGATTGCCAGGGACAAACCTGCTCCTTTCATAGCTGCTCACACTACCAAATTAACAAATGCAAAGGCATCATGATGCAGCCCAACGTAGCTGACCTCCACATCAAGGAACTAACTAGTATAGGTCACAATTCATTGTAAGAGCATGGAATAAAACCACTATGGGTTTACATACTGTCCTCACTGCCCATAGGGTGCACAGATAGGAATATTTGCACCCATCCACAGTACAAATGTTGTGCAAGAAACCCAGTTCACCAAACCTATCCTGTTTCAGGCTGAGCACAAATGTAGAGTTGTGGAATAGGTAGTTTATTTTTAAATTGCAGGCAGTCATAGGCAAAGGCAGGCAGAACATCCATATGTGCAAATGCATACATTCACCCCCAATACTTACAGTAGAACAAGGTCTTACCTAAGAGGGTTTAGTCCAAAGCCAAATCAGTACATGGGTAGTAGAGTCCAGAAATAGTCCAGGGGTTCAGATGTCATGAAGGGTAATCAGCCAGTCTGGGGTCAAAGAGCCAAGGTTCTGGAAGTGCACAGGAATCATGGCCATGAGAGTGTAGTGCCAAGGTTGGAGTGGTTATTTATTTATTTTTATATAATTTTATTAAATATTTTTTAAAAGAAGATTAAAAACTGATACAAACGAATATAAAGTAAGAAAAAGAAAAGAAAAAGAAAAATCAAAGAGAAAGCTAAAAGTGCAAGAAAGGGGGGAAAAGTGTAAGAAAAATAGAGAAGAAAGAAAAAAGATACAAAGAAGAGCTTCTGATCTTCTTTAAAGCAGTTACTATATATCTACAATTATAAATTTACCTCTTACTCTATGGTCACAACATGTCTCTCTTCTTTTTATAATCTATCCTGTGTAATCATCAAAATCATAAATCATAAGTTCATTTTTTTTCTGTTTCACGCAAAACGTCTATAACGGGCTTCCAGTCCGCAATAGACATAGATATTGTCTTTTCTCTGCTCAAAGAAGAACTTTGCTTTTACAGTGGGAGATTGGCTAAGACTAAAGATTGGAGATTAGTGGTGACTAAAGAAGTCAAAGTAGAAAAAGGGAAAAATGCTTCCACTTATGACAGAGAGAAGATAAAGTAGCATTCTTGGAATCTCTGTAGCATCTGTTTCGTGACCTGGCCTACCTTGAAGGGTTGACAAAGGCAGAGAGAACCAAAGCATTCTTTTAGAGTGAGAAATCAGAGAGGAAAATGTATGACCTGCAGGTGTGGCCTGCCTACAGCTTAGACTCAGGGAGGGAGATCAGCTGGCTAGCATAGCGTGTTTGTTGGTGGGAGGACAGAGGATCATACAGGGAGTTTCTCTGACTGCCTGTTAGGGTGTGTGGAGCAGAGGAAGAACATCCAGGGACAGTCAGGAATTAGCACAATCAAAACATCAGTGATGGTATACATGAAGGAAGACAGTGAAAAGTGCCCAGTGAGGTCAAGGCAGGGAAGCAGTCAAAGATTCTGCTTTGCTTTAAGAAATTCCTCATCAGATGGTTGGGAGATTCTCCTTGTTTTCTAACCCTAAATCACTGTTAATAGTGGTTGCCCACATTCAGTGTTTTACTTGTGTGTGAACATTCCTGGCTGCTGGATGATGGAAAGAGAGGAAGGGTGTCATTTCTTTAGACTTTGCCTATAAGTGAGACATCAGGGAGAATGTGCTTTCTGAATGTCTTTGAAATATTCCAGCATGGGGAAAATGTACAGCTTGTGCACTATTCTACTGGAGGGTCTGCACTAGGAAACAGTCCAGTCAGTCCCATCAGAAAGATGCTGAAGCCATAATGGCCCTGGAGACCAATGACTAGTGAATGGATAAGAGGGGCAGGCCTTGGGCAGAGTACATGAGCCAGTAAGAATCAAAGAGTGGTGCACAGGGAAACACAGCCAGTGAACTGGACAGCAGTGCTTGAGACAGCAGAAAACACGAATCTGGATACATAGCAAGAAAATGTGGGCCAGGTTTGTGTCCCAGGTGAGCTGGGGATAGGATGAGGACACCTTCTTGAGTTGTTCACTACCCTGTATTTGCATTGGGGAAAGCTGGAAGTGTGGATTTGCTCTCAGCCATCAGATGTTCCAACTGCTGCTCTTCCAAAGAAAAAATCCCAAACCAGAGCAAGATTTCCACACGTGTTTATTTCTGCCGCTTTCTCATCACTTCTGACCTTGGTGACAGGAGATACAACATGTCCTGGGAGAATAAAACTCTGTACAGGCTTCCCAGCAGTTCCATAAGGGGTTCCCAGTCACTAATAAATGTGATTATTGTCCTTTCTCTAATCAGATAAGTCAATTTTGCCATCTCTGCTAATTCTGTCATCTTCACCAACCATTCCTCCATCGTGGGTATTTAAGAGTCTTTCCATTTTTGTGCATATAATAATCTTGCAGCATTTATCATATATAAAAACAATCTTCCATATCTCTTTTCTAATTGTCTATTCATTAGTCCCAGCAAGAAAAGTTCTGGTTTCAGCCAAAATACTTCTCTATTACTCATTTACTTGATTTTTGGGGGTGGAGGAGGGAGATTCTGCTGGATAAGCCAGAGACCCAGTTAGTAACCAGAAAGGGAAAAATCAGGATTATACCATATAAATCCTGGGCTGGTGATATATTCCATTTCAAGATCCACAAGTCATTTCCAGCCCAGTTCCTGCTTATGGTCAATCTCTTTGTAGCGATACCTTTGCAGCAAGTCCTGCTTTCCAACCAAGTACAACTTCACCTTGCGCTGGCTAGCTTGGATCTCAAGGAGAAGGAACCAGTAGTATTCTTAGGGTAGGATATCTCTCAGTAGAATGAGTAGGATGGCCCCCAAACATAGAAGGATGATTTACCGCATATTAAAGTAATTTAAGAAGTACACATTGCCATCTGATAGAGATGCCATAAGGCAATAAATAGAGTCTAAAATTTCCTAAGTGGAACGAATCACAAATATTTTTAAATCACTTCTCAATACCCACCTGTCTGGTAAAGCATTTGGCTAATGTACTAAATATGTGCATACTGTTTTCTTGTTGCTCCTATATGCACATCTCTTTTACTTCCTTAGATCTCTATATGTCAGGATTTAGCTTCTAAATCCTACAGGGCAAGAAAGTCTTTTGACCTCATTTACTCACTGATAATGCTCCATAATTACCTTTTCATATTTTGAGAATTAAGGCTGCCTCTATTTGCCCTTAAAATAAAAGCCAGTGATATTCTCAGAAGATTGCAGTGATGCCAGAATAATAAGACATGCACAATAATGTCATCATGAATATCCTGTCCTTACGTCCTTGGATCCCAATTTCTTCCATACGTTATGTTATTATGTCATGAAGTATGTTTGATAACATGTCTCCCCTTGACCCTCCTGCATACACCTATGAAAAAAAGCTGCTGGCTTTTTGTTTGTTTGCTTAAATTTGCTTTTTATTCATGAAGGACAAAGTCACAGAAAAGGCCTTTTTGAAATAATCAAAATCCAGGCAATTCCCAAACAATTAACAGTATCACATTCCCAAATCTATCTAAATTAGACAGAATTGGTACTCTTGCTCCTTTGAAAGTCATTTCCAAAAGTCCAGTTGCTAATGTATGATTCATATAAGTCTAAATAATAACTTTTTGCAATGTATTATTTGAAGAGAAAGAAAGAAAGACAGAGAAACTTTGATCCACAGTTTATATAAAAAATTAACTACTGTGACCAAATGGACTCCACAAGTGACTGCTTTTCAGTCCAGGTTTGCTATATAAATCATAGATCTTTTCTACTTTCCTCCAGGTGCTCTCCAATTTACCTTGTTATTCTGCTTATAGTCTCAAGAGACTTGCTTTTCAGAATAGATATCTCTATAACTCCATGGCATCTTAGAAGTATAAACAAGAGATACCATCAGCGCCTTCTTTCTGTCAATCAGTCCTATTATCCTAACACAAAATATTGGAGAATTTGAAAGTGGATCTGTCATTTTATGATTCTTGCTGAGCTCATTTAATAAGACTCAAAATGATTTCCTCCAGCACAGTCATGCACTACCATACATGCTCTAATTAGACTACTCTGAATCACCTCTCTTTCTCCCCCCGTCCCTCTTGTTAAACATGGAAAATCGTATGTGCTGCCTTATCTTGGGTTGTCAATTAAAATATTAGCTATTGTCACTCAACTTCCATCATTCTCAAACAGTAAGAAGTAGCTGTATCCCCTAGTGAGTGAATAGTATTTTTAGCCATCTCAGAGCAAACATTTCAATAAGCAATTATTTGGGGGGGGTGTTTTGGGGAGTTAAGGGGGAAGATCTTAGTAAAGGAGAAAACAGGCTATAGTGAGTCACAAAAGAGCAAGGTAAAGAATATGAATCTTTGCACTGGACTACTACTATATTAGAAAAGGTTCTGTAGAAAAACAGAAGAAAACATAATTTTCATAACCCATCTTCTTAATATATTTGACTACAAACCTTATCTTCTCAATTGGTATATTGCCTTTCAGTGAATGATACAGGTAGTCCTTGTTTAATGACCACAGTTGGGACTGGCAACTTGGTCATAAAGAGAAGCAGTTGCAAAGTGAAACTGCAACTATGCTTATAATCTTACTTCAGGTTTCCTTTGCTTTACAGACCTGCAAAAGTCATAAATGCAAGGATTGGTTGTAAATTTACTTTTTCATCACCGCTATAACTGTCAACAGTCACTAAATGAGGCACTCACTAAACGAGGACTACCTGTACATGATCTAAGGCAGATTGAGGAATGCTATTATAATAGCTCATTGACATCATTCTGCTTGATGGACCTTATTTGTAGCCAAAATACTTTAACTTTTGAGTTCAGTTACAGCATAGAGGGAGACATCATTACAATTAAAAATTATTTACTAAAGGGGGTTAACCCAGCTACAACAAAATGCTTCCCTTAATATTGGTAAATTGACCTGGGCCCGTTTATTCAAAGATATATACCTACTCAGCAAGCCAACAAATCTTATACAATAAATATGCAGATTTTGTCATGAATTTCAAGAAGGAAACAGATCCAAACACTCTACAGAAATGTTTCTTTCTACCTCTGCCTTCAGCAGAGATATCTACTCCCTCTGCTGAAGCGTATGAAGGAGAAGGAGAAGGAGAAGGAGAAGGAGAAGGAGAAGGAGAAGGAGAAGGAGAAGGAGAAGGAGAAGGAGAAGGAGAAGGAGAAGGAGAAGGAGAAGGAGAAGGAGAAGGATTCTTCCAAGGTGTGAGTAGAACCTAATCCACAATCACATTCATGTGAAATACTGACTCCAAATATAATCTGTTCACTATTTGTCAATGGAATCTGCATATAATAGCAAGGAGCCAAAATTACCCTGACTTAAAACAGTGGGTCTAGTCTAAACATAAATAAATTTGGATTCAACCCAAAGAATTCAGGATGAGCTATAAGTTTTCCTCAAGCTCTGCTTAACTTATTATCTCTCAGACTGATATGCATGCAGATAGTTTTCATTTTCACTTAACAGTGTAGTATAACCATTGCCAGTGAAATATTCCTTTTTCCATATACATTACAAATGAATGGTATAAACTGTGGCATTAGTTTAATAGCTAATTGTATTAGTTTATAGAGTGTAGTGATGACAGTAGAAATTCATATACAGATAGACAGGCTCTTACCAATAGCTTCATATCTAACTATGAATATCTTGTACTATTTATATCTTTCTGGGTTCTTAGGTCATCTTTGGAAGCCCTTTTCTAGGTGTCCAGCCAAATCAAGTTGGTCAGATACAGTCCTTCTTCTCAGTTATGGTGTCCTACTTACCCAATGTCCTCCACTTGGCAGATTGTCTAGTGTCCACAATGTTACGTTGTTGATGTCATCCATAGATTCTGAGGATTGTAGCCTGGAAGGGACCATTTAGGCCAGCGAGCACAGCCCTTGCTCAGGCAGCATAGCCGCCACTTGAACATATCCAGTCAAGAGAAGTCCACCCTTTCAACTGGTATTTGTTTCCACTATCAGACTGTTCATACTATTAGGAAATTTATCTGTTCAGTTGGAAACTGCCTTCCTATAATTTTTTCCATCCTATTATTTCAGCTATTCAAAGACAATATTTTTCTCCCAGGCATTTCAGATTTTAACAGTGAATTTGCATAATTCTGAACTAACAGCATGTATCAGTTAGCTTTTAAATATTCTCTATTTTAAAAAAAAAGAGTCCTGTGCTAATTATCGTCTTATCTTACTGACTTCTTTATTCTTTTAAATTATTATCCACCCAAAACGTTTGGCAATGGAAGTTTAAAAATATCATACAAAAATACTTACATGCATATGTAAACCAGAGATATGCCAACCGTAACACCAGAATGGTTCGGAGAAAGTATCAGTATATATCCTTTACGGAATATTTGTGCAATGGAACATGCATTAACAAGGAAAGCCAGTCCATTACCAAAAGCCTGTAAGCCCTTATATAGTTATATAACTGTGTAACTATAGCTATCATTAAGGATATCCATTAAGTGCGAAGGCTGACCACATTAAAAGCATTATCGTCATCATCTGAGTGGAGAGTTAGATTTGTTATTCATCACTGACAACCAGAAATGTATCCTAAAATGCTTAATGTAAAAAGTAAAGTAATATGGACAAAAATAATATTGGTGTGCATATCTACTCCTATGTATCTAAAATTCACCTATTTATCCTATTCTGGGTAAGTCGGTGTAAGAGTTACTTTATATTCTTGAATTGCAGTATGAATCTTTAGATCATTAAAGGTGGAGAGGAAAATTAGACTAATTAATATTAGAAGAAAAGGTGGATGGTGGGAACCGCTAAATTGGCATTTACAGCACTCTACTTATTAAATCATGCTACAGGTATAGGTTAATATGCAGTGAAAATAACAAAATGGCTAACACAATAGAAGATGTGAAATTAATTTATCTGTAGAACTGTAATACAATAATACTTTCTCTCTATGGGTCTTTTCTCTCTATGTCATACATTCCTGAGATTTACAAATTTGGTGAATTGGATGGAAGAAATGTGATCACTGCACAATTAGGCTCCAAGATTATGAAATTTATGAACTGATTCATTTTTTAACCTTCTATTTTACAAGGTTGTATAGATAATTTCACCATTCCTTTGCTTCCCTGGAATTCAGACTGGATATTTTAGTGTGAAAAGTGTTGCTAGCTGAAAAATTCATAGGGTAAAATGTCATGTCTCCTGTTACGAAAGAAGCCAGTTTGAGGAATTAGTTAAATCAGCAAACCTTAGGAGTGGGAGAAAATAGCCAAAACTGAGAAAGTTAGGGGGAAAGAAGTAATAAAAAGTAGGTCATACTGGGTTTCTTTCCCGAACTTGGCAACTTCCTAATATGATGTGGCCTTCAATACCCAGAATTCCCCAGCCAGCATGGCCACTGTTGAGAATTTTGAGGTTGAAGTCAATCCATCTAAACGTTGCCAAGTACAAATAATGTTTACTGACCAATAGTGTGCATTCTAGTCTTCGTGAGTTCTAGCATCAGCACATTTCACCCCAACAGCTAGCTTTCAATCTAGTCTGTTCAAGAAAAGAGGCAAATTAATCCTTGTATATCAATTGCCAATGTTTAGTAATAGGGGGGATTTGGACTTAACAGACTGGCCAATTTCTCAATAAACACTTGTAATCTACGGAGCTCACAAATTGATGAATTTAATCATGTGTTTAGTACAAATGTGTTGGAAGGAGACAGAGAAGGGTAAGGCCTTTCTGTTTTTCCATGTGTTTTGAATAATCACAAAGCTAATGATGTCTGTCATTCTCACCTTCTTACTGTACAAACCTGTCACACTGAAACGCATCAGAGAACTGATCCATAAGCCAAGTACAGTCAACATTAGGATGCAGAAGCTGTGTAATATTTTGACTGCCAGGATCCATTTAAACTGGATATGCCATGATGTGGGCAAATCATGCTTCTGCTGGTAAGTTATCTCCTCAGTCTCCCACCTTATTTAATAGTTTGCTCTTTTTAATATATGTATATATATATATATACACACACACACACACATATATATACATACACACACACATACATACATACATACATATACATACATACACACATACATACATATACACACACACATACATACATACATACAGAGAGAGAGAGAGAGAGAGAGAGAGAGACTTATTTATCAGATCTAATTGTCATGGACTTTTCCACTCTGCTTTTCAGTTTACACTTACAACCCAGACTGAATTGTGTACACCCAAAGGCAATTTCCACATTGGTTTTAGAGTATCCAAATTTAGCCCATGGAAGTGCAATTATATGAATACCCTGGTGAGTATGGACAGAGGGGAAATCACAGTACCTTCAAGTTGAAAAAAACCAGTAAATCCATCAGCACTTCCCTTAAAAACTGTTATCCATAGTACAGATTTAATATTACTTTCAAAGCACAATTTCTCAGAGCGAGCATCATTTCCTAATGTACTTGGCCCAGCAGTTGCCTATTGCACACTTTTCAAATAAACTTGAGGCCATGTTTTATTAAATCATTTTTACAGTTTTGAGCTTTGTTTTCAGTTAATGCTCTTTCAGCTTTCAGACTGCTGTTCAAGCAATCTTTACTTACAAAGCGTGCATAGGGGGAAATCTGAATCACTTTTATTGGCTTCAGGGTGATACTAAACCATGAGACCTGAAGGAGATAGGATGGAAAATGTCCATCATGATAAGGAAAGAGTGATGGAAAAATCCTAAACCATGTGATTAATTTATGACTCGGTGTGTCCTGTGAACTTAGAAAATTGGGACAATGATGGTGATGATTTCAGTTAACTATGGGTCAACCTGAACCGGTTCTCTTCGTTGAACACAGTCTCTTTCCTGCTTCCCTGTTAAGAAACTCCGAACCAAATTCTGCTCTGTGGCAAAGCTGCTACAGAAACTTTACTCAGAATGGGGTAGATGGACATTCTGTTTCTCCATGCCAGTTAGCTGCAATTCAGCTTTCCCTTAGGTACAAAAATAGAGGTTGCTGGAGGAAGCACCTAAGCGTTCCACTGGTACATTGCGTTCCTTTTGCACTTTGAATGGCCCTGGAGTACAGTGAATTGCTTTGCTTCTGTTAACATATGCAGCCTTCCTTCTGTGCTGAAATCCACTGGGCATTACAATGAGAAGAGACATTTAAGGCTGCAGAATCTCTAAAGAATCTCAAAATACATTCAATACAAGGTTTTATTTGAAGCGGTATATTATTAAATAAGCTTTTAATTAAAGATGTTTGGTTTGGTTTACTGGAATTTGGTGATACATTTTAATGTGTGTTAATTGTGTTTGGGTTTTTATTAGCTTGTATATATACTTACTTTTTCCCTGTGTGTGTGCCTTCGAGTCAATGTTGACTCCTGATGACTGCCTGGACTAGTCCCTGCAGTTTTCTTGGTAAGGTTTTTTGGAAGTGGTTTGCCATTGCCTGCTTCCTGGGGCTGAGAGAGAGTGTCCGGCCCAAGGTCACCCAGCTGGCTTTGTGCCTAAGGCAGGACTAGAACTCACACTGTCCCAGTTCCTAGCCTGGTGCTTTAACCACTACACCAAACTGGCTCTCATTATTACCAGCCCAAATCAGCCTGCTGCATAAATCCTCTTTACTGAACGTTATGAATCATAATCTATCTCCTTGGTCCAATACAGGATGGGGTTTTTTTGACTTTCTAGTCCAGGCTGAGACAAAGTGACTGACCCAAAGTAAGCCTAAGGGAGGACTACAACCTAGTCCAATACGTTCACCACTATACCACGCTGGCTCTTCCAGGAATGTATGTACGTGTGCAAGTGCTTTTATGCCACTTCAGTCATGTGACTCTAAGTAGCTTATGAACAACAACTACAAATATGGAACAATATAACAATCCCCCAAAATCAATGTGTCAAAAATCACATGATTCATTGCAAAAAAAATAAAATCAATCAATGTGGATTTTGAAATTCATCTTTTTACTCCGATCCTTATAGAAGCCTTATTCTTAAAATACATTTATACGTCTATTAAATGACTTGGGAGAAGGAGAGAATAAGACCCATATGTAGCATTATGTACTTCCTGCCTTTACCTCTAACCATGTAATCACCTGTGCTGCCCTCATATACCAATCTAATACCCAAAATTGCTAAAAAGGGGGATCACCTTCACATCTTCCAGCTACTTCAGGGTGCCCCTCCTTTCTGTCAGTGGACAAATATGGAATTTTTAGAGCGCATTCTAGGCACCCTCACAAAATGGCTACCATAGTGGACATGGCCAATTACCAAATACAGTTTACCAAAAGGTGAGACTGCATCCCTATTTCCTATTTCTTTTTTAATTTCCAACCCACCAAGATACCTCATCGTGTGCCTGGCCCTGTTTGGATTCTCTCCACTCAGAGTATGTGTTGAATTAACTTCCAGTCAAGACTATGTATTTTAAATTAAACTCTAAGATTGGTTTAATTAATATTTAGAAGTACTGGGCACTAGAACAAGAATCAGAGAAAATAAATATTTATCGTACTAAAATATATCTCCATCTAGTTTGGCAAAGTTACATGTTTTAGCAAAGTGTTGCTAAAGCAGGACACAGAGCAGCCAGTAATTAATCTTAGCCTGTACCCAGCAAAGGGCAAGAAAAGAGAATTATTCCTGGGAATAGCACCACAGCAGTCACTCCATAGATGGCAATTGATGAGCTAGCTACTGAACTTCTGTTGGGAAATACCGAAAGAACATTTTACGAATATTTTCTTCAGGATTTATTAGCCATAGTCAGACCGAGAAGAGAGATAGTAGGCGTCATGTGGGAGAAAAAGCCCAGCTAGAATTGCATGTCTCAAAGTTTGCCAGCAGAATGTTAGATCCTCTGGCTGGATCATAACTGGGGTTACACTGAAGTTTTCATTTAATCAATTAATGATTTCAACACCTTAAGAGACTCAAGGATCAAGAGTCAAAGATTGGAAGTGAGCTCTGATTTTTTAGATGTTCACTATTCTGCTATGTTCAGAAAGCTCTTAACATGTCCGTTTTAAATAGTCATTACTTTACCAGTTAGAGAAAAAACTGAGAATATTGAAGGACCCTATTAATTTGTCAAACAATGTGGGGCGGCCTTATAAATTTAGTAAATACATGCTTTTTTTCCTGGAGCACGTGTCTCTAGGATCTCAGGCATATATTATTTTATCTTTAAATTGTTTTTTGAGCAAAATCAATCTCTCTCTCTCCCTCTCTTTCTGGGTGTCTTGTATCTCATGGAACCAAACATATTTTATCACAGGGTTCCTCAACCTTGGCAACTTTAAGACGGGCGGACTTCAACTTCCAAGGCTGGCTGGGGAATTCTGGGAGTTGCAGTCTTAAAGTTATGAAGGTTAAGGAACCCTGTTCTATCAGTTTCAGACTCAATATCAAAGGATTAGATTAGTTGGGCATAGAAAAGCATTCAGATAATCAGAGAAGTGATGCTGTATATTTCTAGATCAATATGCCAATTAGGACCATGCAAAGTTTGAAAGGGTGTTTTGGCTCAATGAAAGTTTGTACAAAAACACCTTTTCAAAGCTGTTTCACAAAGCAATATATCCCCTGCCTTTAAAAGTGTCCTAACATCACAGCCTTAGTTTATGATTCTTTAAACATCTTAAATCTTCTAATGTTTCCATTATAATGCCATCCGGCACTCACAAAATTGGCATCCACTTCCCAGACACAGATAAACCTCTCTCTGTCTCAACCAGAATCTTGCCAACTAGGCCTGTAGTCAGCACATTGCCAAGGAGATGTTCCCAGCTGCTCCAAATCCTCTGATTAAAGGCTGCAATGCTGTAAGAATCTGGAAATCCAGGGAAGCAAAGAGAAATCCCTGGCTTCCGGAAATCCATTTGTCTCTAAGGAATTGATAAACAATATCAGTTAGAAATCGGCAATAGGATTTTATTTATTTATTTATTTTATTTTATTTATTTATCAAAGTTGAATAGCCATCCATCTCACAGAAAAGTGACTCTGGGCAGCATATAACACTTAATTGAAAAATCAATAAATATATGAAGAACTTTAATTATTAAAAACTATAAAAACACAAAACAGGCCAGGATGATGTCAACCGCAGTAAGGTAGCCATCGCAAGATCTCCCTGGTCCCCTGAGACCCCCAAGACTGAAGGCACAGCCAGGTTTGGAGGGATTTTATGCTTTATTTAATTATGTGTAAGTCTGATTTATGGTCTCTGGTGATTTATTTTTTTCTGTGCAAGCTCAGTTGTTGGATGTTTGTTACACCTTGGAACCCTTGTGCAGCAGATTCCAAGATGTATATTATCAATTACACACACACACACACATACACATATATGTGAAGGTAGCCACCTCTAATTGAGGGGACACTTAGGGAGACTGCCCTACTGGAACTTAGTGGATGGCAGATGTTACTGGGAGAAGGTGGTCCTGTAGAAACCCAGCCCTTGAAGCATGAAGGGTTTTGAAGATAATGATCAACACCTTCAATTACACCTTGAAATATATATGTGCGTGTGTGTTTGTATATATATTATATATTATTATCAGATCATTCTATCCTGGGATCTGTCCCAAGCTTATCTTCTCTGCTGTAACTCTGTGAAGGAGTTTCCTCTCTAATGCTGCTTATGATTTTAGCACTATTATGTTTAATTCCTCCAACATTTTTGTTTTTGCAGGGTCACTTCATGTTAAAAAGAAATTTTTATACTTTCACTTTTTTACTTCTTTCATTTTTCAAGATTGAATTTTAATTACCCCTTATGAGATTGATTGAACTCCCAGAAGGAAGAGGAAATTATTTCCTTAGACACACACTTCAATGTTCCATAGCCAGGAGATGGCACTAGAGAATTTATTACAACTTTGATCATTTTAGTTTATTTTCTTGCTAGTCAGGGATTCATGTTATGGGGTCACTATCTCTTCCAAATACCAGAGTTAAGGGATCTCCCTGAAGGAAATTAACTACCAAACAGCTACATTAAGGCAGTGAGAGTTGGATACCCAGAGGCGTTCTGCAAGAGAAGACCCTTAACCCTATGGGCTCAGTGCTGATGCTACAATATTATTGTCGGGTTCTTCCTTGGCTTCTAAAAATTCTTTGCAAAGCTTCTTATGTCTTCACATCACCACACTTTATACAATATCACTGGGCTGTGCAAAGCCTCAGAACTTGAAAGGATGCTGTTGTGTATTTTCTATGGATCAAAGAAAATATTGTACAGTTAGGAAAGCTTTTTTTTCCTTGCCGTTTGCTTTACTGAAAACTCTAGAAGAATTAACTCCTATGAGTCTGCACAAATTACAACATATATAAGCAGGCATGGTAGCTGAGTAAGAATACAAGACACATGCATGTTTAATCAAGCAATAATAGCAATATATTATAACCCTACCTGTCTAAATACTGACACAACTTATAGCCCACTCCAATCAACTGACTTTAAGTGGTCTGCAACTCTCCAGTATATAATTGGATTTAAAAAAAACATATAAATCAAAATAAAAGCAGCATAATACAATTATAATCCTATAGAACCATGAGTCATGACTTTAATACTAACAATAATAAAAACTGATCCAACTCCCCTTGGCTTGGTGAAACAACCACGTTTTCACCAGTTTTCTAAAAATTAGGAGTGAAAAGACGAATTGAACATCAGGGAGAATACTATTTGGTGAGGGGGGACAGGGGGCAGTACTGAAGAGGCAAGCTTCCATGCCCCTGAAGGTAGCCACCTCTAATTGAGGGGACACTTAGGGAGACTACCCTACTGGAACTTAGTGGATGGCAGATGTTACTGGGAGAAGGTGGTCCTGTAGAAACCCAGCCCTTGAAGCATGAAGGGCTTTGAAGATAACGATCAACACCTTCAATTATACCTTGAAAATTCCTCACAAACCGAATTAGATGGTCTTCTCTCCCTGCCCAGTAGGATCAGGGTCATTTCAGAGAGGGCTGCTGGACAGTAATCTGTGGTTACAATTGTATCTGTGGATACAATAAAAGCTGAAAAATATTGATGTTCGGTGTTCTTACCCCAACAGTCTGAATATGGGTCAGATATACTAATTTTATGCTGGGGTACTGTAGGCATCTCTTGTTGTTTTAATTTTCCAGTGCAACTCAGAAGACCAAACTCCTCCTACACACACACACACACACACACACACACACACCAATTGGCTGGTGAGCCAGGAGAAGCCATTCAGGTACAATTTTATCTAAGGCCTATGCCACCTTCCTATTCCAGCAAGCTTTATGACTGCCTACCATCAAAATCCCAATACCCCCTGGAAACTGAGTGGCTCCATTAGTCAACTTTGGCAGATAAACTGAATAAGCCCCTCCTCTCTATGAAGTTCATGGCACCAGACAACTACACAGCAATCAGGGAGTGATCTGACCATGACAAGGGGCAGACGTTGATGTCTCTGAGCCTTACATACAGCAATTCTTCTCTGACACAAAAAGGTCCAGTACATAGCCTCCTATATGACTAGGGTCAGGTCTATGGCTGTCATGGTCATCATGAACTCCTGAGTCACTTCTCCCAGGGAAGGCTAGCTGAAGTCCCTAAGGACTATCAGCCTTGGGAACTCCACTGCCCACTGCACAATGAGGCACACAGCAGTTCAGGCAGGGAAGTCATCCTGCAGCAGGATGGATGGTAGAAAAGGAGCATTCCCACCTTGTCCCTAGAGCCCAGCTTTACCAGAAGGCCAGGCCTCACATCTGATTATCAGATGTGCCCTTTGATGGCAACAAAGTCTCCCAGATCACAACTACTACTCCCCCCTCCACCCTTTGTGGCTGATGCAAAATCTAAAACTGAGGGAGGTACATTTCTGAGAGAGAGAGTCTCCCTCTGCCCCAGCCAGGTTTTGGCAATACTAGCCAGGCTTGGTCTCTCACCTACAGTAAGGCAAGCTTTATTGTAGGCAGACCTGGCATTGACCAGCAACAGCCAGAAGCCAACAGTGCCAAGAATCTGCTGACCTGATTTTTGAGCTGGGACCAGGTTGCCAAAAGTAAGGATTTATTTTATTTTATTTTATTTTATTTTATTTTATTTTATTTTATTTTATTTTATTTTATTTTATTTTATTTTTTAATGCAATGTTGCAGCCACCGAACTCCAGATGACTCTGGGTGGCTTACACTTTAAAAAAGTAGGAACAATGAAAAACAATCAGATCACAAACATCTAGAAGGCAAACTATGAACAACAAAAAAAAATCCTATATAGGTTAAACCATCACCCTGCCCACTGTCCTAAGAGAATAGACAAGTTTTCAATGATTTTCTGAACATCATCAGGGTGGGAGCTATAAAGATCTCTAGGGAGAAGATGCTGTTCCAAAGTGAGGCACTGCCGTTCTCACTTCCCCAAGAACAGCCTAACCCCACCTCCCTTTATCTGTCTCCACTGTAAGCATTGAAGTCCCATTCCCTTCCCTATTTTCAGGTGGGGTCCCTACTACTCTTAATCCATCCCATCACCTAAATTGAGGGTTTTTGTTTTTTGTGGTATAAAAATATATATAAATATTTGAGCTTAGTGTCAAATAACCACTATATTATTATTATAAATACTGAAAAAAGAGGAAAAAGAGAAGAAGGAAGGAAGGAAAGACCCTACTAAAAATGATACAGATAAGTATTTAATTTCTAACCCTAACCCTAACCCTAACCCCACATGTGGTAGAATGTTCCTTCTGTCTCTTGACATTTCCAACATTTAATGTTGTTATGATTTGTCCATTTTGGCAATTATTGACAGAGTTGTATGCCTTTATGCCAGGTTTTTTTTATTATGTAAATTTTATATATTTGTTCCTCAGTCTCTCAGAATCCTCTTCAGACATCCCTTTTTACACTACTGCTGTAAGATTTTGATGCACAATTCACCATAATAATAGCTTTAAATACTTTCACTAACCTTCTCAGCTTCCAACCAGAAACCTCTCCTATCAACGTAACTTTCATTTTCACTCCTATCAACGTCACCCTCACACTCAGACCTATCTTCCAGTGCTATCACAAAGAAAAAGTGTGGTTCATTATCACTTACTAATTGTTCTGGAACACCTGTCCTTGCCAAGAGTTTTCTCAATATAGTGGTACCTCGGGTCACGAACGCTTCTGTTCACGACCAATTCGGGTCACAAACAGCACCGTTCACAAAATTTTGCTTCCGTCTGCGAACTCTGCATCGGGTGACGAACAGGATCCGCAGCCATTTTCCCTGCTGTGACACGTGGTCGTGACTTCCTGTAGGGAGGGGGACTCTCCTTCCAAGCAATAACCATCTCCCCACCCGCCTTCCTGTCCTCCACGCCAGAAGTCGCCTCAAGCAAGGTTAGCATTCTCTCTCTTCGTACTGCACTGTACTGTATTTTGTTTCATATTTTTGTGGTTTTTTTTAAAAAATACATATGGTTCAGAACGGATTAACCATATTTACATTGAACCTTATGGGAACATTTAATCCAGAGTCGGAGAACGAATTAAGCTCGTGACCCGAGGTACCACTGTATATCCATGATGTATGTGGCTGTTGTTGAAGTCACTGGAAATACTACTCACCACTTGGAAATGGAAGCACCACAAATAAAAAGAGTTTACCTATAAAAAGTCTCCCAAAGTCTCTACAGATTCTTTGCCTTGACCAGGCAGGCCATTGCCATGGGTGAAATGATGCTGTTTTTGGCATCTTTGGGACAAGTTGGCACCCTAAGCAACTCATTATGAGGCATTCAATTTATTGGTGTATTCCCAGGTGCCAAACAAAACTACAGGTTAGTCCCTTCATCTTTGGTAGTTTGAGAAGTCCAACGTATAGCTCGAACTCTCAGCTTGGACAGTATGACTCTCAGTCCACAGGTAATACAACCACTCCAAGTCTAAATTCATCACAGGATTGATAAAACTCCATAAACTGAGATTTTGCTCTGTATTCTAACCATTGTGAGATGCTGTTTAATCGTGAGATAGTGTTTGGTTTCTCAGCATTTCTCTTTGAATGATCTCAGCTGGGATGAAATACTTTCAATCTCTGTGAGAGAAGACTTGCCAAAGGAATCCCTCCCTGAAACATTCTTCAGGCTGTTTACCACGTAGAGGCAAATGGCATAACCCATTTCCATCTGTGTGATTGGGCATGCTGTTTTGTATCTATTCTTTTTAGTGAACAAAGCCCTATTCTACACTGAGTATTCACTGCAAGAGGGATCTCTTTTTGTGGATTGAAATCTGACAGTAGTGGATGATGATAAGTGATGAGGACAAACTCTCTTCCGTAGAGGTGCCAACTGAAGCATTTAACTTCTCCAGGCAAGTCCAGCACTTCCCTATTGGTACATAATTTTTCTCTGCAGTTCTGAGTGTGCATATTGCAAAAGCTACCTGGCATTCATTGCTGTCTCTCATGATGTGTAACAGAACCACACCAAAGCCATATTGAGAGAGATCAGAAGCCAACTGTACTAGTGACTGAGAGTTATATAATGTGGGAGCACTAGGTCTGATGTCATCATAAACTTTGCTTCTCTGACAACTTGTTTGCAGTATGTTGTCCACTGCCATGTCTCACCACTTAAAGCAAAGTGTTCAAGGAATACAGCACAGTAGCTAAGTTTGGCCAGAATCTGTTATAATAATTAATGACTCTTAGAAGAATGTATCTGTAACACACCTTGTGGTTTTAAAGTATCAACAACTGCTTGAATTTTCTCTGTACAGAGTGCATCAACGGTATGATGGCAATAATTACCACCAGATTTAAAGAATTCACATTTTTATTGGAGTGGAGGCTAAAGATGAATGGGACTAATAGCTTGGACTAAAATTAGATGGATCCCTTGTTGCTACATAGCTCTTTCTGAAACTCCTTCCATCCTTCTGACTCTATTTACCACGTGGTGAGTTGACAATGGCTCTTAAGAGAGCTCTAAATGAAATATTTATTGATGCCTTTTAAAATTAAGCTGAGGATTATGTGCAGGCCAGAAAACTTAGAAGTCTTTTCTTAAAGGTTTAACTAATTGTAAAAAATATTTTCCTGCCTTGTGTGATGCTATCCTTTAATGAAAAAGAGTAACTCATTACATATTTATTAGACCTTTATATATACATTTGTCCAACCATCCCCACAACCCAGGAAATGTGAGCATGTCCACCCAAAGATAGATGAGAAGATGTAGATCTTGTTCTTATGTTAGCTACTTGTTCCCAATTGTATCCATGCACTTGCAGAAGGTGACCTGGAATCATATTATTGATAGGACAATGTTATGGATGGTGACAGTGCTCATTATGAAATCCTGTTAAATATCATGATATAACAATGGCAGCAGATGCATAAGATAGAATTTTCAATTAATCTGCAATGTCAGGTGAACAACTTAAGTCAGCATAATAACCTCAGTCAGTTCTAAAATAATCTATGCTGTGCTAGAGCTGTTTAAAATCCAGAAAGTTTAAATGAATATGGTACTATATAACAGAGATTATTGATCATGACTAGCAACACTAAAAAGGAATTGTCTTGAGGAGAGATTTTTGTATTCCATGTTTATAAAGCCTTGTCTACTATTTGGCTTTAATACAAATGAATAACTTTATAAACCATCTAAGTTTCATAAAAGCTTATATTTCCTTTATGTCTGCTTCATTAAAAGCAATCATTTGGACTGTAAAGGGAAATAGTTTTAATATGAGACTTCAAGCAGTTGTGCTATAAAATTCAACCATCTGGGTAAAAGAAAAACTAAATATACATGAACTTTCTGCAGGATTTATCTGCCCAGAAGATGACAGATTATGAGCTTTCTCAGAGCACTTCCATACACGGACTCTGCACCAGCTTGAAAGCAGCCTAGAATCTCTTTGTTCCCATAATATTGGCTTTGGACCTTATCTATTATAGCATCCATGTCTGGAATAACCTTCTCCTGGAGACCAGGCTGGTACCAGCATTAGCAAGTTTTTGACACCAGGCCAGGTTCTGGCTTTTTCCTCCTGCATTCAAGATAATTATTCATGACTTGATCATATTTTCTTTCCCTTGAGACCTCTCTGTCTCTTGCTTATGTGTTCTAAAGTGTATGCTCTTAGTTCATTGATTATTTATTTTACTTGGTTTTATTATTGTATCTCATTTTTTATAGATTGTAACATGCCATAAGATTTTCTGGATAGCAAAGGCTGTCAATATTCTAAATACATAAATTCATACATATTTCTGGCTCAGATAAACTATATTGGAAACAACAGTAAAACTAATTTTTTAAGTGACAATGCTTTGTGGAGCTTGTAGACAGTTCATTACCCTATCTGCAGGAATTCTGAACTCACATACCTCCTGGTTATCTTCAGATCTTGCAGAGGGAAAGATGGCTTATGCTTTTTTAGCCCCTTCTTGTAGGAATTTCTGGGATATTTTTTTTTAACAGATGATCAGATAAATATATACAACATCAAAGAAGAAGATGGATTAGGAGATGATACAAGTAATTTATTTTTTATTTTCCTTTATCAAGCAATAGGATTCTCTTTTATGAACATCTCCTGAGCATTCAGAGGCTGAACTTTGATTTTCACTTTTCAACTCCTTGTTTCTTTTTAATTTTCTTCTCCTTTCTCCTTGTCTTCTGGAGCCAATGCCATTGAGCCATTCTCGTGACGTTATGAAGACCTAGTTAGCTTCTTCTAACTATCCCATATCTCTATTTAATACTTTTCAGCTCTACCTCTCACCTTCTAAAGGTACTTGCCTATATGAAGCTTGAGATGGTTTTCTGTTGAAAGATGGTCTGTTGAAGGATGTTCTTCATGAGAGACAGGACAATTGTAAGTTGTCCTTACAACTATTGAGCATATAGTACAAACACAAGGAGAGAAAGGTAAAGTTATTCCCACTTTTGGATTGCAATATTAATACATTCATGCCTAACAGCCTGTCTCATTGAATTATAGTGAGATTTATGTATAAGCAAACATGCAAAAGTTTGGAATCTAGGTATGTCTTTTGTTAATGTTGTTCTTATTGTTTTCTATTGTTATTGCATTATAATAATTATAAATACTATTAAATTTAAAAGACACATATTACAAGACCATTGCCTCGGAAAGGCACGTAGTGATGGTATCTCTCTCTTGAGAATCTTCAGTCCAATGGTTGCTCAAATCTAAATCTCTGAAAAAGATTTAAAAGTTAATATTTCCTCTTGGAAGGGCAATTATTTTCTAATGTGTTTCTTCCCTTAGGCACACCCAAAGGAAGCTAGTTGTATGGAAATAATTTGATAAAAATTGTTCAAGCTAGAGACTTGTACAAGAGAGAGAATGTACGCACACAGACAGACAGACACACACACACACTCCAATCTAGATAGATAGATAGATAGATAGATAGATAGATAGATAGATAGATAGATAGATAGATAGATAGATAGATGGATGGATGGATGGATGGATGGATGGATGGATGGATGGATGGATGGATGGACGGATGGACGGACAGACAGACAGACAGACAGACAGACAGACAGACTTAATTCCTGAACAAGTTCCTACAGTTTTCTTGGCAACATTTTCAGAAGTGGCTTGTCATTGCCTTCTTCCTAGGACTGAGACAATGACTAGCCCAAAGTCAGCTGGCTTTGTGTCTCAGGCAGGATTAGAATTCACAGTCTCCCATTTTTGAGCCCAGTGCCTTTAACTACTACACGAAACCGGCTGTCATTCCAACAGATGCTGTTATTTATTAGATTCTGCTTCATATAACAATATAATTTAAAGTAGTCCAGTCTGGTCCACCTTAGATCACTTGCTCCTAAAATACCTAATTTAGTATGCTTTCTTTCCACTTTGACATGTGTTATGCTTTTCATCTTTCTTGTTCCAACTGAATATATCTTTTAAGATGAGGATCTCTTCTTTTGGTACTGGTACCATCAGTGACCAAATTTCCTTGTGTCTTTGTTACCCCCACCCCCACCCCCACCCGAATGATTCATAAATTTCTATGCTCTTTCCCAGTACAATGAGAAGATTATCTTCCAACTTGAATGGTCCCATGATCTGGCCAAGTTATCTAAGTGTTTCAGCCACACTCATATATTCATCTTGGCAACAATACATAAGTGGTTTGCCATTGCGTTTTGGCTTCCTTAATGCTTGCCGAATGATTTCCCTTTTCAGAGCCCTAGAAATGTATCTTTTGATTGTGATGTATAAAGAAAATCAGATATTGGACAGCATTCGGGGGGGGGGGGCAAGGTGAGCCCTTGGCAAACCTCCAAGAGCTCCTTTATGTTTTTACTGTAATAAACACTCACTGACTTCTTGAAATCAAAAGTCAGCTCCTACCTGTAGAATAGACAAGGACCTAAGGCAAAATGGATTTCTGGATTGGTATTTTCTTTCTACCTAAGTTTCTGTAGAAGTATTCTTAAAGAGTCAATGAAGAGTCATGTGGGTCTTCTTCCTGATTTTACTTTGCTAATATTGAGAGTTTGAAACTTAGGGAGAACTCCTGTCTCTAACTTAAAATAAACCCCATCCATAAACAGCTTTAGCTCCTCATCTATTAGAATTAAAGAGTCCCCTTCAAATCAAGCTTCGCTCCTGGCAGCTTCATGCAATTTTTTGTCAACCGTACAGAAATTATTTGCCATTGCTTCTCCTCGCTCTTCCCTCCCCCCGCCCCCCAACATGCTGACATTCTATTTGGAATATTTGTTTCATGGATCCAGCCAAAGCTGTATTTTTATGGAAGAAAAATGAACATAGGCTAACCTCTATTTTAATGTAGAGGGTCATAATTTGCATCATGTTCCAGTTGTAAGTGGTAAACATTTCTATTTGGTAAGCCCCAGCATATGTTTGCTAATGGATTTTGTTGGAGATACTGTTTGAGAAAGCTGTTACTGCCCTCTAGTGGAAGACTATGTTATTTATGAACAAATTTCCTTCCTTCCTTCCTTCCTTCCTTCCTTCCTTCCTTCCTTCCTTCCTTCCTTCCTTCCTTCCTTTCTTTCTTTTTTTATTTCTTTCTTTCTTTCTTTCTTTCTTTCTTTCTTTCTTTCTTTCTTTCTTTCTTTCTTTCTTTCTTTCTTTTAGCAGAATCAGTTTGCCTAGTTGGAGACAATTGACAAAAGAGGGAATCAAGTCAGGGTGATGAGTAATATGAATAATATAATATATTGCTGAAAAAAAAGAGGATGAAAAGAGGGGAGTGGTTTACTTTGAATATGCATTCAATTTGCATATGCATATTTATATATGAGTTCTACAATAAAATAATTATTTTTTAATATTTTTGTATAGTTATTTTATTAAAGATTACAATTGTGACAGTAAAAACTAATACCAGAAAAAGAATAAAAAGAAAAAATAGAAGGTACAGGAATAAAGGAAAAAAGGAAAAAAGAGAAGGAGAAATAGAAAAGAAAAAAGAAAAATAAGAATGTAGTAAAGAAAAAGAAAAGAAATATATAAAGAAATGACTTCCCCCTTCAACACAAGTATAAACAATTTTAGTAACTTATCACCTTCTCTTAAAATACAACAAATGATCTCTACTTCCCATATCCTATCTCTTATTTATAAACAAATCCTTAAAGCTTCATCATTTCAGTCCTGATGTCAGCAAAAGTCCATTAAGGGTTACCAGAGATAACAATGCGTTTATTTTAACCTTGATCAAATAAACCAACTTTATATTCCCTTCTTTTACTTTTAACAATCTTAATCTTTAGTCCATTCAAATAATGTCATAGAACTTGATTTCTTTTCATTTTTTCTTTGTCCCTTCTCAATTCTTCAAAGCTTTAACAAGCTTCTTTTGTAAATACAGTATAGGAAAATGATCCAGCTCACTCTCTTAGTTTATTATTTCTATATCCCTTTTAATGATTAAGACATCAGCTGGTTTCTTTTGTAAGTCCAGTGTAACATCTTTTTCCATGTAATTCTTGTAGCCTGTCATTTTTAAATCCACTTTCAGATCAGTCTCAGTCTTGTCTGGTAAAACATGTTCCTCTTCCATAACATCTTTAACACAGTCTATCTACAGAGGCAGAAAATCTTAAAATTAACTTCTGGGTCCATTGTTCAAAAATATCCTTCAATATCTCCAATGTTAAAATATTTTGCTTAATTCTGTATTTGTAAGTCCAGTATGAATGTTCTTTAATTGTAATCTTTAGTTCCTTCTAGTTCCCTCAAGTGTCCAATTTTTAAAGTCTTATCTCATTAAAAAAAAAAATTTAAAACAAAAGCATTCCTAAGGAAAAGATTCTTTATAATTAATTCCAAAATCTTATTTCAAATCAATCCGAAATTTCAAGTTAATCAAATTAATCTGGACCCTTAGTCCATTTGTAATTTTCTAAAATCAAAGTTTTAATAACCCTTTTGCTGTTTACTCAAAAAAAAAAAAATTAAACCTTTCAACTTGTATTTAAAACTTTTTTCATTAAGGATTGAAGGAAACCCACCCAGTGCTATAAAACCTGTTGATCCAAAGGTTCCTAATAGCTGAAAAGCAGTTAACAAACAATTTCTGAAAGTGATTAGAAAAAGAAGTATCCAAACCCAGTGTCCTTTTGAAGGCACCGATTGTGGTTTGAACAAGATGGCTATTCCCTCATCTCCCAAAGCTCTAAATCTGCCAGAGACCACTGTCTTGTGGTCTCCTCATGAGAAGCAACTGCATGGAGTACTTGTGGGTGATCTCAAGTCCTCTCCTTATCTGGAGAGAAATTACAGAGAGCCAGTCTACTCGCCAGCTTTTCATTCCACTGTGGTTGTCGGCTCTGCTTTTAGTGGAGCCATCTTCAATCTACCATTTTTTCCCCGGGGGGGGGGGAATCTATAATAAAATAATTATAAAGAGGAAAAATAAAAACCTACATCTTACCAGAGGAGAAAAAGACTGATCAAGTAAGCTATGTGCCTGCTAAGATCCAGATGCTAACTAGTGCTAGGTAACAGCACAACAGCTCGTTTGCCTTCCTAGAGAAGGAAGACCTCATTCCTTTGATGATGTCCCAGATGTCACTAGCTAAGTCACTCTGTCTATTCACTGAATCCAGCCTTTCCTATTCTTCAAATATTCTCAGCTGACAGCTGACTGACAGAGAGGTCTATCCCTTCCATAGGTACTGCTCTGTACTTCCAAACCAGCTGAGAGAACCTAAACTTTTGACCCATTTAAATCAGTTCTAATAGTTAAAATCAAAATAATTTACAAAGCCACTCACTTTCCAGAGCAGATAGTCATTTGATAAAGAGTACTCATATTCTGTTGAATGATCAGATTCTGACTTCCTTAATAATATTCCTGACTCCCACGCTGGTTTTTCCTTGGACTGTAAAGCAATAAAATAAATATTCCTGACCTCATTATTTTTCTCTTTATATAATTCCTTTAAGCGTTTAATATTTTATGTTATTAGACATTGTGAAAAATACATGGTTTCCTCATTAACTGCAAATGCCCATAAGTGAAGAAATTGTGCTTATATTTTGAATATGTATCAAACATAATGTCATTTGATGTACTGTTCGTTTGGGACTGAAAAGTCTTCAGATAGAAAAATAATAATCAGAACATGTTAAAAGTATCCCAAAACAAATGAAAGACCAAACTTTTGAAAGCCAGGACGAATAAGAAGTTTTCCTTGTCATTGAAAATAGTGAAGCTTCTAAAAATCTAGGAGAAGTGCCACTAAATGATCTTTGGATATTGCCCAAGACAATCGAGCATCCAAAAATACTTTATTAGCATGGCTTCATTAGTATATCTTAAATCTGGAGAGAGGATCAAAAGAGAGAAGGCATTACCAAAGATAACCAAAACATAGAATATTCAGAGCTATAAAATGTCAAAGCAACATCCCCAATTAATTAACTAAAAAACTAAGTAACATAAATTGAGAATCACCAGTTAGAAGTGTTAGGATTGTCATCAAGGACATTTCCAGACCTAAAACCAGAACCAGTCTTATATCTTTCTATAGGAGACACAGTTGGTGAATCATCTAGAATGCCTAAAAAACACTCATTTTATTTGTGGAGGTAAGTAGAAAGAATAAAATACCAAGACATCATATCTCATTCATTGAGACATGAAGAAGAAAATTAATCCTCCTGTTGCTGGCAAGTTAAGTTATGACAGAACTAGAAATAAACAAAGAGAAGAAAATTTAGCAAAATGCTATCACTTTTCTCAACAAAATAATTTACCTGGAATTTTTTATTCTGAATGGAATAAGTGTATTCTCTTCTTTGCCTTTAGATGTCTCTGTTCTACTTCAAAAAGACGAGTATTCTCTCTTCCTCAAATCTATACTGAACCTTCTTAAATAGAAGCTTTTATTTAGTTTTGGAATGCACTGACAAATAGATTGTGCTAATATGTTGTATATATATAGGCACAAAGGAAGTTTAATCTTCACTTTGGTCATTAGCTTCATTTTCACCTCAGTAAGACCAGATTAAAGAAACAGTAGAATCAAGGAATGTAGATTTGAGTTTCCAAACCAGAACTAATTGAGTAAAATAAAAATCTAGTGCCTATGTAACTGTTATGAGCATAAAGATGGGAGAATATATACAGTCCTTGGATAAACTGAGTGAATGATTTGATTTTATTTGTTCAAAGTCGCTTTTGTAATTATACATGATTTATTTGAGATAATAGCCAAATCATAACTTGTATATGAATGATCCCATGTTTCTCTTTTGGTTTTTCTCCCATTGCAATAGTCATGTAACTCCTAGCCAACTTTGAAACTGCTCCTTATGACAACTTACCAATATACCCTCCATTAATTATAATTCCCAAATCCAAACTGAAATAATTTAGCAATGGTATGAAACAAAGCAAAACCATCATTTTCAAGAAGCATCTGAAGATTATCCAGGCTTTTATCTTCAGAAAATTATAGCTATACTCGGTTAGCCATGTAGGCCTATGAAGATATACAGATTAAGTTTTTAGGAGTCCCCATAGTGAAATAATTATGGCTATTTCCTTTTTTAACACATTGCAGATGGATCTCTGAATTCCCTGACACATACCATTTCTTTAAGTTATCAGACAGTCATCTCAGGATCTGTTCTATTCGTTTTGAAATATTAAATAGTTGATACTCAATTAAAACTATTGATCTGAAAAATTGGTTAACTTCTTTTCCTTCTTTCAGTAGTGTGAGGTTCATGTAAACACTAAGAACAGCTTCATTAGACAAAGAAAATCAGGATTTTTATGAAGAGAATCATTCATGTGTGATGAAGACCTCTGATCTTTGAAGCTGCTGGTATTTTAAGCAATACTTCCATTCTGTTTTTCACTGCTCAGACCTCACCCCAAGTATGATGTTCTTCCATAACATCTTTAAACACATACTGCTAATTTATATTGGATTATTTGTATCATTTTGTGTGTCATTCTCAATAACTAAAAGTGTTCAGAAGAATAGGCTGTTCCATGCCAATGTCAGCCTTACTAGGTAGACCAGACAGGAAACATGACCAGATGAGCTAATTCTACTTCATTGTAAGGCTCCATTAACAGAACCCTGCAAGTCTGAAAGTACAATTCTTCCCTGTCTCCTTTACAGCTGGAGAATCAGGGAGGATGTCTTCTGAGCTTCTTGCCCCACCCGCCATCCAGCCACAGACTATGATGTCTCTTATCTGACTGTGTCCTACACAGCGTCTTTGGGCCGAGTCTCCCAAGGTCTTTCCCACATACCGTTATAGTCAGTAAGTAGGTTTTCATGCATAAAATACTGCTGATGAAAATGACAAAATCGTATTTGCCTTGAAAGCACAGAATATTTAAAATCCTTAGCTCTTTATTCACACATTTTTAAGCCAGTGTGTCTAAAAACAATTAAGAGAAGCTTCAAAAACTGCTCTTACTAATATGGACTTATCCACACTGCCTGGATGCCCTGTCACCAGAATGACCTAAAAAGTGTTTTTGGAGAGCAGGAATGGATGACATTGCTCTGTACTTGAATCCTTCCCACCGCAAATGGGATTCTGAGGTATCTTCCTGGTGCAGTTTTCAAGCAGTCTTTCCCCCTTATGTCACCTCAGTCCCTTCTTCCCATCTTAGCTGGTGCACTTGACTTCATTACAAGCTAACTCCTGCAGTTTACTGACTACTTTGTAGAGGCAGGAACAGGGCCCTGTTGCAGATCGGAACTAAGCTACTGATTCTGGGTTGCAAGAATCCAGATCACTAGACTTGTAGCTTGCTGCCATCTCTGGGGATACCCTGGTCAGTACCTACTGAGGCTGCCTGCCACATTCATCCAGAGCCCATTCACCTCTGTCTGCCATTCCACCCCACCCTTGGGCTGCCCAATGCAAATGCCTAGGTTCCTTAGTGGGTGCATAGCAGCCATGCAGCAAATCAGAACCAGGTACATTTTTGTTTGATGGTTGGTCGGTTTAAAATTAAAGGCTGAACTGACCAAGACCCCTATGCCTGCAGGACCCAAAGTGGCCACTATCGCTGCCTTTATTCTAATGTATACCATTGCTCAAAGGTAAAGGTGGAGAATTGTCTACATCAGTTTGCTTTGATTCAGTTATCATGGCAGACTATTATGGTTGATTGTACAGTCAGCCAGATGTTTAGACTGGATTTGGCATTTTTATCCACCCATCAAGTCCTTCCCAAGGACCTAGGATAGGCAGCTGTTGTTGTTTGATGGTGTTAAAGATATCGTCACAGGATATAAGTAAAGCTGCCTTTTGCAATTGACTGAGGGTGATTTTGTCAATGCCGATGGTGTTCAAGTGGTACTCCAGATGTTTTGGGATTGCGCCCAAGGCATCTGTTGCTATTGGTGCTATCTTTGCTTTCTTTTGCCATAGTCATTCTACTTCTATTTGTAGGTCTTTATATGTTGTGATTTTCTCCAGTTCTTTCTCTTCTATTCTGCTGTCTCCAGGTATTGAAATGTCCACTATCCAGACTTTTTTGTCTTTCTTATCAACAGTTGTTAAGTCTGGGATATTGTGTGGCAGGTGCTTGTCTGTTTGAATTCTGAAGTCCCAGAGCATTTTAGCTTCTTCATTTTCTATTACTTGGTCTGTTTTGTGGTCCCACCGGTTCTTGCTTGCAGGCAAACGGTATTTCTTGCAGATATTCCAATGCACCATTGTGGCTACTTGGTCATGCTGTTGTTTGTAGTCAGTCTGTGCGATCTTCTTGCAGCAGCCAACTAGGCAGTCCACTGTTTCTGCAGCTTCTGTGCAGAGGCAGCATTTCCTGTCTGTTGCTATCCTCTCAATTCTGGCTTTATATGCATTTGTTCTTAAAGCTTGGTCTTGTGCAGCCAGAATTTGTCTCTATCTCTTTGTCTCTTTCTTCAATTTTCCTGCTCTTAGCCATTGCCAGGTCTTGTTATCTGCTTTGTCTGCTAGTTTGTGTGTGTGTGTGTGTGTGTACTAGCCATGTAATACTTTGCCGTGCCATGCCTCTTTTCTGTTCTTCATCTGGTCTTTCTTATATGCCAGTTTGGTTTCTCTGGTATTCAGTAAGCCTTCATGGTGTACTACTACGACGACAACGACAGCAACGACGACGACGACGATGATGATGATGATGATGATGATGATGATGATGATGTTTTTATCCCACCTTGATGTACTGGGGATTAAATTTAGCTGATCTTCTCCGTTAAAATTGGATGGCTGTCTGATTATAAGGCATGGGATAGTAACAATCATGCCTGCACAATATCCCAGTCCTTGGGATTGGAGATTCTGAGTTGAATCCCTTCTTTTTGGACCTAATGGCCCTACGTTGGGCCAGTTCAATATGTCAGACCTGTGTCACATAGGTGAAAAACATATTTTTGGGAGATCAGTATAATATCCTCTGAAGAAGCAGGTCCAAATTTAGACCTCACCCCATTTCCCTTACATTTCCATCCACACCTCCATGATCTTATTTTCTCATACCTTTTAAACTCTTAATGCTGTGAATGTTATTTTTAATTCAGGTGGTAGTAGAAAGCAAGTAAGAATGCAAGATATGTTAACTTTCTTTTTGAATTTAAGCATTACATAATTCTTGATCCTGAAAAGTAACTGAACTCTCAAAATATTTTTGACTTAAACCACATACTCCAATAAACTGGTTCAAACCCAAGAACTGGGTGATTAGATTGAGGCACAATACCAAAACTGAAAAGGTACGGTAGCTCCATCCAGGAGACCAAACATATTGCATTCATACTCCCTTGGCATAGTTTTCCCTTTCTTATTTTCCCTCACCCTTCCTCCAGACAGGACAGGTAGCCAGTTCTCTCCGTCTTCCTTAATATAGATGGGTAGAGTACAGACTGAATGATGTTGGCAAAAAAGCTTGAAAACAGTCAAATCCCATTGATCATGAACTAAATCTTCATGAGTTAGTAGAGATTGAAAAGGTCCTGGCATGACCTTCATAGTTTGATTCCAAGTCTTCCCATTCTTTGATTAATTTATTAAATTAATAAATTAATTGGAAAACATAATGCCAATTGGTATAGACTTGTCTTCCCTAACTTAGCATACTGAGAACCTATATATAGACAGTGCCAGTCTGGGCAAGATCAAACTAGAATAATCCAATTTATAACAATACCTTTTGCAGTCATAGCGTTCATCAGCTATGGTTGATTTTTTTTTCTGATTGAAACAGAAATGAGGATGGAGCGACTACTGAACATTCCATAATTGATGGAGAAGCTCTCTCTAGACAGCTGAATTAGGTCCTGCAAGTTTTAGAATCTGCCCTACAGTAATTGAAGAGAGTGGACTGTGTATTGTATTTATTATTTAAAATTCTTTCAGAACAAATTAAGAAATCAGAACAGCTAGAATAAATGCAAACACTGATTTACATTTCCTTTAAAAAATAAAAATGCATACGTTGTGCATGAAAAGCTTCAATCATTTTTAGTTAAATGGAAAAGGTATATTATCTAGTTAGAAAGAAAGCAATCAAGCATCCATTTATCTGTTTTCTCTCTCTCTCATCCTTTCTAAATTAGGATGACAGTATTTATTTATGGTTAGATTTATGTCCCACCTTTTCCTCCATGTGCTCAAGGCAGCATACGTAGCATATCTCCTCCCTTTTTTCCACAACAACCCTATGAGGTAGCTTGAAAGAGTTTGTCTGGCCCAAAGCTGCCTAGTGAGCTCCCATGGCTGAGGATGAACTGAACTTTAGTCTTCCTAATCTTACTCCAACACCTTAACCACTAGACCACACTGGTGTAAAAATAAACCTTAAAGAGAAGTGTTCCGTTTCTCTTTCTCTCTCTCTCTCAATACATGTGGACTATTAAGGCTAGCTATGTATCTATTCTTGCTTATGTTCCAAAACTTCATTGGTTAGATCACTGTTTCACTGGGGAATGGCTGGCTGGAGAATTCTGGAAGTTGACGTCCACACATCTTCAAGTTGCTGAGGTTGAGAAACCCTGGGCTAGAGTGACTATTCCATTGGCTTGAAATTTTGCATAGGTTAGTAGAGAAGTGGAGTTGCAACTACTTGCTGTCCACTGCTCCTCTGTCAGACATACTGGGCCACAATCATGCATTTCTGCTTCTTTCTTTACCCTTCAGCAGACCAGTCAGATGCACTTAGATAAAATGAAGGCACTTAGCCATCTTCTTGTCCTGTAGGTTCTCCAGGAAGCATACCTGGCTTGCTTTGATAAAAACAAAACAACAACTATATCCTCCCCCCCCCCAATTTTGCCATGGATATTTGACATACGCACTCATCACACCCGTCAGATAGCCCTATCAGGTTATTTGGGGGACCACCTCTCCCTGAAGGAATCTGCCCACCCTACCAGATTAGTAGGTCCCTTCCCTGAAGTCTTGCCATCTAGTGGGACCTTGGAAGTGTGCCTTTTCTGTGGCTGCCCCTACCTTATGGATCACCCTTGCACCAGTGATCTGGCAGGCCCCCACCCTTTTAGCCTTTCAGAAGGCCATCAAGACCTAGATTTTTACCCAGGCAGTGCAGTAGAATGAGGATATCTGGAGCTGGTTGTGGAACATCTCAAGGGGATGATTTAGGTGCTGCAGTTGTTGTTGTTGTTTGAGTTTATGGTTTTATGGTTTATGATTTTATAGTTATTGATTTTATTGTTGTGAGCTGCCCAGAGTTGTGTTTATGATGGCCATACAAATCTTTTAAACAAGCAAATAAACAAACAAATAAATATTACCCCACCACCATTTTCCTGTAATGTGACTTTTCAGACCAGGGTTACACAGCTGAGTCCCATGGGCAATATGTTGCCTCCAAAACCACTCCCTCAATTGCTTCCAAATTCTATTTTTAATGTGATAAAGAGGGAAATACCTAGAAACAACTCCTTTTCACTGTGTCAATTTAATTAGATACAATTTTAAGAATATTTAAATGTGAAGTAACTTAAATGTAGCTTTTGTTTGGGGCTGCCCTACTTTTTCCTGACTTTTTAGAGATCCATTCATAGCCCACCTCTCCTCTGCCAACCAAGTGGAGCTCTCAGTTTGAGAACATTTGTGAAGAGACTGGTTTAGAGAATGGAATCTAAATGTATTTGCATATGTGCATTTTTTTGCTAGCAATCTCTGCTTTGAAGTGACAAAACAGGCATAACTGATGACAATGGAATGTTTTTCTGATTTTACACAGCAAGATTTGTCAAAGGGCTTCAGGCCCAAAGAGTAAGTATTTAAAATGAAATTGTTTTGTTCATAGCAAAAATATGCCGAACATAGCAGGAATCCATTTCATTTTCATGTACAACAATGATGACTCACAGAGACTTTGTCTTTCAATTGTCTTTTCATTGGTGCCTATGAAATGTTCCTTTTCATAAAGAATGCTTTTCCTTGAACCTGATTTCCTATGCCATCCATTTATATGCTTGATTATATGTTTGATTGGCTCCAAGGAATCTTCAGTGATAACTTCTCATTCCTATTCAGTCACCATGCCCTAGTCCTTTCTGGTC
The DNA here is from genome assembly GCF_059951505.1 of Python bivittatus. Lineage (NCBI taxonomy): Eukaryota > Metazoa > Chordata > Lepidosauria > Squamata > Pythonidae > Python > Python bivittatus. The sequence goes on along the minus strand of NW_028277113.1, from coordinate 25,444,945 downwards.
TCAGCTTACTCCAATATAGACAGGATTGGATTTTTAACACACAAAAGCTGTGTTATGAGCCTTAAACTAGACCAGTTAATTAGACATGTAGATGGATTCATCAGGAGAATAGCCATTCCACACATTTCAGACACCACATGGGCATTGCCACGCCCCCCAGCTGCAACACATAGAATGATTTGAATTTGATATTTTCCTCTGCTGTTCTAAACCTGAATTATCCAGAATGCTTTATGCTAACTCTTCCAAAGATAATCAGTTTGTATGAGTGTCAAGCTGACGTATTACAACAGAATTGTGGTAAAGGTACCTCAAATTACAAAACAATAGAAATAGCACTAATATTGGTGGGTCCTACATTGTTTGTAGGCAGATGTCATTGTCAGGAATGGCATCACTTTCTCCTTTGCACCTCACATCTTGTAAGGGTATAATTTAAATATTAATGTATACGAAGCTGAAGTACCTTTCTTACAGTGTGAAACATACATTAGCATGATGGGCTCCATGCTATAGGCACAGATAAGCAGCATGGATCCTTTGTGGGTTTTGGAATTTTCCTGTGGATTCTTATTTGCCTGGTTGATCAGCTGGGAAGAAAAAGAGAATATGAGTCTCCAAGTGGGCACATGTCCTGATCTAATTCACTAACCCTTCCACCTAATCATTCACCTGTAAATTTTTCCATGATCACCAGTGCAAGATAAGGAGTGTCTCTAATTCAAAACTCTGTAACTTCTTGTTTTGGAATTTCTAAAGCCTAATTCATCATTCCCATCTGGATATTTGAATAGTGTGCATTGACTGCCTCTCTTTTAACTTTCCTCCATCTATAATCATAAAATATCCTATTTACCTTATAAAACTTGTGTGGTATAATTGTTGAAGCTATTACACAGAGTTATTGGGGGGAAATGGATAAACATGCTATATATACCACATGAAGGAAGGCAATCTAAAATAAAGCAGGATATAAATCTATGTAATGAAGAGTAATATTCTTAATCATCAACAAGGATAGAATCCAAGTCATTACCATGGTGATGGACAATTTCAGTATGAAATACAGAACCATCAGACTTTCAAAGCTATCCTGAGACTGTGGCTGATGTGGGTCTTCCGGGCTGTGTGGCCGTGTTCTGGAAGTTTTGGTTCCTAACGTTTCGCCAGCATCTGTGACTGGCATCTTCAGAGGACAGGAGCACAGACAGGCACAGAGAGAACTGCTCCTGTCTGTGCTCCTGTCCTCTGAAGATGCCGGTCACAGATGCTGGTGAAACGTTAGGAACCAAAACTTCCAGAACACGGCCACACAGCCCGGAAGACCCACACCAGCCATCGTATGCTGCCCGTGAAAGCCTTCGACATATCCTGAGACTCCTTGAAATTTTCTGTCTTACACAAATTCTCTGAATTTACAGTTTTTGTGGAAATGTATCAATATTCTGAATTCTATCAAAATACATATAGTGAAAATTATAAATTATATTCCAGAATTTAGCTTAGCTCATTAGATGTTTTCCCTGGAACTGATCTAAGAAATGTCAATCTAATCTTGAGATTGCATTGTCCAATCTCCTTTCATTATGTTCTTCTTAAAATACCATTTTGTCCAAGTCTTCCACTGATTTCCCTTTCTGATCATTTTTCATTTGAGAACACTGACAAGGATTCCTAGCTGAAAATAAAATTCCCTTAGTGTTTGGAAACTATATCTATTATCTAGACAAATTTTATGAAGCAAAAGTTGATTTTTTGTCAGAACCATTTTACAAATGATTGGTAACTCTTAGTGTTTTCTTTCTTGTGTAAAAGTCCTTTGACTCTTCAGCTCAAATCAAAGGGTTTCACCTTTTAGAATTATCACTATAGAAATTGTCCAGCGAGAAGAGGAAAGAGAAAGACCCACTAAGGAACCCAGGTGGAAATAGAGCTCTACTAAAACAGACACCTCTCTAATGCTATTGATCAATATTGATAATCAGCCTTCTCCTCCCTGTTCATATTGCATGCATCCTTGAGCCTGTTCTAGGCAGGTCTTATGGGTCCTCAGAAGGAAAAGAGAGAGAAATAGACATCAGATGTGGAAACACTAGACTTGAAGTGAATGTAATTAATGTGCCATGTTATTATATCCTTGGGACTGGAAGAGGAGGTTGATCAACTTTCTCACCCTCTGTCTCTGTCTCTCCTTCCCTACAAATATCCCAGCAAAATATTTTTTTGGAACTAGTATTTGCATTTTAAGAGAATCTCCTATTGATAAGAAAGAGTATGGAATCCAATTTCCCAGTTCAGCTTCCCAAGGCTTCCCCTGGCATTAGTTTGCATAACAAACCAGCATACTTTAATTGAGAGTATGCATATAACACTACTTCTAGTTTTGCCCTAGGTTTATTTCTTTGGAACTTTCAAATATCAGCAGGCATGGATACAACATTCCATGTGGAACAGTACACCCTGGTACAATTCATCAGCTCTTTTTAAATTTCATTCTGGCACCAAGAAAATAGCAATACTCTTAACAATATAACTGAAATTAAAAAGAGGGAGCAATCTTGATCTCTTTGTTCTTTATTTAAAAAAAGATAGCTTTGTTGCTTTTTTCAGATGGTATGGCATTTAAAAAAGAAAACCTCTGTAATTGTGTTAGGTATATGTAAGAGCTATTTAAATGGAAATAAGAATGAAGATATTTGTTATCAGTTGCAAGCAACTATCTTCCTATTTAGAAACCATCTGGCTCCAGGGGAGAATATTGCATTTCCCAGGTATCCATAAGCAAAGGGAATGTCTTGTATCTGTTGAAATAAGACAGACACCTAGAACCATATGCTAGAGTTTATGCAATTAATATACTAAATTAGTTGGATCTTGACACATTTCAGCTAGGCTTTCCAAGAGGATGTAGTGTAAATTATTAAAAGCACGGTAGACTACTCAAATGAAGCAGTAAAACCTTTGTAAATATCAGTGTGTTATGTCATGTTTTTGAAGTCCTTGGTCCCATCAGGGATCTCTCATAAATGTGAATTCACACCGGCTTTCAAATGTTGAGTGCAGGGCCAGATTAAGGCCAACTGATGCCCTAAGCACAGCCCAACAATGGTGTCCCTTGGCCCTTCCACTGCTTAACTGACATGAAGACTCAGTAAGTGCTGAAAATGAAATAAGAGATGAAAATTCAGTTTTCTTCCAGACCATCCCCAGGCCAGATCACTATATTAAACTTTTCTGTTTTAAAAAGTTGTAAACTATATTCAACTTCTTAAAAATTATTTAACACTAAATAGCAGTAAGGAATATCTAATCAAATTATTTATAATAACTAGGGCAACAGAAAAAAATGCACGTTTTCAGAACTTTTTAATGCACTTTTAATGAAATTGTTATAAATTCAAAAATTTATTAAAATTATTTTTAATTATCCTCACAAAGTTATAAGATAAAATAAGATCTGATATTATTTCTACTGAAATTACGTGATCTTGATAGAATAGTTTTCAGTTCTGAAAATCCTTCAAACCAAACTTTTAAACTTTTGTAACTCACCATGCCAAGGAAAACATTTATTTCAAAATGCAGATTAAAGTTGAAGATGAAATATAAGGACAATTACTAAAGTAGAGTGTGGCACTGAAAGAGTTAAGGGCGTAATTGCTAGGGGAAAAAAGTCTAGGGGAGAAAACTCCCCTCCCAGCTTCACTTGGTTTCCTAAGCACATACAGTACTTATTTTGCTTAATGGTTAAAATAGGGCTGGTTGAGGGCTTGTGGGAGACAGAATATTGGCAAGCGTGATGATGACAGAATACTAAACAGATTATTTAAATTATCGATTTTGATTGACATGTTCTCAGAGGATGGAATACAATTGGAAACTTTAATTCTTCTGTTGCTCTTCTGGGCTGCTTAGCTAATGCTGTCTAAGAACACTCAATCTGTGAAAACCTATCATCCTGTCTACCTATATGCATCAAACCCAGCTTTGTCCTTCAAATCTTAGCATTCTAGATTGCATAACAAATATTTCTGAAGCAAAAGGGATTTTAAAAATAATTTCCAATATAGGAAAAAAATGATTTGTAAAAAATAATCACCGAGGCAGACAAACCAGGGATATACTGTATATGCTCAGCATCAAAGGGCTCTCTATTTAGATTTCCTTCTTTCCTTCTAATATTATTTATTTATTTATTTAGTAGACTTGTCCCCACCCATCTCCCCACAATGGGGGACTCTGGGCGGTTTACATCAAATTATTAATTTTAATATTAATTACCTTGTCATTGGATGGGCTACATCCCTTGACTTACCCAACTGTCATTTCACAGTTGTTCCATCCTTAGTCTCTTGCATACGTTAACTTCAGCTCCTTGGAAGAATGTGAATTAAGTTATGGAACTACACTTCAACGTCCAAAATAACCTCATACTTAATGAGTAAATCTGATGTAGAATTCAAGTCTAATTGGAAACCATTCTTGGATTATAGTTTACTCTATGGATTTGTACCACATCTTAAATGTGGGTTTTTCTATGTTCAGTGTTTACACTTCAGTTTTATAAGAAATTAGATTCCTATTGCTGACCTGATTTGTTATAGGTTATGCTTATATATCAATAGTGATTGATACTGTGTTAACTGATATTTTTAGTTTGTAGCTTAACTGCAACTTTTAGACTCTTCTTTAATAAATAATATAGTATATGTCATAACTATATAACTAAGGATATATTGAAAAACTAACCTCTGTGACATTTTAGACTCATGTTTACTTACATGTATTCCACTACTGTATTTTTTTTTATTCTTTTTTCTTTCACAGAGGGGGAAGAGGAGGAAGAGGAATAGTAGTAGACTGGGAAACAGTACAGAATCCTCAAATATAATAGTTTTATTGTTAAAACTTTTATAGAGTGGATGCCTGAATGAAATAGGATTTAGACTCTTCCACATATCAACAGCAGCAGTGTCTACTTTTAAAGTTGAGGAAATGAATATAATGCATTCCAGCAAAATACAAGAGTAGAACAAATTTAGGTCAAGTGCTAAGTTGGCACATAAATTTTAAAGAAGGGGTTGAATAAAGTAGAATCACTGGCTGCCCCCATTGTCCATTACATGCATGCCTTGATAAGAACTGGCTGCCTTATTCCTTATTATACTCAAGGAAGATAACATAAAAGACAGGAATTTAAAATCTATAGCAGAAAATAATCCAAAACAAAAAACTCTTGTAGAGGCATAAAGACATATGTTGTGTGTCTCTAAAGCACATTTCCACTCCAAGGTGAGAACATGTCTTAATGTATCATGGACAAAGGATGAACCCCCAATTTCAGTTAAAAGAATCCTAGCAAAATGTTTCCTCTTCTTCCTTACAGAGAGCCTCAGTAAACCTCTTGTGGAATTTTCCAATTTTAGTCTCCCTTTCTGTGGTTCAGGTAGGTAATTAGTTTATTAGATATGCTTCATTTATGCTGAGAAGCATACCATTTTCCTTGACACTGATATCATGGATGTTTTTGCTTTGTTTACTGAACTCTCTTAGGAATTGCTTGCTCAACTGCAGTCCAGCAAGGCAGAAGGGAAGACAGAAACATTTGTATCTCTCCCTTGATACTTACTTTTTCTTTTTGTTCTAATTATTAACGATAGTGGTTATACTGGCCAGGTGGCAGTGTCAGGATAGATAAAAATTCAAATCATCAGACCTTTCTTGTTGGGCCAGACACAAGATGCACTAACTCATAAGGCATCTAGATTTAATCAGCCAGAGCTGAGATGTCACTAGGGAGAGAATGGGGTGAGGTGTATTGTTGACCCTTGAACCTTGCAGTGGATCTAATTTTTCCTCCAATTTCAAGATTTCCAAGTACGGAAAGAACTTGGATACAAACCCACTCTCTCCCCTCTTTTAAGGGTTTATGAGGTCAGGATTTTCCAATGGAAAGTGGCAATGAGGTGGGAAGAATGAATCATTGCCAGATTCTACTGTTCAAATTTGGAACTCTGTGTCTGGAGCAAAGAGAATCAGAGCAATCCTATTGCCCTTTAAACATTCACATCAATGGGTTTGTAATACTTTTGAAAGAAACTTTAAACCATACCATTTTGCAGTTTTATTTTGAAAGAGGATAATATACAATTCTATTCTATCCCCTATTCGGTCTTTGTGTTATCCATGTTTTTTGTTTTGTTTTGACTGCTGTCTTGGTACCATTCTTAGAGAAGACTGAAAGCACATTAAAAAGCACTTTAAGCTTCCATACTGTGCGCTAATATGGATAAATGATTTTTAGAACAATAGTAGAGTTAAAAGACTCTTAAGTGCATTATTATGAGCTAATGGGTATGCTAATGTACATTTTAAAAAAATAAGTCTTTTTTGAAGTGCTATTGCTGAACATTGTTGTGCCTAATTGCTGTGTTGTAGTTAAAAAAAAAATAAAGCCAGAATTCCCCTATTCCTAATCATTGCCCATCGCCAAAATACTGTTTCAAAAGGTTTTATTTTATGAGGTTCAGCTCACCATTCAGTATTACTTGAAATGAATTTAAGAATACATTTAAGAAAAGCACATCTTAAGACAGACACTTTTTTTTTTTAAAAGAGGAGAATTAGATTATATTATCTACAGTCAAGAATAAAAAGAATCACAACAAAGAAAGTTCTGGATAAATATATTTACTTCTTAAAATGCAAAATTAGGAAAACAAACAGGTTGTTTGAAGAATTAGAATTTAGAAGAGAGAGGGGAGAGAAGAGGGCACTGTTTTACAAATTGCTGAGTTTCAAGTTCAAGAGAAAATCAGAACTGAAAGATATATCAACATGGATAAAATGAACAATCAGTACTGAAAGATATACACAAGAGGGCAATTTTCTTGAACAAAACACGCACATGGAGTTTCCATAGTATGGATGGTGGATCTGAGGTTATGTCACTTGACAAAATGTCATTCTGTGGGGTCTCCTCTGAAGTTTACGGATTATCAAGAAAACTTACCTTGGTAGCAGATGACAAATATATTATCACTCTAATTTCTGTTGTCGACAAACCTTGAAAACATTTTCAAGTATTTAGAATATAACACCAGTCATCATAAAAGCATATGGCAACCAGCTGGATGCTCTTATATAAAGCTGAAAAATCCATCCATGAGGGTCATGTCTATCCAACCAATGAAAGATGCTTTATTTCCAGATGAAGGCAAATTTGCAGAGAGTGTCACAGAGCACAGGAGTAAAGGATTTTCTCATCTCTCTAGAATAATTCCTCTCCTGAAAAGACCTGTTCATAGCTATAATGTTGTTCAGTTTGCAGGGTGGACAAAGAGGGAAATTCATAGCCCAAAGAGGAGGCACTTCTAGCCTGGTGGGCAGATTTCACAGGGCTTATGTAGACTGCTACACTGCACTGGTGTCTGAGGGTTGATTTGTTCCTTTACACTCTTCTGGTCAATTTTAGTCTGTCTCCATTCCAAATGCTACGTTCATGTCTGGGACCCTGCAGAGGGATTCATTTCCTACCATCCAGTAATTTCAGGGGATTACAATGCAGAAATCCATACCATCTTATCCCTGAAAAAGGGAATGCTACCATGAAAGGCCTTTCATATGACAATATAGTTCCTCTGAATGTTATTGAACAAAACCAGTAATGAACGGCATTGCAGCACTATCATACTGGTCACTCAAGAACATGATGTCTTTCCTTACTCAACAGTCAGAAGTATGACTTCATTATTTATTTCTTAGGTTTATATTTCATCTTTCTTCCAGGAGCTTATGGTGGGATCTCCACTTTATATCCACAAAACTCTGTAGAGTATGTAGAGTATGGCTTAAAGTGTGTGGGACCCAAAATTACCCATTGAATTTCCATAGTCAAGGATGGACTTGGACCTGGGTCTCCTCAGTTCTTGTGCAATACCTTAATAATTGAACACTTTTGCATCTTTTGATTTTGTGTGTGGATTAGTGATAGCACAAGAGCCCTGTCTGATTCAGGACATGCTATGGGCAAAAGAAGTTCAAAGTTCATGGAGGAAGTTTTGTTGTGATAAATCATGGTCTTTCCAGTGTCTCCAAATGGACAATATGGCTTTTGGACATTGGTCTCTTACACTTTCTGGAACCTGTGTACAATGCACAACATCTGCCATATAGAAAAATGTCGTCAATCAAGACCAACATTAATATAAGGCAAGTGAGTGCTGTTCTCATAAAACAATATAAAGAAAAGTTAAGACTTTGGAAATGTCATTGTTGTTTTCAGTTGATATGTAGCTATTCTGTAATTTCTTGGGCATGAATAAAAAGCAATTAAGAGGTAATGAAAAGTAATGTTTATTACCTCCCCTCCCCATCTCTTTTAACTTTCATTTTCTGCAATATATACTTTCTGAACATTTTTTTAATGGTAACTGAATATATTTTTGTCTTTGGATAAAAGATGGCTAAAAGCTTTAGGAAATGGGCCTGTGAATCCTTTCAAGTCACTTGTCCTTCATTATGGCAGATGAAATTATTTGTGGCATGAAATACTTGCAATAGATGAAGTATGCCTATGATTCATCCACTATGTTTAATGCAATCATGTTTTCCAGAAGCCATGATACTGATAGAATTTTGGAGGAACTTTAATTACAGTTCACTGCACTCTGAAACAATACAAATTCATTAAAAACAAACAAACCTATTTGGCATACAAATATGGATGTTATTAGTTACCACACTTAGTCCGTGGCTTAATTTTAAGACCTGAATTATTTCTCTTATTTCTATCAAATGATATTATCCCTACATCTTTCAAGCCTTTGACTAAACACTAGAACTCTTTTTAAATGAGTGGAAAAAGCTTCATCTACTTGTAAAAACAAAAACAAAAAACAATGCAAGCACAGAAGCAGGAAGCATGAAAGAAAAGTTATCAACTGTACTGAAAACCTGGTTTCTAGAGAATTGAACACACTTGTGGCATAGCACATTCTGTTCTCTGCATGGCTCATCTGCTGATCACCAATATCTGATGCTGGAAGATCATTTGAAAAGATTAAAAAACAATTATTCTTTGCTGAAGACATGAGATCAAGGAGATACTGTTGTAATTGCATTTCAAGAATACTTGTGATAATGTATGGGGCATAGAAAAGTAATGGATACATGAACCCAACACAGAACAGCCCTCTGTTTTTGCTGGTGAATATTTTAGAGGGCAAAAAGGCCTTCTGGAAAGCTTGTCATATTTATGGTTCACAGCCATATTCAATTCTTCCTGGCACTCTTCCGGTACTCAGTGGCAGTATGTGGCCCAGCCAACAAATGAGTTCATAATCAGTGAGAATTGGGACATGTAGCATTGGCACTGAGGATAAAGCATTGTACTGTATAGGTTGTATAAAGTTTTGCAATGTAGAGTATGCATCTAATATTCTGTCTTCATGGGCTGCAATGCCACATTTATGCCATTGTTTCTTTTTGGCTGCTACGGTAACCTAGGTGCATAACTTGGCTAATGCCAAGTGAAAATCTGTATCTTCTATTATAAAATAAAAGCAACCAATTAAAAGTAATGGGAAAAAAATCCTTGGTCTTCATTTAATATGACCAAATCTAATTGCACAAACTAATACACAACCTGGAATTTAATTATCCTTTACTTTTTCACGCTTCTCCAACTGCTGTGATGTACATTGGGGGAAACAGAATACAAAAAAGACCTTAGGAGAATATATTTGTAAAAAGGGTAATATTCAGAGAAATTATGTACAGTAACATATACAATTTTTTTGTGTGGACTTTAAAAAATGCATACTGAGAAATGATATAGAACATAACACAAAAACATAAGTGAGCGAGTCTAGTTTGTCCTTCCCTTGAAACAAATATAAATATGGAACATATGAGAAAATCACCAAGAACCATTTTTGATACACGGAAGAATGAAGCCACTGCAACATGTAACAAATAGGCATCTATTACAAAAGGATTTATATCATCCTGATGGGTTGCACAGTCAAAATTCACCTTTAAACTGAATTTGGCTATGACTAACATTTAAGCTAAGTCAACAAGTTTGGATAATATTACTGCAATAAAACTAATTATTTTTAGTTTTATTAATTTCCTGACTCTTAAATACATTGGTCTTTATAAATCTGCTAACGGCAAACTCAGGCAGTCAAATGATTATTATTAAAACAAAAATAAGACTGCTGCTCCAAAACAAGAACATGCTTGGATAAAACTTCATCTTGTCTGAAATATCAAACATTGTTAACCATTTTTCTTCCTCTCTTCCAACATCATTCCGATGAACAGAGTATATTTAGCTGGGCTAACTGGATTTCCAAGCAGCTAAACAAGGTCATGATCATCAGGCTAATGCAGGCTAAGCCAGAGATTGTGGGTTTTAGTGCTCTTTCTAAACCACACAAAGGGGGAGTGAGTACTGAGAGATGGCTAAACCATTGCTTTTCCAGACATTTTTGCAGGTGGAATTGTAATGGCTAGACTGCAAGTTTAGTCATTTCAATCCACTCCCCTCTGCCTGTGCAAGCTTAAGGAAGAGTAAGTTATAACAGAGGGATATACCCACAGTCCTCCGTTGCAGGTCAGTATGGTTCTACTTCCAGCCAAGACTGGAAGCCAAGTGCCAAACCAGGACAATCCTAGTCAAACCAGAAGGTACGGTAAACAGGATTTCCAGTAGACTCCATGAGTCACAGAAAGTTCCATGGAAATGAGAAACAGAAAACTCAGATGGATGGGGAAAAACTGGCCTACTTGAGATACTATCCCTCAGGACATGACTGGTGGCTTTAATAGTATCCTGACTGTTGAAGTGGAAATTATGCTGGAGGTCCTTCTTATATTTTACAGATAGCTCATCTATTTTATGTGGTTTTAAGCAATGTCCAGCAGTTAGTTAACTATAGGAAGGCTTTTGTTTATACTTTCTGAATCTGAGATATTGTTGGCAATGTAAATGCATCGTAATGAAAACATGTTTTCTCCAGTTACATGAGATGATTTTTATGAAGATCCTCACATGAAGTCAAAGTTTTTGTAAACAATTCAGGTACCACAGGGTTCATTCATTGTCAAGTTAGCCCTCTCCACAAAAATTGCACAAATTTGCATGGGCGTGGATGAAACTACTTACCATACTTAACCATCTTCAGCTAAATTCTTTATTAGGCTATCCTGCAGTCCAGGAGATAAAGACTTTCTTTAAATAATTAAAGGATTGTCTCCCCCCACGCCCCCAAATCTGATTGTTGTGCCTTTGCAATGTTCTGAATGATGGAAAAGTTCCTCTGACTTTTGAGAAGCCGGAACGAATTAGAAAAACATTGATAAAATGAGTCTGATGTTTGTTCTTGTTACACTGAGAGCTTGGCTTATCAAATCTAATTTAAGGAAACTTCCCTTCACATTGTAGCCATTTTTCAAGACATGACATGACATGACATCAAAGAGTTAGATACTGTAATAAGGGAGGTTATACATTTTAAACACTGAATAGTAATCAACACTCCTATCGCATGTCATCAGAAATATAAAGTGTGCTTCAGAATTATTCCAAAATTTCTAATAGTTCCATAACTCCCCAGTTCATGATCTATGCAAAATTCAATCTAAATGGAAGTGAAATTGCTATTTAAAACAGAGATTTCTTTTCACTAGAAGCTCCAAAACTTAATTCAATATTACTGCTAATAGAATGTACATAAATACACACAAATGTAAAACAATCTATTCTTTCTTCTTCCAGGATAACTCCTACTCCATATTAACTGGAATCATATGTCATAGACTTTGAGATTAGTGCCAATGAATACCATGAGATTTGTTTCTGAATATATATATTTTAGAGTGATGTTGAATGTCTGTTCTTTGACGTCAATGAGGGAAACATTTTTTACTCAGATGCTTCATTTATAAAAGTAGTTACTCCAAAATACACTTTAAAAGTATACTGTCAGAGGTCATAGAAATTTACTTTAAAAAAATTACAAATATTAGGTAACTGCAATTAATCTATAATAATTTTCAACACTGGACTACATTTAGCAACCAACAATATTTGATAGTTTACCTTCAATTTTAATTAGAATCTGAGAGCTATTACCTATGAGTATGCACCTTTCAGAACCACAATAATTCTGAGATTTCAACAACTTTAAACTTAAATTATTGAGTTTTCAATATTTCAGATGAAATGTCAAATTGATGAAGTGAATGAAAAATGTTCTTTTGCAACATTTGGGATGGTTAAATATAAGTTTTAGCAAAATTGTTATTCAGCACTGAGATAAGGAAATAGAAATGTTCAGCAAATGACATATGAATTCTGTAATTCATAAGGAACCAGACTTAGGGTGTTTGATGTCACACATTATTCCTTGTGTAACCTATCAGACAGTACTGTGTGCATATTTCTTAAAACAAAGAAACAAGCATAGAAATTTCACGTTATTTGGTGTTTGGGGGAAATTAAAGATAAGTTCAGTATTTTATTCATACTTATTTCATTCCCTTCTAGATGACTATCAGAATTCCAGCTATTAAAAATGATTTTTCAATGTACACTTAGATGTGACCCCATGCATGTACTGTAAATCCATTTTGAATCCTTACTTAAGTGCTAGAGTAAATAAAAGACTACTACAAAACTCAGTGTAAGAAATTATTATACATTGTTTTATGTATCATTATATAAAAACTTACAATTAGCAAGCATATGACACAAAGAAATGGATTGGAATAGCAGTTAAGTATGAATGCATGCTTTTTACAATGAATCTCAAACATTTTTTTGCCGATTCAAATCTTCAGCAACATACATGCAGATCAGTTTCTCAGTGTGAAATTCTGCCACATCCTTAGATATGCATTCAACTAATACTTCTGTTGAAGTGGTTATGAATTCATAAATACCTGATATAATCATTTGTTCCTGAAAGTGGATAATTTTTCCTTGTAACAAAATAACAAAATAAATAGAAATAGAAAAGAAAAATTATGATTACAATAAGAAATGACAGTAATAAGGGTCTTATTGCCATTCATTAATTTTACTTATTATTGACTGATGTTGTTGTTGTTGTTTTTTTCATGAAACTGGAGTAGTTCATCAGAGTCCAGAGCATCTCTAGCTTGTAGTTCCAGAGCCGATACTTTCATAAGTCACTGTTGTATATTCAAAATCAGACCGGAACACACTATTCTCAAGCAGTCTACATAATGAAAACAATGTACATATAACAAGTTCAATGGAAAGAATCCTGCTTGACACAACATGTAAAATACCATAAGAAGGATATTAAAAAGATAGATGCCTTGAATTCAAACATGAAAAGAAATGTGATTTATTTGGAAGCTGGTTCTCTGGAAAAAGGATAGAAATTACTCACATGGGCCTTCTTTTGTACCTCAGGCCCAAAAGCTGAGGGCAGCAGCTTAAGACTGACTATCTGTCTGTCTGTCTGTCTGTCTGTCTGTCTGTCTGTCTGTCTCCATCCATCCATCCATCCATCCATCCATCCATCCATCCATCCATCCATCCATCCATCCATCCATTTCCCTATTGTCCATCTATCCATCCATAGACAGGGACTTAATGAGATACCTGGAGAAGATGGAGCAAAATGTTTTGTCCATTGGAAGGATTAGGATTCTTAAGGGTTTCAGCAGCAAAATTGCTAGTGATTGGTGGCATGACTTCCCCACAGGTTTTAGCAACCTGAGGGCAAAAAGAGATGTGAAGCTTATGGCACATATAGAATACCATTTCTGGTGATCAGAATTTGGACATAAGAACATTTATGGACACAGTAACTTAGAGAAATAGATGAACAGCAGAACATTGGACAGACTCATTGGCCAGGGGCAAGAACAATTTTTTAATGTGTGTGATTGTGTAAATATGTATACAATATATATAGACAAACATATACACATGCATGTTTAAAAACTAGAGCATATACATGCACACAATCTCTCTCTCTCTCTCTCTCTCTCTCTCCCTCTAAATAAAAGAAAGCTATAGCTTTAGCCACCACTATTAACTGGTATTCAAGTAAAATATATTTCGAATAAAAATAAATCACACACACACAAACTTAAATTCATCTGATGGAAATATGGAACTAGTGGGGCAAAAAAGTATTTAGTCAGCCACCAATTGTGCAAGTTCTCCCACTTAAAAAAATGAGAGAGGCCTGTAATTTTCATCATAGGTATACCTCAACTATGAGAGACAAAATGGGGGAAAAAAATCCAGAAAATCACATTGTCTGATTTTTAAAGAATTTATTTGCAAATCATGGTGGAAAATAAGTATTTGGTCAATATCAAAAGTTCATCTCAATACTTTGTTATATATCCTTTGTTGGCAATGACAGAGGTCAAACATTTTCTGTAAGTCTTCACAAGGTTTTCACACACTGTTGCTGGTATTTTGGCCCATTCCTCCATGCAGATCTCCTCTAGAGCAGTGATGTTTTGGGGCTGTCGCTGGGCAACACGGACTTTCAACTCCCTCCAAAGGGGTTCCTTTCCATGGGGTTGAGATCTGGAGACTGGCTAGGCCACTCCAGGACCTTGAAATGCTTCTTACGAAGCCATTCCTTCATTGCCCGGGTGGTGTGTTTGGGATCATTGTCATGCTGAAAGACCCAGCCACGTTTCATCTTCAATGCCCTTGCTGATGGAAGGAGGTGTTCACTCAAAATCTCACGATACATGGCCCCATTCATTCTTTCCTTTACACGGATCAGTCGTCCTGGTCCCTTTGCAGAAAAACAGCCCCAAAGCATGATGTTTCCACCCCCATGCTTCACAGTAGGTATGGTGTTCTTTGGATGCAACTCAGCATTCTCTCTCCTCCACACACGACGAGTTGAGTTTAGACCAAAACGTTCTACTTTGGTTTCATCTGACCATATGACATTCTCCCAATCCTCTTCTGGATCATCCAAATGCTCTCTAGCAAACTTCAGACGGGCCCAGACACGTACTGGCTTAAGCAGGGGGACACGTCTGGCACTGCAGGATTTGAGTCCCTGGCAGCATAGTGTGTTACTGATGGTAGCCTTTGTTACTTTGGTCCCAGCTCTCTGCAGGCCATTCACTAGGTCCCCCCGTGTGGTTCTGGGATTTTTGCTCACCGTTCTTGTGATCATTTTGACCCCACGGGGTGAGATCTTGCATGGAGCCCCAGATCAAGGGAGATTATCAGTGGTCTTGTATGTCTTCCATTTTCTAATTATTGCTCCCACAGTTGATTTCTTCACACCAAGCTGCTTGCCTATTGCAGATTCAGTCTTCCCAGCCTGGTGCAGGTCTACAGTTTTGTTTGTGGTGTCCTTCGACAGCTCTTTGGTCTTGGCCATAGTGGAGTTTGGAGTGTGACTGTTTGAGGTTGTGGACAGGTGTCTTTTATACTGATAACAAGGTCAAACAGGTGCCATTATTACAGGTAACAAGTGGAGGACAGAGGAGCCTCTTGAAGTAGTTACAGGTCTGTGAGAGCCAGACATCTTGCTTGTTTGTAGGTGACCAAATACTTATTTTCCACCATGATTTGCAAATAAATTCTTTAAAAATCAGACAATGTGATTTTCTGGATTTTTTTTCTCATTTTGTCTCTCATAGTTGAGGTATACCTATGATGAAAATTACAGGCCTCTCTCATCTTTTTAAATGGGAGAACTTGCACAATTGGTGGCTGACTAAATACTTTTTTGCCCCACTGTATCTTCAGGAAAGATCTCACAATGAACAGAAACACTAAAGTTAAACATTTTTTCATTTTGGCATGTATGAAACAATGGCTTTTGCCCCTTCCTTCCCCAAAATATGCCCCCTGGTGTATCTTACTGTTTAGTGATAAGCACAGTGTTAAACTTCACTTGATACACATAATTTGAAAATACCCACAAATTCTATGCTTACTCTGAAGTGTATGCTGATCTATATTTATTTTCAGTAATAGGGAAAACTTAGTGTTGTTCAACATGATAGAGTTCCCCTAAAAGCTGAAAATAATTGATTTTGTGGAGTTTCAGGTATGGTTTTGAACAGAAGGTCAGTATGCTAATTGTGAAAAGATTCAAAGAGAAAAATACACAGCTGTTCAAACCCTTCAGAACAAAAGTATTTCTTGCTAGCAAAATGAAAATGCAAGGTTATATAAATGGAACAAGCAAGTTATATTTTCACATGCCAACTGCTTCCTAAGCCATTTCCTGATATCATAAGTACTAACTGAAAACACAGTAAGATGTCTTCATATCATAATGTGACAATACATTTAAATGATATCAACCAAGCAGCCTGATTCACACAATGAGAAGTGGGATCAGTTCTGCTTTCACAGCAGACAAAAGACACTGGATGTTTTCCTGCTGGAACTCAGAAATTAATTTTCTGTACTTCCTTTATAGTTCATTACCCAAGTCAGACATTTGATTACAGAATCTTGTGTGTGATCTTGTTTCCTACATCTTTTCAACAGTCACTAAGTCATGCATTTAGAACAAAGATGTGAAACCTGAGCCCCTGGGCCATATGCACACTCCAAAACCTTGGGTATGGGCCAAAAAATGCCACCAACTTGTGCTTTGCAATGTGACAAAGGGCAAAATCATTACATTTATGGGGAAAAGGAATTTATAACTCTATTAATTTATTTTAATTTGATTAAATAAAATGAACTTTGTTTCTGAGCCAAAGATCTTGGACTATGGCCAAATATGGCTGGGTATTGTTGAGTGAGTACATTGCTACTCATAACACTCAAAATAAATATCTAACAAGGATAGCATGGAGAGTGGAGAAATGTGTAAAAGTTCTTGGATTTAAATGAGGAACAAGTTCAAATCCCTACTTCATGAAGATGGCCAATTGGCCTTAAGTAAAACCAGTTTCAGCTACCTCACTGAATTGTGCAGATAAATAGGAAATCCTCTGCATATTAATTCAACTTCCCTAAATTAAGTGTGGGGTGAAGTATGCGGCATACATAGATCTAAAAGTTGGGTTCTCTATTTTCATATAGTGTGTATCAGGCTGGAACACTTTAAATATTGGATTTTAAAAGAATAAAAATAAAAGTGAATGGTCATGCCAAGCATCTGCTTAAAAATCAAGCTTAAAATGCAGGATAATATTTTGCAGGATGTTAAAATGGAATTGAGGAAAGTGATTGAATAAGCTGTATGCATTATTGAAATTACAGCAAACCTTTACATATTCTTTTAAACTCTTTGTATGCTCAAAGCATAGCAACATTTTTAACGTAACAAGCCAAAACACACAACCACACAAAACAAATTATAAAAAGATCTGAGACTTTTTCAAAGAAAATAAATGGAATGCAGGGATGGTGAATCAGGAACAATATATTCGTTCACTTACCTTCAGCTGTCGCTTACACCCTAGTTGTGTTGTACTCAGATTCATGTTTGTTTAGAGACCCAATGAGGCAGAACCTGGAATGTTATGGCTATTTCATTCAACATAATAATGTTTGCATAGGAAAAAAAAAGAAATATATGCATATACATTCTTTATTGAAGCATATCTAAAGAATCAGGCCACACTGATTTAAGATACTTAAAACTGGCAGGCTGGTAGGCAAAAATAAAGCTCTTACTGTCACTATCTACCCTCTAAAATTAGTCCACCGATATGGCCTTTGAGTGACTAATTGACAAAGCGCTTTGAGAGTCTGGGATAGGGGTGTTTGCAGTGGGGAGGGTGTGTGTCAAGCAATGCATATAAAAAAAGGATGGGGCTCCAATCACATGATTGTATCCACCAATGTAACTTTTTCATCCCCCCTGCGGACACCCCAGGTTTGGGTAGCTTTTGTGTAGATTATGGAAGAGGTTGAACACATGAACATAAGGACACAAAGAGTAATAAAATACATGTGTGAAACCCGAACCTATCAAAATGTTTCTGGCGGTTCCCAAATACGTTGCATGTAAATATTTTTCACTTCATGTTTACTTACAATCTTTTAAGCATTCTTATTAACAAGCATGCAGGGTGCATTTCACAGCAAAAAGTCCCCATAATTTTCTTTGAAACAGAAATCCTGCTAAATTTGATTTAGAAAGGTTCTGCTCTGCTACATTTTTTTTTTCATAAGCAAATCTAAGAGAGTATCAAGTTAAAGCATAAACATTATCCCCTAGTCTAAATGGCAAATAAATAAGACAAGTAATGATAGATCAACTGCAGAAATCACCATGTAATATTTCAAAATATTGTATTTTGCCATATAGAAAACAATGATCAATGGAAAAAAGAGGAAGGGATTTTCTCATTGATTTATCCCTCATAAAGCTCAGGTTTTCTACGATTTGGAAGGACAAAATATTACATTCAAGCTCTGTTAGAACTATACATGTGCTGATTTTTCAAAGAAAACTGCCCCTAATTTAGTCAAAAGTGTCTTTGGTAGGTAACGTGTATTTGCCCTTTCTTATATTTTTCTACTGAATGCAATTAAAATAATAAAACACCACACCACCACCCCTGAAAATAGAATAAAGAGGCAACTTTTGATGATGGAACAGTACAGGGAAGTTTAAAAACAAAAAACCAAACTAGACAGGATGCTGGATATTTGCAATTAGAATCTTCCACTAAGTATATATATACATATAAAACCCCACTTACTTATAATCAATAATCTTCTTTAGCTGCTTTAAAAATTAGCGAAGCCTCTCTAGGAATAGCTTGTTTAACCCTTTCCTTCTTTGACCTTTTCCTGCTATAAATCTCTCCACACAGTTAGCTCTGAGTGAGTACATGTGTGGGGAAAGGGTGAGGGCTAAAATTACTTTAGAGTCTAGATTATCAAACAGTCAAAGAAGGGAAAGTTTAAACTTCACTATTTCTTGATTTTCAAAGCCAGAGAACAAGGGTGGTACCATAATGGATTCTAGAGTCCCGTCTACCTTATGCCAAACAGGAGGAGACTGTAAATAGAAAGAACGTATTTTCATCTGGTTTTGGAAGCTCTGCAAAAAAATTGCCAGAGAAAACTATCATGGATTGGATTGGATAAGAACTTCCAGTAAATGCCCAGAAATATAAATAAGGTTTTCCAGAACAATTTTGGATTCTTGGCAAGCAGTATCACTGTTGTGGCTATTTTCATGGGATGGTACTAAAAGGACCTTCTCCTCCTCCACCTCCCCCCCGCCCAAAAAAACTTTAGAATGAATACCATGCATAAATGCATCCTGGAAAAAGAAGAATGAGAGTTCATAAACAATGGTTGGGCTGTAAATGGGTATGCATATTTAAATAAATAAATAAATAAATAAATAAATAAATAAATAAATAAATAAATAATAGTTGAACCCAGTCTTCACTCAAAAGTCTTCATCAAAAATCTATTGATACTGACCGCTGAACAGCTTTATCATGTCTGGACAGCCTGTGACTCGTGGTCGGTACCTCTTCAATTTCATCTATCTCACACACATCTGCAGCGTCTTGTGAGTAGCTATGCTTCATGACAAGGATGTTTCTTCTGTTCACAGGCTGGATGAGGGGCTTTGCAGGCTGGGGTTGAATTTCTGTCAAGATAGGTGTATCTCTTGTGCTAAGATTACTATGGCTGCCCTTAGTGCTAGATAACTGTGATCCACAGTGGTGGTCATGAATGCATTTTGAAGATGATCTACGCAGTTTATGATAATTTTCAAAGTCATCTGCAAGATCTGCAAGGTCCACTGTAGCTCCTGTCCCTCTAAGAGTACATAACTCATAGTGAGGAGGCTCGAACACCTCTTGGAATACTGTTTGATCAAAGTCTGCTTTCCTCTGGACAAATTTTTTACGAGGCTGTTTGATCTGTACTATAACAGAAATAATGATAAGGAGGATCACAATGCAAGAAGTCACCCCAATGATTGTCCCACTGGTATTTGTAAGCTGGTCCAACAGGCTGGCTTTTCTCTTTTCTGTGAGATGGGGAAGGGGAAAAAAAATAAAACAAAAAGTTAATGTCCATCTTTTTTTAATGACTTTTATTGTCACCATGATGATTCTGTCTCAATTTTCCCAAACTGGATGCTATCCAGATGTGCTGGAACTGCAAGTTCCAGTAAGTCCAATGGCCATGTACTGTACTTGGAAACTTTGAGAGTTATGTCCCAATACACCTGAAGACTATAAAACTGACATAAGAAAGAATAAGATATAAGAAATATATAAGATATAAGAATAAGATATAAGAAAGAATAAGAATTATAGGCAGGACAGTCATTTTGCTGACCAGAGATTGATTTCAATTCTCTGGAATTGCTCCAGCTTTATAAACCTCTGTAAACCAAATAGCTGGATATACAATTATTGCTATCTATCTTCTGACAATTATAATTTGCATTTCTGTAAAATACATATGAAGTATTTTAACACACACACACATATACAAAGATAGTAAAATCTCATTTTGTGCAACCTGATCAAAACTAAGATTTTTTTTTCTATTTGACCAAATCCTTGAAAGCGCAATGAGAGATTTTCCAAACTTCTCCATTATGGTGACATCACTCAAAGGAGATAGCTAGCTTTTTATCATGAATTCCCTAAAATAATAACCTGAATCTCAGAGTGAAAGGTTAATTTGTTATCTCTCCCCTAGGGATGTTCTTGGACTACAACATGCCAAGCATGATTGATCTCTGCAATCATCTAAAGTTATTCTGAGCTCCTACCAATCAATCCAGGTTGGATCAAACCTCACCCATGTCTTGTAAAATCAGATGTCTCAAATACATTGTTAAGAATGTTTTTATCTGTCTGGTCATTTTATCTTGCAAGGCAAAGGGATGATCTCATAAAAGAATAAAATCGTGACAAAATCAGCGTATCTCAACCTACCACATACATATTGTGCTTATGATATTAAGCTCCAGGAGGAAGGGTGCTGAGAAATAAATTATTGGATGTTATGGGATAACATCCTCCATCACACCTGCAGGCATGACTTTAGTTCAGAACCTCAAGCAGGTTGTGGGATACATGCCACTCTATTCCCCAAAAGTGGAAAATAGCCAATGGGCTCACAAGAAGTAGCAGGAGACTTCCACTGCTGAACCAGCACTGGGCTCCTGAGACATTCTTCTTTAATAGCACAGCTGAGCATGGCAGTCCAGTATATGTACTAATGCTAAGGATGGGCAAAGCTTCAGAAGGCTGCTTTGACCCAAGAAATCTTTAATCAAATCACCCCATCAAAGAAGATTGAATCAGGTAGTTGTGAAGCGCTTCATAGATTCAATGGCTTTCTCATAGCGTGTTACAAGCAATATGCAATGTAGCAACTTTACTTCCATATAGACAACATGGTGCTGAATAGTACCTGACACTGATAAGAATACCTAGTCATTGAGGATTCTCTCCTTGTTAAACTGATAACATTATCAGAGCTGTAGCATGCCTAACTTTGTTCTGGTGCTTCATTCACTTTGTCAACAATCAGATTCTTTAATTTTGCTCTTCCTTGAGGTAATTGAATGTTCTACTTCTAATTCTATTAACCAGCTGAGTGTTAATTCAGCTCTCAGTACTCCAAATAGGCACTTAGGGTTGAGCAATATGATATGTACCTTTGGTCAAACCATTTCACACTCTTGATCCTAGCCTTAGTTTTAAATTCTTCATGCTGGAATAGATTTAAGACTCTTGATAATCAATGATATGATTGGGATAAGTTTTAAAACTCATGATAACCTAGGTTCAGGTTAATAAAGATGCCATAATGCTTCTAATAATAGGAACGCAAGGCTAGAAAAGTCATTTTCTCTACACCAGTGTATTTCTCTGTGGCCATCTCTGAGGTATTGGCTCTCACTTTACCAGCCCGGTTCTTCTGACTCTGCTACTACAGCATATTGCCAGCAAGCCAAAATCCTGACACAACTGAATTATGCCCAGAAGAAAGCAAGGTGTGCTAGTAAGCCCCACCCAGCCTGGCATCTCACCAGATGTGAACTAGTTATGCCAACCATCATGACATCCCAGAAAGCCAATGAGCAATGGAAGCAAAACACCCCAACCCACAAGGACGTATTAACAGATGTTGTTCAGTGTCATACCAAGACTGGCATCTGAGAAACACAAGTGGAAAAATAAAATCTTAGATTTTACAGTTTTTGTCAGCTGGAATAGGACATTTTTTGCATTGGTGTAGTCCACACAATTTAGGCTGGATAATTTGGAGTCTCCTATACTGCCTGTCCTACCCTGTTCCTGCAACCTCTACTTTAAATCAAGTTCAGGGTTCATTCATTTCACATGAATATTGTGCAAAAACCTTGATGGTATCTCACTGAAACTTGGCAGGGTTAAAGTCATCTCAAGAATCTACCATCTTCATCCCATTCTATTCCAAAATGAAGCAGCTGCAGGTGAGGTGAAGTTTCCATAATATCTATGGACAAACCCTTTTTTTTAAAACTGACCCTGGAATCTGAAAGTAGATCAGATTGGTTTGCATGGATATCTTAAAGTACAAACTTAATTTGAATTATGCCTTCTTTGAAACTTGAATTTTCAATTTGAATTGAATCAAGATTAGCCTAACATTGATTTATGGAAGATTTAACATAAATACTTCCTTATCACTGATATTTATTGTTACTCAACCATGTTTTTTTTTTAAAGTGCTGCTGTTAGTTAACATTTATGTGTATCAGGAGAAAAAGCAAAAATTATTACAATATGATTTTAAAGAAGAAATATGTATTTCCTCCTGTACATTATCTATCTCATTTACTAAGATTCATTCCAAGGTTCATGAACATAAATCACTGCTCTAGATCCAAAGGATCATCTTCACAGGCTTGTTACAGCCTGTTTATTCCAGTAGCATAAATTTCACTTGGGATATTCCACTAGCCATATGATTATGATTACTATGCAGAACTGACTCTTAATACTGCCAAGATTTAGTCTAAAAGACATTTTGTCTACAAATTGGCATCAACCAGGCCAAACTGAATAGTTGCTTCATACTTTTTTGTAAGGCTAGATGTGAGAGTTGAAGTGGGTGAGACAGGAATAAGTGGTTCACAAGCCAAAAATGGTCCTTATGTAAATATATAACCACTTGGTTTAAGGCCGCTGAGCATTGCACCAAGCAATTTGCGGAGGAGGAAAGGTTGAAATCCTTGAGGATATAAAAATCATCTACATTTTTTTCATTGGCAGCAAGCAATCAACTGTTGTGAATGGCTTCATTCTTGTCTAATCTAGCTAAGCTATATTGAAGAGTTTTCAGCAAAGTCTAGCTGAGGAGTTGAGAGAAGCCATCTCAAGTAGATACCTCTCAGATGGAGGAAAAACAGATTGTTTGGGCACTAGCAGTAAAGTCCAAAAGGAGTGGTAGCCAAGAAAAGGCAGAGTGCAGAAATCTAAAAAAACCCTATGAATTTATCAGTGAGGGGCACTGTCTCATTTAGGAAGGTGTTTCAGTTTGGAGGACTTGATCCTCTAGCTACTGAAGAGGGGACTAGAGAATTTGATTTCATGGTGAAGGTATGTCCAGTCCCTGAAAAACAAAACTAGATAGGAACTATCTTTCCCAATCTGAAAAAATCTGTCCCTCCCCTTATGCAGCCTCTACAGACCCATGCAGGCATTATGAAACTGGAATGCTCGCTGAATATTATGGATAACCTCTCACTACTTCAACTAATGACATCAGCTTCCCTTCAGGCATTTGTGCATTCAAAATTAATGTCAACAGGAAGGAATGCTTCAGCTTCCAACTGAGCCAGAACCCAGCATCCCAGCTTACATGGAAGTCAATGCATACACAGCTACAGGTTCATAAACCTTTCTCCTGCTGAAGTTTGTGCTAAATTCATGCTGCAGGGAAGCCACCATATTTTAAAAGATGATGCACCATCATAAAAGTGTTCTGGTTTAAATAATGGTATGTTAGAATCATATGTGGTATATACTGAACAGAGACATTGAAGGCATCTGTTATATGCATACACCACCCACCCACCCACCCACAAAGTTGTATGGCAGTTTTCTACTATCTCACAGAAAGACATTTTTATAGGTGTGCATGCTTTCAACTCAAAGGATAGTTAGCTCTTTAAACCAAAAACTTCCTGACAAAGCTAAAGTTGTTTATTCACTTCCTGCTACAGACTTATTTCATTGTTTTATTGCTCATTGGATTGGATCAAGAGTCAATCTAGTTGAGGATCCAATTTACAGCTATGGCCAATCAGATGCTTTAATACATTTAACACATTTAACACTCTCATATGTCTTCAGCCTATAGTATGAGATGGGTGCTTCCTTCTGAATTCAGAAGTTCTATTAATGATCATCATAAGTAAGAATTAACTTCCCTACCTAGTTCATTTTAGAGTAACTATCCAGAAAACATAGGAAGTAATCAACTATTAGAAACGGGACCTTGCAAAAGCTAGGATTAAAACTCCAGCCTAGTGTCCCCCTCTCCAAAAATCTGGATCTTTTTGTTCATTTTTTATGATTGTATCCTTTAAAAAGAAACTTTTAAAAGAAACTTTTAAAAGAAAATACATTTGACAAAAATCAAAGACAATCAGTATGTTGATCCTTAAGCAATTTTTACTATTTAAATTAATACTTTTTAAGGGACAAGCCATTTACTGAAAAAAAATCAAGATTCATTAAACAACTTGAATCTAGGATAAATAAGGAATAATAAAACTATATTTTAATACTACTTGGGACTTTAGAGGGAGAAAGGTTGGGGTATATTATTATTTTGTTGTTGTTGTATTTTTACATTAACTTCATCCTGAAGGAAGATTGTGCACATATATATGCAGATTTATTTTTGCTAGATTTTTCTTTTGTGGATCTGTAAATGTTGTCAAAGATACATATTTATTTAAGAACAATGTATATCTTTGACAAATAAGAATATAGTATGTAATATGGATGGTCTTACATGGATTATTTTTTAAATATTTTAATAAAACACCTAATAATAGGAAACCACTTTTGCCTATCCAACACATGAGAGAATCTTACAATGGTTAAGTTTTCAATTGATGGCTGCAGTTACTGCATGAATAATATGATGGGTGAAATGGTCTGAGTCAGTGCTTGTGTTTAGTCAGGTGTGGATAAATATAATACAATACATGATAAATTATCTCACACATGAACAAGGATACCCTCATTATTATAGTTTCAATATATTCCTAGCAATGGAAGGTACCTTTTAGTTGAAAATTGAAGGCTTTCTGCACTGCTTGTGATCAAATCTTTGTGCAGTAAACTGAAATGGTAAAGGCTTTCTATCCATTCAAGTTACCTTGTGACACGATAACATATACCATAAAAATGTTTTCAATTTAAGAAAAGTAGCAAGCCTTAAAAGGCCAGGATATTTTCTTTTCCTTTCAGGAGGGATAAAATCAGTGTTTTGCCTATGGTTTAATTTATTTATTACTCAAAGGCCTGAGAGAGGGAAGAGAGATAATGCAACTCAAAGTGGACTGAGATAAATCATGTCTGTCAGTGTACTTAGCATATCTGAAAACACACCATAGAAAAAAGTAGGCAGCATGTGTGAAAATTAAAGCACATCCTTGAGAAAGTTCAGGACACATGCTGCAAGGGAATGAAGAAGAATGGGATAGCCTACCCCTCCTCACACACTTTTTTCTGATTCCCACAGGATGCTAAGCTTATAATACCTTTTTCAACAATAGAAAAAACAAAACAGCAAGGGGACATGAATTCTTGCCCTGGTGTAAAAAGGTAAAAGGTGATAAATTCTGTACTGATTTTAAAGAGTTAAAATGATCATTGAGAGTATGATCATTCAAACACACCCCTAATGTACTTTTAGGGCAAAGTAACATTCCATCTCTCCCACCTTACTTCAGCAGTTATTATTTAAGGTCTGTAGAAATTGTCAGTCTAATCTTTTCAATACCAAACTAGTGCAGTGAAAAGATACAGTGGTACCTCGGGATACGAACTTAATCCATTCCGTGACTCTGGGCGTATCCCGAGTTGGTCGTAACCCGACGCAAATTTCCCCATAGGGTTCAATGTAAATCTGGTTAACCCGTTCCGCCCTCCAAATTTGGTCGCACCCTGAAGCAAATTTTCCCATAAGGTTCAATGTAATTACCGATAATCCGTTCTGGCGTCCGCGGACCATGCGTCAGGGGCGGGAGAACGGCCGGGTGCAGCGCGGCGCGGCGGGAAAAAGGCCGGGCGCGGCGCGGTGGGAAAAAGGCCAGGCGCGGCACGGCGTGGCGGGAGAACAGCCGGGCACGGCGCGAGAACGGCCGGGCGCCGTGCAGCGGGAAAATGGCCGTGGGCCACGTGTCAGGGGCGGAAAAATGGCCGTACCCCGAGGCGGAGTTCGCACATCGAGGTAAATTTTTGCGGCCGGAGCTGGTCGTAACCCGAAAAGTTCATTAGTAGAGGCATTCGTATCCCGAGGTACCACTGTACTGTTAGGAGTTTATGGAGTTAGATGAGAGAAAGAATGGAGATTCTCTAAATTATTTTAGTATTGAGATAAGGTGTTTCTTACACCTTTACTCAAATACAGTGTAAAAGATTAAGCCATCCTATACATGTTGTAAAATGTTTGTCTTCATAAATCAAAGACCACGCCTGCTGGAGCCACTTGTGACGCCTGAATATTCAGTGACTTTGCCTGGTTTTGGATCTTTGCCTAGTTTGGGATTAATTTCTCTTCCTGCAAAAGAAGAGACACTTGCATTAGTCATTTCTCTTTTCGGTTACTAAATATGGGGATGCTCCTGAAGAATATTCAGAAACTACAACTGGTGCAGAATTTGGCAGGTCTTGTGCAATTAACCAACTGTATTACTCCATTTCATATTAAATCAACTTTCTTCTGAATTACTTCTGGGTTAGCATTCAAGATCTTGCTTGCTCTAATGCAATGTTTCTCAACCTTGCTGAGTTTAAGATGGGTGGACTTCAACTCCCAGAATTCCCCAGCCAGCATGGCTGGCTGGGGAATTCTGGGAGTTGACGTCCACCCACCCTAAACTTGCCAAGGTTGAGAAACACTGCTCTAATAGTTAGAAAAACCAAAAGGATATTCTGTCAAACAGTGTAAGAGGGAATTTCCATTGCCATAAAGTAAGTACACCTTTTAATACTAATAGCTGTGGAAGAGATCTACTACTGCTGAAGTGGAGAGAAATGACCTCTGAGAAGAAACTGCTTGCTTCTATGCCTTGTTTGTAGCTTTCTCAGAAGCATCTGACTGGCGAACAATGGAAAATAAATGCTGGGCAACATGAGTCTTAGTCAGATCCAAGTGGGTTTGTCTTTCCTATTACCTCTAATTCAGAACCTTAGCTCCTGTTCCTAAGTATTTTAGAGAGATTAATGAAGACAAAGTTCCCATAATGTAATGATAAGCAGGCAATAACATCCAGTAGTTACATTTCCTACACTGTGTAGTCTCGGTGCTAATTGGGAAAAGCAAAATCCATTTATTTCTATTAGAAGTAACCAACCTTCCTCCATTATGGGCAATACATCTATTTAAGATGTAATAGCTTCTTAAAAGGATTTTGCCTGCACTGTCCTCCATCATTCTCAGCACTGCTCAATCTTTCTGGAGAAGAATTCAGCCATTCTTCAAGATTTTAAGGAACATTTTTATTTTCAAAAGAACTCTTCCAAAAACTTACCATAAAAGCCATCCCTCTCAAATCTTCTCTAAATGCAACTAGTTACAGAGCTAATATATTTCAAAAACAATCCAGGGATCAGGATTCAGATCTCTTTAATGAGAAACATATCCTCTCCTCTTTGTATTGCACTTCCTAATTAAAATTAGTCGTAAGCTGATGATTGGCCACTTGTCATAGCATGCTAGGTTTTATTCAGCTTGATATCCCAGGGAGAGAGAGTGAGCTTTGAAATAAAATTAATTTTCAGAATAAATACTGATTGCCTCTGACTTGCTAGCAGGGATTCTTGCTCTCCATAACCCAGTAGCCTACAGTTCTTGATGGTGAAAATTAATTTTCTCTTATTTCATCTGTTTCATAAGGATGTAGAAACATTTTCAGGACCACTTTAAACAAGATGAAAGTAAAGAGTCAAGCACTGACTGGCAATTCTTCACTCATTAATTGCCCAAAGGAAACCAATGTGTTGAAAATGACAGTAAAGCTGCATAGTTATTCCAACTTCTGAACCACATGATTGTCCATTCCTGGTCCCTATCTATTTATTGAATCAAATATTTGAGTCAAATTCACAATCCTGCACATAAGGCATTTTATGCAGAATTCTGAGTGTGTAGGCCAGCCATAGTCTCTGGGTAGATACTTGTGGAGCAGAGCCAGCAAGCCATGTGAGACACTCAGATGGACCTGCTGCCCTTTTCATAACATTAATATTGAACAGCTAGATTCTAGCAATGGAAGAAAGCTATCTAATAGAACTGCCTCATCACAATCATTCAGGCATTTGAGGCTATCAAGTAATGGACAGTTTATTTGCATTTACAACAAAGAAAACATAAAATTGTAACTGTTTTTCTTGGAGATTATTTGCCGTTTTACAAACCCTCTGCGTTTGTTTGAATTACACTTCAATTTCTTCTGTTTGACTCATTGTGTTAGCTTTAAGTTAAGGCTAAGCATTTTGTAAGCTTTTTCTATTTCTTCCTAAATGAATGATGTCCTGTATTCTTTACCCCTCTCCAAAAAGCTTTCAAAGGCATAATGACCATGGAAGCTACTGCTTAAACAAATGATCCTTCTTATTCTTTATAATGAAGACAAATACAGATACAGAATATCTCTAAATCTAGAGAACTGTGGCAAAACAATTGTAATCAAACTCTGCTACAAAGCTTGAACTTGAACTCTGGATTTGGTTTCAATTCTTTACATTAGAAACCAATGAATTCTGGAAAATTCCACTTCAACATGAAATAATAGAGTTAGTTATCATTGAAAGCTGGATTTTTACTTTAAGAAATATTTGGCTTTATTCCCCAAATGAATTGTTCTGCTGTTTTTGAGTTATTTTCTCATGAAACAAGGACAAGCTTGCATAAAATTCAAGGCCAAGTGCATATATTTTACTATTCACATTCAGAAAACACACACGTAGAAGGGATATATGATTTTACTTTTTATACATATACACTCTTCCTTGTTGCTACTGTGTTATATATTCTATTGTTATTATGCCAATGCTCTGGTTTTGTCCTATATAGCCCTAAATAGCTTGAACTATTGCAATTTCACAAATCAGCCCTTTACATGCATCTCATCATAATTGTGAACGTATATAACAAGTGCTCTTTTAATAATGGTATTTATATATTTTCACAAGCACTGAATATTAGCTACCGTGAGCAAAATGAGGTACCTCAGCGATGGAATTTCTCTATCCAAATACTGATCAAAGTCCAACAATTTATTTTTTCCAGCAAAAATATAGGGCTTTTTCACTCTGGGTAATCAACTGATTTTACAAATAAAGGAGATGCTCTGACTATTTATTTTGGATTTTAACTTTTAAAACAAGTTCTAACAAAATTTTAATGCTAGGTGATAAACAGTCTTAAAAAGCATATCCTTATGCATTCACTGAAAAGCATGAAAATAACCATTCAGTGAGTTTCAAAAATTAAAGTAAAGCTAATGTGGCATTAATTGGATAATTTAGCATATTTTCAATTGTAAGTCCATGTGCTTAGCATTACCTTTGCAGTGGTTTTCATCCCACGGATATACACAGTTCTGGAGTCCATTGCAGACCAATGTATTATTAATACACATATTACTATGGCAAAAAAATGTGTTGGCTTCACAGGGGGCTAAAAAGAGAAGGAAAAAATGCATTAGCAGGACTGCACAGTGAATTCACTCTCCTACTCAGTAGCAATAGAGCTGTTACCGAATCTAACACAAAATCAAGCAAAGGGAGCTGGATTCCTGCAATACTGGATCTATAAACTTTGTATTCTGCATGGAGGCCAGTTTCAGGTGATCAGCATAATTGCTTCACTGTTTATTGTATGAACAAAATTTAGGACTTAAAGTGCCATTTTCACACACGCAGTCAAAAACATTCCTGTCTTCACTGCAATCTGGAATTATACTATATAATGTGTGTGTCTAAGTGTAAGAAGAGGTACAGGAAGACGGCATTATCTAACATTGTTAATATGGATTTTTTTAAAAAAAAAATGCCATTAACTTCAGTATAACTTGATGCTAGCTTGCTTGCTTGCTTATTTATTTATTTACACAATTAGTCACCATCTCACTTTTTCCAAGCAACTCTGGGTGGTGTACAACAAGGTTAAAAACAATCAATAAATACATTTAAAAAGTATACAAATATAAAAAATGAACTAAAATAGTGAGAGGTTGTTAAAAATAATGGAGCCATCTCACTAGATCACCCGTCTCCTGGGGTCCCCAGGCCTGCTGGCACAAGCTGGTCTTGAGGGACCTCTGGAAACCCAACACTGATGAGGCCAACCTCACCTTAGGGGGAAGAAGATTCCATAACTTGGGTGATGCAGCAGAAAAGGCCTGCTGCCTAGAGCCCGGGAAATATAGTTGCCTAGGTGTCGGAACCTGTAACATGCCCTATCTGCTGGATCTGATAGGACAGGAAGATGAAATTGGGGAGAGGTGGTCCCTCAAGTAATCTGGACTCATGTCATGAAGGGCTTTAAAAGTCAACACCTACACCTTGAATTGGACATGGAAACAAACTGGTTACCAACGCAGCTTGCGAAGCAGAGATGTAACATGTGTTCTATCAGAAACACACACAAATGCTCATGCTGCTGTATTTTGCACCAGCTGAAGTTTCCGGATACTCTTCGACGGCAGCCTCACATAGGGCACATTGCAGTAATCCAGTAATCAGGGCATGAGTGACCATGAGTAGTGCCCCTTGATCTAGGAATGGGTGCAACTGGCAGTCCTTCAAATAGCCCAGTCCCATGCCATGAAGAGCTTTAAAGGTTAACATCAACACGTTGAATTGGTCATGGAAACAAACTGGTAACCAGTGCAGCTCCCAAAGCAGAGGTACATGTGTTCTACCAGAAACACACATAAATGCTTGTGCTGCTGCATTTTATACCAGCTGAAGTTTCCAGATATTCTTCAAGGGCAGCCCCATGTAGAGTGCACTGCAGTAGTCCAACTAGGAGGTGACCAGGGCATGAGTGACCATGAGTAGGAATGGATGCAACTGGAGCACATTACGAAGCTGTGCAAAGGCCCTCCTAGCCACGACTGCCACCTGCTCATTGAGCATGAGTTGTGAGTCCAGGAGGACCCCCAGATTGCACACAGGATCTGTTTGGGTCAGTGCAACCCCATCCAGCACCAAAGATGGTATAGTCGTAGAGGAGGGTCTCAAAACCCAAAGCCATTCAGTCTTGCCAGAGTTCAGTTGAAGCCTATTGTTCCCCATCCAAACCCTCATAGCCTCCAGGCACTAGAATAAGACATCTACAGCATCACTTAATTCACCAGGACAGAGATGTGTAATTGGGTATCATCAACATACTGATAATACCTCATCCTATAGTGATGGATGAGCTCGCCCAGAGGCCTCATGTAGATGTTGAAGAGGAGCAGAGTCAGCACCAATCCCTGCGGCACCCCACACAGTAGGGGCTAAGGGTGGAATCTCTTTCCCCCATTACCACCAACTGGAATCGACTCTGGAGAAAGGAGGTGAACCAGCACACCACCATGGCACCCACCCTAATCTTCTGAGTCGATCCAGAGGGATACCATGGTTGATGGTATCAAAAGCTGCCAAGAGGTCAAGTAAGGCAAGGATGGATGCACAACCACCATCCCATCTACGCCAGAGATCATCTAAAAGCACAACCAATACGCTTTCCATTCCATACCCAGGTCTGAATCCTGACTGAAGAGGATCCAGATAATCCGATTCATCCAAGGTCCTCTGAAGCTGTTGTGCAACCACTTTCTCTATCACCTTTCCTAAAAATGGGAGGTTGGATATTGGATGAAAATTGTCCAGTATCGTGGGGTCCAGCCATGGCTTCTTGAGGAAGGGGACAGACCAAAGCCTTCTTAAGAGGCAAAGGACCAACCCCCACACTCAAAGAAAAATTCATCACCTTTAGAACCCACCCACATGAAACCCCCCAGGCCACTTTCACAAGCCAGGAGGAGCATGGATCTAAAGAGCAGATGGTCAACCTCACAGTCCTAAGGACGTTGTCTACTTTGTCAGGTCCAATTCTCATTCATTTCATGTCAATTCATGTCATTCTCAGACAAGCAGGCAAGACTCCATCCTAGGCATCTCCCCCGGACCTGCAGCAGTGTCCAGCTCCAAATGAATCAAGGTGATTTTATCTGACAAATACTGAGCAAATTCCTCCACACCTCCCTGCAAAAGGTTCTCCAGACCCTTTACCCAAGAGAGCTCATATCACCCAAAACAGGGCTGCGGGGTAGCAATCTGTGGATGCAATAAGAGCAGAGGAGTACTTTGGCCCATTCCTCTGGCCCATCTCCAGCCAGCCAGCTCACTCGGCAGCCTGGTGTCCCAGTGTGGCCAGCACGCAGTCTGACCCTCCAATGTGACCGACGCCCAGTCCAAAAACATGGCATATCGCTTGCTTAACTCCCACCCACTCCTCCTTTCTCTGTTCTGGTCCAGCCAGCTCTTCCAGGCTCAGAATCATCCAACATGCCCCACTCAGACTCGAAGCCGCCCCATGTGCCTGGCTCCCAGCAACTCCCAGATGCAAACTGGGGCCAGTAATGGAGAAGAAGCTTTCAGTAGTATGTTCAAGCACATATACTTCTTTAAAGTAAGTAGGTAAGGAACTGCAGAAACACTTGCCTTTCTGATATTGAATTTTCACAGTCCCTGAGCAGTAGGTAAAGCGTAATTGCCTAAGGCTCGCAAACTAGTAAAATCAAGTTGCTAATATTACTAAAGCCCTAGAATGAAAGTGTAACTGGAGGCTATATATTCTATATCAGTCTTCACAGGGAAATCCAAAGTTCTCAAGGAGAAGTTTATAACCCAGTGGAGATTATTCAGTCATTGAATGTCCCTAAATCCAGCTCAATAATGATATATTTTTACGTTTGTGCAACTAGATGGGTATCTGTATAATTATCCCAGTCCTGTTCTTAGAATTTTTAAGTGGCATCAGAAAAAAAAAATCCATCTTAAAAATGATATGTTTTAAAGCTATATTAACCTCTCTGAACACTTGAACATATATCTACAAATAACCTTGTATTGAACTGAAGGACAGTGAAAACCCTGACTCTCTGTGATATTCTTCTATTTTTATTTAGTTATACAATGTAAAGGCTGCCTGACTCCAGATGACTGGGAAGCTTACACCTTAAAAGCAAGAACAATAAAATTTAAAAAGTACAGATCATAGGCATCCAGAAGAAAAAACATACATAACAACAAGAAAAACCTACAGGAATCAACAGCCACCATATCTCAAGGCATGGGAGGATAGCTTTCTGAATATCATTTGGGGGGGGGGGGGACATATGAATCTCTGGAAGAATGCTGTCCCAGTGGGCAGGTGCCACCAGATATATATAGCATAAAAAAAAAGAGCAATAATTGGGAATGAGAAATGAAATGAAATGAATAAGTTATTATAGATATTTAGTTCAACCACATTCTAATGCTGTGCTTGCTTGTGCCAGCTCAAAGAGAGCATTAGCAAGCTTTTAAGAAAGAAAACCTGAGGTAGGACAAAAAAGAGATTTTGCTATCTGACATAAATGGCAACTCCCTATGGTCTTCCATAGATAACCTCTGTCATACATCCTGATGTGCAAGATTATTGTAAGAATAACATTGGAGCAATAATGTACATTTTCTTTAACTTTGAAGAAGTCAGACTATGCATGTAATGAAATAAAGAACAAAACACTGATACTTCTGCTACAATGCTGCTTCTTGATTCCCTGCTGGGCATCCCAGTGGTTGAGGACTGGGAGGCTGAGTGAACTGGACTGCAAACTCCTATCGTTTCCAATGGCTTAGGCAGCAGAAAGTCTCACTGAGAAAAGTAAATGAGTGGGCGACTGAATTACAGACAGGAAGGTGAAAACAGGTGAGTAGATTAGGCGAGAGGAGGGGAAGTGAATAGCATGAAAATAAGCAGTTGCACAGTTCATGGGAAGGACCGTAAGCAAATTATTAGGCAAGGAGAACTGGTATCTCCTGGGACAGGAACACTTTCTTTCATAACTGTATTGTTTGTATTTGTAAAAACAATACAGAAAGAATAGCAAAGCAGTTTTGCTTCCTACATTTGAACAAAACACCCACACACACTTAACCGCCCCCCAATACACACAACCAACACACCACCAAAAGCCTCAAAAACTAGGAAAAGGGAGTTGAGGTTGGAATCCTATACACATTTTCCTGAGAATAAATCCTACTAAAATCCATGGGATCATTTCCAAATAGACATGTTTAGAAGTGCTCTCTAATGCTGCCAACAACCAGCATTCATTGTTTCATGTTCAGTTTTATACAAAGAGAATATCTGCTATCTTCCATGCTTCTCATCCTGCTGCTCACTTATTTCTATATCTGTGCTTCCCCCTACCAATACAGGACCATTCATCAAAAGCTACTGCCTTGTCAGTTTCACTTCAACCTCTCTTCTTTTGCAGATTGTCAGACAGGATAAACAATGGAGATGTACCAACATCTAATAAGAAAAACAGGGATCTATTATCTATTTTTCTGGAGTAGGGCAGGGATGGGCAGGCAAGGAAAGGGAAGTGATGATAATAATTAGCAGGCATGCAAGGTTAAAAAAAAAGGTAGAATTGTAGCAAGAAAGAGAAGAAAAATTACTATAGCAGAGAAGTAGCAAAGACAGGAAGCTATGTATGCTGATCCTTCTCATTTGAAACAAGGACCTCAATCTGTCCCAGGGATAGCCAGACTGATGTGTTCACTTTAGTGGAGCATTGGGAAGAAAGCAGCAGAGGGCATGTTCAGAGGCTACACTGTTCTAATAAGTAGTTGCTTAGTATAACCACAGGGAATACCATTTTTGTCAGTTAGCCAGGAAGGCAGAAGTTTCAAGTTTTCACAGTTTGTGAGAAAAAGCTAATTTACATGGTAGTCTGATCTAATCCAGCAAGGAAATTTATATGATTTTATGATGTTCTGTTGCAAACACTGGTCACAAGGTGGCAACCTAAGTCTAAAGGAGCCACACATATGATTTAAACCCAAAGATATGAATTAATTTTACCATCTGGTTTCAAGAAAAACTGTACCTGTTTCCTGTTTAAATCATGGTAAGTGATTGAGGACAAGAATACAGAACAACCTCTGAAATGCACAGGTATGTATAAATACATATATACATACATACATGCATACATACATAAACAAATAACACTTAGAATGCCAGAATGCTGTTGCACACCAATAATTAACTTTAGGCTGCAAAATCACTCAGTGTAAAAGTTCATGAAAGAATTATCTTCATGTCATTTCCTTTGCCTCTGGGATCACAAGTCCTTATTTTAGGATCCAAGTTCTTATGTCTTAACTCAAATTGCAAAAAGTAGTTAAATATAACAATGGAAAAAGAACAGACCCACATGTTTTGAAGCATGTTTTTCCATCTTTCATGCAGCCCATCTTGTGATGTGGGCAATGAAGTACCTGAAATATGAATCCAACCTAGCTTTTACTGCTTTTGTGAATGTTGTGACATCATGCTGCAAACTCCACCTCTTTGGGGCATGTATGTAATATTGTGACACATGTAGTAAAGGGGCAAGGCTTCCATTGCAACACCACAACTCCACTTTCATTAGTCTGACTCCCTTGCCCCCTCTGCAGACACCACTTATCCAATGTCACCTAATGATGGTACTGCCATTTTAACAGATAATTAAAAATACTAATAACAAAAAAATAATTGCAGTTGTGCTATTGCCCCGTCATTTCTGAGATACAACACAATAATGGTAAGTTTAAAAAATCTTATACAAATGGGAAGCTTTTCAAATAATTATAACTTGATTGTAAATGTTTGGGCCATTGTAGAAGAATGCAAGAGATAATTTTGACAAAGATATGCAGGAACATTTAAAAGAAAACAAGAGACAACTGGGAATGGAGAAGGTATGAGAAAGAAACTAAAAGTAAGCCTGCCTTGATTCTGTTTGGTATAAGATGGGCAGAAGGGAATTCTGGAAGACTTTCAAGATTTTGTTCCCCTACAATAAAGTGGAAGTCCTGTAATCCCCGTGATGTCCTGACCTGGCCTTCTTGATGTGCTGACAGTTATACTACCATCATATATAATACAGTCATGCGCATCATAACATTAGTTTTAAGACATACTATCTTTTTTTATTCTCAAAATATTCTAGATGGAAGTTGTGATAATTAAAAAAGTGATGAAAGAGTGATTAGAAATTTTGAATGGCTATGATCCAAAGAAATATTGATGTGATGTCACCCTCACTAGCTTGCAGAGAATATAGCAGGAAGTATGAACAAATAAAGTGCCATACATCTATTTCTAGCTTACAGTGGAAGAACAATGATTGGATAGTACTAAAAGCCACGGTTTAAGAAGCAGTTGCAGACACAAGAAAATGGTCCTAGAGTAGCCTTTTCCAATTTTTTACTATCTAAGCAGTCCAAAATATCTGGAGGGAGATTTAGCTTCTTTAATAATGTAAAGTTGTATAAAAGGAAAATCTTTTAAAGTAAATGCTAGAATATAGATATTTGTTATTATGTGATTAAATGATTATGTGCCATCAAGTCAGTGTTGATTCTTAGTGATGAAGTAGACAGATTTTCTCTAGGAGGCTCTGTCCGCAGCCTGATTCTTCAGGTCTTCCAACAGTACACCCCTTGCCACTGGAACTGAGTCAATCCACCTTGCTGCTGGTTGTCGTCTTCTTCTTTTTCCTTCCAGCTTTTCCAGCATTATATATTTCTTCAGAGAGCTAGGTCTTCACATAATGTGTCCAAAGGATGATAATTTGAGCCTGGTCATTTGTGCCCGGGTGAGAATTTTGCATTTATCAGTTTAATGATCTATTTGTTTTCCTGGCTATTCATGGTATTCTCAGGAGTCTTCTCCAACGCTAAAGTTTCTATCCTGTTTCTTCAGAGTCCAAATTTCACTTCCATAGAATGTCACAGAGAAAGCCATCACCTATTTGAATCTGATCTATACCTTTGTAGGTATAGACACACAACTGCATCTGAAAATCTTTTCCAAGGCATTCACTGCTGCTCTAGCAAGTGCTAGTCTGTGGTGCATTTCTTGATTGCTAAATCCTTTACTGTTGATAGTTGATCCTAAAAGGCAGAAGCCATCCATCAGTTCAATATGTTCATTGTCAACCCTTAGACCGGTTGCTGCACCTGCTACTATTAGTTTGATCTTCTTTATATATAATCTTAGTCCCATTTTTTTCACTGTACTCCTTGCTTTTCATGACTGGAGGTTACAGATCATTTGCGTTTTCAGCTATCAGAACAATGTCATTAGCATAGCACAGATTTTGATATTTTTTCCTCCAATTTTAAAACCACACTCATCTTCCAGTCCAGCTTCCGTCAACATATATATTCTGCACATAATCTGAAAAAATAACAGGCGAATATATACCTTTAACTCACTCCTTTGCCAACACGGGGACATTCTATTCCATTATGCTCTGTCCATACTGTGGCTTCCTGATCTCTACATAGGTTTTACACAAGGACAACGAGATGTTCTGGGATTCCCATTTTTCTAAGCACATTCCACAGCTTGACAATACTAACACAATCAAAGGCCTTTTTATAATCAATGAAGCACATACACCTTTTTGGTATTCTGTAGTCATTTTTTTCCTTAACTTTTTTTTTTTCATTCACACTCTGGCCCTCTAATTCACATTTTTGAAGTTTTAAACATTTTCCTACATAATGGTTCTTCATAAATCAGAATCAGATTTATATAATTATATTTATAATAATAAAAATACATATAATACCATAAAATTATTCTGTCTATCTAAACATACAGCATCCATATAACAGAATAAAATGAACAATGAATTCAAGAAGAACACAAACATCTATTCTTAGGAACTACACCAAGGCCTGATATAAAACAGTTATATACAAACATAGTTGCATTGTTCATCATTGATAAACTGGTTTCTTCAATAACTAATTTCAGCAAATACAGCTATGAAATGAAGTTACAATAATTCAGGAACTAAGAGATTCTCTAATTTTATGATACAGCAATCCCCTAAAACGTAAAACGAACTTGTATAATTCCCTGCAATGCCATAGAAAAAACCTAATGATTTCACTGTGGTTAGATTTGAGAAATAAATAAACAAACAAACAAACATACCACTTATTTCAATAATTGAATAAAATAAAACAATTGTAGAATTTTATAAAATAAAATATGGACTTAGATATGAGAAGGAATTTCACTGACATATACGTGTCTACAGACTATAGATATATTACTACAGGTAGTCCTCAGTTAACAACGATTCATTCAGCAACTGTTTGAGGTTATGTCAGCACTGAACAAGGAGACTTATGACCGACTGGTTCTCAAAGTTGTGGCCATAACAGCATCCCTGCAGTCATGTGATCACAATTCAGGTGCTTGGCAGCTGGCTTCCAATTATGACAGTTGCGGCATCCCATGGTCACATGATCGCCATTTGCAAACTTCACTGCCAGCTTCCAACAAGCAAAGTCAAAGGGGAAGTGGGCAAGGGTTCATGAATGGTGATCATGTGACATTGCACCTAACGATCACAAGTGGAACTGCCTGAACTGCCAACATAAGTCAGTGTGGCCACATGACGTCGCACTTTACAACTGTATTGCTTAGCAACAGAGTTCCTGGTCCCAACTACCACTGTTAACTGAGAACTACTTGTACATGACATGCTGGTGCTGATGCCAAAGAAACACAAATATTTCCATGAGAGGCCAAACCCAATTATTAATGGTCAGTGCCAACAGATTACCATTATCCAATAATATCCACATTATCAATAGGTGCCAGTTACTACACTCCAGAGAAATGACAATTCTTTATTTCATTAGGCCACAAGCTCTGCCGGTTGTACCTACATGCAACATCATGATGCATGTCTGAAAGAGGGAGAACTTGCATTGTGATATGATCCTGCTTTCATCATTCTGTCCCTCCCCCTTTCCCACTCTGCAGGTGCTGCTGTACACACACAGGTACATAATTTCTCGGTTGTAGCAAAAACATATATCAGAAAAACTTGTGAAAATTCTTCTGATGTAGAATTTTCTTAGTTCATAGCATAGAACAAGATGAATTTTGTTCTAATTAAGCTAATAAGGACATCCAGTGGTGATGAGCATCCAGGCTAATAGGCCATGGTCTAATTATTTGATATCCTGATGTTTCATCAGCAACTGTGGCTAGCAACTTCAGAGGTGAAAGTCTTCTTGGCAGCTCACAGGCAACTGAGCAGGAGCCGACTGAGCTCTTGTGTTTGTAACAGAAGCAATTTCTAATTACACCATGTCATGGGATTTTTGGAAAGCTTGCATCGATATACTAATAAGGACAATTTTCATTTTCTGACTTAGGCACAACTAACCTGTGAAAATGGGAATTAATGTCTATTATTACATAAAAACAATAGAAAACTACTTTGTAAGTAAATTGTGCATGCTCTGTGCATTGATGTCTTAGTGTTGTACAGCCCTGCTGCCCATTAGTGCTGCGGTTTAGCTAGTCAACAACTGAATGATGTGGAAGCCTTTTGCTAAGTCGTACACCTTCCATCCTGCTCTACTTGTAAACTATTGTTGTCTTTTAGCATAGATTCTAGCTACGTATCAAAACATTATTCTTCATTGCAGAAATCATTCATATGCATCAACCACTGAGCTACAGGGAATGTTACATAGATGTCTCTTCAGATAGGCAAATGCACCTGCGAGCATTCAACTTCATAAGGTGATTATATACCTCACTATGCCAATGTCCTATATCAGGAATGGAAAACAAATGGTCCAAAGACCATAGGTGCCCCAAGCTCTTTTCGGTGGCCCTTGGAGTCCCCCATGATATCACTGTCAGGTTCTGGCAACAAACCACTGAATTATGGTGTCACAATTTTTGGTGAGAGATATGCTACCAATAGATGTATACTACTTCTTAACATTAAAGTTAACAGTTCAATACAATCTTCTGATAAGAAAAAGCTGGGAGCAAATTCCAACCCTATCCCTTTGGTTTCATAACCAAGCTCCATGGTCTCAGCCAAATAAAAATATTATTTAAAAAGTGCAGCCCATAGCTGGACAAATGTCCCTACCCCACTCCTATATACTACAGTTTTCTATACATGCACACTTCACATTGCCTCCATTTTGCTTATTCTGGGCTCAAAAAACTTAAAGATGGACATAAAGCCTTCTTGTATACCCCAGGAAAAAATAACATTCCCAAAATTTGACTGTGCTCTGAAATCTGAGGTTTTAAGTGCTTGTCAAGTCATATTTCCATCTTGCCTCTTCCTGTGACATCTCCCAATGCTTTCATATCCAATTTTTGGAATTCTGGTCTCTTAACACTCAGTAATCAGTTTTTTAGACTGCTTACATTCATATTCAGCAGATTTCAGTCTCTGATAACAGTGTATTAAAATTACTAAGAGAAAGGCAGGTTGCCAACTATTTTAAAATAACAATAGCAACAGCATTTCCTGTCATGCTGTAATAATACACTTCCTTCTGCTTCTAGCTAAATGAACTTGCTAAATGCAGTGATTTATGAAGCTGACGTAAAGCACAGTGAAATGCCATCTGTTTCTGCTGTTTTATCTTTATTTAATTTTGTATTTGTTTAGACCAACTATACATATATGTCTCAAAATGCTGTTATAATATTCTTCAGAATGGTGTAGACCTTGGGAAGTTGAAAATCCCACCCTATTTTTAACCATTCTTATTATTACAGCATTTCTCGTAAATTTAATTCACCACCATGCATTATATACCATTACTATTTAATCTACCAACTAATGTGGAATAGATAAGCAAGTCATTGCATAGTTAAACCTGTTACAGAATTCTAACTATGCTCCAAAGTAGCTGAATAAATGAATATCTTAAATGTGACAGTTGATGGCTTACTGGACAACTCCATAATCTGGCCTTGTAAACATCCACCGAAATAATCATGTGCCACAGAAATCTCACATTCCCTGATCAGAGATCACAAAAATAAATCTGGGCAGCTCATGATAACTATTATGGTAAACAGAAAGCTTCCTTGCATTAGTTGCTATACAGTACACAATATAGCTGAAAAATAAACACAGTCACTTGGACAATATTTCTGATTAGAAAAGATAAGAAGAATGCTGTCACTTTTTAGAAATATCAGGTCCAGAAAATACTGCATCCCCAATGCTTGCACAATTGTTTCTAAGGTAATAAGACATGATGTCTTTGATTTGAATAAATAAAACTGGGTATTATAGAGTGTTTCAATCATAGGAAAAACAAATGGAACAGCATTAGAGCTACACAGAGATTATCGCTAAGGTCAGCTTGATTTATGAACATGGGAAGTGTAAATTATTATTTAAACTGTATCATGCAAACTAACAATCTCTACTCAGAATGCATGAGAATTTTGTTAAACCAACCCCAATTACACAAAGTTTTCTCCATATGTTTTCAGAGTGCTGCTCTGAATCACATCTGCTGTATCAGAAGACAGTATGTTAAATAATCATGTTTTTTTTTTCAGAAACAGCAGCTTTCATGGCAGATTCCTAACTGCTGATTTCTTACTTTTTTATCAATCTCTCCTAGAAAAACATTTACCCCTTTCCATTCTGTAATAAAGTACACTCAGTTGGATAGATAGATCTTTAAAATATGAATGCAGATTTGCATTTGGGAAAAAAAGAATAGGGCACTTTAACACACATATAAAAAAATTCAATTGATAAATCATTTTCTGTTAAACAATTGTTCTCTTCTAGTCTTTGACAATCAATACCACAGAATGGAATTCTCCCTGACTATTTGTCTTCTACAAATTATGTTTATTCAGTTTATATACAATTACATTAGTAAATCTTACCATTTTAATGTTGGTTATTGTGAGTTATTTGGTACTTACATTTAAATATGTTTGATTGCATAGACTTAAGTGCATTTAATTAGCTTGTAGCCATCACATGTGTGAGTTAATATATGCAATAAAATATGTAAAAGAGAACAAAACAGCTTTCTCAAGATTGCATGCACAGAATCATAGAATCACTGTTGGAGGGGCCATTTAGACCACTGAGTCCTATCCACTGCTCAGTAAAGAAATCCAATTTAAATTATCTGTGACAAATGGTCATTCCACTTCTGCTTGAACATATCCAGTGAAGGAGACCCCACACCCTCTTTGTATAACTGATTCCAGTATTGAACTGCTATTTTAAAGGCCTTTTTTTAAAACAATAAAATGGAATCTGTCTTCCTAGAGATTAAATCCATTAATTTGTGTCTTGCAGACTAGAAAACAAATCTGACCTTCAATGAAGTACCCTTTCTGTTATTTGAAGAGTAATATCCCCCCTTAGTGCTCTCTTTTCAAGACTAAACATGTCAAATTCCTTCAGTTTCTTTTCATGGATTAGTAGGAATACCCTATGTTCTGGC
Source organism: Python bivittatus (assembly GCF_059951505.1). Lineage (NCBI taxonomy): Eukaryota > Metazoa > Chordata > Lepidosauria > Squamata > Pythonidae > Python > Python bivittatus. Next base: position 25,402,129 of record NW_028277113.1, on the reverse strand, counting down.
TTCTCTGGGGGTCTTTTAGAAGTTGGCTGTTACAGGGATGGTCCACAATTCTCCCCCATTATTTATAGTTGCTAGCCTGACATCCTTCCTTGAATCTGTTCCAGTGCCCCTAAATCCTTCTTACTGGATTATGTCTAAAACTAGATATTCAAGGTAGGGTATTTTGATATCTGTAGAATAAAGTCAAACTATTATTCCCAATGACTTAGAAACTGCCTTAAACTATGTTTGTTTTTTTCTGCACCACATTCCACTGCTGCCTCATCTTTATGATCAACTACTGTTTTAAAATCTTTTCTGCAAGTACTATTATCAAGGCTGTGCATCTGGTTTCTGGTACCTAACTGAAAAGTTTGCACGTCTTTGTTCTACTTCATGTTGCTATTTTTGACATACTTCTCTAAATTACCACAATCATTTTGAATTTTATTTCTCTCTTCTAGGAAATTAAACAACCTACTCTTTTTACATCTGTACATTTGAAAGCATTTTCTCATTATAAAGTGTAGAAGAGTAGAGTCAAGAACTGAACTTTGTGTACCAAGTTTACACCTCACTCCAGTTTGATGAAGAACTCTTTGAATACAATTTTCAAGTTAGCTAATTGTCATGCTATACAAGCCATGTTTAACTAGTAACATGCTTGTTAGTAAGAATGTCAAATGTTTCATCAAAGCCTTCAATGAAATCTGAATTCATTATATGTACAACATTTCCTCAAACTACTAAAGAAGTTACCCAGTTAAAAATGAGATGAAGTTGCCAAACCTATGTTAACTTCTGATAATTACCACAGTGATTCATAAACACTTTGAAAACAATCTCAGATTGCTTTAATAAAGCACTGGTCTGTAGTTCACTGGATCTACCTTTTTCTTCTTTTTGAAGAAGGGACATCATTTACTCACCTTGTCTGACATTTCATCAATTCTCTAATTCTTAAAGGTGTTATATGAAGATCTGGCTCAGCGGCAGAAAGTTCATTCAGTACCCTTAGAATCAATTCATCTGGACCATTCAGAATAAATAGGTATTCATGTTTCTTTCAGACTTTAATCCTGCCCTTTCATTTGCTTTTCTAAATTACCTACTGGAAGACATAATCTCTTATTGGGGAAGACAGGCGTTAAACAGATCTGCCTTTTCTTTGTTACCTGTTAGAATGTTGTTGTCTTCACCAAGATATTGGTAAACTGATTTTTCCTCTCTTCCTTTCATTTTAAACATAATTAAACAGCATACATTATATTGAGAATTACAGTTAAAAATGCTGTGATCTCATACTTCACTTTAAATATATTATTACACCATGAAATCAATCCTGCTCACAGAAGACTCCCCAGAATCATGGGTGGACAATGTATAGTTTTCCAGAGGTTTTTGGACTTCAACTCCCACTAAGCTTTACTCTTGGGAAACTGTAGTTCAACAGTATGTGGACAGCCTCATGTTGTTCACTTCCACCACACAACCTAAGAGTGCCTGCTTCCCTGCCATTTGAGTCACATAAGATCACATTTGGGGAGAATAGCTAGATGGTGTCCATTACTTTTATATTCACTTAAGCTGTCCCCTTCACCCTAGAAACCTCAGAGTTCACATTTGGTGACAGAATTTGGTAGAAACTGGAATGGTGACACATCCTAGATGCACAGGTCTCTCACTCTTTGTAAGAGCTGATATTTTATTCCTCATCCATATTCATGACAAGGGAGGAAATCCAAGATGCTATGTGCCACATGGGGTTCCCTTCATATATAAACAGTACATCCCTAGAGACTTGATAGAAAATATCCTACTTGGTTATCTCATATCTTCATATTTACTAGGTATGAAGGAAAACCCCATTAAAAGTGTTATGACAATACATTCTGATAAGTATCTTACGTTCTTGGAAAGATGTGAAGAGCATCTGGAATCGGCTGCTTCGACTGCCTTCATCTGCCCACATGCGGATTACTCCAAGACCTGTGCGCAGCATCACATCATTAGCAACAGTGCTGCAAAACTTTGCTTTTAAATCCTCCACTGAGCTACTTCCATCATAGACAGCCACAAAATTCCTTTTGCATTCATTAGAATTCTGCATTTCATAGTCCAAGAATCGTAAATATATCTATAAAAAAAGAGAACAGTGAACATGACAGCATAGACCAACACTTACATTTCCACAGCATTTTTTGTCCTTTCAAAGAATCCAATGCTTTACAGCAAAGCAATGAACAATGATCATGTTGTTCCTGAACAGCAGCATATAGCAAGAAAACAGGATCATGAATGGAACTGAACGTTTTTTTCCCAACGATTTATTTTTCCTTGGAAGATTCACAGACTCTCCTTATGTATGCTTATCACAAGCTCACTGTGATCAAGTCAATACATGCATGTGGATTAACAGTAACAAAAAGTCTTTATATTACTCAAAACAGAATAGGAAATGAGTATCCTTTTTAATATACTTTCATCACATTACATTATTTACAGAAAAGGGAGAAAATATAAAAAATATTTTGTCCTTCCTTTTCTTCTGTTAATATATTTGTCCTCAAAACTAGTAGATCTGTTGTTTTAAAATCCAGGAATGTTTCAGGAGAAAAAGGCTTTGACATTCTTCTCTTATTTCTTTAAGTAGTGAGAACATTACCTGATTATTTTTAAATAATAAAACAAAACCATCCAGTATTTGTTAACTTTTATGCAATTTAATTGTGAAACATCATAGCTCCTCTATAGATGTTATCTCCTTGCTGCCTGCACTTCGAACTTTAATGGTCCAGAGCAATGCATAGCAGAATCAATTAAAAAATGAATCAATACTTAATCAAACCTAAGGCACAATCATCAATTAAAAGAATCAGTCTAAAATAATTCAGTAAAGCCCTTGGGTCCAAAAAATAGCAAATAGGCAACAGTTAAGCTTTTGGAGTTTGGGAAATGAGGCATTCCTCCATTGAAAATAATGTCTTTCACTGGCCACCCACCTAACTTCTTTGTGAGTACAACAATGACTAATAGTTTTTAACATTCTGGATAAAATACAGTTAAGAACAAACAGCTATCCTGTTTTGCTCATCTTCTTGATTATACTCAGGGATTTTTAGGATGACAGGAAGACAAGGAAATATAGAACTTGACAGGGGAAGAGCAAAGGAGGCCTGGTCCAAAGGAAAGAAGATGGAAGGAAACAGAACAAAGATGTTGCAATGAAAATATTATTTTTACTCTTACCCTTTATTGCAAGTATCAAAACTTCATACACAAGGATCTAGTTCTTTCTAGAAAATCAGTGGTTGTTCCACTGCTATAGAAATAAATGTTTATTTTGGTTAAATAACAAATTAAGTATATCAACCCAAATTCTTGCCTCAATCTTTAAGAGTCTAGGCTCAAGACTTCTAGTAGCATTTGGTATGCATTGAGAAAACTGGGAAAAGAGATCTTAAAATTCGGACTGGACCATTTCTAGAAGAACACATTTACAGTATAAACAAGTTGGGTTCCACAAAGCAACTGAGCAGGGGCTTTAGCTTCAAATAACCTTAAAACTGCAAGAATATACTGGGCATTTCTAGTTCAAAAGGAAGTCAGTACTGCAGCAACACTGCATTGGACACTTTGGGTCACATACTCGGCCCTTTTTTTTTTCCACTCCAGAAAGATGAAAAATGACCCACAGTTATTTGAAGTGAATGCTCTCCTCAATCTAATTTGTCTTAGAAAAAAATAGCAACATCATCAGAATAAAGCAGCATAAATTGCTAGATTAGGGTGAGTGGAAGTCCTGTTAACTTATCTTCTAATGAGTTAAGAAATTCAGAAATGATGGGACCAAAATGTATTTTATTTCAGTCCTCTTGGACTAGGGTAAGAGCTATCCACTATGAGTGATATATCCATGGCCTTGATATTAATAAACTAAGGTTGAAATTTCCTTCAACTGGTCAAAACTATCATCTGCTGGCCGAGTTCAGTATTTGCTAATAGATGAGCTCTTCTCCCCCCCCAAAAAATAGAAAAGAGATGCAACGAGGACTTGAATTACTCCATATTCAAACCTCTGACAGACACATTCATGTAAATTGATAATCTCATTGTATTTACCCTAAATGCCCGGTAGAGGCCCCTGCTCAAAGCATTACAATAAATGCAGGTGTTTGTTGTGAATCTTGCATATTACTAATCAAGTATATCTAACTCAAGTATTGCGGCATTTCTAATATTTTCACTCTTCTGAATCATTTTCTAATACGTATACTACTCTAGAAAGTAATCTAAATCACTTCTGACATTAATTATACTTTATTATACATCCGCAACAAACTCATTATACTTGCGGCAATTGGTCACCTGTCATAATTACAACAGCTGTAACAATATTTAGCAATGTTCAAAAAATTATAGAGCTGGAAAAGAGAATAGAAAGTATCTAAGCTAATTCCTTATCAAGGCCCTAATTAACTCACTTTTAATAAAGTATGTTTCCTCTATGTTTTAAAGTAGTATGTACTGAAAAACTGCCCTGGGAAAATCTGGTTTTCAAGAGTGGCATACAAATTTTAAAAAATAAATTATAATAAGATCATATGATAAAAAAAAAACCTACCTGATCTTGAAAGTTCTTTCTGTGAACTTAAGGAACTACCTTTCTTCACTTTTCAGCTGATCAGCTTAGAATTTGGCCAGTTTAGCACTCATAATGAGACGGCGATTAATATCCAAATCAAAAGTACTAGTTTCTGGAAAGAGACCTAAAAGCAATGGTTGCCCTATAAATGGGATGGGGGTTAAATAATGGTTGATCTAGTAGTACATGTGAAATAAAACGGCTTCAGTCTGAATCTTTAAATACCCAACCTTTCTTCCTTTTCCTCCTCCTATTTCGCTGAAGCCTATAGAATAAAATCCTCAGGAATATACTTCTCTTCCAGAGACCTGATACGGGGCGTTTTAAATAGCAATGCTTTTTCATTTGAGTTCTTTAGCAGATTCTTAAGGATTTTTCTCAGTCTTGATTTTATTTTCTGATTCCTTAGATAGAAGACAATTTATAGGCTACAAATAGAGAGCAGGGCTTTAGGGAGTTTTAAACCAGGTTTTACTCAGATGCCAAGTGTGGGTCTTCAACTTTCCAGTCAAATAAAATACTAGCTACTACTTCACAGGAACCATTGACACATCCTATACAGCATGGAAGGAAAAACTGCATGTCTTCATTTACTGTTTCTCGGTCAATAAGTCAGCTTTACAGAAGAAATATTTCATATTCCATCTCAGTTTTTAAAATTTATTTTATTAGGAAAAAAGCAAGCTTTAGGTTGCAGTTCTTTGCATATTTCTATTATGACCAAATCCCAGAAACTTAGAGAACTGATAGAGAACTTTTTTCCCACTGGGCTAGAAATGTGGGGAGTATGTTTTTCCTTGCTCATATGAGCAAGGGAAAAGAAAGAGGTTAAGGCTGCATGTTTGTGCCACCAATGGAAGTGAAAACACACAACAGAGATCCATGTGTGTACTTGTTTGTGTGTGTGCACAGTCATGTTTTGTTTAGACAGGATGGGGAAGGAGGAAGAAACTTGTAGCTGGTACTCCTTTCTTAGCCTCCATCATTGGAACAGTGATATATCTCTGCAACCATTTGGAAACAGCACCAGCAGCTCTTGAAAAATACTTTTAAAATTGCAAAGATAGAAAAGAATACATGGGAGGAAAATCTGCTTTTAAATTCATTTTTTTTAAAAAAATGCTACAGGTAGAACAAATCAATTATTTTACAGATGAGAGTTAAAATAGATCCATTTTGCCAAGTGTGTGTGCAGTAAATCTATTTGTTGCCATTATTTTTGTCTGAATGGCAATTAGATTTTTATAGGTGGAAGAAATGAATTTAATTAAGGCTCTATGTATTTTATTAATTTAATTATAAATCTGTACTTAATCCTTTGCCTGCTAAATGGTAAAGTTTGAGTTGCTAAATGGTAAAGTCTGAGCTGAAATTAATTCTAAGGGACTTCATGGACCACAACCATACTTTTCTTCACCAATCCCTTCTTCTAGGATGCTGTCCAAATTCCAAGTGTAGCCTACAGTCCTGGTATTCCCCAGAAGTCTCCCATCCAAACTCTAACCAGACCTGACCTACACAGCTACCATGCCCAAACAAGGTAAGCCGGATGTTGTCATCCTCTGACCACCACCTCATTTTATGAATAACTATTTCTACGTTGGAGCCATAAAGCAACCTTAGCATTTCAAAGGTTGAAATCAAGGCCCCCAAAGATCACTTACCCTGACTTTTGCATGATACTCCTTGTAAATAACAGCTCAACTATACCTTCAATTTCAAGGCTCAGCCTGGAAGACTGCTACGTGATAAAATATAATCATGTCATAATCACACACCTCCAATAGAATCCTTTAATTATAAACAAAAGTTTATCTGCCTTGAATACTACGAGATGTTTCACCCTCTCGCAAGAATGTATCACTATTTAAAATTCCTTATAATTTTTCTTGCATTCTCCTAAGGACAGACTAGCCAAAGCATTTGTTATAATAAAATAATGAGTCACCTGGTCCTCTTGAATGTCAGTTCAAGATTGATACATAAATATAATATGTAATAATATTACTTAAGATTAATATTATGTAAGTGTAATAATAGCAATTAATATGTAATAATATTACTTAAGATTAATATTATGTAAGTGTAATAATAGCAATTACCATGTTGAACTGTTGCATTCAAAACAAAGAGTTTGTGGCATCACAGTAACAACTCTTTTCTTCCACGTCTGCATTTTAAAATGTCCCCATTGAAAATGCACAATTCTGAGGTCTCAATCTGCACTTTTAAATTGCTAACAATTAGTAGAGTTTTACAAAGATAATTTTCTAATTTTTCACTTTAATACAGTCTAGGTGCAAATCTCACATGCCCACTAGAAATTATGAAATGGCTATTCCATTGGTAGTGGAGGAATTGAAACAGACCTATCTGGACATAACATGCAAAAACTATTGGTAAATGTTCTGTCCATTTATATACTACTATTTTCAGCGGAGGATATATTTTTTTCTTAGAACAATTATGAACAATTTAACTACCATCTGCCCATTACAAAACTCAGTTGCTTTACTTATTCCTATTTACTTATTCTACCCTAATGATGCTCCAGAAGTTCTTAAAAACCTGGCTCTTCTCCCAGGCCCTGGAGTTGGGTGGCTGCTAAGTCCCTGTTGAGTGTTCTGTGTAGCAAACGGAGTGTGTTTTGTCCTGACACGCATGGTTTCTTTTGTCTACATTTCTATTTCTACATCTGTATATAATAATGTAAGCCACCTAGAGTTACTTAAATCTCTAGCCTTAAAATAAATAAATAAAGCAAGCAAGCAAGCACTTTTGTTTATCTGCTATTGTTTCAAAAGGAGCAAGATGGCATCTCCTTATTTTATAAACCTACACTTGTATGTTCTGCATTGTAAGTGCTTTCTAATCAAACATTATTTGGGGACTATGAAGAAAAATCCACATTGTTTCCACATTTTTGTTTGAAAACGTCAAAAAAAAATCCACTTTGTAAATCGTTGATCCAATGTAATTTTGACTAAAATAAAGGACAGAATTTCAGAGGTGTTTCAGATTTGGAATGTCACTGCAAAATGGCAGTGCTGTTAGCAACAATAAAAAAACCTCACTGCAGCCATGGCATATATAATTAATAGCCCCTGATTGCATTACAGTTTAAATTACTGTCTTGTCACTTTTAAGGTTGGTATTTTAAAAATAATGATGAAAAAAGCAATGCGGATTGAATTGGAAGGGTTTTTTTTTTTAAAAAAATTAATTTGAACACAGTAAGCACTGACCGCATATATTAAGAGAAAATGAATTACTTCAAATTGTGAATAACATATAACTTCAGTAAGAGCTCTATCATAAGCTCTTTATAGTGAATCGCTTTTGAAAAATTCTATTTCATCAGTCATTGAACATTTGCTCTGACAAGATTGATTGGGCAAGTCAGAAAACCATCATAAGAACCCATCATATCTGAGCAAAGTTCACTGCAGTTTTGCACTTTCATTTTTAGCCAAAAAAAATCACACTGAAGCTAGCAAAATCACAGGGAAGCTAGCTCCCCTCAAATATATCAAAGTCATTGAATTTTGAGAGAAAAAAACCCCATAGCTAAGAGGAAGAAACGATTTATTCATTTCTGAGAGAAGAGAGGTTTATATGGCCATAAAGACTTGTTTCTGGCCTGGATGACCTGCCCACCTTTCCTACATATTTTGGTGCTGTTGTAATTTCCAGGCAAGAGCAATGGATTTTGCATAACTCCAATGGTGCTCTTGGCATGACATACTGTTAGAGAATGTAGCAGTTATGTCAAGTAACTTCCCATAATTTTTGCATTATTTGGAGAAACCCAAGTATGAGGCTTAATCTGACCAAGCTAGTATATATTAGGGTAGATGAAAACAGATATGAGGAAGTGAATATTAGGAGAATTATGATCCCTGGGGAGGCCTTCTGCTGATGTTATAGTAATCTATGTTGAGTGGAATGTTTTAAGGCTCAGGAGCCACAATTTAGCCTCCTGACCTTCTAGGAGCCACAGGGGGTGAAGCAGAAGATGATGATGTCACCAGAAAGGCCAGGCTGAATTTTTTTCAAACTTTTTTTTTTCTTTTTTCCAACATTTGAAGGATAGGAATGGGAGTGGGAAGCCTGTTATTGGGCAAACTGCTCCAACTCCTAAATTTTAACTCCAACCCCCAAAATCCTGAAAAGCTGTCCAAAACTGACATTTCGGAAATGATTTAGGAACATTTTTTCAGGATGTTTAAGGAATGAGAGAGGAACAATTTGCTTTCTTTCCCAGAAATCTTCCTCTGCCGTTTCAGGTTTTGGGCAGAAGCGTTAAATGTGGAAATGTGAAAGAAAACTTCTGGGTGATTTCCTGCTCCTATATATACTGTAACTTTAATCTTGCCAAAATAAGTGTTCCTGAGATTTATCCTTTTTGCTATCCAAAGTGGTTTTTGTTAACTCAGAATGCTAAAAGGTTGCATGTAGCCTGCAAACCACCCTGTTAATATATTTATCATATTAACATAATTACATATTCAATTCCCTCTTTTACATTAATTAGGATTCCTACTTCTTCACAATTGTTTTTCCTTGGTCATCCTATAAAGAAGAACAAAAATGTGTGCATGACTCCAGCCCTTTTAGATCAGATAATCCAATCTGATGAGAAATGATGTCTGAGCGAAAACTGTTGCAATGATGTCTATGGCATGTCAGTCTTGCCTGTTCCAACTACAACCTTTGCACAGTTAGCACATATCCCATTTTTTTATGGTACAGGATGCACAAAAATAAGTGGAGCTATATGTTTGCAAAAAAAAAAAAAAAAGTTCAAAGAAATAGTTATCCACATGCAAGCAATGTCTGGAACTCTTCATCCACAGTATTAAAATAGGTTCCTATTATATATTTTGGTGCTGTTTCACCATCTTCAGATTGTCAAACAAAAGACAAATCCCTCTGAATCAGCTGACTATCCTTAAATCTGTTTAATCTTAACTTTACTAAATTATAAATATTATGTATTTTTTTAAAAAAACCACAATCTCTCCATAAAAATTAAAATTACAGCTTACAAGTATGTGAGGAAATCTAATAAAAATAAAATCAACATACAAGAACAACCGTATCAGAATAATTATATCCCTGATTTCTTGTCAGCCTTTCCAGGTAGACCAGACAGGAAACACAAGATCAGCTAAGTCTACTTTATTGTAAGGCTACATTAACAGAATCTTGCAAGTCTGAAAGTACAAATCTCCCGCCATCTCTTTTTTCAGCCTGGTAAGTTAGGGCGGATCCTTTCTGAGTTTCTTTCTCTGCCTATTATGCCCCCGCCCCTTATCTGATCGTTCCCTAGGCAGCATCTCTTCCCCCGTCTCCCAAGGTCATTCCCACATACCATTACATTTCTATATAAAATCCCATCTCCAAATATACACACATACACACATAGCATGATATCCTAATGCCAGTATATGGCAGATTAATATTATGAATTTGAATCTCACATTATCAAAGTATAGTTTCACATCACGGAGCAGAAGAGATAAATCTATGGTTCCAGAACCACATGTGGCTTCTGTATCTTTTTGTTATGGCCAACAATCAACAGCAGTTTTATATAAATATTTTTAAAAAGCAAAAAACTGATTCAAAACACCCTAATCCAATCTGGAAAAACAAAACAAACAAAACAAAAAAACAAAAAAACAAGTTATCCTGGTCCTGCCAACAGAAGTACATAACTGGATCCACTGGTGTTGGTTAATACCTTTAAAGCCCTTCATGGCACAAGACCAGGTTATCTGAGGAATTGTCTTGCCCCAATTATATCAGCCTGCCCCACTCGGTCTGGCAGAAAAGGCATGTTGTGGACCCCATCAGTCAGGGAATTTTGGCTGGCCAGGTCTAGGAAGAGGGCCTTTTCTGCCATGGCCCCTGCCCTGTGGAACAACTTACCACCTGAGGAGCAGTGCGTCCCACCCTCATGGCCTTCAGGAAGAGATGGCCTAGGGGCCTGATGCCGGCTTGCATTGTTGGACTTGGCTCATGGGGTAATTGATTCTGCCCCCTCCCCCCATCATCTTGATTTTATAGTCTCTGTATGTATATAGACTTTTATATATTATTTTTTAGCTAATTTTCATATGGATATTTATATTTTTACTGCTTTTAATGTTTGATTTTAATTGTGAACCACCCAGAGTCACCGTCTGGAGGAGATGGGTGGCATATAAATTAAATAAGTAAGTAAGTAAATAAATAAATAGGGCACCATCATCCCACTCACTATGTCTCTCCAAATAAAGTTAACTGCCTTCTTGGCTACCAAAAGATTGCCCAACCCTACTAATTGTGTTTTCAGGATTGCTCTCTTGATCTGCGAACAGAAGAGCATCATTTTTCATTAGCTTTATTTGTTATGAGAAAAGTCCTTAATGAATCATGATGATGCCAAATAGCAACATGGGAGCAATGATGTCATCAATGATGTCAATAGAATAATTTAATTATATACTGTCTCTCTCAAAATGTCTAATGAGAGTGCGTAAGTTGCAGCATTTGTGTGTTGATATCACATGTAAGTCATCATTTGTCTCCCTCTTCACCCCCGATGTCCTGGAAACACAAGAAACACTTCTCAAAATCTCTTCATTACACATGCATTAAAAAAGAGGGAACTTCTGGTTACACTACTTGCTTCCTGAATCAATGACACTAACCATATGAAGGAAGCTAAACCATCTTATCTACTTATCTAATGTAAAATATGCTTACTTTATTTTCACAATTTATACTTCAAAAATTATATAACATAGATCCCATATATACCTCAATATAATTTACTTTCCTCTGGATTCAAATGCTTGTTGCTGTTGTTTTTACTAAGTTAAACAAATTTTTCTTTAGGACTGAAATGTATTATTTTTATTTTTAAACAAAGTTGAAGTTAAAAAGGCAATCCTGCTATAATTAGTCTTGTGCAATATAACTGAAACCATAAAGTTTAAACTCCAGTGTTTCTTTTTTCTTTCTCTTAAAAATTTTGGTTATAATGTTTTTATTCTGTTTTATTAAATTATTATTAATTATTGTTAGCCACCCAGAATCATGTAATTGAAACAGGTGGCTATATACATTTATTAAATAAATAAATAAATGTCAACAGAATAAAAACAATTGTTTGCCTGAAATGTGTTTCTGGGGGATTTTTTCCCATTTTGCAGTTTACTCTTTAGTTGCCCTTACCTGTTTTATTGCTGATTAAAGCCTCTGGCACCATGATAATATAGTACAGATGCATTAACCTCTGCCATCAGAGGGACCTATAATCATTGGGGCTTGGAGGCATAAGGTCTTTCAGAAAATTAGGAGATGAAGCATTAGGCAAGTGAAGAAGGAATGGGGAGGGGGCAACTTTCCCTCTCCATCAGAATCAACTCTCAAAGTTATACCCAGCTATAAGTGAGATAACTGCAAGTGGAAAATGACAGGCTTTATGCATGTATGTGTGATGTTATGTGGGAATGACCTTGGAAGACATGAGGAAGACCTGCAGCCAGGACAAAGGTCTGATAAGAGGCAACTCAGTCCACAGGTGGGGGAAAAGCACAGGAAGCATTTCAGAAGGGACCCTCCTTAGTTTTCCGTAGACTAAAAAGAAAGGATGGGAGGAACACTTTCAGTCTTGCAAGATTCTGTTTAATATAACCTTACAATAAAAAGGCTCCTGGTTGTGCTTCTGTCTGGACTACCTCAAGGGCTGACAGCATGACACCATGTATATGCACATTATAACCGTACATATGGGTATGCATGAACATATGCATCCATCTGTGTGTGTGTGTGCATGCCTGCCTGTGAGTCCCTAATCCATTAGTCAGTATTTTTTGAAGCCTGCTCCAGCTCTGTGAACTTACTGAATGTAACCTGAGTATATATGCATAGATTGTGTTCTTAAGTGGGGCTTATTCTGGAGAGACAGAGAGAGAGAGAGAGAAGTACAAATGTAGGTGCAGCCAACTTGATCTTCTTGTATGTTAATCTCCAAAATACACTGTTGTTCTCAGGCAAATAACTTTGCAGAAAGAATGAAATTTAACATAGGTAGAATTTCCAGCTAGCTACAAAAGGTACCTAAGAAAGACTGGAAATTCTGTGAAAGGAGGTACTGGAACACAACTGCAAATAATTCCTACTAGAAGAAAAAATGGGAGACATCTGATGACATCAGTGTAGATACACACAGAGCTTCCTAAACTGCTGAAAAGAAAGGGGGTCATGAATAGGAAATGGAAGGACAGAACTACAACCAAAGAAGGATAGAAAGAAGGGCCAGAGACTGTAAGGACTAGGTCAGAATGGCTGAAGCAAAGAATGAGCTGAGGTTTGCAAGAAATGCCCAAAGCAATAAGAAAGGTTTTTTCAGGTATGTTTGAAAAGCATGGCTGGGGGAGGCAAAAAGCATGGCTGGGAAATTCTGGGAGATGAAATCCACCCATCTTAAAGTTGCCAAAGTTGAGAAAAACACTGGATTAGATAATAGTACTGAGTAGAGTGTCTCAAGGCACTATCCTGGGTTCTGTGCTGTTCAACACTTTTATTAATGTCCTGGATGATGGGATTGAGATGATGATTATCATATCTGAAGGCGACACAAAATTAGGAGGATGGACCTATACTTTAGAAAAAATATAAGATTCAAAAAGGTCTACGGACAGGTTTGAACAATGGACTGAAACGAACAGAATACATTTAACAGAGAGAAATATAAAGTCCCACATCTGGGTAATAAATAGGAGATAAATATGGAAAACCTGGCAGTACATGTGAAAAGATTCTGGGTGTGTAAGTAGATCACAGGTTGAATGTGAACCAACAGCATGATGCAGCTGCTAAAAAGACATGCAGTTTTACAATGTATTAATAGGAACACAGAGTGCAGACTATGGGATATAATTATCCCACTCTACCCTGTCTTGGTCAGGCCCCCACTGGAATACCATGTCCAGTTCTGGACACCACAGTCTAAAAGAGACATTGACAAATTGGAGTGTCTGCAGATGACAGTGAAAGTTGCATTTATAGCAAGCTGGGGGTGAGTAGAAAATGATGGGGCAATTGGGCAGTATGGATATGCCTTTTCTGTCAAAACATTGTTCTTTAATTCTGGAAAAGTGGTACAGTGGTACCTCGGGTCACGAACGCTTCTGTTCATGACCAATTCGGGTCACGAACAGCACCGTTCGCAAAATTTTGCTTCCGTACACGAACGCCGGATCGGGTGATGAACAGGATCCGCATTTTCCTTGCCGTGACACATGGTTGTGGCTTCCTGTAGGGAGGGGGACTTTCCCTCCAAGCAATAACCGCCTCCCCACCCACCTTCCTGTCCTCCACACCAGAAATTACGTCGAGCAAGGTTAGCGTTCTCTTCGTACTGTATTTTGTTTCATATTTTTGCGGTTTAAAAAAAAAATACATATGGTTCAGAACAGATTAATCGTAATTACATTGAACCTTATGGGAAAATATGATTCGGGTCGCAACCAAAATCGGTTGGCGACCAAATTCAGAGGGGTCAGAACAGATTAACTGTATTTACATTGAACCTTATGGGAAAATTTGATTCAGGTTGTGACCAATTCAGGTCGCGACTAGAGTCGCAGAACAAATTAAGTTCGTGAACCGAGGTACCACTGTATTTATATAACAGATTTACTAACCAAAGCCCTGTATCTGGATTCTTTGAAAATATTAAACAACTGTATATTTACTGTAATATAAACTGATATATAGGAAAGGCTCCAAACCTAAAAATTCCCTGTGCACAAATGACTCTAACCCCACCATGCTACCCAAAATATTTATACTCTTGATTACGTTTCCCTCATAGCAAAGAACATAAGAATTTATAGATTTCATAGACAATGCTTATTAAACAAAACCTGTTGGTACAAAATAATAAGTCCTGTATCAATACAGTCACTTTCTTAAATGATGTCCCGAGATCAAAGAATGGAACAGAACTGACCTTGGATCGTGGTGGTGCTCGGATGAACCATTTACAATCAACGGCCTCAGTGTCAGAAGCTTTCCCTTCTTTCCCAATCTGCACCGATTCCACGATTCCTTCAGATCCTCCCATTTCAAACTCACAAACTGAGTAACAACAAAACATAAAGATCAAGCAAGAAGAAAGAAAATCAGATAAAATACAAAGGCTTTGAAGTGCTATGGAACACTGAACATACCGACCTGGCAATGGTTTCAAAACCCCAAGGTCCTTGAAGTCGGGATCTGAAAATGAAACCAAGAAAGAGACAAATTAGTCTGTTTCCCCAATACCCTTAGAAACGTTACAATCTAGCTTAATCTTAATTATGGGGATCTAAAGAGAACTACTAAAGTGAATTTTTAAAATATGATTTGTTCTTTTAAAAAGCAAAGTTACCCTCAGATACATAATTTGCTTATTTACTGAATTTATACTCTGCTTTTCCAATGAAGGGTAATGACTAACAAAAGCAAATAAAAGCACACAAGAAAAACTCAATTAAAATGACACCCATAAAACAGACGAAATCCAACTAATTATAACTTATCTGAACAGCCAACCCAGCTGCTGCAGCTATGGTTTGCCCAACTATTATTTACCTACTGGCACAAGAAAGTAATAAAGGAACTAGCCTCATCTCCACTTTCACTAAACGTGCATATCATTTGCACTCTTTGAAGAGTGCACATAGTTTATCCACCACTGGTGTAAAGTATATTGAGTCAGATTCCCTTTGCATGTTCTGCCAACATTACTCTAACTGTTATCCCATTCATTTTATTGCTGCAATTTCCTCGAAAAAAGGATGCTTGTTTAGCTAGGGAGAGATAATACCTAAGAGTCTTCTCCATTTCCCTATTCCAGAAGCTTTTGTAGAACTATCCACCTTGATGCTCTTCAAATCCCCAAGAGCCATCAAGAAACTATTCAAGTCTATCAGCTTAAACCTGTAACAAACAGACTTGGCAAAACAAACAGAATTATATAGTATTTGTTCACTGTACAGTAAAAAGTTAAGGGTTTAATACACCAAATGGAGGATCCTTCTGTCTATACCTTGAAGATAACTGAATAATCCAGGCATAAAGGAATACCACAATGATCACCTCTCTAGCAAATTTACAAATTTTGAGCATCCTGCAAGTGCTACATTTCCTGTTTCAAATATATTTGGTAGCTAGGACTAAGGCAAGAGCCAGTTTGGTGTAGTGGTTATGGCATTAGACTAGAAACTGGGAGATCATGAATTCTAGACCCACCTTAGGCACAGAGCCAGGTGGGTGACCTTGGGTCAGTCACTCTCTCTCCTTCCCAGTCCTAGGAAGGCAGCAATGGCAAGCCACTTCTGAAAAACCTTGCCAAGAAAACTACAAGGACTAGTCCAGGCAGTTGCCAGGAGTCAAAAACTGAATCGAAGCCCTCCTCCCCCCAAAAAGAATTAAGGCAGCTGCATGAAATTCAGAGGAAGTAAACTAAGATTTTAACCAATGGTGTTATTATGAATATTAGTTCAGATATCTAATACTCAATGCTGATTTTATTCTTGAATCTTTGAAATTGTTATAAAATGTACCATCAGTATATGGTACAATTAAAAAGAAAGAAGGAAACGGAAAGTGAATATTGAAACATTTACAAATAACACACACAGCTTTATCTTTGTATTTTATAAGTATGCTAAACTATATTTTACAGATATGAATGAAATGACAATGAGAGCCTCAGAAAGACTATTTAATTTTAACATATGTAGATAAAAGAAAATTTCAAAGAAATATGAGAAATTAGGTACTATTAAATATACTACTACGGTACTATATTTAATACTGTATATGATCTTCTATTTCAGTATCATAGAAATGTAGTGAAATTTGAAAATGCATTATTTTTCTCCTAAAATTATTTTTAGTGTTTATTTTTTTCTTTTTAATTTGTATTGTTTAGTTTTTTAAGTATATCATTTTTTTAATTCAATGGTTTTAAGTAAAATTTACAAGTTTTTCTTAATTATTCATATTTGTATTGCTGAAAAATTCTTTACATTATATTTAAAAAAATGGCCCACTAATTTCATTTGCACCTTTCTCTTCCAGCAACGAACTCAACTGTTCACACATGAAACAGTGCCACTTTATCCTGACAAAACCTTATTATTATGTGCCTTAGACTTGACCTATATGATACTACTTGGGCAAAGTAATAAGTGTGTATAAAGGAAAACAGCTTTTATACATTCTTAATAAGAAGAATGTTTTCGGCTAAAGACTCGTAACTACATTTGGAACAATTATACAGGTCATACAAAGCTAATAATAACTTCTTATTATGGTCAGGGTTCTGGAACAAGATTTCAGATGATAAATGGAACATGCAGGGAGAAACATGCTGGAACAGCACCATTCTTAATATATCCTGATCACAAGATCAGAGCTTTAATGAATATAAACAACAGTTTGAATTGGATCTGAAAACTACTGGCAATCACTATAGATTTAATAAAATGAGTTGATATGTTCTGATTGTATCATTCTACTCAATATTTGTAACAGCACATTGTTCAAATTAGCACTTCTTCCAGAGCAGCCCATGTTGAGTTTGTAATATCAATGTGATTTAGGCATGATTAACTGCAGCCAAGATATGTCATTGTCATAACTAATTTGAGTCCAACAAACCTCTTTACATATCTTGATCAAGG
The DNA here is from genome assembly GCF_059951505.1 of Python bivittatus. Lineage (NCBI taxonomy): Eukaryota > Metazoa > Chordata > Lepidosauria > Squamata > Pythonidae > Python > Python bivittatus. Next base: position 25,384,774 of record NW_028277113.1, on the reverse strand, counting down.
TTTCTAATAGGTCAGATACACTTGCACTGTAGTAGTTATATGTTTGAGTTAAAAGAAGAACTAGGCAATAATTGGACAATTACAAGGAAAGCATTTCAACCTCCTTCAGATAATTATCTTCCAGTTTAAAAGATATGATCTTGAGTACAGGTAGACCTCGCTTACCAACTGCCTCATGCAGAGAATGTTCAAAGTTACAACAGTGCTGAAAAAATAACTTTGCAACCAAGGTACATATTTATGACCTTCAGAGCATCTCTCTGTCACATTTTTGCCATTATAGTCAGTTAGTATGCGTTGTCCTGTGCCTGACCAATTTTTCCTCCCTTGCACAGCAAAGAGATTGGAGAGGAAAGGATTATAAGAGGGTAAGTGGGCACACAATGGGGAATATCCATCAAAAGTAATGTGCTAGCGCTGGCTGTTTGCCTAGCATGCTCGGGTCTGGGAGCCATAAACAGCCGGCGTTAGCGCATTCCTTTCAACATGTATTCCCCATTGTGTGCCTGCTTACTTTCTTGTAATCCCTTCCTCTCTAATGAATGCAAATACAAACATGAATTCCATTCTTGCTAATTATCCCACTGCCGGAGTGAGCATCCCAAAAGGGCAGGAGAGTGGGGGAAAAAAAGGAAAGCTAAAGTAAAATTGCAAGCACAGTCACAGTCACGTGATATTAGCGACCATATCACTTAGCAACCAATTTGCCAGTCCTAATTGTGGTTGCTAAATGAGGATTACCTGTATGCTTATTTATGTGAAAATAGGGTTGTAATTAAACTGGTAACCATGATATACTATCAAACAGCTTCCATATGGATACTAAGTGGATATTAAAACCCCAATAACAACAAGCCATAACAATTCCAGTACTACAGAGACTATATCTGTCAGCTTGGACATCGTGTTAATCAGGGATGTGAACAGACCATTAAAAAATAATCTTTATCCTGTTTTCTCTTGACTCTACAATTCTGTCCCATGTCAGAGATCCTTCATTCATTAAAGGTATTTCTCCTTCTGTGCATCATATTGTTGTTAATATTTGCTCTTTCTTACATAAAAAGTCAATTTATAAAACAGTGATCACCATTAAGAATTATTACTAAAACTCAAATACTTTGGGTTTATATGCAAAATAATCAATTTGTTTTAAAACATTCGAGTTTTCATTACTTGATCAAATCAAATCTTTATTACAGTTAAAGACCAGCATAAAGAGGGTGGGGTACAGTCAGTTAGAGAGCATAGAAAATACATCAGAGTCAATAATAATAATAATAATAATAACAACAACAACAACAACAACAACAGCCTGCAAGCAAGAACTGGTGGACTACAAAACCAGACTAAGTAATAGAAAATGAAGAAGCTAAAGTGCTCTGGGACTTTAGAATTCAAACAGACAAGCAACTGCCACATAACACTCCAGACGTAACAACTGTTGATAAGAAAGACAAAAAAGTATTTCTTATCAACATTACAATACCTGGAGAAAGCAGAACAGAAGAAAAAGAATTGGAGAAAATCACAAAATACAAAGAGCTGCAAATAGAAATAGAACGACTGTGGCAAGAGAAAGCAAAGATAGTACCAATAGTAATAGGTGCCCTGGATGCAATCCCAAAACATCTGGAGCACCACTTGAAGACCATCGGCATTGACAAAATCACCACTAGTCAATTGCAAAAGGCAGCTTTACTTGGAATAGCTTACATCCTGCGACGATACCTTTAACACCATCAAACAACAACTTCTGCCTATCCCAGGTCCTTGGGAAGGATTCGATAGGTGGATAAAAATGCCAAATCCAGTCTAAACATCTGGCTGACTATGTGACCAACAACAACAACAAGCTAAAAGATACAAAACAGAAAATATATATCTAAGAGGAGGGGTAGGCGCATTAGAAGGGTATAGGGGGCCATAAAGGTTAGTATGTGACAGACTGTATCTATCAAATTACAGAGCACTCTAGTATGACGAATTAGATGCTCATTAAGATTAGTTTATGGCACAAGTCATCATCTCATGAATTTTTACTATGCTGTGCAACATCACGATTTATTATTTTTATTAAATGTATTAAATATATTATTAAAACAATACAACTTACCTTACTGTCACAGGGATGATATAGTTTAAATTTAGATTAGCAAGTAGAAGGGCTGCAGGACATACTTGAGATAAATCTACCTTGGGAAAGGAATATAACATGTTTAACTTTTATCCACGGTTATGAAAATAAAAGGAAGCTTTTTGCTTATGCATTGAATTTTTCTTTCATTTCTCAGATAAATTCTGTCTACTATATCTTGTCAATTAGTGTTAATTAATCTAGGTTTGCTTTTTTCCTGGTCTAGAGCTGTTTTGCAATTTTTGATACAACCCAGCTGGTTGCAGTAGTTTTGAGAAATAAGAAAAGGGATTAATATTTGCTGTAAGCTGGCAAGAATTTCTCAGAAGCAAGGAAATTAATTTGGGTGTTATCTGGTTGCATAGGTCTGTACCTGGAAGGAATCAGCAGAGGATCCTTAGAGATGCTAAAGTAAATAATGGTAGGGATTAAGAGAAGCAATAAGAAGATTCTTGGTAGACTGCTTGGGGTCGGTAAAGGAAATCAGAACTAGGAATCTTAGGCAAGAGAGTAGGTCTGTTCCAAAGAGTAGAGAGATGGAAAACAAAATTCAGAAGAGTTAGGGAAGATATAAAAAGCTGTGGATGTATAGACTCACACAGATACTCATTAATTAATTAATTAATTAATTCATTCATTCATTCAAAACACTCATATAGCTGCCCATCTTAAACCAAACTCTGGGCAGCTTACAACCCAGAATAAAACTACACAAACACACACACATACATACATACATACAAAACAAAACAAAACAAAACCAATGACCCAAAAAAACAGAAAAAGCTGTCACCACAGCCACAGCCACCACAGCCATGTGGCTCACTCAAGCCTCACCCTACCCCAGTTCTTGGGGAAGAGCCATGTCCCCACATACATGGGAGATCAGGGAGAGAAAGGAAGAGATGGAGAAGAAGAAGAAGTTTACTCCGGAACAGTGTTTCTCAACCTTGGCAACTTTAAGATGTGTGGACTTCAACTCCTAGAATTCCCCAGCCAGCCATGGGGAATTTGGGAAAAAAAGGAAACAGTTGGCCTAGAAAGGGGCAACATACAGAATTAAAAGGAATAAAAGATACAGCTTTCAGTCAATGAAGAAAGATTACTTATAACTAAGTAAAAGACAGCATTTTGCCCAGCTGAGATTCCATTCCCTGGAGCTAAGAAGGGGAAGGTAACTTGGAAGGCACAAAGGATTCAGGGGTATCTGTTGGCAATTCTGGAAAAAGGAAAGATGGAAGCTGGCAATTTCACTAGCAAGGAAATTGCCCAGTGGCTTAGCTGGGGAAGACTGAGACTTGCACAGCCAAGAAGAGATGTGGACTGGACCACACAGCATGTAATCTAGCCCAGAAGACAGATCAAGCTTCAGGAAGTAACAGAACATGAGACTCTTACACGAGACTCTTCCATAGACACCTGTTGCTGTGGGCATTTTGTTAGGGAGAGGAAAGAGTTGGTTTAATACATACTGTGCTTTAAAAATGTAGTGCAGCTTATGGAAAACTACTAATTCTTTTGGAGAGCATGAACTGCTAGCCCTTAGTAAACAGGATACACATGGAAACTTATCCTATGAGCAAAACTGTTTAGTACTGCTTAAAAAAATTATTGTACTTTTGTTTCTTTTCTTCTTTCTGGATGTTACTGCTTTTCTAAAGCATTTACCATCTATCTGGATGTATGTCTTATATGCCAGTGTATTTCAGAAACAACTCCTGGTGCTTAACAGCACAACAATTACAAATACAGTAACATTCCTATAGTAACCCAAAAAATTACATTAATTAAATTTAAATGCCTATGGTAAAGTAGCAGTAAAAATTAAAATCACAATTAAACAAGAACATCATCATAACAACCAGATAGTATCATCACCACCGCCATCACCCCAAAAAAGCTTTCTAGAAGTTATCAATTTGCTTCTTGAAAGCAATTAATGGGACCAATCTAATTTTTAGAAAGAGACTGTTCTATAGTATCAGAGCCATGAAGGAGAAACAATACATCCTGGCCTTGTTGTCTGTTCATAACCAGAGGATGGATATTGTTCCATATTTTCCTTACTGGATGGTCCAGGAGGGCAGAGGGGAATAACCACTTACAGTCTCACCCCTCACTCCTGGTTGGACATTTGGCAATAGGCTTTGTTTAAAACAGGGTCCCCCAAAATGGTAAATGTCTACCCCCAAGGGTTGATGGGACTATCCATAATTGTTGAATGAACTAAATAGAGGAGCAATAGCTACTTTTAGAAAAGGCTGGAAACCTTTTATGGACTTTTTGCTGAAAATGGATAAATGGTGATCTCTGGATATACTGACTAAAAACAGCTGTGTATGAAGGGAACTATGTTACATAATTTGGGAGGGTGGAAACAGTATTAACTGTATTTGTAACTGCTGCAAAGAAGATTGGAAATCACTTCTTTAATTTTTTTTCTTTCTCTTTCTTTTCTTCTATCTTTCTAACTTTCCTATTTTTCTTTTCATATCTTATTCTATTTTCTATTTTCTATATTCTTTTTTTATTTTTCTGGGGCTTTTAACTTTGTAAAAAAAAGTCAATAAAATTATATAAAAATAAAATAAAATGAATTAAATAGGAGCCAAAGGAATCTTGCTTGCAAGATCTGTTCCTCAAATCCAGGACAATTTCAAATCCAGTGACAGTAAATAAAACTTACCCTGCTTAATATAGTTGGGCCTAAAGTTTTAGCTTTTTTCACATAATGACTGATTCCCATTCCTATCTTTCAGCATCAACTATCTGGGACTGCTACTGACAATTACATATTGAAGTTAGCCAACTGAAGGAGAATCACTAGGCACACCAACAAGGTCAAGCATCTTTTCTGAAAAGAAACAAGACCACTCACTGAAATGGTAGCAAAACGTTCTTCAGTAAGGAGCGGGGGGGGGGGAGACTTAACCTACAACTATTAAAAATAATAGGAACACCTACTTCCTCTAAAATGTAACTGACATTATCCACTCCCAACTAATTATGTGCAAAACTTGTATTAACTTAGCAAAGGCTCTTCCTACAATGACAACAACATAAATCTAATTAACTCATTAGGAATTCTAATATTACCTTATACTATTCTATCTGTTCCTATTGGGGCCTTGGATATTTACCCTAATTTTGCTTAGGAAGTAATCAAGGGCTACAGATGGAGAGGAAAACAATCAAGGGAAGGCTAGATACACAGTTCTTTAATTAAAAAAAAAAAAAGGACTGGAGTGAGAAGAGGGAAGAACATTATTTGGTCTCATTTCCCTATATCTGGCTCTCAACACTGTCCTATGGAACTGGCTGGCTGATTTGTTTATTATATTTATATTACACCCTGTCCCAGATAGCTTACAATGGACAATAAAAACATCATTAATGTCCATTGAAAGTTAAGAATAATAGTAACAACAACAATATAAATAGAGACATAAAATACTAAAAATAAAACAGTAGCATTAAACATAGGGAAAATAAATATATTTTGAACTCTGGGGAAACTAAAATTGAGAGGGCTTGTTTCAACTCCAATGGCAATTTATTCTAAAATACAGCCCTGCCAAGAAGAAAGCTAAGTTAGTTTATGTTAATTGAATTTGTGTCAGGACCCACAGAAGTTGTTCCACTGATGTTCCAAAAGTGCAGGATAAATTATACAGGAGCATACAGTCCTATAATTATTTGAAGTCTAAACCACATAAGGCTTTATGGACTACCATGAGCACCTTGAATGTGCATCAGAAGGCAAATGGCAACCAGTGAAGTTATTTCAACACAGGGGTAATGTGGGACTCAAAGGAGGTCCCCTTACCACTAATGGTATTGCTTTTTGAGCCAGCTGCAGACCATCTTCAAGGACTGGCTGACAAAAAGCACAGTGGAATAATCCAGTCTTGAATCACTGAAGTCAGACCTCTTTCCTCCCAGAAGGGACACACTGCTGTACCAACTGAAGCTAATAAATGACCATCTTCTTCACTGAAATTATATGGCTGTTGAGCTAGAGTATCCACAGACTGCAGAGATATTTATCAGGGATACAGTCCCATCCAGGGACTGTACATCTCCCAGGTACATCTCCCAGATCTTGACATTCAACCCCTGGAGTCAATAAGAGGTTAGTCTTCTCTGAATTCAGCTTCACCTTATTTTCCCACAGACAGTCCTTTATAAACTGGAGATTCATGGAAGCTCAAGTAACATCTAGCTCAGTTCTCAGGAAAGAACAATTATAACTAAGTATCATTAGCATAATAATGGAATCTAGTCCCAGCCTGGAAATTATACTTTCCAGCACCTTCAAACAGATATCAGTATCAAGAACCACAATGTTCTGTTTTGTTTCCCTTGATATTGATATCTATATGAAGGTGCTGGAAAGTATAATGTTTCAGAGACCATTTCTTACTGGCAAATAGCAATTTTCAATTAGAAGTTGATAAACAAGTACTGGCCTATATTCAAGGTCTATGAACGTTATGGCTCAAAATGGCTCACAGGTACTCAAGCATATGTTTTAATAATGATGTTACTACAATTCCAAGTTATCAAGCAGCACCACATTTTCTGTTTCAGCTCTCTCATTCCTGGGTCTCAGACTGGGCTTGATTATCTTTTTCACTTTTTCTGTGAGTGCTGTTGGCTGATAAATATCCTTCAGTTGTGACTCTTTGACTGATAAGTGAGAGCAGATACACAGAGCTTGGTTTCAGAGAACACAATTAGTCTCCTGGAACACTGCAGTGGCCACTGGTAGCAGGAAGTGATGGTGACAGAGAAGGCTATTAGTACCTTGCATCCCTCAAATGCAGTAGGAGATGTTTCCCTGTGCCAATTTGGAAAAACGTTTTAACCATGAGTCCAGTCAGCTTCTCTCCAGACCAGCGGTTCTTAAATGGTTTGATCCAATTACTCCTTTTCCCAGTCTCAAATAATGTCATTACCCCACCACACAAAAATCAGACTCTGTCATTTTACACAAGAATCTCAATAGAGGCAGTCCCAAAATGGATCCTCAACTCACAAACAAGCAATTCTCCCATTACCCCCAGGAAATGCCCCAAATACCTCCAGTTTAAGAACCACTGTTCCAACTTTTCTGAAAGACTGAGAAATATAAGAAACATTATATATGCTATATAAGAAAGACTTATATAGACTTTTTGCTAAAAGAAGAAAGAAAGAAAATGATGATTTATGGATCTGAAGATTAAGAAAGACATGGATTAAATGAGGGGGTGAAGGGACTTGTATAACATCTAAGAGGAAGGAGGGACAATAAGATTGTAATTTTCTGTTGAAAAGAAGGTTGGAAGTCATTCATATATTTCTTAACTTTAGCTTTTTTCTCTTTTTGTTTCTTGCACTTCCTCATTTCTTTTTCTCTTTCTTACTTTCCTTTTTTCTTTCCATTTGTCTTTTATTCTATTAAAAAAATCTTAATAAATATAAATAAATAAATAAATAAAAAAGAACCATTACTTCAGACAGAACGTTAGAAGAAGAACACAGAATTCTGTTCTTCTTAGCCAGCCCTGGATTATCCTGTAGCATTTCATGACCTCACATAACAGTAGGGCAAAGGGTTGCATAATAAGCCCTATACACTAGCGTCCGTTTGTTTGGAGGGAGGGAATTCAAACCCATCAGTCTGATGACAGCAATCCAGGTTATCCCTTTTCTACATGTGACATGACACCACAATCGCATCCAAAAGGGCTATTTTGATAAAAAGCATCCAGAGCTATGGATGCTTATGGCCCTGTGGCCTTTCAGAGCTAAAGACTGTCAGTCTCTTAAAGCTTTGAATTAGTCCATCCCTTTGTAAAGACATATTTCTATAGTCTATATAGCAAGAACTGCTGTGAACCATCTAGGCCCTTCTTCACTGCTCAGTGGGATTTGCCTTGTCGCTATTTGTATCAATTATTCTATAGTGATATAATTTGTAGTATTTTTAGTTGCCTCCACCTGCCTAGCTTTATCTTTATCTATCTGACTGAATCTGATATATTCCAACTGCTTCTGCTTGATTCAGCTTCCTTCTCCCCTTGTGGGCCTTACAAAAAGGACTAGAGTGAGGTCTGGACAAGAATGAAGGGGAAAGTAGAGAGTAAAAACCAAGGCAAAATAATTAAATGATACAAGACCCAGGAGAGCTAAAGCCCATCTGCTGTACCACAGGATTCCAGGTAAATATTTGAGCAGATACAAGAATAGATAAAAAGAAGAGTCTCAAGAATCTTTTAACATGTAGCTGAGGTTGGAAACTGATGCCATGCTAGCAGTGATACGCAGTTAAGTTAGAAGGTCAGGCTAGCTACAAAAGATAGAAGGAAAAATGCTCTCCAAGTGAGATCAATTCAACATGGACACATCTATATAGCAACATTATGTATTTATACATTTGCAAACTGCCCCAGCCACACAGCTCTGGGTGGTAGAAATGGTTTTTCATTGCCTCTCTCAGTGACTATCTCTAGACTTGCCTCTCTACAGCCCTGGAATTCTCTGTAAGTCTCCCATCCATGTACTAACCAGCACTGACTGCTTGGCTTCCCAGTTCAGAGAAGGTTGGCCAGATGCAGCTGCATAAAGGAAATTTGTAGACAAATTCTAACTCTTCTTTTACATGCCAGTCACCCACACTTGCAAATCTAACTGTATCAACAATGAAACTGTATGTTAAATTGCATATTATGCTGCCCTTTTTCCTGTTCCCCCTCCCCCCCCCGGTGTAAGGGCCGGATTCTCAACCCAGATCTCAACCGAGGTATTGATCATGGAGCCTAATCATTTCTAGTTTTTATTTTAAACAAAATAGCACAGTACACCTGTGGGTGGTCAGGCTTTGGTTTTTTGTTTGTTTTTAAAACTGGCCAATCAGACACAGTTTTTAAAAGCAAAACTTCCAACTGGCAGCAAACGTAAGTCTGATCTGATTGTAGAAAAGACAATAAAGACAACCCAAATCATTGTGAGATGGATTGATTTTTTTGTTTATCAAATTTGTCACCGCCTGTGATGGAATGGAATTATGAAGGCCAGACTCAGGGAGGAAAACATGTTCTTTCATCTCCTGAGGAGTGAGGGAGAGATGAGAGGATGAGGCTGGCACCTCCCTGAGGAATTCATAGTGTTATGACTGGCATTACTTGGGAGCTGGAGTTTCATTCTGGGAAGATTCTTGCTAGAGGTTGTAGCTAATAAACATTGCTGGACTGAATTTACATGGTTTCCTGGAGTTCCTTGGGCTAGGCCTGACATCAATCCATTCCATCACACCGCCCATCTCGTTGAAACGACTCTGGGCAGCTTACAGCAAAGATAAAATTCATTAAAATGCAACATAAAAACAGTCCTAAAAATAAATAGGTTCCAAGAAAGATGGAGAGTTGGTGAGTAATTCCAGGGAGCATCGTCAGGGGACTAACCACACCCAGAGATTGGTAGAGCCCATATCGCTCCATGCACACTGACAGAGCCAGGTCTTTAAACCTTTTCAGAAAGCCAGGAGGGTAGGGCCCTGCTGCACCTCTGGGGGGAGAATATTCAAAAGGGCGGGGGCAATGGGAGAGAAGGCTCTCTTCCTGGGCCTCACCAGCCAACATTCTCTCACTGATGGGATCTGCAACATGCCTTCTCTGCCTGACCATGTGGGAAAGGTTGATGTAATGGGGGTGAGATGGTCCCTCAGGTAACCTGGACCCACTATAATGAAAGCCTTAAGGAAAAATACCTGCAAAATCGATGCTGTTAGTGAAGGAAGTCCAAGGGTCTCTAAGCGTAGCAGGATAATTCATGCAGAAGAAGGAAATCCCACCTCTAATGAGATTCAACATGTATAGATACACTGCAACTCAAAACCTCCCCTACAGAAGTGTAGGCAGCACACACCTATTTGCAGAAACAGTATCCTACAATAAGGAAGCATTGCAATGCATAGCAACCCCCCCCCCACCTTCAGAAGGTACAGAGATGAGCACACTCCCCGCATCCCAAACTGAGGATTATGTAACTATCTGTGTCTTTGTATAGTTTTGCTTCCTGGAAAGCCATGTAGGGTGATGGGGGGGTGGGGCCAGGCAGAGTTAGAGCTCATACTATCTTGCCACACACAGAATTTAAATGCCTTTAAAATGCCTCCCAAAAGTTAAAGAGGAAATTCTTGTTTGCATAAGCCTAGTAAATAATACTTAAGACCAACTGTAAAAAGAGTTCAATTCAGAGGAATGAAGCAAAAATATAGAAATACATACTCAAATGAAAATAATCGGTATAGGAGTCAGAGCAAAACACTCAGGCTTTCAAAAAGACCAACTGAGGGGGAAGCCATCACTCCCCGAGTCTTAATTAAGACAAAGTAATGGGTATGGTGAATTTACCTAATTTAGTAAAATTGGGTGGGAAAAAAACCTGGGAACAGTTTTTAAAAACTATATTCATCAAATGTTAGAATGAGCCAGTTCTCCATTGATATGGTATTATGATAATGGGAGATAAATAGAAGTTCCAACTGATGTTTCTAGAGATCAATTGATTATGTGCCATTAAGTTGTTTTCAACTTCTAGAGACCACATAGGTAGATTTTTCTCCAAAACAATCTATCCCTAAACTGGTCTTTCATGTCTCCCAACGGTGTACTCAGCACCTCTGTAACTGAGTGCTTCCACCTTGCTGCTGGTCATCCTTTTCTTCTCTTTTCTTCCACCTTTCCCAGCATTAGAGTCTTTTCCAGAGAGCTGGGTCTTTGTATAATGTGTCTGAAATAGGATAATTTGAGCCTGGCCATTTGTGTCTCCAGTGACAACTCTGGGTTGATTTGTTCAATGATCTATTGGTTTGTTTTCTTGGGTGTCCATGAAATTCTCAAGAGTTTTCTCCAACGCCAAAGTTCAAAAGCATCAATACTCTTCCTATCCTGTTCTTTAATGTCCAACTTTCACTTCCACAGAGTGTTACAGGGAATACCATGGCTTGCATGATTCTGATCTTTGTAAGTACAGACACATCATGGCATTTCAATATCTTTTTCAAGGCTAGCATGGCTGCGCTACCAAGTGCTAGTCTGTAGCGTATTTCCTGAGTGCTTGTTCTTTTACTGTTGATGATTGATCCTAAAAGGCAGAAGCTATCCACCAGTTGGATATCTTCATTGTCAATTCTAAGGCTGGTTGTTCTACCTGTTGTCATTTATTTGGTGGTCTTTATATTTAATTTTAGTCCCATTTTTTCACTTTTCTCTTTGACATTTAGTACTAGGGCTTGCAGATTCTTTGCATTTTTGGCTATCAGGATAGTGTCATCAGCATAGTACAGGTTATTGATGTTTCTTCCTCCAATTTTAAAACCAAACTCATCTTCTTCCAATCCAGCTTCCCTTAATATATATTCCACATATAGGCTGAATAAATAAGGGAAGAGTATGCAGTCTTGTTGCACTCCTTTGCCAACCTGGAGCCAGTCTGTTTCCCCATGTTCTGTCTGGACTGTGGCTTCCTGATCTGTATACAAGTTTCTCATGAGGACAATGACATGTTCTGGGATTCTAACTTCTGGAGGAAGAAATGGAAGACTGAAGAAGGCTCCAAAAAGTGGACCTGACGACTGTGGCTGAATGAAGAGCCAGTGAGTAAACTGGTTCTTCAGTAACTCCTCTCTGGATAAGGAGAGGACTTGAGATCACCTACAAGTGCTCCAGACAGCTGCTCGTCACAAGGAGACCACAAGATAGTGGTCTCCGGTGGGTTTAGAGCTCTGGGAGATGAGGGAATAGCTATCTTGTTCAACCCACGGTTGATGCCTTCGAAAGGACACTGGGTTTGCATATTTCCTTTTCTAATCACTTTCAGAAATTGCTTGTTACCTGTTTTTCAGCTATTAGGAACACGTTTGACAGCACTGGGTGAGTTTTCTTAAATCTTAGTGAAAAAAAGTTTTAACTACAAGGTTAAGAACTTAAAAAAAATTGGGGAGGAATAAACAAAAAAAGGGGGACTAAAACTTTGATTTTAGAAAGTTACAAATGGACTAAGAGTCCAGATAAATTTGAAATAAGATTTTGGAATTAATTATAAAGAATCCTTCTCGTGGGAAAATGTTTTTGTTTTGAATTTTTTTTAAAAGTCATAATAAGGTAAGATTTTAGAAATTGGACACTAGAGGAAACTAGGGGGAACTAAAGATTATAATTAAAGGAGAACACATAAACTCGACTTACAATTACAGAATGAAGCAAAATATTCTAACATTGGACAAACTGAAGTATATTTTTGAACAATGGACTCAGAAGCTAATTTTAATATTGTCAAGAGACATCTGCCTCTATGGAGAGATTGTGTCTAAAAGATCTTATGGAAGAGGAATAAGTTCTACCTGACAAGATTGAGACTGAGTTGAAAGCAGATTTACAAGGAACAGGCTACAAAAACGACATGGAAAAAGATGTTACGCTGGACATACAAAAGAAACTGGATGATGTCTTAATAATCAAAAGGAATATACAATGAACCAAGAGAGTGACCTGGGTAATTTTCCTATATTGGAATTACAAAAGAGGCTTGTTAAAGTTTTGAAGAATCTTGTGCAAAGGGACAAAGAAAAAATGAAAAGAAAACAAGTTATATGACATTATTTGAATGGACTAAAGATTAAGATTGTTAGAAGTAAAAGGAAGGAATATAAATTGGCTTATTTGGTCGAGGTTAAAATAGATATATTGTTACTTCTGGTAACCCTTAATGGTCTTTTGCTGACACCAGGACTGAAATGACTCAAGAGATGGGATATGGGAAGAAGAGATTATTTGTTGTATTTTAGAGGAGGTGATAAATTACTAAAATTAGTGTAATAAACGTGTGTGTGTAAAATTATTTATGCTTGTTGTGATGAAGGTGGGAAGTCACTTATTTATATATTTCTCTTCTTTTTCTTTACTATATTCTTACTTTTATTTCTTTTCTATTTCCATTTCTTTCTTTTTCTTCCTTTTTTCTTCCTTTTCTGCACCTTCTTTCTTTTTATTCTTCTATTTTTTTTTAATTTGTATTAGTTTTTTACTGCTGTAATTATAATCTCTAATAAAATTACTACAAAAAAAAAGATGTTCTGGGATTCCCATTTTTCTGAGCACATTCCACAGTTTGACGCAATCAACACAATCAAAGGCTTTTCTATAACTGATGAAGCACATACTGACTTCCTTTTTGTGTTCTTTGGCTTTTTCAATTATCCAGTGTGCATCAGCAATGTCTCATGTTCCTTGGCCTTTTCTAAAGCCAGCTTGAACATCTGGCATCTCTTTTTCTATGTAGGGCTCCAATCTGCATTAGATGATACTAAGCAATATTTTGCTAGCATACGAAGTTAAGGATATTGTATGACAGTTTGCACACTTTGCTAAGTCTCCTTTTTTGGGGGGGGGGGTATTGGAATGTATTAACCTCTTCCAATTGGTTGGTCACTGTGTCATTCTCCAGATTTGCTGGCATAGCTTGGTTAGAACCTTGACTGATTTTTTTTCTGTGGCTTGCCATATTTCAGTGGGTATTCCATCAGTTACTGTAGCTTTCCGGCTTGGTAACAACTGGAGTACTGATCTAACTTTGTCTTCTTGTACTCAAGGTTCTTGTAAGTGAGGAATATCTTCTAAGGTATCTTGGATGTTGACATCTCTACTATATAAAGTTCCAGTATAGTCCTTCCATCTTCCTTTGATCTCCTTTGAATTGGTTACTATCTGTCCATAGTAAATTCCTTCTGAATTCAGAGACCTTTTTAAAGACTTTCCTTGCTTTTCCATGTTTGTTTCCATCTTCAATGTCTTTACAGATGTTGTTGTAATATTGCTCCTTGTCTCTTCTAACAGCTCCCTGAAACTCTTTATTAAGTTCCTTTATGAGATTTCTGTCTTGGCTTTGGCTTCACTTCTCTTCTTGGTAATTTCCATGGTTTGTTCTGATGTCCAGTTTGTTTTCTTCTCTTTCTTCATTTTTGGCAGTCTCTTTTCACATTCATCCTTAACAACTTCTTTAAGTTCCTTCCATAATTGCTGTTGTTCTCTATTAACGAGGTTCAGGACTTCAAAGCAATTCCTGATGCTCTCCTTGTAAATGGCGGGTATATGTTCAGGATCATATTATGGAAACTGACTGGCTTTCTTCTTCTTCTTTAGCTTAACTTGGAGCTTGCACATAAGCAGTTCATGATCTGTTCCATAGTCAGCACCTGGCCATGTTTTTGATGTTACAATTGAGTTCTTCCACCTCCTTTTAACAATAATATAGTCAATTTCATTTCTATATACTCCTTCTAGTGATGTCCATGTATAGAGGCATCATTTTGGTTGTTTGAAGACAGTGTTAGCTATGAAGAAATCATTGGAGTGGCAGAAATTGATAAGTCGGTCTCCTACTCCATTTCGGTTTCCTGGGCCATACAATCCAACTACATTTTCCTCTTTCATGTTTCCACCTTTGGCATTCCAGTCTCCAATCACATCTTGCTTGCATGTTCTGTCGATTTCAAATTGAACTTGAACATAGAAGTCGCCAACCTCCTCTTCTTCTGCACTGTTGGTTGGAGCATGAACCTGAATGATCATCATATTAAAGGGTTGTCCACAAAGTCTAATTAATATTATTCAGTCATTGATTACATTGTAGCCAAGTACTGTTATTGCCATACCCTTCCTAACTATAAAAGCAACACAATGTCTTTGTTTTTCATGTACTAAGTAATAAACGGTGTGATCTTCTGACTGAAAGTGTCCAATCCTAGCCCATCTCAATTTGCTAATGCCTAAGATGTTAATTTGTAGTGGTTTCATTTCATCTTTCACCATGTTGAGCTTTCCTGTGTTCATGCTTCTTATATTCCACATTCCTACTGTAATTCTATCTTTGCAGCTTTGGATTTTCTTTTCCTGTATGACAACATCAACAACTAGACATCCCAAAGGCTTTAATCTAGCCACATCATAAACACCATTAGTCCTCCAAATGATCCTCAGCTCTTCCTCAGTAGCATGTTGAGTGCCATCTGACTGATCATCTGGCACTATATCGTCGATCATTTTATATTTTCTATCCATATGGTTTTCTAGGTAAAAATACAGGAGTGGTTTACCATTGCCTACTCCTACACAGAATTGATGCCTTTGCCATTGTCACTAAAGTGATCATCTGCTTCCAGTATCTTCCTATATTGCTGCTACCCAATAAAGGTGCTTGCTTGCTTGTTTTAACTGGGCAGCTAGGCTGGCCTTCACACTCTGGGTGACCCTGCTGGGAGTAATATACTCTTGGTATACAGTCTTGACACTATTTGCTATCCCTCCCAGGAACACCATCACCACCACCTCATCACAATGAGGCAGCACAGCAGGACTTGGGGGGGGGGTTCTAAAGAGGCACAAAATTAGTGTACAAAGACTTATATCTAGACTTTCCAATATGCTCAAGAAAATGAAAGGAATACAGCAACTGATATTAATGGCAGGAGCTGTAGAAAAGGAGATAATGAAGTTCTTGAGTTTTGAATTATCTGACTAGTACGTATATCTTTTTTGCCAGGAATAAGCTACCACACACACATAAAAATGTTCTTTCATAGTTTGTTTCTTTAATAAGTTTGTCTGTTAAGCAACACAATTTCCCAGTTATGGTAGTTAATCATGTCTAGTAAATATAACTGAAAGCATGTTCTTTGCATTGATTAGAAGAGACAATTAAGAACACATAGTCTTTTCCCAGTTTCCCAGGCAACTGAACTTGCACCCTCTGCTAATTTCTAAAAAGTCATGACTGAGCACCTATTGTAAGATTGATTAGGGTGGAATCAACAAGTAGAAGCAGTGAAGCCCCTGTTCAGCACTCTCCACCACATGTAACTAGACATCATGAGGTGTTTGGATACCAATAATCAATGGCTGCATAAAATGGATATGTAGTCTCCTTGCTATGCCAGCCTTTAGCATCCTAATAATCATGAGTGCTGATAATATAGAGAATACTAAAGTGGAATTAACCAAATGTGCTACATCTAAATTGCATCAGCTGAAATGCATATTCTTCAGCCACATCCTATTTCATTCTGTAACAAAATGCAGAGAGCTGGTGCCGGTAGCATAGGTCAAGCAAGATTAAGTAACAAGGAAAGCAAAATTATTTTCTATTTCAAATGTCTAAAAGGCGTAGAGCAAGAAATCAAAGGGAAGAAACCAATTACAACAAAGGAAGAAGGTTCTGAGATCACACCAAAAAAAAACATGTTTCAGAAGCAAAGCTCTTTTGTGGATTAATTGAAAAATTAAAGTGCTTGAAAGAAGCATGAAACATCTAAAATATTTATGAAATACCAAACCAACCTTGTAAGAGCTAACAACTTTAATTTTTGTTACAGATAAAAGTAAATTTATTAACTTGTCAACTTTATTGACATTTTGTCAAACTTTAAAAAACTCTTTGTTATAAACAAAACGAATCTCCTAAGAATTAATTTGAATTCAGTCATAACTATAAATTATTAGAAATAATTACTATTGTTTAGCCCATTTCTGTCCCCATCTGTCCACTAAAAAAACTTCCCACTGCAATGAAGCTATACAATCATCTAGCATTGTTTTTGGTGCTGCTCTCCTCCTGCTGCTCAATTCTTGATATAAGTTTACCAGTGACAGCCATTGCCTGATTCTAAATTTTGCAGTCTTCATATGAGCTAATCTAATCTCCTTGCCTGTCCTGTTCCTTCCATCATTGTTTCACAGCTTTCTGACAACAAAAACATCTGATGGAATGGGAGAGGAGTCAACCACTGCCAATGTTTCACTATGTCAGATGAATATTCTCAGCTTATTTTTAACCACACAATGGACTCCAAAAACTAGACTTATGGGTAAAAATACAAAATACATATGTGACTAGTGGCATGGGACACAAAATATACCTCAGCTTGGACAGTCTGTTTTAGTTTGTTTTTGGTTTGTTTCAATTGATGGAAGCATCTCAGAAGTGGTGAAATGTTCAAGGCCAGAAAAATCAAGAGGAGTATAGTTAATGGTTTGGTCAGTTGTGTCATAAGCCTTAAAATGATAAATTATTATCACACCAGCTGTCAGGACATTCTAGTTTAGCTATTACAAGTCTTCTTGAGTAAGGAACAATGTACTTTTTTTCCTTGAAGCCTGAGAAAATCTGGAGACAGGTACTTATCTCATCAATAGTCTGCATGCCTGTCACAGATAACACTGAGAAGTTAAAGCAAAGGAAGGCATGACAAGATCAACCTGCAAGAAACTACCCTGTCCTTGAAGTCACAAAAACACATCACTCCTTACATGCTTTGCAACCAGATCAAACACTCACAAATAATTCAGACAAATCACTCCGAACTAAACTGCTCAGTATAATGGCTGCTTTCAACCATTCATAAATCATTCCTTATTTCAGCTACAAAGGCAGTCTCCTACCACAAAATTCTACCCAGTGTTGAAAACTGAATATTACATCTGCTTTATTTATACATACCTGAATCCATTTTCAGGGCAACTAACAGCAGGCAAAGGTATGTAAAAATAAACCTCACTGGAGAACTTTATACTTTACCAAATATGATATAGCTACTCAGGCATCTCACAAATTAAAGCAGTTGTCAAAACAGTTTTCTAAGAGGAAACTCTACACATAATGACCAGCTGCTCATTACAAAACCAGAAATCTTTTTTTGGACTGTGTAAGGTTTATATTCTCATTATTCTGTACATAAAGAGCATCTAACTGCATGAACAGTAATCCTGCCCAGGAAGAATGATATGTAGGTTTACTCCATAAAAACTGCAGATTAGAGTGGTTCCTCCAAGCCAGACAAGGCCATTGCAAAGATGCCAAGCATGTAACATCACATTTACCATATATACTCATGGAGAAACTGAGAACTTTAGGTGCCAAAATACATCCAAAAAATTGGGTTTGGTTTATCTGTGGATCGGCTTATCACCAAGTATATACAGTGATTTTTCCCCAAGCCTTTTTAAAGTACCAATATATCCTGTATATAGTCACAGATATGTCCATCCAAGGATAAGCAGACCCTCGAATTTTTAACTAAAATACCATGAAAAAAGTACAGTGGTACCTCGGGTTACGAACGCCTCTGTTAACGAACTTTTCGGGTTACGACCAGCTCCGGCCGCAAAAATTTACCTCGGTTTGCGAACTCCGCCTCAGGGTACAAACAGGATACGCGGCCATTTTCCCTCCCGTGACACGGTCTGCGGCCATTTTTCCGCCCAACACGTGGTTCGCGGCCATTTTCCCGCCCCTGACACGTGATCCGCGGCCATTTTCTGGCCCTGACACGTGGTTGTAGGGAGGGGGACTCTCTCTCCAAGCAATAGGCACCTCCCTGTCCTCCACGCCAGAACAGATTAACAGTAATTACATTGAACCATATGGGGAAATTTCCTTTGGGTTGCAACCAATTCGGGGTGCGACCAGAGTCACGGAACGAATTAAATTCGTAACCCGAGGTTCCACTGTATAGCCAATTGTACCATGCAGATAAGCCAATTGTGAAAATTAAAACATATGAAAATTTTGAGGGTCTGCTTATCCACAGACAGGCTTATACATGAACAAATACAGTACACTGTTTACTCCAAGGCAGATCTTTCTGTGTCTCCCTTATTCCTCATTAAAATTACATATATCCTGCCTTCCAGGGTAAAATTCTTGCTAAAGCCATCTGTAATCTAAACAATCACATTTAATAAATATCTGTGAAAAAGAAACAACAATCCTTCCCACAGGGCAGTTGGTAGTGAGCCCTGGCATATGCAGGAAAAAGTCCAGCTGAACAGGCTTCAGTCTCCCATTATGAGTCCTGGGTATTCCCCTCTATGTGCAGAAACGGTGGGACTGAAGCAAGGCACCTATCCTGGGCGATCTGAATCTGCCCATTGTGGGAATGTGGCACTGCCAACCCAGCACTACAGCAACACTGCAGCCCTGTCTGACTTGCCTTTACTTCTTGCTCCTCCCCTCATGGTGAGCAGAGAAGATGTGGCTATTCTTTCTGCTTTCAGACAAACATGTATGAGCTCATGTTGGGTATGAGGTGCTCAAAATGCAAAAGGGCTGAATTGATGTGATCTTGTACTGTAATGACTCTCTTTTGAATGTAAGTTATTCCACATAATAATTTTGTTTTTGGAGATATCAATATTCTTTTGAAATGTGTATGTGTATGTGTATGTGTATGTGTATGTGTATGTGTATGTATGTATATGTATATGTATATGTATATGTATCTCAAAGATTGAGAAACTAACAGAGGGGGAAACAGAAAGGTCATTGCACAAATTCTAGGTCACAAAAAGCAAACAAGCACAAGGTTGAAAGGTTTATTTGTTTATAATATTTAAATGGCCTCATGGTGGCAATAAAAACCAAAACACATTAAAAACAATAAAAGCAAAATGCAAAAACCTCCTGCCGAAGTATAATGATATGTGGGAATGACCTTGAAGGATGAGAGGAAGAGATGCTGCCTAGGGAATGATCAGATAAAAGGCGGAGGAGCCCGCAGACAAATAACGGGAAAAGAAAGAAACTTAAAAAGTATCCACCCTAACATATCAGGCTGTTAAAAGTGATGGCAGGAGATTTGTATTTCAGACTTGCATGATTCCATTAATGTAGCCTTACAATAATGTAGACTTAGCTCATCTGATCGTGTTTCCTGTCTGGTTTACCTGGGAAGGCTGGCACAAAGCCATTCTCCATCAATGCAGCCAACACCACCATCTTCAGCTTCCAACCTCACCCTATCCTAGGACTTTGGGGAAGAATAAGCTCTTTACGTTACCCATTCACCATGAACTGCAGTATAATTATCTCTATTTTTATATTTCAACAAGCATTCTTTCACTGGCACGCCTGGTTAGAGAACTATTTACAAATCTGAGTTACCTATTTGACTTTATCTTTAATTTCTTATTTGTTCCTGTAATTCATTAAATTGATCTAACTTTTAATAATTTAATTATATAAGACATTTTAATGCATATATAATATTCAAATTATTAATTAGTTTTTATTAATATATGAGATATTTTTGTGGGATTTTGTGGGGGTTTTTTTTTTACTTCTTTCTCTTTTTTAAGTCTAAAAACATGGAAAATGCAATAAAAGTAAAAACAGAAATTCATTAATTTTACTAGCCCTTAAGAACAGTACTACATATTTAAAATATTGCTCTTGATTAATAAAATCTCCTAAGATTAACAAGAAATTATTCCACTTGTTTTCTTTGGAACTTGCAATATGTATCTTAAATGTGGAAAAAGAGAAAGTTGATGACATAATTTTTAAAATCAGGTAGACAGAGATGCTGCCAACATAAAAACTCAGGGAAATTTAGATATGCATTGACATTTGTTCCAATTATACCTTTGACACAGTCAATTCTCTATGTCAGTTTTTTGTATTGATAGGGCAATTCATTCTGTTTCTATAATCAACTGAATGTTCTTTCACATAGCAGCAAAATGAAAAAGACATAACTATATAAGCAATTATGGGTGTCTGCAATTGTATGTTTGTAATTTGTCTCTTGAACCTGAGCCACTGGAAACAATTTGTCATATGTTGTCTATAATTCCTGCTCTGTGCCAACTCTGGCCTTTTGTTTGCTGTACAAAGGGCAGATATTTAAGAAGAATAAGATACTTTGCTACAGTTTGCTGCCTGGAATTTTATAATACCAACATGTCCATGCAGCCATTTTTTCTAACTTTTGTTCTCTTCAAATTACTTAGTATGATTATCATTATCATTATAAACTTGAACAATTACATTCCAATTAGGTGCAGTTACTTGGGAGTTCCACAGAGCCTAATAATAGTTATTTCCAACTAACCAAGAATCAGGCTGTTTAATAATGATATATTTGTGATCATCACTGACTATAAACCACTAAATTAAACTAAGTCTACAACTGTATAGACATTTATCTGAGAACATGTCTTTTTAAATTTACTGGCTGGGTTCACACGTTGTGCTAAGGCATATAGACCTGGTCTACGCAAAGGCTAAATCATGCAGTGCTTAAGCCAAACCATGCTCAAACTTAGTCAAATGTATGAAGCAACTCAATAGCGCTTATGTTAGAGTATAAATGTACAGGATCCTTCTATAAAGTACAGTAACAGCAGTTATATTCCATGGATTTAGTTTTTTTTTTATTTGTTAGATTTGTATTCCACCTTTACTCCAAGATCTCAGCATGGATTACCCAGGGATCTCCCTTCATTTTATCCCCCATAACAGCAAACCTAGGAGATAGGTTAGGCTCAGAGAGGGACTAATCCAACATTTTCCAGTGAGTTTCCATAAAGTAAAAATGGACCTGAACATGAGACTACCCAGTTCTAGTTCAGCACCTTAATCACTACACTGCTGCCTCTCAAGTGTTTTGGTTTGTTGGTTTGATTGTTTTACTAATGTGCTTAAATTTCTTTATCACCATTATTTAGAACTGATTCGGAGTTTTGAGACTGAGGCACCTCTAAAGAAACATGTCTAAATTCATTGTCATTAGATTCTGAAAGTTTCCAGAGTTGTAGCAATGTTAGTCTACTGCAGCAAAACCAAAAGTATAACAGCACCTTAAAGTTTAACATAATTATTTGGATATGAAGATTATGGTTTACTTCTGTGGACTGCATGAGGTGTCATGCTGAATTACAGGTTGGAGTGAAATGCAGGCAGTGATAATTTGTAATTAATGGTGGTCATTTCCAAAATAGTTTTGGATTATAACTCAGAACTCTTGACCCTGGTACGCTAATTAGCATGTGTAGTGTGATAAAACAAAAATGTTCTCTCTATTCAAGCCACAAGTGACAGAACTGTGAACCTCTTCCGAACTTACAGGATATACTGTACACCAACTGAGCTGTAAATTACAGACTATGTAAATTACTGATAAACTGTGATGGAACACAAAGCAACGTTCTTCTCCCCTAGCTCAATTACACAGCAATCCACCAACACCTAGATAAATCACTGTCATCTCATTATCAATCTAGCAAAAAAAATAAATAAATCACAATGCAACAACTGCAACAAAAACACACCCTCCCAATGAGCCATCCCCATTACATAGCTATCAACACCACCAGAAAAGCCACCAACACAGAGATAAGCCACCATACCAGCCAAGTAAATACTCTGATTTACTAACAAGGCATCAATCACTTGCAAAACAACATCTGCTTAGACCACCATTTTTTCAAGTATTCTTAAAGCAGGCAAGTCAGAAGGATACATAACCTCTGCCAACTAAAGGAACTCACTTCTCCAAAACTCCTGCAATGGTGTGTTGGGTAATGAAATGTCTGCAACCTGAAACCAAGGATGGAGAGCTCCAGCAGTGCAACATTGATGGAACATGAAAACATATATCATACTGGAAGATGAGCAGTTCAATGAACCTCTATTGTGAATGATAGTATTCTTCTCTATCTGCAAAATTCTGGAAGAGACAGGGAGGTTTGGCATCTGGGTCCGGTTAAAAGTATAGTACATGCGCTAGATGGTCCTTTGTTGCTAGTAGACAGCTTTTATCTATAAGCAGGTATTGGCCTACCACCATTGTCCAAACCCAGCTGTAGATTAATGACTTGTTTTGTGTGGTTTCAGCTGGAAGTTATAGGTATCATCAAAAGATGTTCTGCTGTTAACTCTTCTAATCTGTACGGTGGTAGATTATTCTTAAATACTCATTTGACCTTGTTCTCTTTTTAAAAACTTCATTCAATTTATTTGAAGTAATGACGAGTCTAAGTCCTTACACTATAACCAATGAAGCTGGACAGATGCAGGTATAACAGCAGCATAGAATGGTTGAAGACAGTAGCTTTTGTGCAAATTTCAAGGTGAACTTGTAAGAAGATAAATATGAACAGAGTTTCAATACAAAGTGATGTTAATATGTTACTGGCTACATCTAGTGTTCAAAAAGAGAAGCTGTGCTTGGACTAGTTTATAGATAAACTAATGGTGAAATAAAATTCCAGGAACAGTGAAGATAGGAAAAAAGGAAGCTTTGTTCTTAAATAGCCATGAAGTTGGTGGCATTTTGCTGAGTTATACAAATATCCAAATACCATTCACCAGAAGATACATGTTCTCTCCCAAAATTGAAATAATTATATGTGAGAACAAATTGATAGCTAGATATAGCTTAGCCTCATTAAGTTCTAGCATCATTAAGACAACATCTATGATTTTTAGAGATACTCTCAATGAATCTGAGAATGGAGCCCCCTAAAGCAAAAAACTTTATTTATGATAGTACCAATATTTAATTTATTGTATGTTTAGGATTGTCATGCTGGCTTATTTATTTGGAGGCTTTCAGGTATGTTCCTGTTGGGAATTATTTTAATAATAAAGATGCAGATTAAACATGTGTAAATAAAATATTATTTATGACCTGTTTGAGAAAAAGTGGGATACAAATCTGCTAATCATAAGTAAAAATTGATGATCACTCACCAACCAAATATAGGACTGCAGAATACACCAAAACAACATAATATATTAGAAGTAAAATTAAAATAATACAACAAATAGCTTGGCAAAAGAGAAATAGCATTGGCCTACCCTTATGACGCAGTGTCATTCTAGTTGGACACATTTTTATTGCTGGGCTCTGAGTCTTGAATTCAGACCTTCTACTGATCAAACAGACCAGATCAGGTCCAAATTTTATCAAGAACAGGAGCCAGAATTTCAGTATCCCTCACCTTTGGCCACGGTACCAAGAGCTATTAGGTACTGTGGTTCAAAAACTTCAGGACAACAGACTGGTACATACTAAATAGTGCAGTGTGTACATGTTTGTTTGTTTTTCCCCCAGCTTGTCAAGCTTCACCCTTGAGTCAAAATGGTTGAAAGAAATAATGAGCAATATAACCATCCTGTCATCATGAAAACAATTTAAATTTTGATATAAATGGCCTCAGTCTTCAGAATCTGGATAACTCTGAAATGGGCAGAACTACAAACAAGAGCAAATATTTGTTGAACTGATATCAATAAGCATGTTAATATCATAGCAAAAATCTGTCGCCTTTGCTTTCCAAGCTCAAGAATAGTTCCTCTGACAGCAATATTACAAGATCCATTTGTGTGCATCTCTAATACTTTTGAATGAAGCCATATGGATGGCACTGTGCATTACAGACTGCCAACTAGCATAGAAATATTTCTGACAGGCAAGAATAGATGAGCATTTAACACATGAATGGGCTTACAGATAAAATGAAAGCACACACACCACATGGAAGTGTCTTTTTCATTCATTCTTCTCTTCTTTGTATGCTCTCCCCCCCCTCTCTAAAAATAACAATGCACTTGAGCCAAATTCATTACTGGAAAAACTACTGCAGTGATACATTGCCCAATGGAACTGAACCCACTTGTGCTAGCAGACCATTTCCTTATGTTTGACTCATGTTTTGTGTCATAATGATTCATGAAATAGCTCTAAAATTAAAGGCCTACCTTATTACTTTATAACAGCCCGGTGATTCAAACACGTCTAAAGGTAGGCTAAGAAACTAAGTATACATGTATTCACAATAATGTCACAGAAAGGTCACAGAAATGGAAATGATAATCATAATCACTGAAGGGAAATTTTAATAAACCCTAATTCCTGATTTACGTTGGCATTAGAACTTATGGTTGGACAATTTCTCCAAAAGAAGATAAATTCTCCAGTAATGGATTCCTTTGCTAAAACCACTGAACTACTAATGTGAACAGAACATCCATATACATGAAGAAAGTTGGGGAGGTCAGTCTCTCTTCTTTACAAGAATAGCATAGAAACTTCGCATAATTCAGACCTTTTAATGCACAATGATCTTCCTTCTCACTAGAAGGAGAAATCTGTTTAAATATTATCCACTGAATCTAGGGTTCTTAAAGACTTTGCTTTGGCTGTGGCATACCAATATATCACAGTAATAAAATATTTGTTCTGTACAATTATCACATTTAATAATCTTTTTATCTTATCAGGCACATATTAGGGCACTTTGATTTATTTCCCTAGAATAGCAAGTTGCTACTTTATTCAGGAGGCTGCTAGTCTTGGAAGCAGAACAGTAACAATAATATTAACATTTCTTACCTGCATCCATGCAATAAAAGCAGCAGAAAAAAGACTGTTTGCATTTTCTAGCTGACGGAAGGTAGCAGTTGTCTTTCAGCACACAGTGGAAGTTGGGATGGTTCGTATTCTATCAAGATATGACCTATGAATTTCCAATGCTATTTTCATGCCACGTTCCTACCAAGTGCTAGAAATAGGCACAATTTAATCCAACTTATTTTTTGACAAGTCAGACCATCAGGCGATCCCAGTGATATAGGCTAGACTGGGAAGTTGGAAAAAAAAACAGATGAAGGCAAAGGCAAATCGGCCATATTGTTGCCAATAAAACAAGATGAACATATGCCGTCATTACGTGTCATGCTCAACTTGAGGAAGATGTTATACCTTTTAGAGAAGCTAAGTAGATATAAGCCTTCAGTAAGCATTTGGAGCAATAGGGAAGTGTAGGACAGCCCAACTCACTCTACCAGCAACTTGTACTTACCCAGAGGGTAAATACAGTTAGAGAGCTCTGTATGATCAAGGATCCTTTTACATCACTACAATTGTACAAAGTTCTGTCACTATAACTTGTTTCCAGTTCAGGCCTAGATTCATTGCTAAAACTAGTGATTGCTTATTAGATAGCAGATAGCACAGAAAATTCCCTATGTAAGATTTTAAGGAATTGTCCACTAAACTTAATCAGAAGAGAGAAGGTGATAGAAGCACAGACTCAGGTAGAAAAGACTTGGCTATAAGGAACTAAGTTTATACAAAGCAAGAAAGGATCCTGGGAAATTTCTAACATATGATGGTAAGATGACTAAATAGTAATATGTCTAGGCGCCAATATCTGAGTACTAATGTAAACAGTATGGGCAACAAACAGGGGAAACTAGAAATCCTAACACTGGAAGTCATATATAATCTGATGAATATCATAGAAACTTGGTTGAATGAGTCATGACTGGAACACAGAATCAAACATATAAACAGGATAAAAAAGGGGGTAATGTGGCATTGAATATCAAGAGACTGTAATGTGTAGATAAGAAATCTATAAATATAGTACAGGTACTCCCAGTTTAAGAACGCCTGGATTAGAGATGACCCATAGTTAAGAACGGAGCCTATTATAGCAAAATTTGAGTTAAATACACAATGATTTGAGTTAAATGCACAATGGTTCGAGTTTATTACACAATACTATTTATACAGTATTATGCAATGCCACATTCTTACATACAAATTCAACTTAAGGACAGACCTTGGGAACGGAACTCATTCTTAAACTAGGGACTACCTCTGGCCCTCCTGAAAGCATCTGGATTAAAAAAAAAAAAAGCAATACCATTGTCAAGTTTACTATATGTCACTGAGCTAGCCACTGAATACCCATCCAGGTATACTTTCCTAAATCAACTCATCAAATTCTCAAAATAGCAAGCTATACTAAAAGGAGACCTCAACTGCTCTGACATTTACTATTTTTTTTCCCCCAGATAGAAGTATGAGGTTAAACAGATTTCTGATCACTCTTACTGCCAATTTCATTTTTCAAAATGTGCAATGGAAAACAAGAAAATTATCCTGGACAGGTCATGCAGCATATCTGTGAGCACTTAGACAATAATGCTACTCTTACCAGGAACCAGCAATGTTTTATCAAGAACAAGTCTTTCCAGACCAACCTTATTTATTTTTATGACTGAATGAATACTTGATTAAGGAATACAATAAAGGATGTGACAAAAGTTTCTTATGGTATTCTTATGGACAATATAGATAAATGTAGGTTAGAGGATAATTTTATCCAGTTGATGTCACAACTGGTTGAACAACAGCACCCAAATGATAGTTAAAATAGTTCTGTGTTGTCCTAGAGTGAAGAATCAAGTAGATCTTGTGGTACTCAACATCTTTGTATGAAGAGATTCTTATCAAATGCACAGATGACAGCAAGCTTTTCAAAATCTTTTCAAAATGATCTGGACAGGATTGATCATTAGACCAACCCAAGGTGTTGATGTTCAGTGTGCAAGAGTCTGCATCTAGTAAGACAAATAAAACGCATAGGTTCAGGACTGGAGAAACCTCTTTGGCAATGGTTTACATGGGCAGGATCTAGAGATCCTAGTCGGCAAACAGCCAAACATGAGCAACAGCTAAAAATGTCAATAAAATGTTGAATTTAATTTACAAAAGCATTGCATCCAGATCACTGAAGGTACTATTTCCATTGTGTTTTGTGCTACTCAAACTATATAGTGTGAGTACACTGTATTGTTCTAAACACTGCAAGGATAAGAAGCTAGAGTTAGTTCAAGGGAGAATCACTAGGATGAAAAGGAACCCAGGAACCAAACCCTATGACAAATGGTTAAAAGAGCTAGGTGTGTCCAGCTTACAAAAGGAAGACTGACGGGAGATATCGTAGCAGTCTACAAATATCCAAAATGCTGCCACAGGGAAGTGTAGAGCTATTCTCTTTGTGACTGAGGGCAAGACAATCTCCAAAGGGATAAAATAAATGAGATTTGGGTTGAATATTAGGAGGAATTCCCTAATATTAAACAATGAAACAGTCTTCTTAGAATCTGTAATTTGGATCTTTTCAAATGGAGCCAGATGGCCATCTGTCAGGGATGCTTCAGTGGATTCCTGCACTGAGCAGGGGGGGTTGGAGTAAATGACCTGCAAGTTTCCTTCCAGCTCATACACTGGGTGATTCTATCATTCTAATCAGTCCAGGCTTGAAGTCAAGGTGGGAATCACTAAGAATGGAGGTGTCATAGATATAAATGATGTCGCTTTCTTAAAAGGAATTAGTGCCAGCCCTTAATAATTATAGCTTGCAAAATACACAGCAGATATGGCATAATTCAGTAATATAATGGCTGAGGATGTATTTCTCCAGGAAGATTAAAAAACCTTTTATTATTCTGCAACCTTCAACATTCCATTTGATAAATATGACAGGCAAAGAAATGTTGCCTGTTTGTATGACTAAATGGAGAAAGACCAAAATATCTTTATACTGTCTTTTGAGGCATAAAGTGCACTGAAGAATAGCATGCACACACATACACCCACACGCACAGAGGGAGGGTCACAGGGAGACAAAAAGTGTTGTGAAACAACAGTACATGAATTAATATAGAATTCAAAACAGAATACAAAATGACATCATTTAAATTTCACTGTATTTGTATTTGAGAAACCTGAATGATACATATTGATTAAAATAGTTCAATAAAGCCATCATGGAAATTAACAAATGAACATTTCTGAAGTTGTAATCACATTTATACTTCTAGCAAGCATATTTCTTGGAGCTTCACTCAATTCAAGAGCCAGTCTCATTATGATGAATGAGGCTTAATTCCCAATAATTATGCTTAGGTTGAAAGCTTTAGCTACAGTGATTTAAAATGGATTTATCTGTAGAAAATTAAGCTCATATTTAAATGCTTTCTGGAAACAAATTCTATGTTGCATTTGTTGCACCTTTTATATTATCTATACAAGAAGGGTTGTATTAGAGGAGGTTTCTCAGCTGCAGATGTTTGCACTGCAAACACAAAGGTCTAAAAAAAGGACGTAGCTGGAGTGAAATGATAAGAGAGAGAGGCTTTTGCATCTCTAAACAGAATTATTGATTCTACTGAACTATCATTGCATGGCCTGGGAAAATTAAAAGCTTTTCAAAAAATTGTCCTGAACTTTCAATTTGTTTTTTTCTTTTTCTTACAGAATATCATTCCCTAAACTGCAGAAACAAAACAAACCATGTTCTGATATTATTAATCTGCCAGAGGTCTAATAGCTGACATGATGATGATGATGATGATGATGATGATGATGATGATGATGATGATGAGTGCCTTCAAGTCAGCGTCGACTCCTGGCCACTGCCTGGACTAGTCCCTGCAGTTTTCTTGGCAAGATTTCAGAAGTGGCTTGCCTTTGCCTCCTTCCTAAGGCTGAGAGAGTGTGACTGGCCCAAGGTCACCTATCAGCTTCGTGTCTAAGACGGGACTACAATTCACGGTTTGCTGGTTTCTAGCCTGGTACCTTAACCACTACACCAAACTGGCTCTTAATAACTGATTGGTTGTACATATGTGTTAGGGCTGTGCAAATCTTTGAATAATGCTATTCTTCTTTGAAGGTTCAAACAAAGTCCTCCTTCAAAGCTTTTGTGAAATATCATGGCCACCTAGGATTACCAGATATCTGAACAGGCAAAGGAGAATAATTGGACAGGAGAAGAGACAATTGGAAAGGAGGACAGATGAGAGGGAAAGGACAACACACTAACTCTTTAAATTCCTTGGCATCCATGACAAAAAATAGAGTGAAAAACTGCAAAAGAATGTACTTAGGCCTACATGTATATCAAATTACTTTTTCCAGGATTGGACAGACTGGTTTTTCAATTGCAATATTTTTCCAATCAATCTTTATTTTAAAGAACATATGCTAGTGACAGTATAGAATCAACAATGTGCTCTCTAAATTTCACCATAGAAACATATGAGTCATGTGATCTACAGATTACAGTGATCATAGATTTGAAGGGGTGGATTGAAGCTGATTGCTGGAATCAGGAAATAAATAACCTAAACCTAGGTTGTCGTGTCTATCGACATATGAGGAAGAAGCAGATAATTTGCAAGGTCACAATACACAAAAGTTTGAATGATAACTATTGTGAAAACAGTCCAAAAAAATCCCCCAAGATACTCAAAAAGACAGACAATATTTGATTTTAAGGCTATTGTGCCAAGCAGAGGACATGAGGACAAAAAGAAGAACATGTCTTCCTTTTGCCATACATCTGTTAACTCTATGGCCACCTCACTTCTAAGAGCAATGTTGCTCCAGAGACCGTCACAGTTTCTCTGGAAATACTAGACATGTATGAGACAATGCTGTTGGAAAAGGTATTGCTCAGCTTCCTCTCGATCAGTGTTTCTCAACCTCAGCAACTTTAAGATGTGAAGACTTCAACCCCTAGAATTCAGCAACCAGTCCACACATCTTAAAGTTGAGAAACAGTGAACCACACCACTGTGGTTTGAACCACAGTCCACACATCTTAAAGTTGAGAAACAATGAACCACACCACTGAACCATCACTCCAAAAACATTGGCAACTGGCGCATCTTTGGCAAGCACCCCAGAGAATCTGCTGGCCTCTTCAGGGACCACTTGGCAAAAGATTTGGCAAGTACTGAGAATGAGCTGCTTGTCACTTCTGGCATGACTCACCCAGCTTTGGTGAGCCATGCCAGAGAATATGTCCCTCTACTTTCTCCAGGATGTATTTGCCAGAACCCTGAGAAGGTTCCACCCGTGCATGCAGTGCCCACAAAGATGTTTCTTTGGGTTTTGACAGGGGACAGAAGGTAGAGACAGCACAAAGTGCTTTATTTACACAACCTAGTTGCATCTCACATCATCTTGCTGTGAAAATCTATCCACTGAGGTGAATCTAAGTCACTTTGCACAAGCCTGATACATCTATATATACTTAAAGGTAGTGAGACTCCCATGTTCATACCAGAAGATCCAGCTAAGTTTATGCCAGTTCTGATCAGTCCTGCCTCTCACTAAAGTCTCTGAAATTACATCAGCTCTTTCAGGACATTAACATGTATAGCTTCTTTCAGACAGAAAACTCTTGCATGTGAGATTATCTGGGTGTAATAATTTGACCACTATCTGAGGAAATTACCAGGACTGCCTATGTGGTGAGCATTCCTTTATTTTGAATATCTAATATAATTTACTATTAATTTAGTAAATTTATAATAGTAAAAGTAACTTAAAAATAAGTTCTTTATTCCTTTTTCATTACTTTCATCCCTATGTCTTTTTTTTTTTTTTGGTCTATTATAACGTTAGTCTTCAGACAATAATTGTCTTGTTTCGGAATTTCTGAACAATATTTAGAAACATTTAGCCATTTTATATATTCATGTTACATAGCTTGATATTCAAATAATTAACTGTCCTTTTTTATTGGTTCAGTAAAAATTGAAATGTTTGCTTGCTGGTGGTTTCCCACACATGTTATATCATTCATATGCTTTTTTTAAAAAAATAGAGTTTAAAAAATAGCAAACATAGTGGTCTATGTGAACATATCAGTATCTGCATTCAATATTAAACCTGTTGGATTACTCCTGAATTTTTAGGTAACACTAAATAACTATTGTTCATAGCAGTGTTGATTGATCATGTGCCCTCAAATAATTTTTGACTCCTAGCAACCACATACATAGCTAGATTTTCTCCATGATCTATTCCTGACCCAGTCCTTCTTGTCTTCTAACGGTGTACCCATCACCACAGTAATTGAGTCCATCCTCTTCTTCTCTTTCCTTCCGCTTTTCCCAGCATTAGAGCCTTTGCCAATGTGTCCAAAGTAGGATAATTTGAGCATGGTCATTTGCGTCTCTAGTGAGAATTCTGGCTTGATTTGTTCAATGATCCATTGGCTTGTTTTCTTGGCTGTCCATGGCATTCTCCATAGCAGTGTTAAGTTCCAAATACCATAGTATCTATCTTTCTGAATGTATTAACATATTTCTCTAGAATTTATTAATTGTCACTGGGATAATTTACTGATTTACATTTATATTTCAAATTTAGATACTGCCCATCTAATTTTATATGTGCTACTATTACCAACCCCATTTTTATATTTAATATACAAGGTACTATAATAAAAATCAATCTTTATATTTTATGTTATATATGTGGACATTTTTTAGGGGGTGGGGAGGATGAAGAAATATTCTTAGAATTATATGAATGTTGGAAAAATTGGTGGCCAGCAGATATCACTGTTTGCTCTTTTACTCCCTTTTTGCCTTGAATAATGCTGTAAGTGTATGTTACCCCTAACATGGCAAGTGTCTTTTTCAACATGAAAGTAGAAAATGTTCTCAGAGTCTCTTGGCATCTTTACATTTAATGACAAATTGACTGCTACAGATTTTCTCATATAGTACAGTTGCCATAAGCAGTAAGGATTTTTCTCCAAACTTGCTTGGGAAGCAGCCTAGAACAAAAGACCATGGATATCAACTTCTGCATCATCAGCACCCTTCCACATATGAAAGTGAACAGATATATACCCTTGGAACAACTGCAAAGAGGCAAAATGAGTGTCACACAAGCTATCATAAATCTACAGAAACATTTACTCTTATTACACCAATACATTACCATTGATTAAGATTATGTAATTAAGGAGAAATAACCTGCTTTTTATCATTTTTTCTTTTGTTATATTTCTAATCTGTCCAACAACCAAAGTTGTATCAGCAGTTACAAAACTGTTTAAAAGAGAAAAAATGTAATGTAATGCATCTTTTTTATTTTTCTCAATGGAATTCATAAGTAACAAAACAACCTTTTTAAAAAAAAAAAGATTTGCTCACTCTTGTGTAGCATTTGATATTCTCTAAACCCTATAAAAGCAAAACCACATCCACTTATCAAATACCTAAGGGATTATGCACATCAATTAGCATGATATGAACATGTCAACAGAAGGAGAATCCAAAGATGGATGTGAATAAAAATGAATGAATTTATATCCCACAAGCACTTAATCCAGTAATCCTGGATGCAGCTTTGGAAATGCAAACCAAATCAAAACAAAATAAAGCAGTTATTTAAATGCCCAATATGCACAACTGGCCTAAGAAATGGACAAAATAGCTAGACATAAACAATGATATTTGTATCCAGCTCCTCCTGCACATGCAATGATCTTAGTAATCACTGCACTTAGAAATATTAACAATCTCATTATCCATTTCCATGTAAGAATTAGCACAAGGTTATTCCTAAACACTCTATAATCAAATACGTGGATTCTGTCCCTGCACTGTAACCCAAATTACTAATTTTTCTTTTTAATTTACCAAATTTCAGCTGTTTCCTAGATCTACGATCCATGTTCTTCTGAGATTTGCAACATTCCTGTTCCTACAACTGCAGTATTCTTCAGAAACTTCTTATACTGTTTTCTTTTCTGAAGAATGCTTAGCAAATGCTGGTGGTTTAGGGTCAAGTTTTATCCAGAAGCTTAAGAATTGACCAATATTGTTTTAATATGTATGTAGTTCCAAGCAAAGCTGCTTTTTGTAAGGTGAATGTTTAAGGTTGAATAATTAGTTCCAGAATGCAGCAATTCTGGAAAGAACAGCATCCAGTGTCAGAAATAACAGAACAGAGGCTAGCAGATCAATGTCGATTTATAATACGAAATAAAGTATTCACAGAAGTAGAATTGGAAGAACTGCAAAGGTCTACCCAGAGCAAAGAAATCGAAGCCTTGCCAGAAGTAGTTCAGACTGTAGAGGCAAACCAGGGGAGTCAGCAGTAGAGGAAGCCAGCATAACTATTGAATCATTTTCATTCCCAAACCAGACACCCTCTTCTCTGCCTTCACCTCAGAAAGAACAAAGCCCTCTAACTAAAAAAACAAGAGAAACTGAAACAAAGAATAACTGAGGATCTAGAACAGCATATAAAGAACAGAATAGGATTGCCTGTATTGAAGCTCGTTACAAAGAAACAGCTAGCACAAGTATTAAAAGATGCCAATACTGTAGTATCAAATATAAACACCAGCTCACCGCAAGAAACAAACCAACTAGCGTACAGCATGGCCACAGTTATAACTGAATACCTTGGATGCAAAATCAACAAACAAGAAAAAAAGTCAAACAGTGCACCACCAAAATGGAAAATCAGGATGGAAAATAAGATCAGCATGCTGAGATCAGATGCAAGCAAGCTAGAACAGATGAAAGAAAAGAATCTGAAGAAAAAAAAAAAAAGACCAAAGAATACCTGTTCAAGAAATAACATATTTTTCCGTTAACAAGATGCCCCCATGTATAATATGACCCCCACTTTTCCAACCCAAAATTAAGAAATCAATATTTTAAAGATAAAGCAGAACACATTTTTATTTAGTAATTAGGTAACATTTACATGATCCACTCAATGGGAGGAGGTCCAAACTGTCTCTCTGCAGCTCTATTTCCATGCTCTTTTGCATAACTGATTACATTCAGTTTGAATTTTGCAGAGTAAGACATTCGCTTATTTATTTTTTTATTTTCCAACATCTTTATGGGCTCAGAATGCTCTGACATTACCGGTCCCTGTCGCATCTGCGCACTGCCTACACTCTCTCCACCTCCAACGGGATGTGTTCCAATTGGTTTGTTCAGCATCAGCTGACGTCAGTTACATAAGGCTCATGATTGGAGGAAGCCTGTTTGCACAGACAAAGTATGGACAGTTTCGCAACCGCGCGGTTCTGTCCTCAGCTTACTTCCTTGTATAAGACGACCTTCAATTTTTAGTGTAACGATTTTAGAAAAAAGTATCGTCTTATACACGGAAAAATATGGTATCACCTAGAAACAAGGAAGATCAAAGCAGCACTGGAAATAATAAATCAGCAAATAACAACCATATACACAGCTGGAATAGTGGACTGGACTCAAGCAGAACTAAAAGCCCTGAAAAGACCAGAAAAATAATGACAATGAATCATGCCCTTCATCCACGCAGCAATGTTGACAGACTCTACTTACCAAAGAGCACAGGTGGGTGTGGAATGTTGCAAGTACTCCAGATAGTTGAAGAAGAAAGAAGGGCATTAGAAGAATATCTGAAGGACAGTGAAGAAGAGGCACTGAAGCTAGTACACCATGAAGGTTTACTGAATACTGAAGAGACCAAACTGGTCTACAAGAAAGACCAAATGAAGAACAGAAAAGACATATGGTAAAGCAAAGCATTACATGGCCAGTAATATAATAGCAGGCAAAGCAGATAACAAGACCTGGCAATGGTTAAGAGCAGGAAAGTCAAAGAAAGAAATAGAAGGGCTAATTCTGGCTGCACAAGTCCAAGCCTTAGGAACAAATACATACAAAGCCAGAATTGAGAAGACAGCAACAGACACCAAGTGCTGCCTCTGCAAAGAAGCTAAAGAAACAGTGGGTCACCTAGTTAGTGGCTGCAAGAAGACCGCACAGACTGACTATAAACAATGGCACGATGAAGTAGCAACAATGGTGCACTGGAATATCTGCAAGAAATACCATTTGCCTGCAAGCAAGAACTGGTGGGACCACAAAACAGACAAAGCAATAGAAAATGAAGAAGCTAAAGTGCTCTAGGACTTCAGAATTCAAACAGACAAATACCTACCACATAACACTCCAGACTTAACAATTGTTGATAAAAAAGACAAAAAAGTCTGGATAGTGGACATTTCAATACCTGGAGACAGCAGAATAGAAGAGAAAGAACTGGAGAAAATCACAAAATAACAAAAACCTGTAAATAGAAGTAGAACGCTTGTGGCAAAACAAAGCAAAAATAGTATCAATAGTTATAGGCACCTTAGGTGCAATCCCAAAACATCTGGAGTACCACTTGAAGACCATCGGCATCAACAAAATCACCATCAGTCAGCTGCAAAAGGCAGCTTTACTTGGAACAGCTTACATTCTGTGACCATACTTTTAACACCAACAAACATCTGCCTATCCCAGGTCCTTGGGAAGGACCTGATAGGTGGATAAAAATGCCGAATCTAAACATCTGGCTGACTGTGCAGCCAACAACAACAACAACAACAATTTGTAAAATTTATATGCCACCTAACTCCCAGCCACTCTTTCTCATTTTTCACTTGTGGTATACTGCTTTTGATTGTGTCACATTAAAAACATTTTCCTTAGACATTTATTAGCATTTTCTCTTTGCCTGCTTTTATGTAATTATTTCATCTTCCACTGCCTACTTCACTTGCAACCACCACCAATTTTCCTCGACAAATACTAACAATTTATGTCACGTTTTGAATGTTAACGCATAGTGTATTGTTATCAAATTTGGGGGTCTGGCAATCTAAGCCCTCTAGTGTAGCTTGTGTCCAGTCAAGAATACCTGCTGAGTTAACATTTTACAGAGACAGCCCAAATATTAATGGCTTTGGTTGTATTACCATTCAGCTTTGATTTTAAAACTTTTCTAGTTTGTTTTAAGTAGTCAGAACTGCTTACCACTCCCACTTGGGCACACAGGCATTGCTTGCTTCTACAACACCCAAGCGCTTGTAACTTTCCTCCACTGTCATTCAAGGATTTTAGCATGGTTTCATAGTTCTATACCATCATGAGTAATCAATTTTCCCTTTCTTACCCATGTTGCATACTTGTCCAATCCAAATTCCAGTTTGATGTCATTACTAAAGATTCAAACTGTATTTAACAACTATTGTGTTTCTCTAGTTGATTTTGCATATAATATCAAATCAACCATGTAAAACAAATGAGAAACTTTTATCCCTTGTTTGGATAATTCAGAGCCCAAAGGCGTTTTATTCAAAATTATCATCAATGATATCAGAGCCATATTAAAAGCAATGGAGACAAAGAGACTCCATGAAAAATCCTCTTCTGATTTTGACTTCTGCAAGTTCTTTTATGTTTGCTTTCATCATTGCAATTACTAAATTATTATTATTGTTATTATTATTTCTAAGTGGTATACAAGAAGAGCCTGCTCACAGGTTCACCATAGATACTTTCACATCACTCTTTGCTTTTAAATGTTCACATTTTGGTTTTTCATGTCAATATCATCAAATAGGAGGAATATTTGGAATTAATCAACCAGAATG
The DNA here is from genome assembly GCF_059951505.1 of Python bivittatus. Classification (NCBI taxonomy): domain Eukaryota; kingdom Metazoa; phylum Chordata; class Lepidosauria; order Squamata; family Pythonidae; genus Python; species Python bivittatus. The sequence continues at coordinate 25,347,718 of NW_028277113.1, read as the reverse complement.
GAGAAACCCAAAGCAGATCCTGATCAGCCTGAGAGTACTACATTCACAGTCATTTTGATGGTACTAAAATATTTGGCAAGGCCTTTTTTAGATGTAAATTTATACTTTCTTACTTAAATGTCTTCTTTAGGGACTATGATAAAGTACATAGTATCGGCTGAATGATAAGGCAGAATGCTAGGTCATGCTCCCTCTAGCCCACCAGACCTATTTTGGGGGGGGGGGTGGAGGAGAAAAACTTTGAGCAACTTATTAGGCTAAAAAGGGAGTTATTAAAAGAAATAGGGAAAAAGAGCAAAAAGAACATTAATTTTCATATATTAGATTTCTACACTACATTTCCATTCAGAAAGAACATTCAAGGCAGCTTATATGTGACAAAAATAAACAGACAATAAAAAAAATAGGAAAAGGAAAAGTCATGAAAAGATTTGCATGAAAGCAATCTCCTGACGACTCAATGGGCACATTTTCTTGATAATGGAATGGAACTGGTTTGCCACTGCCTATCTTCCAGGATACTGTTTGACTTCCCAAATGTTTTGCACCAATTGCAGTTTCTGGACATTTCTCAAGAGTAGTCTCATAGGTTGGAAATAATCAATACAGACTATGACCAAAGCACAGGTAAAAAGTCTCCATGTCACCCTTTCAAGATCAGCAAGGTCAAGAAACAGAAGCAGCAGAGTTTCTAGAATATTCTTTACTGTTTTAGCATAAAACAACAGAATTTTAAAAACCCATCAAAGTTTCTATTTTATACAAGAAAAGAAAATCAAATCAAGGCAGGGTTATTTTGAGTTTCTTTCTCATGCTTTCCACTTTCCAAGACTGCATTATCTTTTCTTCTCCCTTATTGGTTCATTGCTTCTTCCCCGTTTCCAAGGCCATATCTGTACTTTTTTGAGGTTGTCTCCCAATAATTTCATGGTCACATCCATATCATTTTCTTGCCAGCAATAAGGAAGTGGTTTGTCACTGCCTTCTATCAGATTTTTTTTTGTTTTGTTTTGCTATTCCTTAATCCAGCCTACAACTTTATTATTTTCTTGTGGTCTCCCATCCAGTACTAACAAGGCCTAACCCTATTTAGTTTCAAAGTCCAAATGAAATTGCCCAGAATCTACCATCTGCTGAGCCAAAGCATTTGTAAATGTTCCACCTGTTCAAATACACTCCTTGGCATAGCTGAGAATAAAGGAGCATTCCCAGGATGCACAGCTGCTTTTCAGAGGTAGTGCAACTCCATCTAGAAGGCCACACTTCAATTCCTGTGACTGGTTTCCTATTGACAAACAGCTTGTTCTTTCCTACGGCTCATTTTCAAATATGGGCAATGTTCAAGAGCACTAATTTCTTCCTTAAAACTGGGTGGTAAGAAACAGCAAATTCCAAATCTCCAAATAACCTCCCTCCTCAGAGTTTCATGTAGATATTGAATAGCCCAAGAGACAAGATGGAACACAATGGATATTATATGTCAATGGCCTAGCTGCTAAAAAGTAGTCCCCCAGACTAACTTTCTGGATACTATCAAAATAATGCCCAGTCTTGCCAGGCCATCCAGAAGGATATCATATAGCTGGTACTGAATTTGAAGAGGGCACAGTATTTTATACACTAATTAATGCCAACACCATAGATAATATACAACCCACAATGCAGAAAAGTGCAGTAAGAACTTCAGAATGAAGTAATTAAACCAAACTATGCCCTACAGGTATAGATAGCTTTAAAAAATTTAAAGGTCCTAAACTTATTCCCAGATATTCTTTTCATCTAGGCATCTGGAAATGAACACAGGGATTCAAGAAATCATTATCATTTGTGGTATACTGCCAGTACTAGAATTCAATTAAGCTCAGCTTCTAAGCATTAAATATCAGGTCTTCTGGAACAGGAACAGTTCTCAGTTGTTCCTGATACAATATGTGGACCACCCTAAGGTTGTTTCAGTAATGCTAGGATAGGAATTGGGATGTGACCTGGCAGGAAAGAAGACTGCTGCACTGTAGCTAACTAATGACATTTTGAAGTTTACAAATATTATTGTCCAAATGCAGAGATGCTATGGTAATGCAATTCTCTGAGATAAGAAAGGTAGATATTGGTAATCTGTTCTCCTAAGAAATATACATTATATAAATTCCATTTAACAGGTGGTTCAATTTATACCATTCCAGTATTTTCTTATAGTCTCAAATCAGTTTACCGTTTATATCAAGGACAAACTACAGGATGATAAGCTTGTGTATAATAGAAATGCAAATGAAGATCAGCTCAAAACAAATGCTATTGCTGAGATCAGTGAAGAATGATGAAATAATAGATACATCGTAAGGAAAGACAACTGCTCTAACATCCTAATGATGCCTAGTGATCACAACTTCTAATGAAGATTCTCAGGACATCTCTCCAATCCTGGGATCTCTCTAGATCAAGCTGCACCCAGGTTTAGTTAATAGCAAAATATTTTAGAATTTCAGTGGCTGTGAAGTAAATGGCTATAGCTATTAAGTGTACCGCTATCCCCCAACAGTTGGTGTGCAGTTTGGGAATCCTTTCAGACTCATGGCTCCTGCTCAAAAAGGCGATAGTCACCATGGCTAGGAGGACCTTTCCACAGGTTCATTTTGCGCCACTTGTGCCTGTTTCTGGATCAGAAAATCCTATTCAAAGTGACTTAGTCACCTCCCCCTTGGATTACTGTAATGTGGTCTATACAGGGCTGCACTAAAAACATTCAGAAGCTGCAATGTGTGCAAAATGTGGCATTATGGGGCGTTTTAGGTGTTCCATAATACACTCATATAATACCACTGCTCTGCAAGCTGCACCGGCTTCCAGTGAGCAACCAGATACAATTCATGGTGCTGGTTTCATCTGTAAAACCCTACAAGGCACAGGGCCAGGTAATTTGCAGGGCTGCCTGTCTCCAATTGTTTCTGCTCACCCAATCAAAACTAACAGGACAGACATGTTCTAGGTCCCTTCTGTTAATCAATGCCAACTTCTGGGACTGAAGGATTGTGCCTTTTCTGTTATGATGTCAGCCCTGGAAATCTGGATGGTCCCAACTCTGTTGGCCTTTTGTAAGGTGCTAAAGATCTGGTTGTTCCCTCAAGCATTTGGACCAGGTTGTTAGGCAAGTCTTGATGGTTGGTTTATGGTTGTTGTTGTTTTACTGATTGTAAAATGGAATAATGTTTTGGACATGTTATATTGATTATGGTTGAAATGTTTTAATTAAGTGTGTTGTTTTTTTATTTTCTGGTTTTAATTACTTGTTCACTGCCCAGACACATTACAGTAAAATGGGTGGCTATTTAGAACAGAAGTAAATAAAAATCAATTAATTAATACAAATAGGGTGATCAATACTAGGCAAGGGAGCAGAGATTAAAAAAGATGGAATGACATATGGAACTGGTGCATAATGCCAATAAAGAATTGTTACTTATTATTACTTAGAGGAACAGGACTATGAACCAAAGTTATTAACTACAAAAAGTTTTGGATAAAATGTTAAATGAATTGTTAACACTCCTCCAATTCCAAAATGCAGAACAGATTCCATAATATACTCACTGCATGCACAAAGAAAACAAAATTATCCTGGTTTCTTAGAAGCCATAACATGGTATCTGATGTGGCAACAGAACAGTGGCCCTTGGCAGAGTCCATCTGAACTCATGTCTGAGAGAAGAATGAGCAATCCTGCCTCCTCTACCTTCCAATGTTTAGCTAAAACTGTGCTAAACTGAATAAAATAATGTATAAAATGCAGAACAAGATGGGAATATAGAGATACACATTTTCTTTTTTAAAAAATGCTGCAAGCCACTTTTGTCCTAGCTCAATATCTTTCTGCACATACAGAACGCACATAAACACACGTGCACACACACAAAGAAGCAGAATATTTATTCATTTATGTTCATACAGTTTCCTAGAAATTATGCCTCCCATCTTCCTGCTCTTTGTGTGCTACGCACTTTTTTTGTTTTCAAAGACAGACAGGACAATTGATACAATACAACACTGTTGACATTCATATCAATGAAGCCAAATGCAAACACAGATGGTTTCCACCAACGAACAGAATGGAAAATAATAATGTGCCATCTGAGGCCACAGACTTACAGATTCCAAGAGGAGAAAACCAAGATAAAAAGAAATCTGATTATTCCAGATGAATCAAAGTGATCAGTTTAAAGTACAGCTTACTCTGTCTGGCGCTCTGTCTGCTGCACTACAAAAGTGATTCACTTTAGAAAACAGCTCTGAGCAACAGATGCCCTCAAATCATTTCTTTGTGTAGTCAGGAGAAAACAGCATTCCACACCATTAAGTAGAAACTTACTGAAGAATTTTTTAAACACTCTCCCCAATGGGCCATTTCCCCAATAAATGTGGGAAAACTGAATCAGCTACATCATTTCTCCAAGATTTCAAGTGAATGACATGTACCTATTTTAGAGAATTACAAAAGTGAGAGGTATGCAATAAGTAACATTTCATAAAATTCTACTCAAACTTAATCCAAGATGCCTACTATTATTATCAAAGTAATAATCAGTTTCTGTAATTTTTTTTACAAAGGAACAGGAGACAATTCAGAAATGTACGGGATTAGTACTCCAATTCCTATTGGGGAAGAATGGCATATCATTCGTCCTTCCATGCTTTCACACACACAGTGAAAGACATGGTTTCCTTAGGCCAGTGTTGTCCAAACTTGGCCACTTTAAGATGAGATTTAACATGGCTGGCTGGGGAATTCTGGGAGTTGAAGTCCACTCATCTTAAAGTGGCCAAGTTTGGACAACACTGCCTTAGGCAGAGATCCATATGCTTAACAATATAGAAATACTGTATGTGCTCATAAGATAACCAGTGAAAATTCCACAAATCAGTCCATTTGTGTAACTTAAGTGTGGACAACCTAATTCATATGATGGCTGCTGTGCTATCAAAATGGAATAGTTGCCCATTGTAAGCTGGTGCACGAGCAAGACCAAACTCCTATTGTTATTTTGGCTGCAGAAATTGAAAAACCATCACAGGAACTATCAAACGGGTCTGTGTGAAGTGAGGTTGATTTACTCCCACAACGCAATACAGGCCATGAAGGCACAATGGCTTGCTTTACCAAAGCAAAGAAGCCACCTGAATTAGGCCACCCAAGACAGCTGATGGCACACGCCATGGCTGCTCAGCCTAGACAGTCTTCAGCCTGTGCCCAGGGCACTCCATGCTTCTTTTGGCCTTGTTCCATATTGTGAATTCTGAAGAGAAGGCTGAGAAGAGCTCCAAAGCCAAGTGAGGAGAAGAAATGTTATCATTTCGGTTCCCTCTCAGAAGTGAAAGGATCGTGTTGTTTCATGAAACAGATTCAAAAGGGTTCACGGTTTAAATCTTCACCGAAATGAAACGCATTTTCAAGGTTTCACTCAGCCCTGTCAGATATCACCCTGTCAGATATCACCCCTTGGAACAGTAACTCCAAGTCATGAGTGCTCACAGGAGCTACAGTGAAAAAAAGTGGAGGAAACAACATGGTCAGCGGAATCCCCATGTTTCCATTTTGTGCTTTTAACCATAAATGGGAAAACGAAAAAAAAAAAATCAAACAAAAATATTGGAGCAAATTAGGAAAACTATCAAACAGTTGAAGATCATCAAATTAAAAGCACTTTTGGGAAATCATAAACCTAGGAGCAGACTTTTAAAAGCTGGAACACAGAATTGCATTGTATGAGAACATATTAGACTATAATAAAATATTAAGTAAAATCAGAGCAACCAATAAAAGGATGTATCAGAAATATGAATATTACCCGTGTAAAACTTTGTAATGAGACGTTCTGCTCTGAATATTACAACTCCATAATTTCATCATATCAAACAAAATATCTTGAAGGACGTTACTAAATAATTATTTTATTATTAAATCAGTTATTAATTCTTAAATAAATAAAAATAAATCATTCTACGCACATGGTTGAGTTTTGCAATCATCTTTATGTTCTAAGATGAAGCTGCTACATAGTGATAGGCAATTTCCCACTAGTAAAACACAGAACTGCACACTCCAGCAAATCAAAACAAATTATTTTCCCCACAGAACTATTTTCCCAAAATTAATAAAATATTTCTTTCAAGCCAGACTTCAGATCCCATTAAGCTCCTGTGAATTTCTTGGAACACAGGATCCAATGCCTGCTCTAAGACCTGAGCAAAAGCCAACATCCCACTCACCCACCTGCCCCCTTCTTCAAATAAGCCCCTTCCCGTTTCCATTTGTCTTTGATTTCAGTAGCAATAGCAGGGGAAAGGAGAAAAGTTCACCTGTCTCTTTCATTCCTAATGCATCATAGGTTGCTATGGCTGTGTACCAGATGCTAGAAATGCCAGATAATATAACCCTACTTACTTAGGTCAGCACCATCTATAACTCTCCACAATACGTACATCTGGCATTCAGCCATAACAATTCGACAGACATAGGAAAGGAGAAAGATCCAAAACAGGAATGAGAAGGAACTTGGGGTTAAGTGTCTATGTATAGGAACTAGAAAGAGCAACTGCTTAATAAAAAGCTTTATATGTCCTTCGAATCAAGGCTGAATATTTGGACACATCTATGCAGTTTTCTTGATGGTTTTATGGAATGGGATTTGCCATAGCTCTCCTCCAAGATGCATTCTTTACTTGCTAGTTCATACCTTGGGATTAATAATACATAACTCTATCAATTTAAAAACCAGAATTTGTGTGTGAGAAATTCTTATTTTTTTAACTTAATTTCTTATTTTTTTAACCTAATTTAACTTAACATTCAGTCAGGAAAGGCAAAGACTCTGAAACCATCACATTCTCTCAGTACAGAAGTTAGAGAATTAAGCATTCTTGTTCTTTGAAATGTTCTTTAAAGTCACTTGCTTCATAGGAAGTGGCTATGTCATGAAAGGCCTTATGCCTTATAAGGCTAGCAATCACACAACACTTTAAATCAGAAGCCACGGTTTATGATCCTTGGGCCTTGCAGAATCATATTCTTAGAAGAAACTGATGGCTGAAAGCTTGTTGGAACAGGTAGGACTTTAAAAGCAAGCTGACACGTCAACTTTTCTTTCAGTATTTAGATGGCTGAAGCAATCAAAATTTAAGAGCACTTCACTTCCTGTATTCTTCTTGGAAGTAAAGATACCTTTGGTGCCAAAGCATTCTATTCCAGTCTATCTCTGCAGTAGCCACTAGTTGTAAGTGTATCCATATACAGAATATGGAATCAATTAAGCTTCTCACCTACATACATACTGAGTAAACTCCCTTACTTTGCCTTAGAATTATGGGAATTAAAGTCCAACATATTTGGGAGGCCTCACAGTGATGATGACTCACTGCATTATATCAAATGGGGTTGGTCAGGACCACCCCATAATGCACTGAAGCTAAATGTGCAACCTTAGTTTCCTAATACTGAATTTACTTACAAGTAAATAAAATTGGGAGCCACTTCCAGAACATTTTATATTTTGAGGGTTAATGCCAGACTCATAAATTATATCAATTAAAACTAATCTGAGCACTTGATACTGCCAATGTACAGAAATATCTGGCATTTAGAAATTTAGTTGATATTACCTATTCATATTTAATGTGTGTGTGTGTGAGAGAGAGAGAGAGAGAGAGAGGGAGGGAGGGAGGGAGGGAGGGAGGGAGATGTAGTGGTTGAAGCACCACCAGGAGACTATGAGTTCTAGTCCGACCTTAGGCACAAAGCCAGCTGGGTGACCCTGGGCCAGTTACTCCCTCTCAGCCTTAGAAAGAAGGCAATGGCAAACCCAAGGAACTGCAGGGCTTAGTCCAGGCAGGCAGGCAGGCAGGCAGGCAGATAGATTATAGACAGATACTAATTAGCACCATGATCACAAAATATAGAATGATACATAATCTGTACTTCATAGTGGTAGGTGAAAAAAAAACAAAACATACCAAATGATTATCAAAGTTATAGTTTGAATAACCCTAATGATAAAATATAGTTCTTCTATGGAAAATAAATTAAAGAAAAGGAAATATAACCAAATCTAGTTACACCATTACTATTCATTTTACTTCTCCATACCTTACTATCCTAGCAAACCATCCTTGCTTCTACCATACTATATGCTGCTTCATATATTGCTTTTTCTTCTTTAAACCTCTCAATTCTCACTTTCCACGATGTCATCAACTCCAACCAGCCATGGTTTTCTGTCTTCTGTTTCTCTCAATCCATTCACTTTTCCATCATGCGGTTGTTTGGAAGTTGTGCCCTCATTCTTTCTCTGCATATGAACAAACCATCTCAACAAACTTGTTTCACACTGGTCACTTGCTTTGTATTCAGAACCTATTCATTTTGACTCAGCTTCTTATTTTGCCACACGCACTTAACTACATTATTCCCACTTAATTCAGTTTATGTTTTTCAAGACATATACAATTTATTCAGTTTCTCAAAGAACAAGGCCTCATCTACTGTACATTCAAGTCTCCAACTATCAAATCTCTGATCATCACTAATATTCCTTATGCATTTAACCATATGCATTAAACAACCAGGGGAATATCACATATCTTTGGCTTACTCCTTGTTCAATGCTGAACCATTAACCAAGCATTCCTACATTAAACTATTAAGTTATACAACTACTCCAGAATGAAACATATTTTAATGTTTCTTAAACTGCATATGCAGCCTTACCATTTTTTAATATTCTCACCGCATTTATAACTTCCTTCATTTATTTTTTTGCTTAGAGAAAAACATTTGTTGTGGTTTGTTTCAATTCCACCCAGCAATGTATCACTATTGTTCCCATATAAATCTCTAAAAGACTCCATCTAGCATTACTTCATTTCAGTTTCATTGGACATAATTTCACCATTTTTATTCTTGATTCCATTCATTCTACTGGAGGCTCCTTATTTAGTCCTTTTCACCCAATTCCAAAATGATTTTTCCTTCTATCAATATCGCTCTGCATTTTCTCTGCTGCTTTAAATCTTGGTTCCTGGTTCTCTTTGACTACATTCTTTGAAGCTACATTTTTCTTTCTATACACATTATGCAACATCTTTTATTGTCATTTTTGCACCAATCATTCTTTTATATATGTTTTTTCTCACCCACAGCCCTGTCCAGTTCATCATTCTAGCAGGTATCCTTTTTCATACTTCCCATACATTATTGTGGTAGTCTGTAACTTTTTTTTTTTTCATTCTTTTCCAAGGAGCTTCTATATCCTCTTTCCTTATTTCTACTTCCACTTATTGTACTGAATATTAATCCATGCTCTTTTTTTCCATGCTGACTTATATTTTCTCTTCCTGCAGCATTTCTACTTTCATACTAGACTCTTTAACATCTTTTCTTCTCTTAAGTGTCAAATTTGTGCAAAAATTACTCTATTAGAACCTCTCATCCTTGTTTCCTTTATTAAGTCTCTTAGTCTTTCATCATAAACTATTACATCTATCATGCTTTTCGAAGCATTCCTTTTTCATGTGTAGATAGCAACAGGCTTAAGTCTTAACCATGTATTGGAAAGATACTTTTTTCTAAGCCAATATTCACCAAATCATCAGTCCTTCATTTTTGAGTGTCCACATAGCCCAGTCACTTTTTCTATACTTTCTTATCTCATTCATTTCAGCTAACAAAAATACTTTTTCCCTTGGTTCACATTCATTCAGAATGTACATTTCTTCCCCTTCAACCCCACTTCTGTTTCTTCCATTATAACAATTCACTGGAATTTAACATGAAACTATTGCCAACCTATGGATTCCTACTTTCACACTCATCCAAAATAGCCTAATTATAGGCATTCATATTTTCTGACGTATCTTTTAATCCTTTCATTCTTGGTTAAACCTGTACTTTCACTTTGCTGCATGTATTTATCAACTCCAACTTCATTTAGCTCTATTGCACCTCTTCTTTTTGTTAGTTTCACAAATAGACAACATATTTTTAAAAAAATTCAATTATTTATTGCTTTTTATCAACTTCTGTGACTTTGATAAAATTTAGTAAGACAGAAAAGGCATATACTAGATTACCAACCTTAGTCATAACCCATGCCACATAAGTTAGGGAATACCAGCCACTTTTGGTGAATTTTGGCTACAAGTGGAACCAAAACCCAGTTTTACCCCATATTGTAAATCTATTTTATGCAAGTTAGGATCTTTACTCTAGATAGTACCTTGGAAGCCAGAATATTTATGCCCACTTTTTTCCACCTAGGAGGTACATGGAACATACTGACATACATTCATAATGTAGCACTACTCATTCCACATAATAAATCCTCAGAAAACTCTGAAAGCAAGTTACTACAAAGTTTCATTGCAATCTGACTGCAGATATTCATTTTGCCTTCATGAATAAAATCAGACAATTTGATGAAAGGCAGAATTAGAACATAGCAATTAAGATTAGTTCACAGAACTGCTTAATTGAATGCATCCTATGCTTTGGTTCTTAGATTCCTCTGGAAAAACAATCTGCAGTTTAAGAGACAGGGGAAAAGTTACTACAGGAGTTTCTGTTTTTAATAAAAGACAATGTTCAAAAGAAAGAAGAACAGCAGGAGCTGAAATCCATTTTTTTTCTTAGTAGAATGTACAATATTTTCTTGAGATGATGTTAAAATAAGCATATTTCCATTTTTTCTTATATGGGGAACATCAGTTCATTTACAGATAACACATTCATATAATTAATTACATTTATAATTTCTTAGATAACTGTGATGCTGACAAGTTCTACTTATACAAAATGAATGTGCTGTTATGGAGAGAGCCAATACATAGTGAACATTTCAATGATTTTGCTTCTGTGTGATTATAATTCTCCCAGCATAAAAATGTATATGTAACCCAACCTACTGATTACTATCCAGATAAAATCATAGGACAGTTAAACTTGCTTTAATGGACCTTGGTTTAACAGTTGTAGGAAACTATGGGCATGTTTTTATTTGGATCTCAATCCCACTAAAAGATGTTAAATTGACACTCTGCCTGTTAAATTGAGGTTTTACTGCAAATGATGCTTTTTACACCAATTATGTCAATTATTTAAATTTGGATTTAATGGACATCTGGAATTAATGGATATCCCCTCCTTCTCAATGGTCCATTAAAACAAAACATTACTGTAGGTTTTGTTTTGCTTTTTTAAAATCCCAGTGTCTGGGTCATCTCTTACTTAGATTACTGCAACAGCCTAGATAACTATCTCATCCTATATGACTTGCGCAGAATTTACAACTGTCATTGGAAATTTCTACTGTCATGCTTCAGCCTGGCACAACTCCACATCTAGATTCTCCCCTTATTCTAGAATTGGCACCACTTAGCTAGTGTAGATACTTTATTGCAGAGAAGAATGAAGCCAACTACAACAGAACATCTACTTACTGCAGTATAGAGGAATCAGAGCCTATATAAATGCTTATGCTGAAGGGATTAAATTCTAAGCCTTTTCCTCCTGCTTTTCCAAATTAATGGCTCTTTGGCCAAGGTCATAAAAGAAACTGAGATTTGTTGATATAATGAACATCACAGCCTGAGAAGTTCTGGACCCATCATGCCAGCTTCATTTCTAACATCTGTGCATCCAGTATTTTAAAGTTGTTAGGAACACTGCAGTTATAAAATCACTTTCTAAACTAGGGTCACATTAATACTTTCTTTATTATGCCCTATCAGGCATCATAACTGAGGGTTTTTAAAAAGACTTTTCCTGTAATGAAATCTTTGGCTTCTATTTTTATCTTTAATAAAACTAATTTTTATACTTTTATTTTGCTTTATTGCTTTTTTTTGTCTCGTATTGTATATCACCTTGAGTGCCTAGTGGATGGTAGAGTGATTTATAAATGTATCAGTTAACTAATTAAATAAAAGCACTTAGTATAAATACAAAGCACAGATTAAATTCTGAGAAAGAGGCATCTCTTTTCTGCAAAAAAAACCAAAACATTTTCTATGTCCATTAACAATATATTAAAATTTTGGTATTTTAATTTAACTAGATTATTACATATTTTTATATTTCTAAAATCTATCGTTATAAATACTAAAACACTTTCCTCTAAAATGATTAGAATTTATACTTACCAGGTGTGAAATTGTACTGTGCAGAAAATCCTACAGATTCAAGTTCACCATCAGCAAAAAATTTAATCCACAAGAATCTCCCACTGGATTTTATTTTAGGTGGATTTTGTTGTCCACAAAAACGACCAATTATTGGAGAAAATCCAAAAGGTCCATCCCTCACTTCAATATGATCAAATTTACACTCCCAAGAAGGCTCTATGGAATATTTCTCATCAAAGTGCAACTCAATGCATTGTCTTGGGGCAGCTGAAAAATAAAACAAAACATTTCCATAATTTTATACACTGAAATGCATTTGCTTCCAAATGCACTGTTTCTAAACTTTTATACCACAGTATTTTATGGGGCTTTAAGTTTTGTTTAGGCAAAGTAACTTACTCTACTCACAGCTATTATTTCTAAGCATAAGCATAATGCATTTCAATTATAATATCAGTTGGTTTTCCTACTAAACATATTTATTTTTAAAATTCTTGGACTTCGTGTTGTAGGGCAAATAAAATTGATAACAGTATGGCCTAGATGCTAAAAAAAAATGTGCATATGCATCTAAATCTTCTTTTGCTTATTCTTCTTTTCTTGTGACTATTTTTTTTTCCTAAAAAAGGATTTATAAAGCAAAGAAAATGCTAGCACAAGTACCTACATGTATGTATATCTGTTTACTTATAATGCCTACACTAACTAGTAACTGCATTCAATAATATCTATGTGATAAGCTATGTGTATTTCTGTTGTGGCAGTAGAGTTCTACAGTGATAAAACAGTTTGTGAACCCTTTAGAACTATCTTCAGTCTTGCCATACTGTGACCTTCAGTGTAATCTTGAGCTTCATCTAAATCTTATTCGTACATAAGAGATTCTGGTTAAACAAGCAAGATACAAAACTGCATTATGGCATTGTGTCTTCACTAAAATTCAGATAGTTCTAAAAGGTTCATAAACTCATCTCCTTCCACTGTATATGTACATTACCACTGCATAGGTAGGTACCATAATACAGCATTGTTTTGCTGAACTCTGCTGAAATTTCCAAACCTACAAAATTTTCAGCATATTTTCTGACCCACTAAATAATATAGGAACTGAAATTCTATTCTACAAAGGTAAAGTACAGTCATGTGAAAAAAATTACACCCTCTTTGAGTTTTATGGTTTTATGTATCAGGACATAATAAAAATCATCTGGTCCTTAGCAATTCTTAAAAGTAGGTAAATATAGCCTCAGATGAACAACCACACATGACATATTACACCATGTCATCATTTATTTTACAGAAAGAAAGCCAAAATGGTGAAGCCATGTGTGGAAAACTAAGTATACCCTTACTGCTTCCATAGGTATGAAGAGGCTAAGTAGCAGCCAGGTGCTGCTAATCAAATGCCCTTGATCAATCGATCATCAGCAAATGTGACCACCTCTATAAAAGCTGAAGTTTTAGGAGTTTCCTGGTCTTGAGCATTGATGTGTGTGTTAACACAATGCCAAAGAGTAAAGACATCAGCAATGATCTTATAGAAGCAGTTGTTGTTGCCCATCAATCTGGGAAGGGTTATAAGGCCATTTCCAAACAATTTAAAGTCCATCATTCGGCAGTGAGGAAGATGATTCACAAGTGGAAAACATTCAAGACAGTTGTCAATCTTCCCAGGAGTGGACGTCCCAGCAAATTCACCCCAAGGTCAGACTGTGCAATGTTCAAAGAAATTGCAAAAAATCCAAGAGTTACATCTCAAACTCTACAGGCCTCAGTTAGCATGTTAAATGTTAAAGTTCATGACAGTACAATTAGAAAAAGACTGAACAAGTATGGTTTGTTTGGAAGGGTTGCCAAGAGAAAGCCTCTTCTCTCTAAAAAGAACATGGCAGCATGGCTTAGGTTTGGACAGTTGCATCTGAACAAATCACAAGACTTCTGGAACACTGTCCTTTAGGCAGATGAGACCAAAGTGGAGGTGTTTGGCCATAATGCACAGTGCCACGTTTGGCAAAAACCAAACATAGCACATCAGCACAAACATCTCATACCAACTATCAAGCACAGTGGTGGAGGGGTGATGATTTGGGCTTGTCTTGCAGCCACAGGACCTGGGCACCTTGCAGTCATTGAGTCGACCATGAACTCCTCTGTTCATACTATGGAGGATGTCCGTATATGGAAATTCCATGTGTTCTCCCCCTTCTCCTGCTTCCCTTTGTGGCCCTGAGAATTTGTTCTTGAGAATTAGGGAACCCTCTAGAACAGCAAGGTACAGTAGGTATCACTGGGTGCCACAGCAGGATGTGGAAGCTTCATACTAGTTCCATGTCAGCTGAAGCATCCTGGTTTGTTTGGGAAGAACTTCTGCCAATGGAAACATGCTTTGCATTTAATACTTCAAGTTAAAAATACATTTTAATTCTCAGGATTGAATCTCTGACTGCTACACTAAAGCAGCACTACTGTACATACGAGTGTTATTGAACAAGCATGCATAGGGCTGCATTCTAGAATTGTTAACTATCAAAGTATTTCAAGTTTCATGTGTTATATTGTTTATCTTGTAGAAATGCTTAAGCTATAGAATCTGTTCAATTCATAAATGGACTTCTGGATAAACAAAACAGACTGAATTACTGTGAAACCCTAAGAATCAATCAATCCAGAATTTAAAAAATTACATCAAAAAATGATGTCTATTTTAATAAGAATGATCATTTTTCCTCCAAATAAGTTTGTTTACAAAATAATACTAGGCTCAAATTAATTATGTGAGAGTTAATACAATTCTTCAACAATTAGTTGATTGCAGCAAAGTTGGAATTCAATGTTGTTTAGTGATTATGCTAATTTTGCAGCTGTGTAACCTATCCCATGAAACCTTGCTAGGTTTTACTCCCTGACCTTTCCTAACCAACTAAGTACCTTACTCAACCCATCAAACTATACCATTTTTATTTATCTCTAGCCCTGCTAGAGCTACTGTACATCCTGAAGGAAAACCACTGGAGAGATTTCATGAAGATATGTATTTTCATGACATCTGCAATATGGGCCAGTGGAATATATATACATACACATAAACATACATACATCTATCTATTCATATTCATTCTACTGGCTCATATTGCAAGTGTCATCTCAGAAAAAAAAATCTCTTATGATAGTTCCTTCCTTCTCTCTCTCTCTAGCAATAGTAAAAGCAAATATGCAAGAAAATGTTGCAAACTACAGTGGTTGTGTAGTACAGCTGTTCTGCAATGAGCTTTTACTACTTGAACTCTTAGCAATCTTTTTAATTTAGATTCTAATTACCTTTCTTCAAAGAGTCCTAATAACATGGAAAAGATTGCTTAATACCTGCATGTCTTGTCATCTTTTTCATCTAATTATCTTATAGAAGTGCCGCCTTGAGGTTTTACATCTGCTTAAAAAGACTCGGGGTTCTAACAAGAAGCAGAGGAATAGATGCAGTGAAATAGGCCCATACAATTAAGGCTTTAATTCTTACCAGCCTGTAATTTCATGTAGCTGACAGCTGAAGCTAAGCAAAAAAGAAAAAAATATCTGCTTCACTTTAACAGAATGCCTGAAAATGAAAGATTGATCTAAACATCTCTCCTGCATAACTGGAAGCCAGTATCACACATATGGATTGGAATAATCCTTGATATCTCCCATTAGTCAGCAGTGAACAGGCTAATAAAAGGAATTTGGAATTTAAAATACCTTAATGCCAAATCAATCTCGAAATCTAAAACAGCAATAAAAATCCATTTGGATACAATTTAGATTAGTTACAATGGGCACTACAATTAAATTCTTTTTTAACGGTCTGAATTTAGAACCAGAGCTCTCGATTTTTAATGCATTCTGAGAAAATACGAAATTCTTATTTAGCATTACATGTAGGTATTACAGCAAAATTATACAGAGTGCTATTAAACTTTAAAGCGGACAATAAAGAAAGGTTAAAGGTAGTATGGGAAATAGAATTAGGCACTAAATATGAGAGAAAGATACATTTTTTTTCATTCTTTGAGAGGATTCATTTTCTTTATCCTCCAAAATACAACAAAAGCATCTTAGATGAAATTATTTCTTCAAATGACACATATATTCCACATCATGTAAGACAAAATGAACTTTCTTTAGAATTTATGGTGATCTTGTAACTTAGTACTGTATATACGTAGATAAGACTGAGAACAAAACAATATATCAAGTACCATCAATACTGCAACTAGGACTTTTAAATAGATTTAGAGTCAACAAATGAACATTCCAAAAGCAAAGGATTAATGTATTTGCTATAAATGGCTGACGTCATTTGGCTGAAGGAGTTAAGCCCAACCATAGAAATATATGACACTTGTTTCATCAAAGATCTGGTACAATAAGAGTGTGGACCCTGGCCTTTGTGAAAAATATAACTTGTAAATTACCACCATTAGAGAAACATAGTGGAAAGAATTAGTTCAATGTACTCTGGAACAAGCTCGTGTCTTCTTCAAATAGTCAAGATATCTACTACCTAAAGAAATTCAGAAGTTCTGGTAATAAAAAAGCAAAACAAATGCACCTTCTGAAGTTACTGTATGGATAATACAACTGACTATACACTAGCAGGTTTGAAGTGTGTGTAAAAGTAACTGAACAGCAGGACGTGTAATAATTTTTCTTTCGAAGATGATTTCTTTTTCCCTTTATATGTGAGAGGAATGAAGGAGTATTATCACTTAAGCAGATAATTTCATGTATGTGCATTTGGATTTGCAAACTGCCAACATGATTCAGCAAGGACTGTCAACAAAAGTAAAAGAATAAATACTGTAATAAGATCTTCACGAAACAATTCCTGCTAATTCTATATAGCTTCCAATCTATTAGGAGCATCTATTTTGTAATGAAATCTGATACAAGGAATTTAAAGCAGTCCATGTTAGAAAAAATAGTGCCACATATCACATTTTTCAAAAAATAGTTTAAGTGTTTTAGCAACTCTGGAACTATCAAGCATGAGCATTATACAGGCACATTTCTTACAAAGAATGATTTGGCTGCAACTTCCTGTTGATATACTTTGTGATTGACCTGGATTTGCTGCCAACAATTCTGAAATATTGCCAAAATCTAACTGTATTATGAACCATCCCATTTCTTATAACTCAAAAACAACCCCAAAAATTAGAGTGATGTGTAACAGCATTAATCTTATCAGATTACTGAGTCTAAAAATGGAAGAGAATGCTTTCTATTTAATTATCAGCTTGCAAGCTTCCGTGGACTCTTCAAAACGTTTACATTTTCTATGAATGCAAAGTTTTTCTTTCTTCATTTCCATTTTCTTCACAACTCAAGCATTAGCAAATAAGTCTAGTAATTCCATCCACAGCAGCAAGGAGAATAAAGAAATACAATGTATTGGGTGGTAGTCTAACTTTCTGAAGAGCTACTCTCAAAATGTAATTTTATTGTATGTAAATTCTAAGCCTAAAAGGAGAGGTAGGAACAGAGACTTCTGCACTTAGGGTCACTGGCTTTCATATGACACACGACTGGGAGATCAAAGCCAGCCCACCTTTTGCACGCGTGCAAAGTGGGCAACGCCCCTGAATAGAAAAAGATTCTAACCTGCCAGAGTAGAGCACTCCAATATGTCTCATTGTATCAATACAGTTTTCTGACCTGAAGTTTCTAGTGCTCCTAGCAGAGGAAAATAAGCTGAAAAAAGGGCCAGAAGCTTTCTTATGTAGCTCTTTCCTTATGCTGTGGTTTATTTATTAGATGTATATCCTGCCTTTATTTTTCATCAAGGTGGCTTACTTAATAGAGTTCTTGGTGCTCTCTGGTTGGTTGTTTGGTTGTTTGCAGATGTTTCATTACCCAACAAGGTAACATCATCAGTGCAAGTAAGTTGAATAACATCTGCAAGCAAACAACCAAGCTCAGAGAGTACCGAGAACTCCACTGAGCTATATATATTCTCTTCTATTGGAATTACTTACTTAATGCCCCTGTCCCCTATTTTCCCCACAATAATAACCCTGTGAGGTGAGCTGGGCTGAGAGACAGTGACTGGCCCCAAGTCACCCATCTGGCTTTCATGCCTAAAGGAAGACTAGAACTCAGTAGAATTCAGTTCAGCACTTAAGCCACTACATCAAACTGGCTCTTGGTTTAAAACATGACGGTGCTACAAGAGCACTGGAAAGTCAAGAGAGAAGCACAGAATATAGTGGTGTCCCTCTCCAAAATGAACATTTATAGATTTTTACTGGACAGTTTTAGCTCTTGGCTAAGAGTTAAATAGTTAAGTTTAATAATCATTACCAAAGGTACAACAAAAAAATAAGAAAAAAGGAATGACTTAGATTACCTTCTATAATATAGACACATTCTCTGTCAGGAGGATATTTGTTGGGGTAATTTGGGGAAGTGAAAATACCTCCTTCTGGGTATTTTGTCCACACTCCACACTGAACTGTCTTTTGTCCTTCTGAATTGCTTTGCTTTTCTGGAAAAGAGGACAAAAGAAAGATAACAGAGATGTGTAGCAAAAATGTGACACACACTTTAATGCTTTTTCTTAATTACTTCATGTGATGTGATGTGATGTGATTACTTGCTTTCAACTGTAGCCTGCTATGATTTCCTACCTATAGCACAGGGTCAGGGGTCTGTGTTTGTTAATCCAACCCTCAAAGATGAGGTCTTCTTTTATCACAGTTACATAGGAGAAAGGAAATTCCAGAACCTAAACTTTTGGAAATGCTTTACACATCCATGGTATGTTGGGATATTAAATATGAGTTTGTCAGTAGAGCTTGATGGGGTCAAGGTAACAGTGAGTGCCACAAAGGACACTTCAAGCTGCTAAAGGAATACAAGAAGACAAACATAGTTCTAAGAAAAGAGTAATGACAGAATCTGCAAGAATAGAGCATGGCAGAATAGGATGCTATATAGTGGTGGCCTGCAATTTGTGTTTATTTTTTCTGCCTGAAGATAATATAGCGTGCATGTATAACAAATGCAAAGTTATGATATTTCTAGAAAAAAAATAAAACAGGTCGGAAGCAGTGATTACCAACACTCTCACATATAAGAAAGTATCAAGAGTTCTTCATATTCCAGAAACTGGAGCCATTGCACTGTATGTTAAACAAGAAAAAATTGAGTTATACATTAAAAATACCTCTACTTATACAGAATCCAAAAAATGGCATGGCAACCTTATTGAAAGGATCTGAGCTGAAATAACTGGATAAAATAATAAAAATAATATTATGACTGGAGTGCATTACCAACCATCCAATCAGTAAAAGCTATGGATGACATTTTCCAAAACCAAATTATAGAATGATACAGTGGTAATGGGGAGAATTTAATCATTTTGATATCTGGTGAGATGCAATTGTTACACATGGATTTCCAGGAAATTCCTGTTTGACTTTGGTAACAAGATATAAAAAAGAGGAAAGCAATTGGCTTTCCTTGATTTGATTTGTTTTGATTTGATTTGACCAATAAGGAAAAAAAGTTGGTAAGATGAAAGTAGCAGGAATTGTTGGGGGAAGCAACCATATGATGCTAGAGTATTTGACTTAAGAAATATAAAGTCAAGAAAAAAAAATGTGCCTTGGGCTGCAGGAAAGGTGATTTGAATAAACTCAGAGCAATGATAATAGAATATCCTGGCATGAAAAATTAATGGAAGAAAAGTTTAATATTAATGGAAATCTCTAAAAAAGGAAATATTAAATATGCAATCATAAAAAATTCCAATTAGAGGGGAAAGTCCATGCAGCTGCACAAAAAGCTCATAAGAAATCAAAAAATCAGAAAGGATACATATAGAAGGGGAAGGAAAGACAAGTCATGAAAGAAGCATAGAAACAACCAACCCAGAATTGCAAAGATTAAAAGTGATGTTCAGAAAAAGTTGTCTTTACATGTATATGCAGTTATAAAAAGAGGAGAAAACTGATTGCTTAAGAAAATGACAAATTGTTGAGAGGTGATATAAAAATAGCCCTTCAGTTTTTCTCAGAAAAGGATCTGTTTCTATTGAGCAAGCATGATGAGTGGACTGAAGGACAGGACAAAAGCTTTAAGATGACAGAGAAAATCTTAGGGAATACCTAAGAACCCTGAGTAAAATCACTTCTTTTCTTCCAAATTGTCAGGTTCAGCCCAAGACCAGCAACAAGGCAATCCAGTACAGTTCAGTTCCTTTATTAGCTCGCACCTAATAGACAAAATATCGCCAGACTAAACCTATGCTAAAGCAACTAGTGGCTATAACCCGTGAGACTCTAAGGAGGGGCCAGACCACACTCTTGCTGCGGGCTGAGGAGGCACTTGCCCTGGAATGTCTCTCCCCACTCCTGACAACCTTGAAGTTCCATTCCAGAATCTTCCCTGCTCATGCCATCCATTACACAAATGAATTACATCCTAGGTGCTGAAGGAATCTGTGTGTGTGCGTGTGTAGAGAGAGAGAGAGAATGAATGAATGAATGAATGAATGAATGAATGAATGAATGAGGGAAAACCTGCAAAACATGAAATGCCAGAAGACAAAAAAGGGAAAAAACCTATCCCTGTTTTCAAAAGGAGTGAAACAGTAGAGCCAGAAAATGGTAGATCTGTAAATCTGAGGTCAGCATGTTGGAAAATTTTAGGGCACATAAAAAAAGTACAGTTTTTACTAGAAACCCTGTAGGAAACATGGATTGTCAAAAATAACTCAGACCAGCTTAATTGTAGTAGATCACGGGAATGCTGTGGATATAATATATCTTGAATTCAGTAAAACATTTTATAAAGTACTTAACAATATTCTGACTAGTAAGCTGGTTAACTGTGGAATGTATAGCAATAATACTAGGTAAATACACAGAGACTAAAAAAGTATTCAAAATGTGCTCAGGTAACGTAATGAAGATAACTCATCCCTCCTAGTTTCTTAGCATAGTCCATATCTGTGGACTGGAAAGGAAGATGAGTTTACTTACTTTCAAGTTTTATACAGGTGGTCCTCAGGATATGACTACTCATTCAGCAACCATTCAAACTTGTGACATCACTGAACGAGGGGGACTTATCACAGGTCCTTGGAATTCTGGCCACCACAGCATTCCCACAGTCATGTGATCAAGATCCAAGCACTCATCGCCCAGCTCATGATTACATTTCAGTGAGCCGCAGTCATATGATTGCAATTTCTGATGTTCCCTGCCAGTTTCCCACAAGTAAAGTCAATAGGGAAGCTGGCAGGAAGTCGGAAGTCATGGTCATCTGAGGTCCTTGCTTAATAAACCGCTCAGTCCTTGATTAATGACAGCAACTAGGACTGCCATCGCTAAGCGGCGTGGTCATGTGACATCACACTTTACTAATGCATCGCTTAGCGACAGTAGTTCTAGACACAATTGCCATTGTAACCCTAGGACTACTTGTAGCCATTTACAGTGGTACCTCGGGTTACGAACGCCTCTGCTTACGAACTTTTTGGGTTACGACCAGCTCTGGCCGCAAAAATTTACCTCGGTTTGCGAACTCCGCCTCGGGGTACGAACCAGATCCGCAGCCATTTTCCGCCGTGACACGTGGTCTGCGGCCATTTCCCGCCCGTGCCACGTGGTCCGCGGCCGTTTTTCCGCCCTGCCGCGCGGTCCGCGGCCATTTTTCCGCCCTGCCGCGCAGTCCGCGGCCGTTTTTCCGCCCTGCCACGCAGTCCGCGGCCGTTTTTCCGCCCTGCCGTGCAGTCCGCGGCCGTTTTTCCGCCCTGCCACGCGGTCCGCGGCCATTTTTCCGCCCTGCCGCGCGGTCCGTGGCCATTTTTCCGCCCTGCCACGCGGTCCGCGGCTGTTTTTCCGCCCTTGACGCGTGGTCCGCGGACGCCGGAACGGATTAACGGTAATTACATTGAACCTTATGGGAAAATTTGCTTCGGGTTGCGAACAAATCGGGTTGCGACCAGAGTCACGGAACATATTAAATTCGTAACCCGAGGTACCACTGTACTTATTAAGAAGTTTGTTTTTCTAGGGCTAAGGTAGAAATTTGACTAGTTATGTCCCATCAAGGAGCAAGAATGGATAAGAATGATCAGAGCTGCTGTCCAAATTCCTGCTGTTATAGGGCTTGGAAGATATTTTTCATAGACTCACTATATAACTGCTTTTTTTTCATTTTATATGAGACGGAAAGCCTACTTTAAAACAAAAAATGCCTACTTTCATTGTTTTGTAGCAAAACCATTCCTTGCTACCAAGAGTTTTTTGGTCTACAACAATAGTTCTGTATTGTATCAGCACTGTGGTATATCCTGCTTGTGATATTATATGCCCTGAGTTTGCTTGTTTTATTTATTTATTTGAGCAATATATATAGCTGCCCACGTCACTACTGTGATCTTGCATGGGCAACTAAAAATTAAAATGAGAAAACACAGAATTAAAAGAAATTTCAATAATTAAAAGAAATTTCAACCACAATCAGCTATATACCTAGTTCAGAACTGGGCCATCAAGTGAAAATATTTTTAGAAAACTCAATTCTATTGTTTTTCCAGTGAGACTTCTAAATCAGGAGTAGGCATAAGGTAGATCATAACCTCTTGATAGACAGATCTATGAGTGACCTTGATTAGAATTACATTAGATACTTTGGTCACGTAATGCGAAGAGAGGACTCTTTGGAAAAAACCCTGATGCTGGGAAAGATTGAAGGCAAAAGGAGAAGAGGATGGCAGAGGATGAGATGGTTAGATAGCATCACTGAAGCAATGAGCATGAAACTGAGCAAACTCAGGAAGGCAGTGAAGGACAGGAAGGCCTGGAGCAATATGGT
This sequence comes from Python bivittatus, assembly GCF_059951505.1. NCBI lineage: Eukaryota > Metazoa > Chordata > Lepidosauria > Squamata > Pythonidae > Python > Python bivittatus. Next base: position 25,324,690 of record NW_028277113.1, on the reverse strand, counting down.
TCATGGGGTCACGAAGAGTCGGATACAACTTAACAATTGAACAACAACAACAAGACATTTAGGACTCCAGATGTTCTAAAAATAGAGTTAATAAAATATAAGTTTATTTTTCTTCTATATTAGCCAAAAAAAGCTTCATATTTGTGTGTAAAATTGTTTGTGATTTCTAATTCTGTCAAAATCATTTTTCAGCAATTCTATATTTTTATGAATCCATCCTTTACATTTTGGACTGATATCCAGTATCGGTTGTCTGTATTAAACATTTAAGGTCAGCTGAGTTCACATATCATGTTAAGCTAGAATGTGGTAGGTTTGGTTTTAACACAGACTTTGCAAACTAGGGTTTATGGCTGAACATGCCTTCTGAACCAGTCAGTGGTTTCTTCCACAAACTTTGGCAAAACAAGATATGGCTGAGTGAAATTTGTGAATGAGATCAGAAAATTATGGTTACTATTACTTTATATTCCAGTAGACTACAATAGCATTTTTTTTTAAAGTTATCTGTGAGTTATGAACTCCATTTGTATTCTCAGTCAGAAAGGAACTGTTGGAGATATAATGCTTGTTTTGCATTTGAAAGCAGCAGCAGCACCTGTTCATTCATATTTCCAAGCCAAGAAGCATAAATGTTTGCAATGTCACTGATCCATTTTTTTTCTGGGAATTGTACTAGATTACTTTCTATTTCTTCTGAGCTTGCAATTCACTGGTTCTGTAAGTGTAACCATCCAATTCTAAGTTTGCCAAGTTTTATATAATCATTGGCCAGGATGTGATTGAAAGGATACTCTTATTTCACCTCTTCTGACCTCCTGATTCAAACAGAAACATGCTAGACTCTGTAGCTGCATTAGAATTCAGGAAATTCATTCACTAATTTTTGGTTAATGTGTTTCAGTACTGTTCTACATTTGGAAAGTAAGATATGTGTTTTCAGCATCAAATTTCATAGCCTGCTTTTGACTATTTTAAACATGCTTAGTGTTAAACACTACCAAAAAAAAAAAAAACTCCACTAAATCGTTTGAGAAACATGTAAATCATTTTAAGCCTTAAGTATTTTTAAAAGAAACTAACTCAAAGGAATATTTTCTTCTAAAAACATACCTGCTCCTTTTTTTGTTGCCCCAGCCCAGTGTAGGATGATAAAACTTGCTACAACTGGAAAATAAAAATATATTAGTTGAAATGACAAATTAGTTACAATAAAAACAGCTAAATCATTCCACCCCAAAGGAGGAAATGCTAAACCAAGAACAAACAGCATATGTTGTGTGGCTGCACTTATTTTTATAAAAACATAGTAGTCTTAAAGAAAGTAGTAGTAGTAGCAGTAGTAGTAGTAGTATTTATTGGATTTCTCCCCCGCCCATCTCCCCCACAACAGGGGACTCTGGGTGACTTACAAAAAACATTAAAACTATAAATATATCTAAAACACATAAAACATCCAAAATTTAAAACAATGCTAAAAAAGGAAGATCCAAAAAGATGGAAAATCAGGCTGCGGAGAGCTGGCCACTATGGGGCTAGCCATCCCCCTGCTTGAAGTATTTCCTCCCCACCCCAGGCCAAGTGGCAGAACCAGGTCTTCAAGGCCCTTCGGAAGGCCAGGAGTGACGGGGCCAATCGCACCTCTGGGGGCAGAATGTTCCACAGAGCGGGGGCTACCGCAGAGGAGGCCCGCTTTCTAGACCCCGCTAGATGGAGTTCTTTTACTGAGGGGGTCCAAAGCATGCCCTCTCTGTGCGATTGGGTGGGACGGGTTGAAGACATAGGGGAGAGGCGGTCCCTTAGGTAACCTCGCCTCATGCCATGTAGGGCCATATAGCTACATATTCATAAAAGCCACATGGCAATAGGAACAAATTGACATATCTTTTCAAGCATGAAACATTTTTACTCATGACTACTCAGAATTCAGTGAGAGATACTCTGAGGTGAGACCATTTAAACATATCGCCAGAGCTGCAATCCCATGCTAATCCCATTTTATAGGATAAGCCTCGGGAAAATCAATGGAACTTACTCCTGCATAAAACTATACTGTAGATTTGAAAAAACCAAAACAAAACTGGATGCTACTTTATGAGATTTTGGTATTAACTACGTCACTGAGTTACGTGCACACCAGATAGTTACAGTTACAGTTACAATTCTCAGCATCTCATACCACTGACAATGTTGACCAGGCTGTTGGGAGCACAGGCATCTGCAGCAAACCAAGACTACATCAAAATGACAACACACATACCTAGTGATGTCAGGACGCAAACTCCATTTTTACAAATATGCATTCCAGTGTCTGACACAAGTACGTTAGTTACATTTTTCCCATCATAACACCATCACATATCATGACCAAGTAGCCCAATATGTTTTGGACAATACTACTCAACTCTGCTCAGGGTTAGAAACTGGATGGCCAAGGTTTGAGGTGATAGAGGTGCCATCTTGCAATTTTACCCAGGTGGTTTTTGAGGCTGTGGATCTAGAAGAAGCAGAAAGGACTTCTTGTGAGACATGTCTATCATCTGTCTTCTGGCTGGCTAAATCTTCCAGGGAGGAGGTGGGGACCCGGGTCTAGGAAATAATCAACACCTCACTGTAGGGATGAGAGATGCCAGCTGCTTTAAAAGAAGCAATGGTTTGTCTCCTTCTCAAGAAGCTTGCCCTGGACTCAATGAGTTGAGACAACTACCACCCCTTCTCCAATTTCTCTTTTGGGGGAAAGTTGTAAAAAATTGGTGGGACCCTGGGAAAAGTGGATTATCTGGACCCCAAGCAGTCTGAATTCAGGCCAGTTATGGGATGTGGCTCACACTGGCAAGTCTTGGATGAAGGGAATATCACAATATTTGTCCTGCTGAAAATCTGAGTGGCCAATCATGAGTGACTAACCAGCAATAGTTAGCAGTAGGAAGACACCATTTTATTTAAGAGTAGTTCTAATCCAGCTGGGGGCTATGAAAAAGAAGAGTTTGACCCATGAGGCACTCCAGTACAGGATACTTTATCCTCTCCTCCATTCTATTCCACATCTACATGAAGTTGCTGGATGAAGTCATTCAAAAATTTGGGATATGCTATTTTGGCAACTCAGCTTGTATATTAATAACCAAATCAGAGATTGCCTAATTTTCTACTGAAATAAATTGATAGTGCTAGCAATAATAATTTCATATATTTGACCCTTAAATTATTAGGTCATTTCACATTAACTATTAAGCATCTGTACTACATTTATTTTCTTCTGCTATCTGGTCAGATGAATGGATACGGGTAAACTGTTTTGCACCCAGCCTTCTGAACTAGGCTTACCAGTTTAAGCTGCAAAAATCTGGATAACACTAAATGGGAGCAAATGGTTCATGTTTTCTCTGTTTCTCTGCTCTCATCTAGCAGTATCCAGAGTTTTGCAGCTCAGATCTGGTGGTCCTACAATGAGCATAAACTAAGAAGAAACCCCATTTCCCAGTGGTTATGTTGGTACAGCATTTGAGGTAGGAAGCTGATTCAGCAAAGATAATACTTTGAGAAGTGGAGAACAAAGTAGAAGTGACTGCATAAGCACCATTTCTGTAGACTGCCATGTCTTTTGGTATTACATCCGAATAGTCATTTGCACCTAATATCTGCTTACTGAATATCATTTGCATAAGAAATGTACAAATGACACTTGCTACATAGACACTTGCTATGTTTCTTTGCTATACAGAAGGACTGTCTATACTTTTTCCCCCCTCAAAGAGCCACTAGAGCTATTACAACTTGAAATGCAAGCACAGTGAGGTTGCCCATTTACTAATGTGTACTTATGTGAAAAGAAATAATATGTTAATTTTGTGCTTATTGAAGGCACTATAGTATGCATTTCCATTTTAAAATACAGGTTCAATTTTTGTGAGTCAGTGCCAGCTCCAATTTGAGAGCTTTAAAAATTGTTCAGTCATATAAGGCATTTATACATAAAGTTTCCTACAATCAAAAGTTGTAATAATCCTGTGAACTGATTAACTGTTTTTCTGGTTTATATTTTGGGTCTTTAATATTTCTTCAAGGTCATCCAATGAATGGATTTAATAAACAGCCACTTGAATTCCGTTTCATCTAGCTAGTACACTTTTGAATACAAATAAGAAGAAATAGCTTTCTTAAAAGTTACTGTGGCTTGGGCATTCCCTCCTGTTTGGCAGGCATCAAGAAACATTATTTGATATACTTAGAATAGAATCAAGCTGGGCATTTAGACAATCTAGGTGAATAATAATAATGCATCTACCTTTCTAACATTTAGAGTCCACTGACATGTTACACGGACTCTGTTGAGCCTTCATGGGGCATCTTTTTCCCTCTTTCCCCATTTATACAGCTATGCCAGTCAAGAAACACATACAAAGTATATGCTGTTAAAGTTCAAAACTTATCCCTTATGTTCTATACAACTTAGGATCAGAGCACTTTTTATTCTTGACCCATGGAAGCTACTTAAAAGCATGATTTCAAGAAAGTCCATTGGGGAAAAAAAATCTGCAGAATTTCTTCCCCTATGTAACCCCTGGTGGCCTCTGGAAATCATGGAATTAGCTGCCCATAACTGCTGGGAACTGAAATGTACTGTTTATGAATTTTCTTCAGTTAAAATTTTAGAATCCCATTACATTTAGCTAGACCTTCCTCTCATAGTACAATGCAACAGTTTAGTAGACATTACTTAAAAACCCTAGCAACTGCTGAGAAAAAGGAGGATAAGAAATGTATTTTCTATTCCATTCTTATACTACAGTAACTGCTCTTACACGGCCATAATAGGCTCTCCACTCATTTCATTATCATTTTCAAATATTTATCACTGGAAACTTGTTACACTGATTCAGTTTCCACTAGTAGTTATAAACATGGCTGAGTTGTAACTTGATGGTACCATAAAACTTTACAAATTGGTTTAATAAACTCCATCTGGTTTATTAAAAGATAAATAACTCATCACTGAGATATCATCTGATCTCAATGTTATGCTGCTTTGGTTCTGAACAGATCCTGAGGCCTGAGGTTATTATCCCTCAACTATCTACTCTTCACATTTTTCCTCAAACCATTGTCTATACTCTTAGGATTCTTAGCAACTTTTGCCTTGTTACTGTACAACCTAAAGCCTTCCATCTTCTTGTCTTCCAGCAGTACCATACCAGCTAGAGTAGTCTTCTACTTAAAAACAGACTTAATTTATGCATAGTCAATTCTGGTCCACATATGGTCCTCAATAACCTCTGATATTACCTGCTATCTCTTATTATACTTCTTATTCTCCTCTTAAAATGCTGGAATCATAGCATTTTATCATGTACAGTTGTTATGCTTTTAATTTGGTTTGATAACCCTGATTTGGTATTGTAGAGGCTATAAAAAGTGGACGATAAACTGTATAGATAAGAAATACCTGCACACAGATACAGCCTCCAGCCTATTGCCAAATGTGGTCTTTAGAAACAAAAGGATTTTCCACTGTGTTCTAGGATTGAGACAATGTAGAGAACTAAGTGTTGGAACTAATCAGTGTTTAGAACATCAGAGTTCTAAACCCTGTTTCCCCACAGAGGTCACTTGTTGACCTTGGGCCCTGACCTTGTCAATTTTGCACACTGAAGCCCAGCCAACTTCAAACTTCTTGTGAGAAGGGCAGTTATATATACTTGATAAATAAATAAATATAAATTATCCCTTGAGCTTTTAGCATCAGATTGTGGAATTGCTCATGTATGCCCAAGGCATGTGCTCAATACACAGAGTTCTGTTAGTTGTCAAAGGACCTTTAGTTGAGAGAACATGATATTTTAAGTTAAATATTGTTTATTTTATATTTCATGACACCAACGTAAGCCACTTTTGCTTTGAAAGAAAAGTTTTGTTTTGGAAGTCAGCAATATGTTCTGAAACAAATACCACTATATAATAAAATTGAACAAAAACACTGCTATCCTGTCAAAAAAAGTGTTTAATAAGAAATAAGGAAAACTGTGCTATTAACTAGTATGCAGTTTTAAATGTATTTTTCATTTTGGATTTCCAAAACATTTTAAAGAAATTTCAGGGTTTTTAAATTGTATCAGTCCATTCAGGAAACAGAGAAAACAGAAAATTTGTGTAATCAGACAGAGGCCATGGGGGGAAGGGGACAGAATATGCAGGTAGTCCTCGACTTACAACCACAATTGGGACCGGAACAGCCATTGCTAAGCAATGTGGTCATTAAGTGAGTCATGCTGTTAAGCAAATCATGCAGTCGTTAAGTGAATCTGGCTTTCTCCCATTGACTTTGCTTATTGGAAATCCCCTGGAAAGGTCGCAAATGGCGATCACATGACCTCAAACACTGCAACCATCGTAAATACTAAAAAAGTTGCCAAGTGCCCAAATTTTGATCACCTGACCATGGGGACGCTGCAACGGTTGTAAGTGCGAAGACCAGTTGTAAGTCACTTTTTTCAGCACCATCGTAACTTCGGTCATTTAAATGAATGGTCCTAAGTTGAGAACTACCTGTACTCCAAGTCTACTGTTGTTGTTTTATTTTCTTGTTCCTAAACAACAGCTGCCAGCATGGAATATACTAAATATTTAATTTTTATTTTAAATACTGTATGTAGACTGAGCCAGTGATATTTCAACAATTCCAAAACAAGAAAGAGGAAACCATGATTTATATGTTGTTCTTTCAAAGAAGGATTTTGACATTTACACTATGAATTGGGGGGCTTCAAACACAGAACCTTTTTGTACTACCAATCAAAAGCCATTGAGCTTCCCCACTCCCTTCTGCTTCTCTCTTCTTAATGAACAATTTGTGATAAGAAAAGGAAGGAAGATGTGGTAAGAAAACAAAGAAAGTCACATACAAAATTCTATAAATATCATCCAAACACCTTATCTGGAAACATCCTTGGTGACAGTCAAGCTACCTTCTGAAAAAATCATATAATGCTACCCAGTATTAAAATATGTATCCCTCTTTACTAAAGTAGGAAACCTGTGGTCAATTATTCACACCTAACTCCATTCACTGATGTGAATCAAATTGACATTGTAGGCCATGTAGAGTCAGCCAGTTACATTCTTGCTGTTTTGAACTCCCATCAGCAATAAGCATTATGGATTTGTAGTCCAAAACATCCAGAAAATGCCTGTTTGCCTCCTTTGGCAGATATTCAGAAAAGGTTTTATGTTTATTTAATGAAATGTAAAAGATGATTTAGTATGGATAAATGACAAGCGTTTGTAAGAGAAACTGGTTAGTAGTTTGCTACTGAATCATGTATATCTGCAATCATACTATGCTATTGTTTGCAGGTTTATTTTGCAATATGCTCTACCATGATAAAATTTGCTCCAAAGTAAGTAAATGTTAACAGAATTTAACCCAAATTCCATGAATTGGAATTACTGAAATAACTACAATAATTCAAAGCTGAGAAGATATCCCTCAGCTCCCTCTACTTCTGAAAAATGGACACAGTAATAACCAATATACTTTAGATGACTATTGATATGATGTAAATTAAAGATACAGACACATCCCATTAAATTTAATGGCAGAAGTCTTTAATTTTAATAACATGGGCTTGATATTGTGTAATGTATAAATCTATTTGCACATTAAAAACCACTGGAGAAATTATGAATCCTATTAGCTACTGAGCACTTGAGTATTAACCAGATGGTTCTAACTACAGATAACTTTTTAAAATTAATTTTATTCACTTGACTAGAAATGAATTAATGCTAAATCCATTTTCCTTTCATCTGATTACTTTCTATGGTCTCCAACAAATAAAGTTGTATAGAAAAGGAGTAAATGAACATCTTATCTACCATCCTGACTCAAAAAATCCATTCACTATCATTAAAAGAAAACAGAGTTTTCTTTTAAAACCAACATTAAGAATAGTACTCTATGAATTACTTTTGTCTCCATTTTTGTGTCCCATCCCCATTAAGCTTTTTGTATCACATTTTATTTCTTTTAATTTATTATTAAATTTGTATGCCACCCATCTCCCCCCAACGGGTGACATACCTTTCCACAGTATAGTAATAATGCTTGTGTACATAAAATGGAAACAGGAAGAATAAGTTAAAGACAAATTTAAATTTCTCTAGGGGGCCATCACTGACACTTCAAAATATTTTTATATTTTTTAGCAAAAGAACAACATAAGGCAGTTTTGTACAATGTTTTCTGAGATGCCTATATATGTTTGAGCAGATTTAAATTCATTTGAACAGATTTAAATTCATTATTTAACCCAAATTATAGAGATGTTATTTCTTAATTCTTTCAGTGAACTCTTATGGAATTGGACATATAAATAACCATTAACTGAAAAATTTCTCCCATTTCCACTAGTTTGTATGAAAGCATGTAAACAAGTAAAGGATTATACCATAAGAAAGAATGACTTAAGCATTTTAAATACTGAAAGAAACCTAAGGAAAACTGTAACTTCAAAGTTAGAAATAATTGTGTACCAATTACTTAAATGGAATAACAGGGCTTCACGGAGGAAGAGGAGAACTACTGAAATCTAGCAGCATTTGTTTTAATCCTGAATAACGTCAGTAATTAATGAGTTTAGATTTTGAACAGCTGGCTCCAGGGATGGATGTGTGCCATTCATTTGGTTAAAATCTCATCTTCACAGCTACCTGGGAGTCAATCTAGGCAGAGAACTGGAACTGAAGATGGGGGAGGAACAGAGACAAAGCTATTCTGAACCAGGTTACACAGAAGTAAGTTCCATTGAATTTCAGAGAAATGTATTCCCAACGATGGCAAGTGCTAGGCTGGAGCCCCTGCTCCTACCCAAACTGGCCAAATTCCTGAATGCACCGACTTCTGCGTGGCTTAAAACCTCTACAGCTTAACTGTAAAGAGGGGTAAAAAAGTGAAGAGAGTTTTCGCGGGTAATGTCTCTCGGCCCGAGCCGCCGCCGCCTCCGTACGCACGCACGCACGGCTTTGGAGATTTACCTCGAGCTGGATTCTTCTAGATCGCGCTCTGGCGCAAAAGCCAAGAGTTCCGTTCCGCTTAGTTCAGGGTTCCAGTGTCCAGCCCCTGCATTTGTGATTCCGTGAGGAACGGGGGGCGTGGGGGGGAGGGTCGGAGGCGGAGGAAGGGGAAGATTTACACCTACGCCATTAAGCTTTTCCGCAACTGATTCCTCTCCCTAGTTTGTAACAACCCTTTGCCGAAGTGGGGGGAGGCGAGGAGAGGGGTTGGCCAACGCGAGTGCCGGCGCCGCGCGCGCGGTCTCAGTCCAAAAAGGGAGCGGGGAAGATATACTCACTGGGAAACAAGCTGCGTCCATGGATCATGTCTGTTCCTTACAGGAGGGGCTTCGATCTCCACTAATTCCATTTAGAGATGGGAGGGCTTCCAGCATGGAGAGCCGAGCAGCCGGGAGCCCACGCGCGCGGCACACGCTCAACCCAGAGGCTCGACGCCCCCCTCTGCACTTGCTCGCGCTCTCGCCCCGCCGCTTGGCAAGGAGCGACCATTTCCACTGCTCGGCTCCAGAGCAGCCAGCCTCGGGTCCTAGTAGCGGCAGTCGCAGCCGCTGGGAGTCTGCATAACTGGCGGAGAAGGGCAAGGGAGGAAGAGACGCACAAGCTCGACCCCAGGCGACGGCAGTCGGCCGCCAACAGGGAGCTCCCAGGCTCCGGCGCAGAAGGGAGGCGGGCTTGTCTCCTCCTGCTTTAATCGCCAGTTTCACACAGCAACCAGGATTCCGGAGAGAATTTCGAGGCCAAGCTTGTCCGGCCTTTGGGGTTATTGCAGTGCAAGGAAGGGAAGAAGAGGAATGGGCCTATCGTCAGTTCCCTGGGCTGAGGTGGGAGAGACCCCAAAGTGGGAAGGAGGGCTTGAGCGGGGGAGGGAGACAACAAGGGAATGGGAGAGGGCAAAATCGGCTCACCCAGTAGGAGATTTAATCATCTTTGGGTGCCTACCGCGCAATCCTTATTAAAGGTGAAATCCTTTAAAGTCAGCTAAGCCCATGTTGCCCGCCTCGTGGCAGCGCATCAAGCTGAAGTAAAGTGCGTCTCCCCCGGCGGGGTAGGACCAGGAAGAGAGAGAGAAAAGGAAAAAAAAAATCACGCTCGAGCCCAGAAGCGCGATTTAACCCGGAGAATCTCTCAAGCAAAGATCAGGAGAGAGACTCCGGAGGGCCGCGCAGTCTTTGAGGAGTCGCCGTCGCCTTCCACGCGCCCTTCAGTGCCTGCCCCAAGCAAGAGATGGCGCCTCTCCCACCCTCGCCTTCTGCTTGGCCAACCTGCAAAGGATCTTCGCTCTGCGCGCTGCAGTCTTTCTGGATCCAAGAGGCTGAGGGGCGGGCTGGAGAGAGCTGCAATAAAAGTTTAGCTGTCAGGCCTGCGGCCGCGAATAATGCCTTTCCCTCTTTCCCTCAGTCTGGAGGTAGCAGGGGAACAGACCCTCGTCCTCCCGGCCCCTCTTCTTCTCGACGTGTATCCCCTTCTCCACCCTCGAGGCACCATCCGATACGGGGCTCCGAAGGAAGGGAGAGAGGTCGAAGAGGAGAAAGGAGGCGGAGCCGGGATGGTGATCCAGAGCGCAGCGGGAAGAAGCAGATTCCTCAAACGGATTAAACTCTCGCCTTTACTCTGCTGCTTCTGCGCGCAGTCCCCACCGCAGCCGCGCCAAGGACAAAGTCCGCAATACCAGCTGCTTTCACGCACAGGGATTTCCAAGCCTGCAGCCGCTTCTCTCTCTGGCTGCCAGTGGGATCCACGCAAAAAGGAGTCGCGTGGGGAGGGGGGAGAGGCAGAGGAGGTGTGCGGGGCGGGGTGAGCGAGGAGAAATAGCCGCTGAATCGGGCAGGGACAGGAGGGGGACCTAATCGTAGCTTAGACCGGAGGACAATGTTGATGATTCTCAACACCTGCTGCTTCCGAAGGTGATGCCGGAAGGAAAAGAGTAATATACAGGCTGAAACAGGAAAAGAAAGTCCAGTAACGCGCCTCCCAGTAAAGCTAAATGTGTAGGCTAAAAAAAAAAAAAAATCGACTGGAAAAATTGCCAAACCTTTCGCAGCCTTCCCCACGAAGCAACCGGGCAGATCTATTTGCTTTTGATTGGAAAGCTCAGCAGCGCCAGTCTCGGATAGTATTTAGATGGGAGATCATCAGGAAACCTCAAGGCGGCTGGAAAATGGAAAACAAAAATATCCTGGAAGAAGAAATCGTAAAGGATTTCCGTATGGTTGCCAAGAAAATGCTGTCGATATATCACCAGGAGTCGAGCTCGACAGAAAGAAAAGGAGGCGGCGGCTGTCGTTTCATTAGCCCCACCAGCTACGGCGGAGATTCCCAAGTAAGCCAAAAGTAAGCTGCTTTAGCAGTAATGCGCGGAGCCCCATCCAAATTATCGTTTTCGGCGTGGTCCAAGGACGATTACTTAATTTCACGATGGATCCCGTGCAATGCCTTCCAGGGGCGTTTTCTAAAGGGAGGGTCTTTGAGAAACAGGAAGTCACAAACAGCAAAAGCTACTTCTCTAGCAGCCCGACAGCTGCGATCCTGGAGAGGAGGAGCTGATTCCTTGGAATAGGGATAAGGGCAGCACAATACGATGCATTATATAGATATCACTTCGCGCCCAGGCTTCGTGAGCCGTTGCAAAAGCGTCCAGCCCCCGACATAGCCAACCTGATGACGTGGGATTCGTGGAGCTTAGGACAGGTAGCTCATGAACTTGAAATGCCTGGTCCTAGATCCGCTTGTTTGCAATTTTCCGGTAACTCCCAATGTTAGGTTTGCAGCCCGTGAAGAAAACCTACCCGGCGCAAACGGATTGGAGTTGTAGCTCCCGCGGGCTCCAAGTCATTCGCTTCTAAGGAAAGTGAACCGCTTAATCTGCTTTTGCTTCAGCTGAGACACGGGGCTTGTGGCTATTTCTAACACAAATGCAGGCGAGAAGCCTCAACAGATGATGTTCTTATTGGGAGCTGGGACTAAAATTCACGCCTCCGGTGGAATTATCCGATGCGTTAACGGGAGCCAGGCGCCTAGTCATAGCGATTTTAGAATCTACGTTTTCCTCAGTGATGCTCAAGCAGGTGCGAGAAGAGAACAGCGCTATCATTTCGGTTTGGCAGACGGATTTTTTTTTAAACTTATATTTGCCTGAATTCTCTGCAACCAAAAGCTCTTTTCTCAAGACCCGCCTTTTCAAGGAAGGGGGGGGGGCTTTCATTTTGCGTTCGCTGGCGACCCTTCCAGGAGAGTTTTCTCCCAAAATCGGCCCCAGTTGCCACCACGTGCAGCTCAAGCTTCTTTTCTATACAAATGTGCAACGTCAAGATTTCTCTCCCCACTACTCCCTTCATCAGTAGGGTTAGAACTGGAGCAAAATACAAAATTTGCCTGAAAATCTCCTGCAGAACAGTGCAGGCAATCCTAGGACTGTGTTTGGAGTGATGGTTTCCTTGCAAAGGACTACAATTTTAAGTGTAGTAAAAGGAAGAAAGCTGAAGGGGCTGTTCTAAGGAGAAATATGTTGGTTCTCTTTTTCATCTGGGCATGAAGAGCTGAAATAAAAACAGCTAGTTGGGAAATGGTCCAGAAGCTGAAGGGGATCTGGAAAGATACAAGTTCAAATCCCTATTCCTTGCCAAGATAGCTTCAGTGAGTCATTTTTCCTCTCCTTGTCTGGATTTCCATCTATTGAATTCACAGCTTTGCTTTCATACATTTACGTTTACAAATATTCACTATACCTCTGACTTACTGAACTACCTACAAGATCATACTCACTGAACATAAACTCAACAGACTACCTGGTTGGTACTTGGATGAGCAATCACCAGGATACACAAGGGTGATAGGCTAGGCTGGGAGGTTGAAAAACCATTCTGAAAGAAAACAGTTGCAAATCCATTATAGATTGTGCAAAGAATATCACGTATCTGTATCAATGAAGTCAGAGCTGGATTTAGACATAAGCTAAGCAAGCTACCGCTTTGGGCCTCACAGTCTGACAGAGCTTCTCAACATTTCAGATTTGTTTTTCATTTGTTACAGTTTTATTAAAATTCTCCACAAATTAAACTGTCTTATTGGTCACATGACTCTCATTAATTAATGAAGATACACTTCAAAGAGGGCCCTTCCCCATCCATCATTGGTTTGCTTTATACATCTTGGCAAATTCAGTTGTTACACAGCCTTATTCTCGGTTTACAGTTGCCAAACATAGCCTCTAGAGCTTCCCATAGTTTAGGACCTCACCATGTCTAAATCTGGTCCTGCATGAAATCACCAGTAATGGAGCTCAGCTTGATGAAGACTTTGCCTTAGTTTTAGATGCAGTTGTCATCATGACACACAGAGAAGCACTGAGAAGCTTCTTACATTTAAGGCCAGATGGAAAACAACTTTAATAGAGGAACTACATCTGCTTTCACACTGGTACATTAATTAGTATACTTGTAGCAGGTCCTCTTTCTGTTCATGGAGAAAGATTCTTGAGTATATCATGCAGCAGCCAAATTGACATAAATGCAATGCATTTTATTCTTATAGTCAGGGTTCTTTTAGAGCATATAAATCTTTCACCCAATTTCTTTAAATAGCAAGGCCATCCAATTTAAATAACAAACCTCCTAAAGAATACTTAAATAAACAATAGGATCAAATGAGCCAGAGAACATAGTATGAAAAGTGCTTTTAAAGAAAGGGAAGAAATTGAGATAATGGTAACTGTAAGGAAGAGAGAAAGCAGTTTCCTCTAAGAAAAGGTTATGGGGTGAGAAGAAGGTAAATCTGCCTGTTTCCTGAGATGAATAGATGTAAAATAAGTGGTCAAGATAATCCAGAATGCTGCAATTAGAAGTTTATAGGGACTGAGTTATAGACCACATAACTGCAGTGTGGTTTATCAAAATGTTATATTTAATATTATGCACATGTGTATGGATGTGGCATATTAAATTTAATATTGCTTTAGACCATGTTGCTGTTGCATGCTCCATATACCCAGGCAAAAGTTATCACAGAGGCATAGTGAACCCACTTATGAAAACTCAAAGCTTACCTTAAAGCTATGAAGGTAAACATGGTAAGATTATTAATCACAAGTGCTTTGAAAATGATAGGATGCAACAGGTTGACCAATCCTGGTGGAAGCATTTGTGTGGCAAAAATGAGAGGGAGGAATACTTTCCATGTGACTGGGAATGTGGAAATGGCGAAGAGCTAGTCTAAATGGAGAAGCTGTAGTTTAAAATGGATCCTCATAGAAAAAAAAAAAAGACATCCTTGGGTCATACTTGACTAGAGATGATTACATCCATGCAATTTTCTTAATATTATAAGAAAAATAGTTTGCCACTGCCTTCTTCTGGATTTTTTTTTTCTTTTTACCTTGAAGTCTAGACAAAAATCCCAAGTGACCCCTAAATTGGGCCAACCCTACTTAATTTCAAAAACCAATCAGGGTTGGCCAGGTACTACTTCATCTTAAAAAACATGTTTCATAAACAAAGAATCACTGTATGCTAATATTATGGACTTTGTCTGGTAGAAAGTTTCCTTTCCTGAAATTAGCCAACTAAACATGAACAAGCCAATTAATTTTTATTTTTATTCATATTCAGTGAACAAAATGTCTGTGTATACCACACGTTTGCATATGCACATCTCTTCTTTAGATGATTGCCCTTAATAAAGCAAATGTTACTTGAAGGCCATAGAACTGCCAACCTTAAATAAATAAAAATACTTGCTTTATAATCTATGCCACCAAATTAGTCTAACATTCTACATTTCAAAGAACAGACTAATTCCTCTTTGGATTATATTTGGAACAAATGCATCAGGAGCCCAAACTGGCCAAATATTTCTGGAAAGCATCCAGCCTTTATTTCTTTAAAGACCTCTGAAAAGTGTAAAGGCCACATCTCCTAGTGTGGCATTATTGCTTTGCAGGGTCGGAGGAAGCCTGCATCTGGTTTAGGGTGTTTAGTTTCCTACCATCACTATGACATTAAGAGCACCCAACAATCCTGTTTACTTCATGGCAGGGGTTTCTTGCCAAGTCAAAAAGTCAAGTTGATGGCTGTAATCTAGATCAAAACTACCATTTTGACTTTTTTGACCCCTCTGTGGACAACTCTGTCTCAGAGATTAATAACACTGTTAATAAAATGTTGGTTGTTAATTGGAGCCAGTTTGGTGTAGTGGTTAAAGTGTCAGGCTAGAAACTGGGAGATTATGAGTTCAAGTCCCTCCTTAGGTACAAAGCCAGCTGGGTGATCCTGGGCCAGTCGCTCTCTCTCAGCCCAAGGAAGGAGGCAATGGCAAACCACTTCTGAAAAACCTTGCCAAGAAAACTGCAGGGAGTTATCTAGGCAGTCGCCAGGAGTCAAAAACTGACTCAAAGGCACCAAATATGTACATATACATATACATACATACATACAACAAATATCTAAACATCTAAAAACCGTATTCTAAAAGTAAAAAAAAGTGTAAAATTATATAAGTTGCAATTTCATTTGATATGTGGGTATCTGAACAAATGACTTATGTACATTATCAGCTGTACAGATGTACATTATCAGTTCTCATGACACAAATGCATAATTACATCATTTGAACAATAACATCATGACGCACATCATAATTCTGACACCATGATGCATCTTACAGCTGGCTACAGACAAGATTGTTTCTTTCTGATATGTAACTAGCAGAATCTGATGCCTTTTTGTTGTTGTTGTTGTTTAGTCGTTAAGTCGTGTCCGACTCTTCGTGACCCCATGAACCATATTGCGCCAGGCCTTCCTGTCCTTCACTGCCTCCCTGAGTTTGCTCAGTTTCATGCTCATTGCTTCAGTGAGGCTATCTAACCAGCTCATCCTCTGCCGTCCTCTTCTCCTTTTGCCTTCAATCTTTCCCAGCATCAGGGTCTTCTCCAAAGAGATCTCTCTTCGCATTAGGTGACCAAAGTATCTGAGCTTGAGCTTCATTATCGATCCTTCCAATGAGCAATCAGGGTTGATTTCCTTTAAGATTGACTGGTTTGACCTCCTAGCAGTCCAGGGGACTCTCAAGAGTCTTCTCCAGCACCACAGTTCAAAGGCACCAATTCTTCGGCGCTCAGCCTTCTTTATGGTCCAGCTCTCACAGCCATACATTACTACTGGAAAAACCATAGCTTTGACTATGCGGATCTTTGTCGGCAAGGTGACGTCTCTGCTGGAGATGTGGAGCTTCTCCAAATACAACCAGCTCTTCTGGCGGTATTCTGGTCTCTTCTCTTTTAAACAGGAGTCTTATCTACAGCAGGGCTGAGGAATTTTTAAGCCCTTCAGCTGATCTTGAATTTTTTTCTCTTTTTTTATATTATACACACACACACATGGTATGTATATATATATATGTGTGTGTGTGTGTGTGTGTTTATGTAAATATAACAACCAGAAGGTTTAATACAGTACAACCAAAAGTGTAGCAGTGCTAATATATATATATATAATGTGTGTGTGTGTGTGTGTGTGTGTGTATACACACATAAAAGGGAAATGTACTTACGGGAAATAGGGATTGGCAAAACCTAGTACCTAGCTAGCTATATCCTACGAGAAGGAGAATCAAAGAGTGTGTGCTCTATCCATGTTTGCCCAGAAGGAAGTGACCTCAGATGAACAATCTCTTAGAGTAGGTTGAGTGATAGTCATTTTATATTTATTCAATAGTATATATATATACACACACATATACATATACACACACACACACACACATACAGTATGCATGTATGTATATGTGTGTGTGTGTTTGTGTGTGTGTGTAAATTTACCTCTCACCCCTATGGGTGGTACGTGTCTCCCCCAACCTCGGGTCCTCTACCAGAGGCCTGGGAGTTTGAGGGTTCTGTGCAGTATCTTAGCTGTTCCTAGCACTGCACTCTTCTGATGTCATTCCTGGGATCTGATGTCATTCCTGGTATCTGTTGGAGCCACTCTCCCAGCTTAGGAGTGCTCCTACCACCACTAGGACCATTTTGGCCTTTACTTTCCACAATATATATATAAGTAAAGGCCAAAGTGGTCCCAGTGGTGGTAGGAGCACTCGGGGCCGTGACTCCTCAGCTGGCAGAGTGGCTCCAACAGATCCCAGGAACAACATCAGAGCTCTCTGTCCAGAAGAGTGCAGTGCTAGGAACAGCTAAGATACTGCGCAGAATCCTCAAACTCCCAGGCCTCTGGTAGAGGATCCAAGGTTGAGGAAGACACATACTACCCATAGGGGTGAGAGGGGACTTTTTTATAAACATAAAATAAGTGACATTTGTAGAAACTAAAAGTATATCCATAAAATGTTAATATAGAATTAATTCAATCCCTCAATATATTATTAAATCTGACCATATAAACCATCTATTGCTCCATCTTCTCAGTTTTAGTACAATATGCTCTTTTGATACAATATTTATATAATATGCTTAGAGTCTTAATATTCTATCATGTAAGTGGGCTGATCTTGAATTTTAACTCACATCACCTCTGATTACTGATCATACTGGGTCAGGTAAAATCCAGATTATCTGCTTTCCTTTCTATAAAAATGACCACATGAGCTTTTTCTTCACAATGATAATGAGTTAAATATCAGCAGGTCAAGGTGATATAAAAGCACAGCACCAGAGTAAATTAGAAAGATTCTAAGCCCTAATGCTTGATCTTTCTGGAAATATCCTTCTCCTGTCTCAAATACAATGAGTGAGAGAGAAAGATTCTGCCTTTTTCACACAATGGTGCCCTAGAAAACTAGCAACAAATAAGCTCAATAGTCCACAGCTTGTCTAAATCAAAATGTTTTAACCTGATCCTGAAAGATAAACTAGAGAAGAATATAAAGAGTTCCTAGGAAAGCATTTCAAGAACTGTGGAATCCAGCCAGTAAAATATCTTCTTTCACAATTTAGACATGGCTGAGAAAGAAATAAAAAGCTCATCATGAGAAATTGTATAGACCGAGCTCCCATGTTTTTTTTTCTTGTGTTATTTTGCTTTTATCATGATTTTGTTTTTTATTCAATCATCCTTTGGCTGACCAACTGTCTCTATAGTTGTGGTCAAAACATTAAGTCACCATGAATTCTTTCTGATAGGGAGAATTAATATTCATAATATTCATAAACAATGTTTATAATGTTCATAAACTTAATGTTAACACCAATATTAACACTAATAATTCATAAACCTATTTAATGTTATCATTATTAAAGAGGACGGAAGAAGTAGACTCTGTGTAACTGCAATCCCACAGAGTAGACTCAAAATCCATTAAAATTATATAGTCCATTTAATGCAGGGTTGGTGTATTATTTATTTGATACAGTTTAGAGCCTGCCCAACTCTAGATGGATCTGGGCAGCTTACACTGAAAAAAAAAAAAGATAAGTACAGCTAAAGAATAAGAAAGAAAAAGATCATAAACATCCAGAAGGCAAGGTCTATATAAGAACAAAATGCCCTTTAGGGCTCAACCACCACTCTGCCTCTGAAGCCTGGGAGAACAGCCAAGTGCTTAATGACCTTTTGAATGTCACCAGGCTGGGAGCTGTGTGGATTTCGGGGAGGGGGATGCTATTCCAGAGGGCAGGCACTGAGATAGAGAAGACACACTTCCTAGGTCCCAATACATGGCACTGTTTTAACAGGGGGACCCAAACCGTACTCGGCCTGACTGATTTCACCAGATGGGCATAAAGAATTGGAGATGTAGGTGGTCCCTCAAATAGCCAGGCCCTATGTCAAGGTTTGTGGCTTTAGCCTTACTTGTACATAACACACAAACACTACAAACTGTGGACTTATTTGGAAGGAAATCAATTGTAGGCCTTTCCTGTTCAGACTGCAACTTTCTGGACAACCCCTAGATAGCCACAAAGAGTTTTCTGTACATCTTTGCTACTCTGGAGTCCTTCTGCAAATTGTTGCAGCCTAGATCTGGTAGCCCTAATATTTTCAGCAGAATCCAACTAGGATTAGCATTTGGGAAAGTAGTCATTCAAATGTTGTTCAAAACAAATATAAAAAACTAATGAGAAGATTTATAGAAAGAAGTTAAGCAATAAAAGGACAAATTATGTTAAGTGGTAACAAAACCAGATAGTATAGCTTGTGGGGGGGAGGCCCATAAAATAAATCCTAGCCTAGTCTCAAGGGACTGTTGCTGCTCACCTTGGTTCTGATCTGTAATAAAATAAGAGTGGCCTCTCTTCTAAAGAGGTGCTTAGCTACAGAACTGATAAAAAGAAAGAAGCAGTTAAACTATCATGGGGGTAATTAGAGTGAACTGGTATTTTACTGAGTTAAATCTCGTTAGTTACAAAGACACAGAAGGCAAGAATGACAGGATTCTCAAATATGGTTAGAAAAGGAATTGGAGTGCTGATACAACATACTGCTGTATGTTACCACCTTACATATCGCTCAGAGAGGCTTCAAGTGGGGATTGTATGCACAGTGAAAACTGCTGCTGAAGGCAATCAGGCTAAGTCGCTGCTCAAAGTCTTAGGAGAAGTAAAGGGAATTGTCGTAAGGACAGAAAAAGAAGTGTATTGGATTTCAGAAATAGTCCATTAACCTGTTGCAGGAAACAAACAAAACCAAACTGTCTTTACACTGTAACAGATTTATTGTGCTTATGTTTAGGCTGTGATAATTGTTTCCCCCCCCCCCCCAAATGCCAAAACATGTCACTTAAAAACAGAGAAAGTGCAGTTTGTTTCCTTCGGATCAATATAGCCTTCTAGGATTAATGCCCACTTTAGTGCCAAGAAGGGCAGGACTTCCTTTAATTAACATTTTAACAGCTTGAACAATTCCTCCACCAAAGTCAATGAATCATCATCATTTCTGAGAAGAGTAATTTTCATGTGGACTCTTTAGAACCAACTATTAAATCAAGTTCCTCAGCTCCATTTAGGATTTACTAGATGAGTTTTTCTGCACAACTCTCCTGAGCCACATGTGGCCCCTTGGCTGTTTTTTAGAGTCAGCAGTTTAGTTTCCTTCTAAATGCCTGTCCTAAAATAGATATAGTATAGTTATGATCATTGTTGTTACTGTTACTAAACTCCCAGAAAATCAAGAGTAATAAATAGAAGAAAAAAACAGCACCAAAATAAGTCTAATAACAGAGGGGAGGGAAGGTAATCCAGGGAGGCTGAAAAGAGGAAAGATGGTAGCCATAACTGCAATTAAAGCCCCTCCCCTTTTTACTGTGCCATGTGTCACACATGTAAAAAAGGGGGGGCCTTTGATGATACAAGTCAACTTCACTATTTTACCTCCCCAAAGGATACCCATCTAATAATAAAGCAAAGGACAATTTAAAAATGGTACAACAATTAAAACTGAGGTCCAGAACTGAACTATATAAAAATTAATACAAGAATGAATATGGAGGCCAGTTGCTCCAGGACAATTATTACCTTGCAAATGCCTGAATGGACCTACCAAAAAAATCCATCTAGTCCATTTTGCATCATCGTTCTACTTCCAGCGATAAAACTCCAGCCAAGCTCTGGTTCCTGAGCTTGTCACCCGTCCACTGCTTCCTCTAATGTATTGCTTTTCCCCAGTCTGGGGAGCAAAGAGAGAATCCAGGGCTGTCATTAGATACGCCTCTCTCCCACTTTGAAGATGGATACCAATCTTTTAGTTCTCCCAGCCGGAACACGTGGGAGGTGCAATGGTTCTTCATTTTCCCCCAAGATGTTAAGTATGGCATTAGGTTACCAAAAGATTGGCCTGTCTTGCTATACTTCATCCTAATGCCTGTGAAAGACTTCCAAATTATGTCTGTCCTTCTCGCTCTGATTCAAAACTGACATATTTTAGATTACCCAATGAAATATCCCTAGAGAAAAGCACAACTAATGCAGTTGCTAGTCAGTGTGCCTTCAGCAAAGACACCTACTCTCATTGCTCTTTATGAATGAAGGCATATCCTTTGGTCAAGGAGAATTTCTTCTACATATACAGGAATTACTGTGGCTTAGAATGACAGAGGCGAAAGGTGTCATCTGGGTCATCTGCAGTGCAATTTGCTTCTCAGGTTTAAAAATGTGACCACTGACTAACTTTTTTTATACACAAACATTTTCCTAATGTTGTTGGAAAAAGTTAATATACACTTTAACTGTGTAACCAAGCTGGTACTTTGTGTGTGTGTGTTATCCACAGACACAAGCTGCAATCTGTGCATTAAAGGTATATTTCTTGGCGCTGCAAGCTGCTGTTTGAGGCATAATTAAATTACAGTTTGCATCAACTTTTAATGACAATTTTACAACTAGCTTTGTTTTCTTCCATTTGTTCAATACTCATATATGCATATTTCCATTATGGATTTCATGTTTAAGTAAACAGTATGGAGGTTGATGAAAATAGAGGTCATCCCTCTCAGCATCCACTAACAAAACAGGAGCAGCTGCCCGTCGAACTGTTTGACAATTTGAAAAGCACCAAGTGGGTGTTAGTAAAACATGCAACCCATTCAAAGAATATTTAACAGTATGATTCAGAGAAAGTTGCAAATTGATTGGAAAGAACTGTTAAAAAGGGAAAATGCAGACAGTTCTGATATACAGCTAAGTAGTATAAACATGACGGATTTTGAAGAGAAGCCTCACAGTTTGTAGGTGGAAAAAGTTCAAAGATATTATGCATTCTCTCATAAAGACATTACCTATGCCTAAGTAGCTTATACAGAGATAAGGATGGGACACACACACACACACACACACACAGAGAGAGAGAGAGAGAGAATGTAAAGAGTTACAAAAAGTTCCATGCACAGGACAGCCAGATTATATGTACAAATTCTGAGGATTTGATTAACTCCTTCGAGCAAGGCTAGAACATTTTTTAATGTACTTTTAGCCTCTAGGCTTTTTTTTAATTATTATTGTGCCATTGAGTCAGTGTTGACTCCTGGCAGTTGTCTGGGCAAGTCCCTGCAGTTTTTTGGCAATATTTTTGTAAGTGGGTTGCCACTGCCTCCTTCCTAGGGCTGTGAGAGGGTGACTGGCCTTAAATCACCCAGCTGGCTTCATGCCTAAGGCAAGACTAGAACTCCCAGTCTGCCAGTTTCTAGCCTGATGCTTTAACCACCACACCAAACTGGCTCTTTATATATATATATATATATATATATATATATATATATATATATATATATATACGTGTGTGTGTGTGCATGTGTATACACACACGCACGCGCACGCACACACTTATATGTGCAATATTCTGTTTCTAACCTTCCCAGTTTTAGAATTAAGGAAGGGCTTCATAAATTGGCGGTTTTGGATTTTTTTTCCCCCCTCAAACAGGCTAGCAGCTGGCTTTTCACTCTGGTTAATAACATATTTTATCTTCTTTTCTTCTGACAGCCCATCATGTCCCCTGCATTGGTTAGCCATTGTCCCATAATGGTCTTTATTCTCTTTTGGTCTTCAGCAGGCTTCTTTGGGTTGTGCAAAACTGCCCCTTCAGCAGTGCATACTCTTATGGCCAGGCTCCTTATCTTGAGGGAAGAATGGTTTGCACAAGTATCTTTGGACAGATACAAATACATCTTATAAGAGATTATACAATAATAAACAGTCCATTAAAAGTCTGGAATAAACACAGGAAAGGAATCAATGCAGCTTAGCACCTCTAACCTCATTGTGAAAAAAATATTTTTATGAAGCAGAAAGCACAAAGAAATTTGTTTAGTGGAGAGATAAATCATATAGACTGCAAGATTTAATTATTAATAAGACAAAGATAACTTCTGTTGAGACTTCTCTTCAGAATAGCCAGAACTACCTCACCGGTTCAGTATCTTCAAATAAGCAATAAAGCTTTAGAAGAACTACAAAAACTAGGTGGAACATTTAGAGATTTGACTGAATTTGGAAATCTTATAACACAAAATTTGGAACATTTGCCAGACTGTATTTTAAACTGTTAATAATATATAACTCAGAAACTGAACAAGTTAAACATTATATGATTAAATGATACAGAACTTAGATACAATAATTGACATTCAACAATGGGAATTTCAATGTAAGAAAAACATTAAATTCACACAATATTATTTTTTATAGACAATAAGTATAGAGGGTAACTGCTGCAAGGATATTTATGCTTCTTACTAGCAACTTACTTCTTACTTACAGACTTCCTTCTGCAGATGAATGGCTAATTGTCCAAAATAACTTTGTATTTCAAAAGCAAATCTGACACAGAATTTAATTCAATTTGAAAACCATTTTGGAATTATAATTCAATATTACTATGTCCAAAATTTGTACTACGTCCAAAATTTAGGTTTCTCTTAACATAGAGACTTAAAATATTAATTTTCAATTATCTATTAAGTAGTTAGATCTTTCACCGCTCAGATAAAAATTACTGTAATTCCTAATATTGTTTTATGATTTATGATACTATATCAATATTGCTGTTGATATTTATAAATTACCTGGATTTTAACAATAACCTCTATTTTTTAAATGACATAATACATTCAGTTCTATAAAACTAATTAAAGAAATATTGAACATTCTTAATTCTATGAGGTTTGTAAATTCCATTTATTCACTTTGTGTCTGTGTTGGGTGGGGTGTGGGGGTGTCTCTGTCTTTTCCTTGATTGCCTTTTTTTACCTTTCTTTTTTTTATTTTCTCAAAAATGCTTAATAAAAATATAATAAAAAAATAAAAATCGGTGGGCTTCTCTGGTGTTAATTAAAGCACGTGGAAAACTACAGCTTGAATGTAAAAGGAATATATCATAAAACAAATAAAAATAGACTGTACATTTGAAAAACTGAATGAATGCATTTTTTTTTCACCAGGAAAAATGTTACTCTATAAAATGACATGAAGAGATGGTGGGAACAGGTTGAAAAGTATAGAAAAAGTGATTGGGCCATTGAGAGACCCAAGCACGAATGACAGTGGTGGTTCTTTGGAGAGCATCTGCTCAGGAAAAGGTTTGTTTCTTTTCAATACATAGTTTAATAGAATGAATTTAAAAGTATGAATATTTCTTGCTGTTTTTGGTGAAAGACTGAAAGAATTAGTGAAGGATATAAGAGCGATAAGAGGTTCTGAAAGTGGGACTTGGTTTTTCTGGCAGTGTCAGAATGGAGTTTTAAAAAAAAATGGACAGGGAAGAAAAATGAAAGAAGTGAAAGAAACTAGAATGAAAGTAGAATGATAGCAGGATGAGTAAGCATGAGTCCTGTATGAAAAAGTATAGAAGATAGATTAAAAGATCTCCCAGCAGAATAAATGGAAAGTGGTTATAATGAAAAATCCTGTGGAAACTGCTTAAAAGAGAATGAAGAGAATGTTACAAAGTACCACTGAAATGTGTGGACTTACACTAATGAAAAAGGGTACTTGATGGAACAATGACATGAATGAAGTGATGGGTGAGAGGGAAAAGTGCTCATGAGAAACTGGTACAAAAATGACAATGAGAGAAGATTATTATTTAATGTGCATAGAGACTAAATTATAAAGAATGTGGTCAATGAAAGCAACAAATGGTTCAGTTATAAAGAGATGGAGAAAATGCAGAGTGGTTTTGATGGAAAAACGAAACAGTTTCTGAAGTGGGTAAAAAGAGCTAAATAAGGTATCTCCAGCAGACTGAATGGAATTAAGAACAAAAGCAGTGGAATTATTTGGAATAAAACTGAAGTGAGGAAAATATGTTATAACTTGACAGCAGGAGTATTGTAGTGATTTGTATGGGAATTAATGTGGTATGTTGAAGAGTATAACTTAAATGAATGCTATTATATTAATGGTGACTAAAAAATGGTGAAAAGGAAGACATCTAGGAAGGTGTAAATGGTATAACTGGAGAAATGCTAAAATATGCATATGGTTTGTCTACAGAGTGCCTATATGATTTGTTTAACATTATTGCTCCTCTTTACAAAGGGAAAAATAAGAATACCATGTTTGTGAAGAAAACCAATTATAGAACAAATAAATCCAGAGTTCTCACTCAAGGCACAAATTATCATACTCAAATTATCAAATTTTGGATACATTATGTAAAGTCCCAAGTCCCTTGAGAACTCCATAATTCTGAGAAAAGTGGAAAAAAGAGAAGAGGATGCCCAGCAGCAAAGTGAACAGACTCAATTACAACAGCAAGGAAAGCATCTTTCAGAGACTGAAAAGATCAGATTGGGAACAGATCATATTGGAAAAAAATCTATCTATGGGATCAGTAAGAGTCAACCTGGTTTAATGGCATTTAATCAAGCAAGTAAGCCTATGGAAATTTATTTATTTATTTATTTATTTAAAAGATTTATATGGCTACCCACCTTGTGGAACCCAACTCTGAGTGCCTAACAATTATATAGCTATTCTATATTCTATGTAATTATTGAATGGTTGAATTGTCATATCTAAGATATGCGATAAGAAATCTTTTTCCACCATCCTCAACTTAGCTGCTACACGAAGATTGCACAGACTGACTATAAACAATGGCATGATGAAATAGCAACAATTGTGCATTGGAATATCTGCAAGAAATACCATTTGCCTGCAAGGAAGAACTGGTGGGACCACAAAACAGACAAAATGATAGAAAATGAAGGAGCTAATGTGCTCTGGGACTTCAGAATTCAAGCAGACAAGCATCTGCCACAAAACACCCCAGACCTAACAATTGTTGATAAGAAAGAAAAAAAGTCTGGATAGTGGACATTGCAATACCTGGAGACAGCAGAATAGAATGGAAAGAAGTGGAGAAAATCACAAAATACAAAGACCTGCAAACAGAAATAGAACGACTGTGGCAAAAGAAAGCAAAGATAGCACCAATAGTAACAGATGCCTTGGGTGCAATTCCAAAACATCTGGACTACCACTTGAAGACCATCGGCATTGACAAAATCACCATCAGCCAATTGCAAAAGACAGCTTTACTTGGAACAGCTTGCATACTGCGATGATCTGCCTATCCCAGGTACTCTAAACACCTGGCTGACTGTGCGACCAACAATAATAATATATTGCCTTTATATGTTGCTTGACTGCCAGCAACTCTGGGCTGTTTACAATTGTTAAAACATTTAAGAACAAAGAACAATACAACAAACACAAAAACAGCAGAAGACAAAAGAATGATGGCCCCCACAAAAAAACCTAGAGGAAAGGAAGAAAGAAGCATCAGTCATCCTCTCCAAAGGCCTGGGCAAAGAGCCAGATCTTTAAGGCCCTTTGAAATACCAGTAGGGGGCGGGCTGTTCAAATTTCGGGGGGAACCAATAGGTGGCATTAACTGACAGAACCCGGAGCACACCAACCTGCCAGATTGAACTGTTCGGGCAGATATTATTGGGGTACTAAAAGAAAATTACATATAAGATTCTACTTATACTCTATGATTAATTCAGTATAGATGGTTTATATTATCTTTACTTCTACCTGGAAAAGGCTAATAACTGATTTGGCTTCATCCCTGAATTTATGAATCTTATAAATAGATAATTTGTCAGATCAGGATATACAAAATGATATAATATTTCTTTTAAAGCCTGAAACATACTTTGAGTTAAGATTTCATGTGTATATGTTTGAGTTTGCATGTACATATGCATAGTAACATTCTGAATTAATCTATTCATGGAAAACAGGGATGACTTCTAATAGAGAAACACTGCAGGGAATAAAAGCTTAACTGCACCCCCTTCTGCACTATGGTCCCAATCAGGTTTGGGACCCTCACTGTTGCTTTCTTTGAAATTATGTGGCTAGTGTAAAGCATTAAAAACAGACCATTGCATTCTTTTTCTAAATGGTGTATGTGTGTGTGTGTTGGTCATTCAAAAAACTTTATTTAGACCACTTGTGATAATGGCTCTTGACAGACAATACAAGGGATTCATCAGCGGAACAATTTCATTAGCAAACTAGAACATTTTGAGGATAAGCACAATTTGGTTTTTGTTTTAACAATCACTTTATTTTTGCATCAGCTAGCGTTTCAAAACTTGAATTGCTTAGGAGAGAAACATAAGGGACAAGCTAGGGTTATATTCTACATTGCTATGAGCAGATAGTTTTAGGGTATATACACACACTGCCCAGTTGCCAATTGCCAACTATTTCTGGAAGGCAGAAATGGATGATGATGTCCTCTATTAATTCTCCCCTCATGGTCAAAGTGACCTCCAGGTGAGTTTTCCCAAGTACACCTTTCCATGTTATGTTGACTCAAGTGATCCTGTCCATTTGGGATAACATATTTTAGTTTATTGCAGGCTAATCCCAACAGTTCGTTGACTATTTTGCAGAGAAGAGAACACCCTTTCAGTGCTTATCATTGTTTCATGCCTTCCTTAAAACCACAGTGTTATAACAGCACAAAGTTTATAGTTCATTCTTTACAAATAGAAAGTTGTGGATCCAAAATCTAGCAAAAATGTGTGTGTGTGTGTGTGTGTGTGTGTGTGTTTTAAATTATATTTACTTTCTCTAAGTTTCCTACTTTTCCCTGTGGTTTCTTTTAAAAAAACAAACAAACTCCAGTGGAGTTTCACATTTTCCTAGTCATCTGATATAGAAGAATTTTACCTTCAGTTTCCAAATAGTCCTCTGAGTGATGCCCTTCTACATCAGGTAACTGGACCAATGGTAAAATTATGCATCATTGAAATGCTTGTTTAAAAAGAAACAAACAAACCACAGGGAAAAGTAGGAAGATCATGGGGGAAAAAAGCAATGACAGCAAAAATATTTCTAACAGTTTTGAACCAGCAACCGTTTATTTGCAAGACAAGAGCCATTGTATTATTAGACTATTCACAGCTTGCATTTGTATGTAATTCGGTTTGCATATATGTGTGTTTTGCTCTGTATGTCCGTGTGTCTGTGTGTTCATACACAAACATTAAAGTGTATAAGCCCAGGAAGACTTATACACAGGAATAAAAGTGAGTAGCTATTGCTTTCTTGGAACAGACAGGTATCCTGTACTGTGTTTCACTGCCTTAGGGGATCCATCCAATAGGAGGATGTGGTGGCCTATAGTCTGGACTGAATACCTGCAAGCTGTTACCATAATTCTTTAGTCTGGACAAGATTTTCCTATACTGGCTTAGAATCAAACCAATATGAAAACAAGACAGGGGCAGGTTAAATAGTAATAGCAATTCTACTATATCCTAAGCTGCTTGTCTCCCAAGCCTTTCCTGTCTGTTTCTTAAATCAACTTTAGAAATGCCCATCCCGGCTGGTGCTCAGTCTGGATTACAGCCACTGCAAGACCTGACTGAATGTTCACCCACTTCTTACCCTTCCTATTTAAGTAGGGAAAGGAAGCCACACTGGTTGGCTCCTGTGTGGCCCACTCTACCAGTGCCTGTTTTTTTCCTTCTTAAGGATTATTCCATCCTCCCTAGTCCCCATGCCTTTCCTTTGCTCTCCTAGATATTTGCCCATGTGGATGCCTTCATTCTCTCATCCCACATTATCAATTTTGACACTAAAGCAAACCCTTTTTCTTTTTTCACCTTACTGTAGCATCATGATTATGATGCTACAACGATCAAAGCAAAAGGAAACACCTTGATTTTTTCACTCTATGTTTCTCTATAGGCTCTTGGAAACTATGTAACAAGGAAGAACTGATTGTTCATTTTCATAGAAGTAGGATAACATGGGTGGAGGGTACATTTGCAATGGTCTGGAAGTGGAAAAAGGATGACACTATTTCTTTGTGCATTCAGGAAGCAGTGAGTGGCCTGTACTGGGAGTGAGCCAAGTAGAAAGAGCAAATTTGCTCTAACTGCAGATAAGCTCTCGGAGTTGACTTGACAATGAATATGCATCTAACTCATGGGGACATTATTTTCCAGAATTTTTGTCCTGCTTTGTAGATTGATTCTGTGCTTGCTAGAAGACATGTTGTAACTGGTGGCAAATTTCAGGCTTTTCTTCATGGAAATTTGATGGATGGATGGATGGATGGATGGATGGATGGATGGATGGATGGATGGTTGGATGAGGGGGGAATTGAGGACCTTTGCCTGTTCTTGTCCACTTTTCTGTCCTCTTCATCCAAAATCTACATCCCAGTTGTTCAAGTTATAAGGTATGAATTAAAAAAAAGATTAAATTTATTCAACAAAGGACAAGAAATGACAGATAATGATAACTGTGGGATATATTGCTCTTTCTTTTTCAGTAAGATGCCAATAATATTGCATTAGTGTTCAGTATATGTAATTATTTCCTTATTGTTCCAAGAAAAATCCATTAACTGTTTTAGCAGAAAACGAAGCCTAAATTTGTAGTCCCATAATGATGATAAACTAGGTTTTTGGCAATCCTTTTGTACAAAACTTCAGACTTACAATTAAAAGGATCAGAACCTCAGAGTCTTCCTTAGAACTATCAGATGTTCTTCTAGAAAACCAATTTCAAGTAACCAAATTATTATTTAAAACATACTTGTCATTACTTACAATGATGAGATGAATATAACTGCTGACTTAGCATTGGTGCTTTAAAAAAACTAGCATGAAATATTTTATCTTCAGTTTGTGCTAGTGATATAGCATGACATCCCTTACTTATTTATTAAAATAATTTATATCCTGCCTTTCCACACTCAGAGTGGCTTGCAGTAAAATACAAAACTTCCATTTAGAAGAGGGTAGTTAATTAAACCTTACAATTTAAAATAGCAAAGTAACTACGCAATTTCTTCTGCTGAGCTATTGGGTTACCTTCCACAAGATACAGTGAGAAAAAGGATGCATCTTCTGTATTCAGGTCAGTGGAATTTACACAGGGATAAATAACACCATACCTTATGGACTGTTCCCATTATTATGATTTGAAATGCACCCCTATTCACATGCAGGAATTTATGCCATCAGTGTTATGATTTCATCTCCTTTGTGTCTGTCAAAGTAAATCCCCAGTAGTCAAATATTTAAAGACAGGCAATCTATTTCATAAACTCACATTTTCTGCAATATTTGCATTAATTTGTCATCACAGAGAGGCTCCAGCTTTTTCTATCAACCATCAATAGTTTTATCAGCAGTTTCAAAGCCTTTAATGTTTTACGCTTTATTATAAGCTCATATGAATGCCATCAAAATATCAGCTATGAGATTGTATTGTACTGTTGGCTGCTTCAAGACAAAAATTATCTACTTGGTCTGTAGCTCGTTTTACATAATTTGCATTAAATGAGATTTTGGAAAGCTTCACCAGGAAATGGCCAAATTTCAGAAACTCAGTAACATTTTAGGACCCATAGTTAAATAATAACAGAAAAGGAACACTGTTCTGCTGATTTTTCAGATCAGAAGAAAAATATGAAAAGTTATCTGAGACATTTCTACAAATTTTAAAGAAAGATATACATTTGACTTTGATACATACATCTTATATTCTGCTGGTATCAAGCTGCATGTTGCATTAGTAGGCAACGTTAGGACTTTAAACTGAATTTAAACAAAAGCCCATTCCTAAACAGTCTTGTGACAGTTCACCTATGAACTACATTAATGCCTCTGCTGATCATTATGGTGGACATAAGATGAGAATTATTTATCCTCTTGTCACCTTTGGTTTGTGAAGCCATCACATTAAATTTAAAAAAAAAACATTATTTTTTAGAAGAATGATGAATCACACAAGATGTTAGATTTTCTACTTGAAATCTTGTGATGTTTGGGGCAAGAATGGCAGATCTCACAAACTGCAAGCAATCTCAGATTTTGCACATATAAAATATATATTTCTTTAAAAGAATGGAAAATTAAAAACAAAAAATAAGCCTGCATCAGGGGCTACCTGCAGTACCATAACACACCACCAGTAGTTCCTTAACAAATGGTAAGGAACCATGGATCTAGATCTAATCAAGACCAAATAATGTTCCTCTCTCTGTAGCTCATAATCTACAGTTTTCAGATAATAAAGGAAGTAAACTAAATTTATTCTGTTTCTCACCAGAAATACTGGGAAAAGTGGTGTCCTAAAAGAAATATTGTGAAATTTCCATGATTTTCCTGATCTGTCCCAATGACAAAAAAAGAAAGAAAGAAAGAAAAGAATGCTCAGCTAAGAAATGTTGTCACCTTTATTCTTCCTTTATTCTTTTACTTAAAAGCTTGGCTGTTACTTGGCGAAGTAGTAGGTATTATTCCTTCTGTTTTTATTATCAAAGCAGCAAGCCCAGTTTCAGTAGCAGAAATTTGGATCATATTCCCAGTTCATTTCTGATTTCTGTCCTTGAATGTATTGGTCTAATTACAAAATTACTATATGAATACTTCCAAACATTTGCTTTGATTCCTAGCCTTTCATGTATATCAGAGAAGATTCTACTTACTGGGGGGTTGGTGGAAGGGAACACACATTACTGTGGGTTCTCCAATATCTTCTTCACTTCATACTGAAGAGCATGAAGACCTGGCTCTGCCACCTAGCATGGAGATCTAATGGGGGCTTGCAGCACTAGGGGTGGTTGGTGATTTGAGGACACTCTCCCTGTCTTTTAACTATATAAAATAAAGATTTTATGTTGTTTTTATTGCTTTTTTATTTGTAAGCCACCTAGAGTCACTTGTATAGTGAGATGGGTGGGATATAAATTTGATAAATTATAATTAATATAATATAATATAAAATATAATATAATACTGTTATCTGTCACATTAGTTGCAACACCTTAATTGATCTTGGCTGTTCTCAAAAAAGCTAAACAGGATCAGAATTAGCTGATACTTGGGGGAGCAGCTATCATGAAATCCCAGGTCTGAAGTTGAGAAAACATCCCAGAAGAAAGAAATGCAAGCCATTTCCAAACTGTGGCCAAGAAAACAATATGGGTATGTCTATGTAATTAGCAGAAATCAAACTCTATTTTAGGAAGAGTACTGTATTCTACTACATTGCAATATTTGATTGTAACCTCAGTTGGTAAACTGTTCAGATTACACACACTGGGCTGCATCAGATTATATCCATCAGTGATATAAGAATAGATTTTTCCTCCTACCAGTACTCCTCACGCACAAGCCAGATCTGTTCTGGTATTGGACAGGCCTTCCAAAACAAATTTTAGGTTTAAAAAAGAGATGTCTCATTTTACAAACATGAAGTTGAAGAGTTAAAGTGGTTCACATTGTTACTTCTCAGGCTATATTTCAAATAATTTGGTTTACTGGCTATTTTACAAATATTTTACAAGTAAGTGTTAAAAACATCTAGGTTGTAACACTATGCACTGTATTAAACGATTGAATACTCTTTGGGTATAATGCAAATCCATGGTTTAAAATTACAGGAATGAACATGTCTGCCCCCTTCCTTCTAATCCTCCAACATTACTGAGTATTGAAGTTTAATAACAATGTGATCTTGTTTTGTTTTGGTTTTTTTCCCCCAGAAATCAGAGGGTGACAGCTTTTGAGATTTCAAGTGCTTGGACCTCAGGTTCAGGGTCTCTTGACAGATTGCCAAACCCCACAGAAAAATGCCATAGTCTAGCAATCTCTTGATTGACATTTGGGCATTTTCATAGAAATCACAAGATTTTAAGATGTGAGATCACAGCCAATTATATTTATTTGCATTATTTAAGTTATTTAATTTGGACATTTAACAAGCACTATTTCAAAGGCAACAAGTATCCTAGCATCCATAGGCCTTATGTCACTAATGCATCATAATTTGAAATAACCATTGTTCATCTTGGTTCTGACACAAAACAATTTGTGGTTGGTTTAAAATATCAAATAATGATATTTTATCATACAGGTAGTCCCCAATTTAAGAATAAGTTTCATTCCCAAGGTCTGTCCTTAAGTCGAATTTGTATGTAAGCCAGAACAGTATTATTGTGTAATACTATATAAGTAGCATTGGGTAATGAACTTGAACCATTGTGTATTTAACTCGAATCATAGTGTATTTAACTCACATTTTGCTACAATAGGCTCCATTCTTAACTATGGGTTGTCCTTAAACCAGGCGTTCTTAACCCAGGGATTCCCTCTATTCCTTCTTATAGCTGCATGGGAGAAGAGCAGGAACTAACATAACGAGGAGGAGTGGTCAGCCAGTTCAAAAAGACTGC
Organism: Python bivittatus; assembly: GCF_059951505.1. Lineage (NCBI taxonomy): Eukaryota > Metazoa > Chordata > Lepidosauria > Squamata > Pythonidae > Python > Python bivittatus. The sequence continues at coordinate 25,291,463 of NW_028277113.1, read as the reverse complement.
CATGTGTGGTGGTGAGTTCTCCTTTACTAGAAGTCTTTAGAGACTGGAAGATCATTTGTCTGAGATGCTGTACTAAAACCTGAAGGGTTTGGGGACTAAGTGACCTCTAAGGCTCCTCCCACACTATGATTCTCTGTGTAACATCCAAACAGTATCTCTCAGTAGAAAGAAAAAAAAGTGCCTAGTTTCAGCTGGATTGTCTGTTCATATAAAATAAGGTGAAACTATTGGACCATGATCAAACTCCGTGAATTAGAACAGAGTTATTGTTCAAACATACCTCAAAATTTGTTATTCTGTTCTGGATATGATAATAATTTATAGAAAATACATTTCAGCATATGGTGTCATTTAAGGAATAAGTAAATTGTCATAAAGCTACTAATAAAGCTTGACATCTTCCTACAAGGTTAAAGAATGTTATATTGCTGATTGCAATTTCCATGCAGGTAAATCTATTAATTTTTTGCTGAGTATTAGAAGCTCTTTTAGCAGTGATGGTTCAGACACTGACCTATGCTCTTATATGTCACTAAAGTATTTAAAGATTGTTCAAATAAATTTTAAGCAGTTTTCAAAAATGTATGTTTGTGCTTGAAATCAGACCAGACTGCTGGCAATTTTGTACAGGATTCCAATTATCTTATACATTAATTTTAAAATTCTTGTTAAGAATCTGTCAATTAAATATTAAATTGTTTTGACCCAGAAAAGAAAACCTGGGGAAAATTTGTATATAATGTCAAAGATGTCTCTTAAATTAATACAGAATAATTGATCAATATATGCCCTTTGGGGGAGATGGGCGGCATATGAATTTAATAATAAATAAATAAACAGATACTAGGGAAATCTCACGCAATGAAATTAGAACTCTGTAAGTGTAGTAATAGTCACACACATAAATCAATATGTAGTTTCCATAACCTTTCTGGCAAATAATGCTTTGTATATGCAGTTTTCATGGTAACTTTGTACAGCATAGTATGAAGTCTTAGAAGTAAGTTCCATTGAACTCAATAGTACTTAATACCAACTAGGTGTGATTATAATTCCTGTTTCCTTTTGTATTTTGTTGTTGTTTAACCATATTTAAAAGGATATTTTTCATCTTTAAAGCAGGCAGATGATTCCATCAGAAAATACATACTGTTAATTAACTGGACACTGAAATCATTTAAGGGTGTTTTATAATTTTCTTTTTTCTTTTTTGGTATTAATACATCTAGCCATTTTGCTTCATATTTCTGTGGACTGAAGTAAAGTTTTACAAATCCTATTACTTGAGGATAAAAATAGCAGGGCAATGAAAAAATTCTCTGAAATTTTAATTGCTTCTAGATTTATTGCTTCAATCACAAAAAAAAAAAACCCCAAAATTATTTTGCTATGTAACAGCTCTTGCAGAAATTATGGGATTTGTGTGTGATGACAAGTCAATGAGTGTTAGGATTGAGTTTCAAATGCAAACTGACAAATATACACATCCCCACACATCCCCAACTAAACCAGTGAACTAACTGAAGGGCAGATTGTACTTATTAACACTGGCTTGAAAATCTTCAGTTTAATAATACAGAGCATTTTCAATGCCCTTTCCTCAGTTGGACCGCCAATACAATGTCTTCTCTTATGATAGGATTATTTCAAAATCCTCCACCACTTTTTGTTAATCCAGCAAAGAACAGATTTCAAGTCTGGATGCACCCACACAGATACAGATTCTGGTCCAAGAGCTTTAACAGGAATAATAGGTCCAGCCTTATTGTGGTATATGTCAGTACACTACATATTCCCCCAACTTGGTGACATACGGGCAACAGTATGTTGGTATGCAACATAACTTCTGGAATAGAGATCTTACTTAGCATATAGCATGCTTGGGGCAAAACCAAGCTTATGACATACAGGCCAAAAGATACCCAATCTGAGCCTGTAGCATGGTACAATTAAGGATGTAGCATGAGTACAAGTAAGAATGGTTAAATCTTTAACCTTTTCTATTATCCTAGAAAAGTGCCATTTAGAAGAATCAATTGACAAAAAACATGATGGATGATGAAACTGAGAAACTTGCAGCTGGCTGTTTACCAAACAGTCTCCAGAACCTCTATCAGGCTAGGAACCAACTCTGGCATAATGTATTTTCATGAAGTTAAAGTGAGAGGTATTAAAGGGAAATTGTCTGGTTCATGTGGGATTAATAACCAAGGTTCACTTAATGGTTTATTCTTTTTTTTTCTTATTCGCTATTTTATGTACTACCTTATTTTCAGCACTTGTAAAACAATAAGAATATGATTCTGTATGTGTGTTCATTTGTGTGTGTGTTTCCTATTAGGAAGACAGAATGTTGTGATTGCCATCATGGTTTAACATTACCAGAGACTTACAGTAAATCTTTCATCAATGAATTACATGAAACTGCTACACTTTGAGTAAAGATGCCTCATAGCCTCATCTGCAATTACAAAGAATGAGTAATTACCTTTTAAACCATTTTACAGCCACATTAAACATAAGCCTTCAGGGAAAAATCATTCAGTGAAATGCCTGAGTAGAAATAATAGGAGGATCTTGTAAATTCAGTGTTCCATAGCCATAAATTGTATCATTCAAAATTGTTCTCTCATTTATAGCACTGTATTATTTCCTATAAAACTGAAGAATTGAGCTCTCCTCCAAAATTAAGTAAGAACACAGAATTTGATGACCTTTGCAATCCTTAGGCTCAGACCTGAAATGGATATGAAAAATGGGAGGTTTTGTTTGCTTGTTTTAACAAGACATTTTATTTAGCTAAAAGTATTAGCAGAATGTCTGGGAAATTTCTGTTTCCTCTATAATGGACCTCTGTGTCTTTCGAGAATCTATGTTTGAAGTATACACTTGTCTCTATGCCAAATGGAGCAAGCTGTTTCCACATATTTTACTGCAGAAGTATGCTGCTTCTACCACATATTGGCTTGAGATGCATGCTTTAAAAATCTTCCACATAACTGGCAGGATGACCAAATTATACCAGGCTCAAGATTAGATTTTGTTTTTCTTTTGTTGTTTAACCACGAAACATTCTGATTCCGCAAAGCATTTATAGAAATAATGTAGTCAACGTCCTAAATCCATACGACAAGAAAGAGATACAGAAGGATTCATCAGTTGTTTCGCAACGTGGAATGGGGAATAAGGAATTATTATAAATGCAACATGTGTGCGTGAAAGATGAGAAAACTAGCCAATTACTATAAATGTCTGTGGCTTTGTCCAACTGTGTGAGTCTCTGTTTAAATTATTTAGGGGATGTTTATTTTTTTGCATGATAAACTTCATGATTCAATGAGAAGATAAATAGTCATCTGCCATTGTGGATTCATCCTTCTCGTTGGGTTTAGAGGCTTTTCTATTCTGCAGGGTGTTACTGGCACAATTAGAGCAACTGAGAATTTTTTAGTAAACAAATTCACTAGGTTCACCTGCGCAATAAGCTTGGTTCTCCTTGAATTACATCTAAAATGTGGTGAAAGCTTCACTGAATATCTGATGTTTGAACTCTTATCTTAGTTTTGTTATTTGCTCTCAATAAAGAGATTGAACTTTCCTTGTTTTCTGAAGCAAAAGGACTTTCCTGTGATCAGAGGATGATGCTTGATGGATTAATAAATGACTCTTTCATTGTTAGGTCATCAACCTCATAATGGCAATCTTACCTGGACAACTAGAAATGAAAAGTCAATGTCCAACTTTCCTGCTGTCAGAAAACGACAGACACGGGTTCGGTTGTCCAGTAGACAGAAGTTTTTATTGGGCACGTTTGCAAAGGTGGGTCCCTCCTGCAGCAATGGAGGAACCCCAAAGCAAGGTCTGACAGGTTTTTTTATACCCCCTATCTGTCCTCCCCCTCCTACGAGGGCTTGGCTCACAATCTCACCTTTTTTTACCACCCCGGAGCGCCGCTAATTAACCGCAAAACCGCAGACATTCCACTCAATCAGCGCAATACACATTCCAATCCCCACTTGACCCGACAGCCACCCCCTGCCGTTTCTCTTCACTCTGGTGCGAACGTGCCTTTTGCCTGCTGTCTTTCCTCCCTCCTGCCGTCCCTCTCCACTCTGGTGCGAGTGTGCCTTCTGCCCATCCTCCCTCCTGCCACCCCCCCAAGGCTGCCCCATGGTGCACAGCGCTCTCCCCTAGCAAACATAGTTCGTTTGAGGCCCTCACTTCTCCCTGCCTTCTCACAATCCCCCCTTTTTCTTTTCACGCCTCTGTTGGGCCTCAAACCTGGCTAACAGGATTGCTCCCTCGTCCCGGACCCGGGGCTTCACACACTGGGACAGGTAATTCCCACAAGCAGGGAGGCATTGCATTAAGCAACATACTAGGACCAGTAAGGCAATGAAGCCAATAGCTAGTACAGAAAGTTGTTTTAACCAAGCAAAGTTAGGTAACCAACTAGTGAGCCACGACCAATTCCATCCCTCTGGATCCTCGGATATGCGAGAGGCTAAGGTCTTCAACTTGGCTAGTTTTGCTTCAATATAATTCTCATTGTTGGTTAGGTTAAAGCAACAAAGACCTTGAAAAGATTCACAGCCTTGTCCTGCCCTTAATAGGAGATAGTCTATAGCTATCCGATTTTGAATGACCGCCCTCCTGATCTCAGTGACTTCTTCAGTGAGGGCTGCAATGAGAGAGGATGTAAGGTTGACACTTTTAGCCAGGAGGCAGGCCACCTTCCTTAGGTCCAGGTAAGCTCTTCCGCTTAGTGCAGGAACCCCTACTAAGGAGAGGGCCAGAGCCATGGCTTCTGTTTCGGACAAGAGTGTCACATCACTCTCACAATCAGATGGCAGCTCCCTTTTTCTTTTTTCTTTTGATGGGTGCACTTGTATTGGAGGCAGGGCATATAGAGAGATCAGGAGCCCTATGGCACAAGGGCCCCCTGAACTATAGGCTGGAACATAGGTGTAAGCTTCATGTCCACATAACAAAAAGAAACCTTTAGGTAGGTATAGAGGGGTTGAGGCGTAAGGGATATTATAGATCCCTCCACAAGTGAAAGCAGGACCTTTTGAGGGCAGTGGGTGGGTACGGTTCTGGGTATTGTTGAAATATACACATTGAGTTGCATTGGTTATCCCCAAGAGATTTAGAGCCATTTGCCTTTGATTAGTCCAGGGTCTTGGTGTGGGAGAAGACCCAAAATGATAAAACACCCCCCCCCACGGGGGATCATCCCCAGTGATATCAATATTCGCTATCTGAGTAACATTCTTCAATGCTTCCAAGCTGATGGGCATTCCAAAGAAACAGGTGGAGGTGACACCATTCACAGTCAAGAGTTGCCCCACACAAAAAGTTGTGCTGTTCAAAGCTGTCTGTGCCAATTCTACAAAAAAATTGTTGTTAGAGCTGTGTTGTAGAGCATCTAAGCAGTGACATAACAGAATAACCTGGATGCAAGCCTTTATGTTGGTCATCTCCTCCCCTGCCTTAGTTCAGTTCCTTTTAAGTATTACTTTGAGTCCGTCTCCCGGTTGGGCAGTCCACGGTCGGGGGTCGGGAGCTCGCTTAACCCGATGGTAGTGGGTCCAACCCCCCTGTCGGGTCCGAACCGCTGATTCAGTTGTCAGGAGAACTTGGTATGGTCCCTCCCAAGACGGCTTCAGCTTCTCATCCTTCCACGTCTTTATCAGGACCCAATCCCCTGGCTTGTGGGGGTGTTGGTCTTCCAGCAAGGGGGGCCGCTGAGCGAGGAGTCCCTGTTTTCTTAAAGATAAGAGAGATTGTGACAGGAGATACTTTCTCAGGAAGGCATCCTTTAGCTCGGGGATAGGCTCTCCCATTGGAGCCAGGAAAGGTCTTCCCATCATCAGCTCGAATGGGGAGACTCCCACATCCTTGCGAGGGGCTGTCCGCATTCGAAGCAGGGCAACCGGAAGTGTCTTTGTCCAAGGTAGCCCTGTTTCCAATCCCAGTTTGGTGAGATGTTGCTTCAATACCCCGTTAGCTCTTTCCACTTTCCCACTGGATTCAGGATGCCAAGGGGTGTGGAGTTCCCATCAAAACCCCAGGCTTTGCATGACCTCCTGCAGCACCTTGTGGGTGAAGTGGGTCCCCCTGTCAGAATCCAGACTCTCTACTATCCCATACCGTGGGACGATCTGTTCCAGGAGAACTTTTGCTACTACCTGTGCAGTCGCCCTCCGGCTGGGCACCGCTTCCACCCAGCCAGTGAGGTGATCTTTGAGTACCAACAGGTACTTCAACCCAGCCACAGGAGGGAGTTCCGTAAAGTCCACCTGGACTCGCTGAAAGGGCCACACTGCCAAGGGCCTTCCTCCCCTCTCCCTTCTCCTCATGGCTTTGCGATTGGTTTTCTGACAAATCAGGCATTTCCAGCACACAGCCTGCGCCTCTGTCCATATCCCCAGGCTCCAGTACCACGGCTTTACAGTGTCTATCAAAGCCTGCACCCCCCAGTGAGACCCTTCGTGCAGTTTCTCCAACATCCCCCTCATGTCAGCACGGCTCACTACTGGGGTCCCCTCAATTGTAACCCAACGACCTGCTTCCTCCCTGCAACCTTCCCTTTCCAGCAGCACCTCATCCAACTTCCCCGGCGTCCAAGCCGGAGGTTCTTCTATCTGGGGGATTGCAATCATGATGGCAATGGGGACACCCTCCGCTGCCTCCTTTGCTACTCGATCAGCAAGTCGGTTCCCTCTTGCCTCCATCGAGTCCCCCTTCTGATGTCCCATTATATGCACCACTGCAATCCTGTCGGGTTCTTGAAGAGCTTCCATCATCCCCTCTATCAGTTGCCGAGCTTTCACCTCCTTCCCAGCAGTTGTGAGTAAACCCCGTTCCAGCCAAATTTTCCCGAAAGTGTGCACTACTCCTCAGGCGTATCGCGAGTCTGTGTAGACGGTGAGGGACACTCCCTTTCCCAACTCTAGTGCCCGTTTCAAAGCGTGCACTTCACACAGCTGAGCCGACCAGTCCGCTGGTAGTGCCCCCTTCTCTATTGTCTCTCCCTCCGCCGTCACTATCGCGTACCCTGACTTCCTTTGTCCCTGCTCTACTCGGCTAGACCCATCCACAAACCAGACCTCACCCTCCTCCAGCGGGACCTCCTGCAGGTCCTCCCGGGTCTTTGTTTGCAGCTGCAACAGGGTGGAGCACTCGTGCTCCGCCGGCTCCCATTCTTTCCGCTCCCCCGCAAGAAACTCCGCTGGGTTCAAATTCCTGTCTGTTCCTACCACCACATCAGGACTTATCCGGAGAACTGTCTCATATTTCAACATCCTCCCTTCTGTCATCCAAGCAGCCGCCTGCTGACTAAGCACACTTAAGATCTGATGGGGTGAATGGACAATCACGGGGCTCCCAAAAGTGAGTTTTTTTCCCTTCTGTTACTAGCACAGCAGCGGCAGCCACTGCCTGCACACAAGTCGGCCATCCCCTCACCACTGGTTCTAGGGCTTTGCTCAGGAAGGCCACTGGTTGATATTTCCCAGCCCGTCTCTGAGTCAGCACTCCAATGGCGGTTCCCCCATGGGCTGTAACGTATAGGTGAAAGGGGAGGGCCAAGTTCGGTAGAGCCAGAGCCGGGGCCGTCACCAGGCTCCTTTGTAATTCTCCCCACTTCTCTGTGTCCCTGTCTGTCCATTCTACCCTGTCAGATGATCCTTTCAACTTCTCATACAGAAACTGAGCCTTGCTCATGTACTCATCTATCCATAGCCGGCAATATCCTACTAGACCCAGAAACCGCCGCACCTCTGTTTTAGTATGAGGGGGCTTCAACTGCATTATCCCCTGTATCCGAGAAGGATCAATCAACTTCTCGCCCTTCCGGAGTACATGTCCTAAATACTTGACCTCCCTTTCCACAAATTGGACCTTCCCTTTTGACACCTTCAATCCTTCTTCAGCCAACCAGTTCAATAAAGCCACTGAGTCTTCTCTCACCTTTACTTCCTTCTCTCCAGACACCAACAAATCATCCACATACTGCAGCACCCGAGAACCCCCAGGGGCCCGGAACCCCTGGAGTTTCTCTTCCAATGCCTGTCCAAACAAGAGGGGGCTCTCGGTGTACCCCTGGGGCAGCACCGTCCATCTCAGTTGTTGCTTCCTCCCAGTCTCCGGATCTTCCCACTCAAAAGCGAACAGATCCCTACTTTCCTCTGCCAGAGGGCATGACCAAAAAGCATCCTTCAAGTCTATCACCGTGAACCACCGATCCCCAGGAGGGATCTTCCCCATCAAAGTGTAGGGGTCAGGCACTACCGGGGTCCGGGCCAAGACCAAATCGTTGACCCTCCTCAGATCCTGCACCAGCCTGTAACTATTCTTCTTCTTCACAGCTAAGATAGGGGAGTTGAAGGGGGACATAGCCGGTTCCAACAGCCCTTGCCGCCTCAGCCCATCTATGATGGGCTTCAGCCCACGCCTCCCATCCCGGGACAGCGGGTATTGGGCTTGCCGCAAACCCGTCACCCCCGGTTTCAAGGGGATGCTAATTGGGGCGATGCGAAACCGACCCGCCCCCCCTTCTCCTTCCCATACCTCAGGGTTCACAACCTCCACGTCTGCCTCCCGCAACAAACACATCCTTTCTGCCTGTTTCACATTCCACAACTCCACTCCTAGAATACCCATTAGATCCCTTCCCAGCAAGTTCACTCCTGCCTGTGGGATCAGTAACACATCTGCAGTTACCTCCTTCCCATTCCACTCCAGTCTTACTCCCTCCAGTACGTCTGCCTTGACCGGAGAGCCTCCCACCCCCATCACCGATACCGACGCGCCCCGGGATTTCGCAATCCCTGGGATCGGTTGGCACAACGATGTTCGAGAGGCTCCGGTATCCACGAGGAACTGCCGTTCCTCGCCGGTGGGACCCACCGTGATGTTTACCAAGGGTTCCCCGTGGGTCCCGGTTGGGGAACCATGACCCCCCTAGTTGTACAGGGGGAAACTCCTCTCACCCGTGGGGCGATCCACCTGGCAGTCCCGAGCAAATTGTCCTACTCGCCCGCAGCAGAAACAACCTTGCCTATCCCCAGTCCACCTCTCCCTTCTGGGGTCGACGCCACCTCTCCGGGGCCAAGGTCCCCGGACCAGATGGGGAGAAGGTCGCGCCTCCCTCAGTCCCTCCCCCTTCGTCTCATTCTTGGCCGCCGCCTGAACGGCTGCCATCATCATTTGAGTTTTCTGCCTGGTCTTCGCCTCCTCCCTCCCCACATAGGTCTGTTGAGCAATCCTTAGGAGTTCCCCTATCCCCTGTTCAGTCCAACCCTCCTGTTTTTGTATCTTCTTCTGAATGTCTGGCCATGCTTTGGTGACGAACTGCATTTTTAACAAGGTCTCAAAGGCTGGGGTGTCCGGAGTCACGCCCAAGAATTTGGTCAGGCCAACCTGGATCCTCTCACAAAAATCTCCGGGCGATTCATCCTTCCCCTGGGTTACCTCAAAAGCCTTGGTCAAATTCTTCCCCTGGGGCACTGCTGTTTGGATGCCCTCCAAAATCATCTCTTTCATGTCTCTCATGTTCTGCCGGTGTGCGGCATTATTGGAATCCCAATTTGGGTCTGCCAGAGGGAATTTAGTATCTGCGGCCGGGGCATTTGGGACATTTGCATTCCTTCGCTCCCAAGCCCCGAGCGCAGCTCGCCGAATCTGGCCCCTCTCTTCTGGCGTATAGAGGTGGGCTAAAATGTAATTCAGTTCCCCCCAGGAGTATTCCACCGGGCCGAGAAAAAGTTCCAATTGTTTGGCGGCGGTATGGGCGTTCTCTTGCATACGAGGGAGGGTCTTTTTTTAATTCCCTCAACTCACTGGGTTTGATGGGAACTGTTACGTAACTGGTGACGGTCACCCCCTGTGCGTTCGTTCCGTTCGGGACTTCCCGGACGGGGAAGGCACTGGCCGACCTTAGAATAAAGGGCAAGTTCTGAATGTCTTGGTTCAGCTGGTCCAGCTCTTTCCGCAGCCTGGGATAGGGTGGGGGCGCCGGAGGGGGAGCGGTAGGAAGAGGAGGAGGAGGAGGAGGTGGCGGCCCCCATTGAGGTCCAGTCAGCCAGAGGTCCTCCTCATCCTCCTGTTCTTTTTGGACAAAAATTTTGACTAACTTGGGTCGAGGCCCCTCCCAATGAACATGGAACCAGACTTCCACATAGGGTTCCTGTGTTAACATTTTATGTTCCACAATGTAGTTTTTTAGTTGGGTCACCCAGTAATTACTGGGGATTCCAAGAGTATCCCAATGGTAGGGGAATTCGGGGTCCACTAGTGGATATTTTGGCCATTCTTTAGTGCACAAAGTTATCATGGTCGGTTTTTCCAGACCCCTGGTGAATGGCCACAACCAGGGTGTCTCCCATTGTTGCAATTGTCCTAATGGAGAATCCGTGGGGATTCCCCCTACTGCGTTTTTCCCACTGGCCCCTGGCCTTACACTCTTACTCTGCGCCTTACCCATCCTTCCTGACTACGTTTCCCACCTTACAGAAGGTCCCGGACTCTTCTGTCCCCTTGCGGCGTCCAACGCCTCGTAACCACGCTAATCTCCCCGAGATTATGGGTAGACTGTACTCACCAGACCTCCCGGAGGTCCCCTCGTCGGCTGACTTCCTCTTTACTTCTGTCTGACTGGCGATTGGAGTCCCGTCCCGGACCCGACTCCGGGGAAAACGGGAGACACCTCAACAGGGTGTTACGGCCGATTACTCACCGGTTCCCCACAGTCCGGTCCACATCGAGGACTCCTGGCTGGCTCGCCAATTTTGTCAGAAAACGACAGACACGGGTTCGGTTGTCCAGTAGACAGAAGTTTTTATTGGGCACGTTTGCAAAGATGGGTCCCTCCCGCAGCAATGGAGGAACCCCGAAGCAAGTTCTGACAGGTTTTTTTATACCCCCTATCTGTCCTCCCCCTCCTACGAGGGCTTGGCTCACAATCTCACCTTTTTTTACCGCCCCGGAGCGCCACTAATTAACCGCAAAACCGCAGACATTCCACTTTCCGAATCCAATCAGCGCAATACACATTCCAATCCCCACTTGACCCGACAGCTGCCGCCTGCCATTTCTCTCCACTCTGGTGCGAGTGTGCCTTCTGCCCATCCTCCCTCCTGCCACCCCCCCAAGGCTGCCCCATGGTGCACAGCGCTCTCCCCTAGCAAACATGGTTCGTTTGAGGCCCTCACTTCTCCCTGCCTTCTCACACTGCTAACTTCTGGGCTAAAAAAAAAAAAAGCTTAGAATTCTTCTGGTTTTCTTTGTGCCAGTAAAACACACATAAGCTCTCCTGGACATACCTGTACTTGCTTGGAAGTGAACAGCTTGAAAAACTTGTATTTTAGATTCTGGGTTCCCCGAATAGGTAACACTTGTTAAAAGACGTTCCTCTAGTTTATGCATCTTGGAATGCATAATTCCAAGATGCATAAATACTCTGCATCTTAGAATGTTTTACCTGAAACTGTGATAGAAAGTATCCTTACAGGACAAAAAAATATCCAAATGTTTAAACAGTTCCAAGTACAAACAATTTTTCATAGGGTTGGAATATAACTTCTCTTTGTGCCCTTACAGCAGACCTGCACAACTTGGCAGTAGGTAAGGGCTGAAATTAAATAGGCTAAACTTCTTTGGGCCGCACTGAGCTTGGAAATGGCTGTTCTCCCAGAGCTGCTTCAGTGAGTAATTTTGCCGCCCTCGTCATAACGTGTCAGCGCTCACCCGCTGAGCGCTGATTGGTTATTTCCCAGAAATCACCCCTTCAACAGTTCATCGCGGAAACATTTTAAAAAAACCCACATACTGTATTTTCAGACCTCATGCTCACGAGCAATGCGGGCCGCATGAAATCCTTTGGCCGTATGTTGTGCAGGCCTGCCTTACAGTGAAAAAAAAATGTTGGCTTTGATTGGACCAAATGAATTTTATAGCATTTAAAGCTTCAGCAGGTTGTAGCGGTTGGCTGACTTTGCCTTAGCTCAGAAGCTAAGCAAGGTGAGGCCTTTGCCAGTACTCAGATGGGAAATTACCAGGAAATATCAGAGCTGTAGGCTAAACTAGAAAGTCACAAAACATTCCAGTAAAAAATAATAGCAAACTGCTTCCATACTATTGACAAAAAAATGCATTGGCATATGCATGAAATCACCAAGAATTAAACTGAAATTAAATGCCACTTTACAGAATTTATGTGCAGAGTAAAAAAAAAATGCAGTTTTGAAATTCTCTTTATTTTATCTTGTACAATAGATACAGTATAATATATTTATCACATATACTTTCTAGCTTTAATCCAAATTTTCTTCACCCCCTAATAAATCTACTGGTAACAGAAGAAGCACCTAATTTAAGACTAAATAACTCAGGAATTCTTCTCTGGCAATTTTTCAGTACCAGCTGTTTCTTCAAACTGCACTCCAAGTTATAATAGTTACTTCCCTGGTAAGTCAGCTCTTTGATCAGAAATGACTAAATATTTTATTTGAAATACTGGCTGTAAAACATCTTCTTATAGTGTCTTCACAAAACTTAACCTATTCAATTTCTCCGTAGAAATGCATACAGAGCAGTCACCAGAAATTATTCCAGGAATTATATTGTATTTCATCTCACTGAGATGAGAAACTCAAAGAGGTTGTACATCTTAAGTTATGCTTATTTTTCAGTTCAGAGCACCAGGAATTTTGGTGACTTTCAATGCTAGGTAATTAAAGTGTTATTTCACTATTTTGTGGAAGGCTTTAGCCCTGTTCAGATGTAAAAAGAATTAAAATTTCACTAGGTGACTAGTGAAGATAAACTTCGCCCATCCAGATATTAATCTGGTAACGTATCCATATGTTCAGTAAGCTTTGCTAGTAAAGTGTTTCATAAAAGCTGGTAGTCTAGTAATGCAGCATTTGAACCTACAATTCTCCAAGAAAATTCTCCTTTATGGAGATCATTTCCAGTGAGGCTGGCAAACTGACCCCCTACGCTTTGCAGAAGACATTGGGCTGAAAAACAGCTGGAAGTGGGATCCAGATTGCCAATAATCCTGCCTGGATAAGAGAGAGATCTTGTGATTACCCTCATGCATTCCGGACAGCTGTTTTCTTGTGTGAGTCGGCAGCAAAAACCAATGTCTTTGCAGCCACTTGCGATCAGCTGGGAGTCACAGGTTTCATCATGCCCTGAGTTGTTAATGTAGCCTGTTAAGGACTTAAAGTTCATCCAAACCTCATCTTTTAAATCACCTTGGAGTTTACATTTTTCTTATTGTTTCTTTTAAGATTGAAAAACCCTTGGAACCACAAGGTGGGCATTCTCTGGGTGAGTCTTTCTTCAATCCATTTAAAAAGAAAGAAAATTACATGTTTCCAACTGTCATGGTTTTTTCCCCCCAAACAGTACCCAAGTTTTGATGTACCCAGACTCAAAAGCACCAAAAAGTAATTTTTAGACACTTGGGTTTGTATCTCCCTATAAGGGTTAGGGAGGTTTTTTATTTACAACACTATCAAAGATATAAAAGTGATATATACAAACATGTGTGTGAGAGTTCTTTCTATAACTATTAACTTATACTCTAGTTACTAAGCAATTATCTCTATACCATATTCTACTGCTGTTACTATACACTATACTATTACTTCTACTACTAAGCTATATTCTACCACTACTGTCACTAGTATACTATTTATGTTGCTCTTTAACTACTACTATTACTAGTATGCAACAATGTTGTGCTGTTACAGACCCAAGTCTCTCTTTCTGTTCCTCTGGGATTTCTTTTTCTGACCAGCTTGTAGACCTCTTGCACCTTTTTTACACCGTGCTTCCTCTTGCTTGGCTGTTGTATGCCTTTTCCTCTCGTTTGGACCTTCAACACCTGCTTCCATTTGGCAGCGGCTGCAAAACCACGTGTCTCCTCTGTTCTCCTCTCCCACTTGTTCCAAGATTATAATTTTATTGGCACCTCTGCTGTGCTGACGCAGGAGAGAAGGCTCAAATAGGAGGGGAGAGATGCCTGCAATTCTTTCTCCACAACCTGTTCTTCCACACCAACTCTATAAGATATTTTTTTCAATATATAACAAAAGGGGGTCTATAGTGTTGTTTTTGGAAAGTTTTAAAATGCCAAGGATTTGGATGAAATTGATTTAAAGAAAGACTTTGATGTTAATTAAAAAGCTCCTCTTGTGTGGGGAAAAAAAATCATGTTTATATTTCAACCTAATGACAAAGCTTTGAAGGTTAATCACTAGAGAGCACCAGCTGGCTACTTTAAAGGAAACATTTTATAAGCTGGCTCAAGAAATGCTTGGACTATTTAACCCTATACTGGAACTAAAAGTTACTATTGAAGAGTACCAACTTCCTTGGAAGATAACTGAAATGGAGTTTAAGGTGGATTTTAAAATTATAACCTATAAGAAAGAGATGGAAATATTGGATTTACAAATAGAATTGGATGATCATTTGAAAATTAAAGATATACAAATGATGTATCAAAAGTGGGATGTGGATTACCCATTTAATCCACAAGGGTACTTAGAATACAAGAGACTTAGAGAAGTGGATACATTGAAATGACATGGACTTTGATAAAGATAAGGATTTTAAGAGAAGAGACAAAGATAAAAGAAAGCAGATGCTAGAACTTTATCTATGGGATTCAAGGACTGATTGGAGGAAGAACTAAAAATACAAAACTGGTTTATTTGATTATGGTTAAGTAATGGGTTGTTATTTCTGGTGATGTTTAATAATTACTTTGACTGGATAACTCTTTTTTGGAAATGTCTAGTTGGATGTAATGGAGTAGTTTATAATATCTATGTTACTATTTTTGGTATACAAATAAAGGATTATTATTTCTGGTAATGTTTAACAGTTTTTATTTTTCTATAATGTTTAATTGTTAATTGGTATTAATAATGGGTTGCTATCTCTGGTGATGATTAATGGTTAATTTTTTAACCTTATTGTAATGTTTAATTGTTAATTGGGATTAGATTTTGATTCTTAAGAGAGGGATTAGGGGGATTATGTTTAAATGGAAAAGGGGCCTAAATGCTTATGTTGCTAGTTATGTCTGTTAATCTTTACACCTTTTGTTGATTAATAAGGAGAGCTGAGAATTTAGAGATGGGTCTATAGAAAATGGGGTGAAGTATGCAATGAAGATGTGTTTGGTAGTATTTTAAGAGAGTGATAAATTGTTAATGTTGTATTGCTGAAGGGGGAAGTTTCTTATATTTTTGGGAAGGTTTTTTTTTCTCTTCTCTGCACTTTCTTATATTATTTTTAAATGTATTTTTGTATTAGGTTTTTGTATTAGTTTTATCTGTTCTATATAATCTTTAATAATTATTGGGAAAAATTTCCTTTCCCATTACATATCTGTATTTTTTACCAGATTAGATGCCACACCTGTGATTCCAGAGGATTATCTCTGTGGTTGCATACTGAGTTTTTAAACTTTTTTTTTTTATGCCTGACCAGGTCCTTTTGTATTTTCTCCAAAAACGCTGGGATGGTGAAAAAAGGAATCCCCACATTCTACCAAAGAAACCTAATGTAGAGAAACTGAGTTCTGTTTACACACACTTTCTTCCAAAGATATGGGCTGTACTTGAATACTGAGCTATTGGCAGGCATTCCCAGACACCAATCTATTCAACATTGGATGTTTTGTGGCATGCTGCTGTTTATATTATCTTGCATTAATTTTGTAAACTGCCGCCTTATCTTTTTCACTTTGAGCTGGTTTATATATAATCTAAATAAATAACACATAGCACAATATAGATGAGGAAAATATATATATATATGGATTTGTATGCTTAACTGATACTTAAAGTCTACGTTATTCCCATAATGCATGTCCCTTTAAAATTTCCACTTTTTATTGACATTAATTTCTTGGCATATCTCTGTAACCATGCCATAGATAACTATATAAATCCAACTTGGAGGAGCCTGCTGTGAAATATTTATCTGCCAACGAGATTTTCTTTTGGTATGTCAGCATTCTTCCTTGCATAACTGCTGAGCCAAAGCTAAGGATAAAAGAGTAAACAAATTCAACAGTTGAATTCTCCTTTTTAAATAAGATGAACAAATATTGGAACAAAAGTTTCCCAATTGATGCCAAAAGCATCAATTAATTAAAGTGCATACAGAAGCTTAGCATGACTTAAGCATTTGTGGAGTACAAGAGAATATTACTTCAGCTATCTATGGAAACAGAAGCTCTTATATTAGTAATTCCTAACAGTCTGACTCTATATGCCTTCTTGTGCTGGAGCACAACAAGGTCAGGACACCATAATTATTTTACTAGAACAATCAGAGGTACTAAATCTGCTCGTGTGTTGCTTGAAGTTACTCCAATGCAGAAAAGAAAATGGGACGACAATTATGATATCTTTCAGCCCTCACTGAATACAAATCACTGGTGTTAAAAACCTTTATATGAGTTCTCATTAAGGCTTCTATCAACAGATGTGCATCCACCTTTTTAATGTATTATGTTTCCTACATACAGGAAAGAGGCTAGGTATAATCAGTTGAGATCACAGCTGAACAGCCCTAAGAGAGCCTAATTATGCTATAGGCATGGTTGTACTCTCAATTAAATGAATTAAATAGAAAAAAATCCAATCATACTGTGGATGCAAATGTCATCTATACTAGATTGATTATATCTCCAATCATAATATGAAGCAAAATATTATCTAGATTAATTTGATCTAATGGAGTAAGTTCAAGCATAAAGGAATGGTGTGAAGCTTATAATGACTTTCACTAGCACAAAAAGACAGTTAACAAACACATGTAAAATAGCAGATTTCCCCTTGGCTTCATGTAGGTGATCTGAATATATACTATACAAATCAGAGGATTAAAATTAAAACCCTGTCCCAATAATTATAAGGAAAAGTTTTCTCCTACCATTTTGGTTAAGATCTCTAATCAGTTTCTGTAAAAGTAAAAATATAAATTCTGCTCAATCACAAAATGAGCTAACTAAAGAGAAAATGTTTTAGACCCAATCCTTTCTTTTCAAAACCTTAAGAGAGGTTTGGAAATATATTAATAACAGTTATAAAAATCTATTCTAAACAAAAACACCTGTAAACAAGTGCCAGATTTTTCTCATAATCAAGATCCTTTATCCTTCTTGCTGTATCAGGCAGATAAAATTGAGAAACTAAATAATGGAGCACAGTTTGGAGGAGAGTATGTAATTATAAGAAAGAAAATAATCCAGGATCAATAAAATTATTTACTTTAAAATGATTTTATTAATTTAAATTAGATTTAACTTTTAAAAAAGTTTTAGTGCCAAATATTTCTTCAAGAACAAATAGGTTAATGTTAAGTAATTTGAGTAATAGTATGTTAGCCTTAGAGTTAATATCTAAACCATAAATCCTTTATTAAATGCATTATTTAAATCAGATTCTATCTGATCATTTTTCTAACATGATTTTCATTTAAGATTACACACAAATACCCTAAATGTCAGAACCTGCAGCAATTGAAGGAATAGGCGAAAGAGAACTGATTTATTGGGTTTTAAGTGTGTATTTCTGTGAAAATAAAGTATTATAGTAATGTTCTACTGAATAACTGTAAATTAGAATTTAGTGATAAAATCTTCATAATTATTTATATCAATAGAAACTTGATTTATTTAAATTATTTAAATTGTTTGATTCCTCTCACTGAAATTTTCTTGATTGTAAATAATCCTGGATTGGTCTATTATTATTGCTATTTTCAATTAACATTGTCATTTAGAGAAACCCTTTCAGAAACCTTCCTTTTCAGCTGAACACTTTTTCCCAGTTGACATAATGTGGCCTTTCCTAGTATCGTATGGTTATTTAAAGACAGGGATGCAAAATTTAGTAATAGTTTTGCAATCTAACTTCTTCCTTGTCCCAGGAAGAAGAAACTGATGACTTTCATGTAAATAAAGATGAAAGTAGATTTGAGAAATAATACTAAATATGTCCCCCCTCACTAGGTACTTGCATCCAACCAAGCATGTTCACTGTGCATGCTGTTTTATGAAAACTATGCCAGTTGTAACTGTGAAAGAAAGTTACACACGGGCAGGCAGTTAAGTTGCTACCATCTGTTGTTTGGAGGGGAAAGGCCCACCGCCCTTTCCCATGTTTCTCTGAGTTGCGGATTGGGACAGAACAGGAATTTTCCGCATCCCAAAGACTAGGCTTTTAAACAAATGCCTCTGGTTTGCCCTACCCCACCCCTTACCCCCCCTCCATCCCCCCATACCCACCCACAAACACTTTTAAACAATGTTTTCAGGCCTAGTGGTTTTGGAATATATGGTACTTGTAATTTCCCCTAGCAACAGTTAGAACTGAAGAACAAGAAAGAAACAGTTCTCTCTGAGTTCAGATTAATGAAATGAATTAGGAAAAAGGTTATGATTGCCATGAACATCCAGTTTACCTGGCTTTTGCATTCTGCGGTCTAAATGGAGCTTTTAACCTTGGTATATTTTATTGGTCTTCAAACAAACACTCACACAGTTTTTCTATGTGGAAACAGGTTCTATACACCAACTGTGCACCTCATCAGTCACTGGTGAAGCAGAACCATTTGATGGCTGTCTTTAACAAGGAATATGTGAATGTGTTCAGCTCAAAAAATATGTAATGACAATGTCATTTCAATTGCATTCTTAGGTCATGCTTAGCTATATTTAATTTTCCAGAGATGGACAATTTACAGAATTTTCTAGAGAAAAAGAATCATTGGCAGATCCCCTACAACTATTGAATATCTGGTCTTAAGATATTGAAGAAAAACAGAACATAAATTAAGCATATTTCCCCTGCTTCTTCTAAAGCTTAAGTATAATATTCCTAAGACAGAAGATATTGCTTATGCTGTAGAAAAATGACAATATTCAAAGTACTAATTAGCATAACATTTCAGATGCTCCATGGAACAATTGCTTTTAATAGGCAATTAATTCTCAAGTGAAGCTATGCCTGTGAATAGCAATTGAAACAGCAATAGCAAGCAGTAGGACCATTCCACTGATTATGTAAACTTCGCTAAATTTGTACCCATAGTGATTGAATTTAGTATTTTTATAGCACTGAATATGTGTGAATCAATTCACACACACACACACACACACACACAAACACATGAAACCTCTGAAAAGAACAGAGAAAATATTGCTTCTGAGATAGGTAGGCTCACATATGATGTAATACCAGTGTAGTATGGAAGCTAACATAATTACTAGGTGCAGGAAGGCACACTATTTCAAATCAAGATTAAAAAGTCATATTTCAAACTAATGCCCTAATTCAGAATTACATCAATATTTGATCTCTCTGATTATCACTGCCTATCTTTCTCTCCATCTTTCCAACGGTCAAGTCTACATTTTTCAAGTCTACACAGATCCATCCCCTGCTTCCACCCATTCCTGCTCACAAGAAAATGATGAGAATCAGGTGCTTAAGGCATTTCAAAGATATGTGTTCTTTTCTAGGAGGAAGGACCCACATCTTTAGGCTAGGTGGGAGGGTGTTGGGAAGCAAGTCTTGTCAGTGACACCCCTGTCTGCCCCCGAAGGTAGAATAGTTCCTTCCCCGCTATCATCTAGGAAGGCAGCAAAAACCATTCTCTTCCAGTCAACCTTCAAGACAGAAGGTGCCACTAAACCGGACACATCTGTTTAGCGGGGTAGGGTGGAGTGGTTTGAAGTAGGAATTCGGTATTTCATGTTTTTATGTGTTTTTGGTATATTATAAGCTGCCTAGAATCAGTAGAGTAGATGGCATACAAAAGCCTGTAAAAATAAGCTGCTGTTTCTTTCAGAGGTAATGCAAATAAAGAATTTAATAATTATTATTTATTTATTTACAAGTTTAATAAATAATAATAATAACAATTATTATTATTATTTATTAAACTTGCATACCTCCCACCTCTCAAGATTTCTGGCCAATCAAAACAAAGATTTGTAATCTTTATTTATTTATCTGCTGAATCCCTTCATTTTCTTCCTATCTTTTCTTAAGGTTTATTTTCCCTTTCTATCCTTCATACATTCCTCTTTAATAAATATGTATTTCTTTCCATCCCACTCTTTCAACTTTCTCTTCCAGGGTTCATTTTATGTCAGGGTTCATTTACAAATTTAAAAGGAGAAGACCTAACCTAGGGCTACCCAAAGAGCTACAACATATACTAAGACATGAGAGTTTTTATTTTCTTTTTCTTCTCCTTGCAATAGGGGCAAATGCCTTCTTTTTTTCTTTCAGGAGCAATGGGAGCTCAGACAATGAGGCACTTTTTGAATCCCCTCTTTTCTTAATTTCTCCTATTAGTCAGCTAGAAGCTGAACTGATCAGTTCATGATATTCCCTATTTGCTCTCAACTAGCAAGTCCAACAGAAATGAAGATTATTGAAAATCAGCTTCAAACTGATTTGTGATGAATTGGGCAGTGGAAACTGAGTGCAAACTCTGCTTCACAGAAACACCTCTGAACTTTGAATATATTTATTTTTATTTCTTAAATCTGTAGATGAAAAAAAGAGGCATCACCTTACATGCAAAGGTAATCTACAACTTTCGTGACTGACAGTCTCTTCAATATACACTTCTGTAGAATACATACTGTAAGTTAAAATAAGTATATGGATAAAGACAAATAGTTCCATTTTAATGAGCACACAATATCTGTACCCACATGGAACAGCTGATGACCAAGAGGCCTGTGAGTTCAGCCTACATACCTCCTTTGGCTAATGTAGTAGCTAAACAAACAAGAAATTGTTTAACTTTTCATCCACACTTGTCTGTTTCCTCCCAGTATATTTTAGGATCCAAATAGGTATTTGTTCTTGGCTAATTAAACCACATCTGTAAAGAAAGTCCAGATTTCAGCTTCAGACAATTTATTAAGCCTTCTAAGCTGTTGCCAAAGAAGGTGGGGTGGGGGGAATAGATTATATGCAGTGGAATGTAGTTTATTCATTTATTTGTTGTTGGTCTGTTTCCAGGATAGGCAAGAATCTTAGCTTACCATTGCATTTTTATGTGGCCAATGTGGTCTGTAACAGTAAAAACAAAACAAAAATCAAAAGGGCCAACCGTAATATGTTTCTGTGAAAAGCATAAATCCCACATATCTTGCTTTGTAATATTTCTGTGTTGGTCTTGATTTTCCAGATTGGTTTCATGGCCCATGACAGTCTGAAATGCATCTACATCTCTTTGCACTTCTGTCCCTACGTTAAAATCCACGTGAGCTTGATTATGCTTTAATTAAATACAGTTTCAATCAGAGATTCAGCAATGAATAGACTACACCCACCCACACACACACACACACACCCCTAGCATTTTGAGATATAACATTACTTGAACATTAATAAATACTGAGTACTTTTAACATCACTAAATGATTAGAGAAGCACTCTGTCTCACAATCTTTTTAAAAATGGGTACACACATGCGTATACAATAGTTTTAAGATCTTGTCTCTTTGTAATGGTTTAAAATGATCACACCCATAACAAGACTAGTGATGGTTTAAAATGATAAAACCAAAAACAAGACTAGTGATGGTTTAAAATGATCAAACCCAAAACAAGTGAAAAAAATTAAAATGAGACAAGGCTTAATTTTCATCACTTGATTATTTTGCTGGAGTCCAATGGTCACTCTATTAACTCTTCTTGGCAAGTGCAAAAGTTGCTTCAGTGATTGAAGTAGCTTATAAATTGAAGTATCTTGTAAAGTTCATCATTGTCTTCTGCCAAGATGGACTTGACTTTCCAAATTACAGTTCTGAATTCTCTGGCAGACTCATATTCAAGTATTAACCAGCTATCCCTGTTTTGCTTCTGTTCATTGCCAGTTGATTAAACCAAAGAAAACAAAGTCCACGAGTTCTCCTTTCCTGCTTCCTGCACTCATTAGTCTACCAGACTTGCAGATAAAATCATTTTTTAGTCTCAAACAGCTAAGACAATCCAAACCAGAACAAAACCTGTAAACATGCTCTAAAAATAATCATATTGGAGAAAAACAACACTCAACTTCCTGATGTCTAGAAGGAAAGAGATCTAACATCTAAGAAAAAAAGAATATGTGCCACTTACAATACAGCAGAATGGAAACTATACCGTTGTCATTTGTGAAAAACAAACAACAAAACATAAGCATTACAGTCCCAGAAAACAGCTTCTTTGTTATTCCACTACAGTAGTAATAAACAGCACACCTCTGACATTGTAAATAAGTCAAAAGTGCTGAAAGGTCACTGATCTAAAAGTTTGCGTATGTTAACTGTTCATTTTCCTTTCTTGAGAGTTGAAAGCATTCAGGTATTTTCCTTCTGCATGTCTAGACGAATTAGTTTGCAAAAAAGAGTTTTCATTATAACTGAGGGAAAAACAACGGGAAAAAAGAGATCAAAATATGAGCTCAATGTGTCATCTTGAGTATTCAGCACTTATTGGGATGGTTTAGAGACTATTTTTCTTTCTTCTTTTTGAATTAGGATACCGTTAGGGAGCAACAAGCTATATTAATTTCTTTCTTCCTTCAGTGTATTGCTATGGGATTATTTCCACAAAAGAATGTGGCCAAGGATTTGGTGTTTAGGTAGGTGAGACAATAGATATCCATGCCTAGCTCTCCTATTTCATTTTAGCAAGTTGCTAAACTGGGTTGGTTGGACTGCAGTGCCCTGTTTTTCTAACACAAGCCCCTTTTCCAAAATAATTTCCCACCCGCTCAGAAGGGTTATGAGGATCAATGTAACTCTAACCTATGTCTCTCCATTTTTCATAAATGTGATTCCATTCCCTCAATATTTATATTTTTAAAAAAACTTGGCAGTTTGGCACTTTCCCCCAAATGTGGTGAGCTATCCATAACTTTCCTGGTATGTGTTTTTAAAAATCTACTAGCTTAAATCTACTTTTTTAAAGATAACTTTCCCAACACACATATTTTTGGATTCAGCTTTAAAAATCTATACTCCTTTTTGACACGGGAGAGGGATACAGCTGTTCCTGTTGAGCAGAGTACAGCCGTGCTCCCAGAAATCCTTTGCCCAGGGAAAAAATACACACCAGCATGATAGGTTTGCAAACTGCAATGTCTATATCTTGTTCTCCAAAGAAACTCAGCCAGAAAATATATACTATCTGGTTGTTTATTGATAAAAATGCAAAACTCCATAAAATACAAGTTGTATACAAAATATAGAAAAAACACTTCTCATAAATTCAGCTTCCAAGACTTATCCACAAACAAAGTCTCTAGCCAAAAACTCTCAGAGAAGAGGTACACTACTTGGTTATTTGTTACAACTACATAATCCATAAATCTACATACCTACATAGTGGCTAACACTCTACAACTGCAGGGCTGGACATAAAATGCTCCAGTTATATTGGCACTCCATGCCCCCCCCACTGGGTAACTAGCATACACACGCCAATAGGTGGCAGTAATTAGCAGTATACGTGCACAACACACAAGTCACAAGTTACACTAACAATAACAAGTTTGTCACATGACTCATGCACCCATAATATTGTTGTACAGATAACGGGATGAACTTCTTTCCCATGAGAAAATCCTGACAGTTCCAAATATGTCTTTTCATGCAAATTTTTGAATGGCAGGTCCTAGCAGATGCCATTCAATGTAACCCATGCTGTGTGGATGTCAGTTTGGTCAACCGTGCTAATTCGTTTCACTAAACCTATGGCAGATTTCTTACTGCCCAGGTGATATCTGCTGCATAGAATTATCACCTGGGTGTTGATTCTCATGAGAAGGAGGTGGCTAGTTTAGATCTTGTCCTACCTAGATTGTATCTGCAGGATATTTTAAATGTGACAGAACCATTATGTAATGCAGTCTAATGAAAGTGGCAATACATAGTTCTGCTGATCTAATTGCGCTATTCTTCATAAGAAGAACATCTGCTTTTCTAATTACTTTAAAATCTCACCTAGTTGGCTTTCTACAGATAGGTTTTTATGCCACATTACTAAAAGAACAAAGCACAAAACGATTTCCCAACCACATTACACTTGGGGACAGAAAATAATTATAAACCATAAGTATCCTGTCTCAAACAGAGATTACAGAATAGAAAAACAATTAAGATTCTGCCAAATAGTTTGGAAAATAAAGATACTTGCTCTCACACATACGTGTACACGCAAGATAATATTCCAAATGGCTTGAGTGTAAAGATTTGCACAAATCTTTTTGGTTTTTCTTTTTCTTTTTCTAAATCTGAGGGCAGGGAAATGTTGGTATTTCTAGGATGAAACAAATGAACTGTCATCAAAGGTTTTAATATGATTGCAGCTCAATTCTGTTTTACATATAGATTATGTTTCATTGAAATGTGAAATTCCATCATCATGCTTTCAGCACTCTTTCAACACTTACACTGTGTAGCCATTAAAATAAAAAGAGAAGCAATGAAATCAGAAAAATCCCATTCTCATTTCTTGCCAATGTGCAAAATGTTGCATAGTCAAAACATTTTGAGCTGAATAGGCCAATCCAAGTGTACCAAAAGCAGTCAACTTTGAAATAGTGTTCTGATTTCCCTAGCAAGCTGAGAATATTTAACCAGAAACCACTTGTACACATTTTCATTTCCCTCCAAGAAAACCTATTTTACTTGGCTTACAATATAGAATATTGTAAATATTTTTATTATTATATATACTATTCTATATATAGTATAGTATATATAATAATAAAAATATTTATATAAAATATAAAACCTCTACCAGAATGTTTACAACTTAATAATAGTAGCTGATGTCTTTCCAAAGTAATACACCATTATTATTTTTTTATAAAAATAACTCAACATCCATCTCCAGGTAGACATAGACTTTGTATGGATAAGTACAATGAAATATGGGACTCATTTATACAAAATACTGTAGGTTAAAAGATAAACATTAAAAAAACGATAGGTATATAAATGTATTAGAAATATATGCATACTAGAATAATATTTGCATTAGATACGTATATATAGAATTGTAATTGTTTACTGTTATAATGACATATTAACATTTTTTTCCTTTGTTGTATTTCTTTTCCTTTTTTGTTGAAGCACTTTCTTTGTGTGTTTTTCCCTTCTTCTCAGTAATAAAAAAAATAGATTTAAAAACAAACATCCATCTCCAGATATTAAAAACATAAGAAATGAAATACAAAACCTTGCATGCTCTATCATCAAAGATGTTCCATCACTAGGAATTTAAATAAAAGCTTTGGGATAGGTCTAGATATTCTCCTGAAGATTAATTTCAGTTTGTTGTTCTGAGTTATAATTGATTCGGGTTGTTGAAACCCACTAAATAGGTTTGTCGAGGTCTCTCTTCATCCTTCTCCAAGGAAATAGATTTTGGCCAGGTCATGTGCAAAGACAAAGAAGAGGATTATTCTCCTAGGTCAAGGGTGACCTGCTGTACATATTACACAAACTATTATTTGATTAACCATTGATTACTGAATATACTACACAAATGTGGTTTCCTCTAGCTATGTTAACAAGCCAAAATGGGTACATTCACACAACATACCAAGCCAAAATCAATAAATCACATTAGAGCTCATCAGTATCTGTGAACTCAGCCAGAACTCATAAAAATCAAGGGTGGAAAACCTTTGTCCTATGAATCACAAGTCTCTGTCCATGAAAGCCTCACAAATGAAAGCTTTCACAAAGCCCTCTACTCCACTTCCACCCATAGAAAGCAATCACTTCAAGATGCCTCCAGCACTTTGAAGTGATGAATTATTGAGGTTTTACCTGCCTCCCACTACCCCCCTCCACCTTTCACATCAGAATAGTCAAAGGAAGCATTCAGGTTGGCTGCCAGAAACTACTACTTCAAGAAATGTTCAGAATCTTTAAATAACAATTCTCCAATGAACTGTGTGCATGCTCTTGGATAAATGTGTGTGCAGCAAGATTACACTATTGGAGTGATGGTAAGATAACTTAATTATGGTACTGGAAGATATCAAGAGTCTCCTGAGGGACTTCCAGGGGAGGTAGGAAACATTGAAGATGGCTCTACGAAGGTGGAGCTGATGACCATGGCAAAGACTTGGCCACAGATTGTGAGTCTGAAAAAAGAACTTATATACACCTAGGACAGTTGTGTGTACTTCAGTGTTTTCATGTACATCTTTGAAATTCCTGACCCCATCTCTCATTTCACCTTTTGTCAACTCCTATGTCTTTGGTGAGAGAACCTGAAGAGTGAAAGCTCCAATCAACATCCCACTGAAATCAAAAGCAAAATCCCATATTTTGTACCAAAGTTGGCATACTTCTCTGGTTCAGCTATGAGAAGAGCATGCACTGAATATTGAGTTACAGGAAGCTGTCATGCTTTTGATGCCTCTTCAAAATAACATATATCAGGATGATAAGTCTCCTGGAGAATGAAGTTGTAACATATATTTTATATCTCAAACAGTATAAGACAGTATAACAAGTAATAAATCACATAAACCATGACATCAACAAGGCTCACCTAGGATGAATATGATGTATCAGTATAGAACACTTCCATTTGTTTAAAAATACAAAACCAAAACTATGTTCTGATTTTCTATATGATGGAACCAAAAGCTTAAAATTTTGCATGTGCATTTGTGTTACCAAATAGGATAAGCTGTTTCAAAAACTATAATAATGTTTTATCAACATCTCTCAACACGAACCAAAACCCCAAATCTTTGTCCCATAAAAAATAATGAGAATTAAAATTGGTGCTTGAGAACTTTGCAAAGGAAAAAAAAAATACATGGAGCATAAATAGCAAAAATTTCTTTGATTGTTAAAGAATATACAGCTGAGTTCCATAGAAGCACATTCTGTGGGCTTTACAAGGATGGAATAGTTGGGGCCATCTGTACTGTATGTTGGATTCCATTTTCCATTTATTAATTTATTCATTCCTTATTTAAAATATTACTAAGCTGTCTTACAGACAAGATCCCTACTAAGATAGCTTACAGAAACAAATCCAGAGGAATCAGGGATTTGGAGAACTGCAGTCCTATATGATATAGAAAGCCGCAGCTTCTCCTAACTGGGAGATCACCTAATGTACATGTTACATATTTATTAGGGCATGGATCATAAGGTTTCCCAAAGTTGTGTATCCAAGGAAGCTTGAATGCTGGTTCTTCCAACAACATGGCACACCATAGCTACTTTCAAAAAGGAAGTGGTTGTTAATAAACAGATATTACAAAGGATACTGGTACTTCAGAGAAACTGGGTTAAACCACTTCCTTTTCTGAAATTGTCAGGACCTGGATAAAATCACATTAGTGGGCTTTCCCTGATGGGATTATTCGGTGAACGGACAGCATATGGAATGGTGCTACTATGTCAGAAATACTGTTGAAATTAAAATAGCAAATTTCCCAGCCTTAGTCAGCTGCTTTTTCATTGAAACTCTTGAAACAAGTATGAACAGGAAAACAGTATCCGAAAAATAATTTAAGGCCATTTCCTCATTAGTGATTTATAACATTTTTTACATCCTACCATTGCTACACCAATATGTCAAGATAAGCTTTATGCCAGCACCGTGCCCCTTGATCAAACAGGCATCAGGATAGGCTTTGCCTGCATTCCAATATCCAGCAGGTATCTAGTATCTAATGAAAAATCCTCCTTAGTAGATAAAAATGTCTTAGGGGGGGGTCATTGAAAAAGATCCTTGGATGCACTTGGGAGGGAGGAGGGATAATAGAAAGGTGCTGCTAGTAATAAGAAAAGAAAAATGATAAGCTATTCCTTTCCCTTTCATGATGGGGGTTTATCTACATAAGGCAGTTATGTAGTATAGGGTTAGTCATGTAGTATAGTATAGCGTTGAATTAGCGTAGTGAGGCCACAATTCCAAATACCGCTAACATGTTCAATGGGTGAGTCAGGAGGCTTTGTCTTACATCTTCTCAAAGATGTGTATCCTGTTCCAATCTATTTTACATTGGATGGAATGAAAGAAGTCAGTATAAAAACCCAGGATCATTTACAGAGGTTCTTACTGCTAGGACGTTTATGGGACAAAATGCCGCTGAACAGTTTAACTGAATGCAGAGTTGAATAGTGAGATTTATAAAAATCACTTAAGAGCTTTTTTGAAAAATCAATTTTTCCTACCATGCATGCAAAACAAAAATATATGGCTATATAAATAAACAGAACAGCATTTGATAAAAGGATTATAATCAATCTGGTTTGAAATACACCATAAAGCATTTTCAACATTCAGCTTTAATTCTCACCTTTCTTTCCACAGATCCTTGTAGCAAGATTAACATTTCTGTCACTGAAATTTCAGAGCTGAACTTTTATTCATTTCATCTTGTTTATAACTTTCAGCAAGTGGAATGGCCACTTCTGTTGGGATAGTTATTTTGCAGAATTCGACCAAGTGTGCAACACAAAGAAATAAATCAGAGAAGGGCATTAAAAAAGATCCGGGAATGGCAACTAAGTGGTATGTAAATCTTATGTATGTATAAGAATTAAGGAAGCTGAGATTGTGTGTGTGTGGGGGGGGGGATATTATTATGATACACACACAGACATACACACACACACACAAATTATAGCCAGGGTTGTTATGTAGAAAAAGGCATAATCTGTTACTGTCCCAGTATTGGATACAAAATAATAACCTTACATTACAGAAATGTAGATATCAATGAAACACAAAGAAAGACTTTTAATAATAAGAATATTGTCAACTCTTGTGACACAAAACATTCAAACAGAATATTTGAGATGCTTTAAACTGGACATTGTCAGTGAACCAAGGCAATGGCCCTTCTTATTTTATGATTCTATTCTTTTAATTCTTAAATTAAGGAAGGCAGAACTTTTACTGTCCTGTTTTACCACTGGTTGGCTAAGTCTCTTCAGTGCACATTCATGGTCCCCATATATTCAGTTCTTCAGTTGGTTAATAAATGATAGTTCTCTTATACAGTAGCTGCTCTGGTAAGGAATGTGTGAATATCACAGAACACAAGTAAGCACTTAGACAGAATGGAGAAGAAGTCATACTTTGCTTTGTTTAACCATTTACATCCTTCCCAATAACCTCCAAAATTTGGACTTAGTGCCTCAATTGTATACTCCTGTTTCAAGGTCCCAGAAATTAATCTGAACTCAATTCCCAAAAGGCCATAATCTGCCACATCTATTAGACTAGCTGCTTGAGGAATTTTAGCCACATTTTTAACAATAAGATAGAAGACAGTGAGTATTCAATAGGAGGATTAAAAATGCAAGCTCCTTTGTCTGGACAATGTCTTAAATTGAATACATTCTCAGAGTGGCAAGGTTAATTAGTGTTATTTACAGAAAGTAATTTGAGAATCTGTTTAACTTCAGCATCATGTAGAGATGAATTTGGCCAACTAAGTTAATAAATAAGGGTTTCTGCATATATGAGACAGAAGCCAAGCACATAATAAACAGGTCCTTATACTCAGTAGATGTATTCTCCAAATATTTAATTCCAATAAAATAAATCAAAATAAAATGGCAAAAAGCTTTTGCATAAAAAACTGAGGACATTCTGAATATTTTCTTTATTTATTTATTTTGGGATGCATTGCATAATCAAGTCTTAGGGAATTTTATTTCAGGATTATTATCTCGAAATATTTGTTGTCTATATGCAGTACAATCAATATATTCTAGTTACAGGACTTTATTGTTTTTGTCAGTCTTCATCCACCAGACAACTAGAAAGATCATTTCCCCTTACAACAAATGTGTAGTTGATTTGTTTAAACACATCTTATTAAATAAGCTACAATTGGCTGATTCACTGAACATACTGAGCCAAAATCAAGCAAACCAAATAATATGATGTGTGAACCCAGTGTACATTTGGTTAGAGCTGTGGGATAGGACAAGGAAAGAGGGTTGATAAAGATATATTCTAAAGACTTCCTTCCAACAAATCTCTTTCTGGCTGTTGAGGTATGATTAATGGGTGTATGGTTGGTAGAAGGGGTACAATTTTATGTGCTATTATTTCACCTCTATTAGAATTATATCAAACAATGTAAATAACCCTTTGAATGGTGGGGGGGAGAGAAAGAGGGAGAGAGAGATGTCTTTAGGGCTTGGTTTTGCAAACAGCTTCATGCCACAGAGTGATACAATTCTTTCAATAAGGCATTACTTTGCCTACCTTAGTTAATACAACTTTGCAAGTTCCAGGCATGGGAGACAAAATGAAGCAACACAACCACATCTATTCATTCTGAGAAGCAAAAGAGATTCTGATGCCTTGCAAAGCAGCTTCGAGGGGAGAGACTTGAACCTTTGTTGAAGCAGAGCCCATCACACAGCCCCAATACTGAAAATTACACATGCTCACACACAAGAGAGATTCAAGGACACTCAGAAAAATAAACCAAATAAAAATCTCATTGATATGAACCTGGTGCTAAGATGCCAGTACAGGCAGGTATTCTGAGCATGAAAAGACCATGTTTTCTAAGAAGCAGTGAAAAATTAGGCTTCTGTCAGAAAAGAAGCTAGTAATTTTAATTCAGCAGAAATAATGGACATGATCATTTCCTCAATAAATAATGGAAATGGATCATTTTCCTCAATAAATAAATGAGTGAGTATAATGGCTTTGACTCATTTGTTTAATTGTGTTCTCTTTAGCTAGTTTTAGGACTTGTGTGGAGAACAGATCATGTTTTAGGTCATATTATGCAGAGATATTGAAAATATAATAAGGGTCACAAACTTTTAAGCACCACTGTACATATAGATGGTTCAAATCTAGATTTTTAAGAGCACACTTAAGCTGTCTTTCTAGGTGGATAAATTAGTTTTGCTTTCCCTCATTTTTTGAAGAAAAGAAGCAAATAATGTAAATAGTGCAAAAGAAATGTGCAAATATGGGGAAACTCTTATCAAAACCTGAAACCAAGTAAAATTCCCATAACTGTTTCTCTTTTTTCCTCTTTCCTCATGAGTAAGTTTTCTCCAGGTTCCCTTCACATATGATATCCAGCAAGTAACTCCCTAGAGGGCTCATCCATATACTGATCTTTAATGGAGGTATTGAAGAACTTTCATTTTTGGTCTATGAAGGAATACACGAGTATAGAGTACAGCAGTTTTCAGGAAAAAGAAATATAATTAAATGAGTTAAACAATTAATTTATTAATTAATCTTCTACAACGTTTCAGATATGGAAGCAAAGAGAGATGCATAGTTTTGAAGAAGGCAGAATCTGTGCAATGATGAACAGAGCAACTCATGTCACTTTAAGATGATGATGACGACGACAACTATTACGTCTAAGACATTGGCTTTAGAACTTGCTTTATTGCTGAAAGAAACTAAAAGTCTTCCAGTAGACATTTGCTTTCAGAAGGCGATGCAACCTCCTTCTGTTCTCAAACACATGAACAACCCCCAAAGCTGCTGTGTGGCTGAGTTAGATACTGATTAGATTGCATGCCAGGATGAGATGCACATATCAGAAAGAAACATAATTAACTAGGGCAGCAGGTCAGGGAGACAAACGGGAAAGAAGCAGAGTGTATGCACAGTCTTTGGAAATCAGGCCATTCCAATCTTGTGAACTCTAATGGAAACAAAATGTCAGGTTATCAGCTTGTCAGGCTAGCCACACCATTCCAGAATAATATTTGGGAATATTAGCATATTTTTCTTTGGGAACAAGAAGCTTACAGCACTCAGAATGATTTTAGGAATCAATATCTATGATCTAAAATTGGTGGGCAACACCAGGGAATAGTTTCTCATGGACTTAGGCCACAGTAGGCGGGATGCAGATCCATTCTTTCTTACATTGTGCAAGCTATGCTGCTGCAATGTGCCTTGGCTCATGTTGATTATGGCTATCCATCATAGCTAGCTTATTGTTTGCTATTGGCTTTGTTACTTACTTGCACTATTTTTGTGCTTTGTTGTTCACCACCCAGAATCTGAGCAGGTTGAAGTGGTCTGCAAATATTGTGGAATAAATAAATGCATGCTACACAACCCAACCCCTGACTTCTTTTGCCTAATGCACTGTCCAACATTAAATTCTGCCTTCATGTTACCTGTTGTATGAGGAATTGTGTTTCCCCAAAACAAAATGAAGAACCACGTTACAACGATACTATATTTTTTGAAAAATCAGAAGGATATACAGTGGTACCTCGGGATACGAACTTAATCCGTTCCGTGACTCTGGTTGCAACTCGAGTTGGTCTCAAGTCGAGGTAAAGTTTCCCATAGGGTTCAATGTAAATCCAGTTAATCCATTCCGCCCTCCGAATTTGGTCGCAACCCGAGGCAAATTTCCCCATAGGGTTCAATGTAAATCCGGTTAATCCGTTCCACCCTCCGCCCGAATTTGGTCACAACCCGAGGCAATTTTCTCTTCAGAGCCTTACTCCCGGCAAGCCTGCTCTGCATTTTCTTTGGAGCCATGCTAACACGCACACCAAAAACCTTCGCAAAACACCGCAAAACACACCACAAGCCTCACCGAACGTCTCCTTGCTACCATGACCTCGCCCACAGGAAGCCGCGACCGCATGGCAGCAGGGAAAATGGCCACGGATCCGGTTCGTAAGTAGAGGCAACTTCGTAACCCAAGGTAAAATTTTCCTGCCGAAGCTGGTCGTAACCCGAAACGTTCGTTAGTAGAGGCGTTCGTAACCCGAGGTACCACTGTATTTCATTGCCCAATTTCTTGCAGCACTTATCAGTTATTAAGTCTATAATCTCTCTTTCATGTTCACTTTCAAATTCACGTTCTACGGCCACCATACCTAGCTTAATTTTTATATTTTATTTTCCATATTGATTTACTTGTTAGAGTTATGTCCCACATTTCCTCCAGGAGCTGAACTGGTAGGCCATGTTTCCTTACAGCAACTACTTTTTCTGAAAGATTATGGGAAGCAGGCAGGTGAGGAGGAGTTCAGCTGCAGGAAGAAGAGTGCAAGTCAAAAATAAACCCTACTGAAGGTAAAGTACGATTCATAAAATAGTAGCCCCACAATGGGATACATTTGCAAAGCAAAATAAGTCTTCAATAACAATGTTCAATAGAAGGCAAATGAAAAATAATCTCTGACTACATTCTGATCACTTTTGACTGCATGAGATTTCTTATGGAACAAATCATTCTGAACTTGTTGAGAGAGAAGTTTTTATTGATCTGCCAGGAAAGTCACATATTGCCAGATGTCCATATTCCATGAATGTATAACTGTATTAACATATTTATGAAATGGATATCTTTGTGAAAAGCCAGTACAAGTGCAGGAACTGTAAAGATAATGGAAAAATCTTTCTGTTAATGCAACAGGTTAACAATATATCTCATGCTGACCAGGCTTTAATTTAAAAAGATAGGAGAATTGGTGGCAATTAAATGTAGAAGAAATTTTATAATGCTTACGCCTGGGTGGAAAATTGTTAATATCCACATATCCATTTCACACTTCTTGAACCTATATTCAAATCAAATTACAAGTTCATATTGGATATGATTTGCTGAATAAATCACAAAGCTAAGCTATAAACCATGGTTTACAAACCACAGTAACTAGATTCACACATCATACTAAGCCAAAGCCGTACCTGTTATTAAACATGCAGTGCCAACTGACTTTATAAAAATCCTGAAGTAGTCTACAACAAGAGTAAAAATAATGTTGCATAACAAAACAAGCCATTAAAAAGAGAAAGATTAAAATATATTTCAAGCATGTCAGAATAGGTGGCTTAGTGTACTGCAGAAAGGGAGTCCCTCAATAAAGATGTGGTGGAAGAAATGACCATAGTGAAAGGAAATTACATATATTAAAATATATTTAAAATAACTAAAAGGTTTTACAGATTTTTTTTTTCCAGATTGCCAGAATACTCACGTTCGTCAAGCTGCCACTCAGCACACTTTTATATGGCACTGTTTCTACCCCATCCCTCCAATCCTTTTTGAAAACCTTTGCAATGGTCTTCACTGTTGGGAATATCATGACCCAATGAGAATGTCCTCCCTCCAGCTGATCAAGTAGAAGGTGGAAAAAAAATATATTGCTGGTGCTTTCTCACACTACTGCAACATTCTCTCATTGACTGCTCTGTGAAAAAAGGAAATAGGACACAGATTGCTAACGCACCCACCCCCCATGTTTTCAAAGTATAATGTATTTATTTTGTCAAAAAATATTCTTAGCAATTGCTATAAGGGGAAGTTATGAAGCTGTCAATCCATCATTCTTCGGTTGCGTTTAAAGCCCATTGCTTGCTATAATTTGGGGGAAAAAATAGCACATTAGCCATTTTAAACCAAATACTATTTCCAATTAGTGTAACTATGGTTTCATGTTGCTGTGATAGATTAAACTGGAGGAATTGGTGAGCTATATTGTAAAGAAAGCCTACAGATAGGCACCCTGAATAGAACCTTGAAGGCTGCCTGTGGGGTGGGTGGGGTGGACAAGAAAGTCCTGAAGAAAAAAAAATCTCTCACCCACCCTTTGCCTTGGATACCATGTACATGGCTACAATTGCAAGATTCTGCCAAAGATAAAATAGTCCCCAATAATCCAGGCTAGATTTTAAAACGAAATCAGCAGGGCGATGTATAGTTGTCTAAGAAGCAAATGAATCCTAGAATCAAGGATGACTCGTAGTGATTGCATAGACATACCTAATATAGTAATATAGTTCATAAACATGCTTTTTCTTGTAAGGTGTTAATTTTCTCTTGCAACTCAATTAGATATCAGCTTGTTAAATGTTAATGAAGTGGTAATCAATTTAACCTCACTCCTTGTGCCTCAGTGCACCTCAGGCTCAGAAAATAACAGTCCAGCACTGCTTGCTTGGCATGTCCTATTACTTAAGCAAATTAATTTTGATTACTTTGGGGATTCTGCAGGATGAAAGGTTTGAAAAGAACTTTGCACAGGCCTGTGCTTTACTTGAAGAATTTCAGCAGCCCTTCCTATTTCTTTAATAGCTCTTGTACATGCTGATCAAATCACAGAGTGGTGTTGTGACACGTACATGTGATAGACTTCTTTCTGATTGTAAATTAGAAGTAGGTTTTTAACAAATTATTGTTAGTCTATGATCAACCCAGTGTTGATTTTCTCCCTTGATTTCCATTTTCAAAGCATAATCTTTATTTGCAGGCAATAATCTTTTGAAGGCAAATGAATACCAACTAAAATGTGTGGCTGATGCTAGTCTAAAAAGAATACATAATGTTGTGTAAAGGAGAGATTTTCCCGTATCCAGGACTCATCATTTAAATAAAAGAGAATATATGAGCAGAACCACTATGACATATTATCAGTTTTGGTTCTTTCCATTGTACAAAATACTTTACCACCTTTATTTCATTTATTTACTTTTCAAATACCCAGGTAAGCCTATGATTGGAGATATCTTTATTTTTACTCTTCTGCAAAGCTTTGAAATTTATCATTATAATCATTGGTTGGGACACTTCTTTCAACTCAGGACACTTCCAGATAGGAGTCAATTTCCCAGCCCTTCTGAACCCTGTTTAAGACATGCCCAAGATGGATCTAATTTTTTCTCACTATTTCCAGATTTATTCTTATATCAGAACACTATATGCCTGGGGCATATTGTGAATCTACGGAGGTCATAAACAATCAATAGCCAATCAGCCCTTAGCCTTTCTGGTCAATACTGAGGGCAGAAAATATCAGCCAATAGAGCTTTGCTTGCTGACTAGCCAGTGACCAACTCCTCCCAACCCCTCAGGAAAGGGCCTAAATAAATATAATTTCCTTCTCTTCACAAAAACCAAAGAGAATAAATTGCTACTGGTCTTATGGTGTTTCTGCACTCACTATGATGAGTTCTCTATTGCCTTATCTTTAAAAATCCTGTTTCTGGCCTTCTGCATTTGGGCCACCCTACTGGTGCAATCAAGATGGAAGGCAGGACAATCCAAGAATATCCTCCAATGAAAGCACAGAGCAGTGACACACTGCCATTTCAGAAGTGGCATATACTGATTTGAAATGGCTATCCCCATCCACAGGTAGAATGCCACTAGCAAAGAACATTCTAAACCTTGCACATAATTGCAACTCCTCAATATGACCTTGCATGAGTACTGGAACTCTCCTGTCATTTGAATGACCACTCAGTGATATCTGTAATTAAACAGATTTTGCAGCGTTCTTTGATGCTTTAAACATCAACAAGATTATTTGGCAAAAAAAAAATAACAACAAGACAAATGAAGTTTGTCCATTCACAATAACTATTGTAATAAATTTTGTTGTTGTTGTTCCGTTAAGTCGTGTCCGACTCTTCGTGACCCCATGAACCATATCGTGCCAGGCCTTCCTGTCCTTCACTGCCTCCCTGAGTTTGCTCAGTTTCATGCTCATTGCTTCAGTGATGCTATCTAACCATCTCATCCTCTGCCATCCTCTTCTCCTTTTGCCTTCAATCTTTCCCAGCATCAGGGTCTTTTCCAAAGACTCCTCTCTTTGCATTAGGTGACCAAAGTATCTGAGCTTCAGCTTCATTATCAATCCTTCCAATGAGCAATCAGGGTTGATTTCCTGTAAGATTGACTGGTTTGACCTCCTAGCAGTCCAGGGAACTCTTAAGAGTCTTCTCTAGCACCACAGTTCAAAGCCATCAATTCTTCGGTGCTCAGCCTTCTTTATGGTCCAGCTCTCACAGCCATACATTACTACTGGAAAAACCATAGCTTTGACTATGTGGATCTTTGTCAGCAAGGTGATGTCTCTGCTTTTTAATATGCTATCTAGGTTTGCCATTGTAATAAACGGGCTTATCTTAATACTGTAGAAGAACAGAAGAAGCAACTTGACCAAAGAACAACAGCAATATTTTCCCCACAAGTCTGAGAAAGTGGAAAGGGATATGCAGCTGGAAGTGTGGCATCATAGGCACCAAACTATGTAGGGCTTTAAGGATAGTCAGCAATACTTTGAATTGGTCCAGGAAGTTAGTCCAATTGAACAAAGTTAGAAGTGATGTAGTCTTTTGGGTTCTAAAGCAAAAGAAGACATTTTGGTAGTCAGTGGATTAGGCTTTTTTTATATATACCTGTGTTAATATTATAGTTTTCATGTGTTCCCACCTCAAAATTGAGAGACTATGACTATGATTTTCAATAATCACTTAAATTTGGGACAATAATTACACTGTCTCTACTATCCATTTTCCATCATGGGGACTCTATACTTATTCAGAATGCTGTTTCCTACAGACCTTTTTCCCAGTGCATGATCAGCAGTGTGAGAAACAGCCCTGTTCTCCCCCATGATTGGAATACACAAATTGTGGTAAATGAAAGTTCAAAATCAATCATAGAAAATAAAAGATTGAATCTCTCATCTATTGTGATTTTTTTCAAAGAAAAAATGTGGAGGAGGAGGAGGAGGTGGTGGGTTCATGAACACAAAACAAATAATTTTAAGATAATAATGTGGTTTTTTGAAATTATATGTATGATGTTTTGCTAGTGGCAGAAAAATAGCAATCTTACTGAAAGCTTATCTTGGACAAATGTATGTCATTCTCCTTGCAAATATATGGTATGATAAGTTATTTGAAGAGGAGATTTATTAACCTTTCACTTATTAAAAATCCTTTTGAAGCTGGAGATAAAAATTGACATTTTTAATCAAGAAAATATATAGTATTGGGACATTCACCCAGAAGAGATGCCTGCAAAAGAATATGAATGGTTCAAAATCTCCAAGTCAATAACCCATTATAGTGTAGGAACAGACAATAGAAACACAATGATGAAAACGGAGTGTTCTGAATTAATCAAAGTAGATTCCAAGCTAATCTGGTCCCAGAATTAATTTATGCAATAGTGTGTATAGTGGATAGATGTATTTTACTTTCTAAAGATGTGACTATGAAGAGAAGAACATGATCAAGGTGAATAAATTGCATATCACTCCAAACCTTATGATGGTCAACTAGTACAGTTCTTGAGTCTATCTATTTTGAAGTGGATCACGTTGTCCTAGAAAACAGGGCATAGAAGCTAGAAAGGTGCTTTTTAAATCCAATTTTGCTATTAGATTCCGAAAAAGTAGTGAGACTCCATCACCTCTGTATACAAAACTGACCCATTGTGGATTTAGCGTTCTAAACTCAGCAGCTTTGTGATACATGCTTTCATGGACTAATAACTGGCTGTACAATGTAGAAATTAATGAACAACTAATGGCAAGATATTCAAAGAAGGGTCCACATGGATTGGTGCTGGGACTGGTAAATTGTAATTAATTTAGTTTATTTTTTTTTATTTTATTTATCGTATTTATATAGCCACCCATCTCACACAAAGTGATTCTGGGTGGCGTGCAAAAATTTAAAAAATTAGATACATAAAAACATTTACAAATAAAAAACTATAAAAGCACACAAAACAGGAGGGGATAATATTAGTAAGGAAGCCATTGCAAAATCTTCCTAGTCTCCTGGGACCCCCAGGCCTAATCACATAGCCAGGTCTTGAGGGACTTGAGGAATGTTAAGAGGGATGGAGCTAATCTTGAGGTTGAGGTGAACAGTGAGGCAGTCAGGTGTGCTGATGTTAATTACAGTGTTCAATATACTAGCATTTTTTAAAAAAAGGTAGGGAAAGCTGCAGAGCATGG
This sequence comes from Python bivittatus, assembly GCF_059951505.1. Lineage (NCBI taxonomy): Eukaryota > Metazoa > Chordata > Lepidosauria > Squamata > Pythonidae > Python > Python bivittatus. The sequence continues at coordinate 25,252,642 of NW_028277113.1, read as the reverse complement.
CTTTTTGCATTTTTTTTTCAGTCTCATAATGTTGCATTATGCAATATAGAATGGTGTCATCATCTCTACCTAAATATCCACAAGGTATTACATATGTTCATAATAGTCCACCCCTTCATCAACTATTAAGTCAAATAGAGAAAAAGAAAACTGAATTAAGATCTTTATCTAAGACAAAGTAGGACTCTTATCATCATGCTATTATCTTTCTCTTCATCTACTTGTTGCAAGTATAGGGTGTTCAACATTTTATTTGGATTCCACTGTTTTTCCCCACTCAGGTCACACCAAGAAAGTGCACATCAAGGGCTAATTTCTCCTTAATCATGTATAATAGCAGGTTTCCCTAGGGTGCAAAGCTAATTCATCAGTGTTGTCTCCACATTACTTAGCAAATGCTATTCTGTGTATAGCATGTCTTGTTGCTGTCAAGCTTTCCTTGGTCCAATTACAGTAGGATCAATTGCTGTAGAGAGCAATGAAGATGACTTGATATAAATATGCAAGAACTGTTACCTAGGGAAAAGGGACTGAAACATTTTTTTAAGTCCAAAGCAATAAGATAACATTTGGAAGTGACTTAGGCAGATGCCTTCCTGATTCACTGGAGTATAAGAAGGGGCAGGAGGTACAGCACAATCAGATTTGTAAGATTTTTTTTTAAAAAATAATTTTCATTAAGGATTTGTATTAGAATAGTAAAAGCAAATACAAACTAAATGGAGGGAGGGAGGGAGGGAGGGAGGAAGGAAGGAAGGAAGGAAGGAAGGAAGGAAGGAAGGAAGGAAGGAAGGAAGGAAGGAAGGAAGGAAGGAAAGGGGGGGGGAGAGAGAGAGATGCGCTAAGCGATCCTCTGGTTTTAAGCCATTGGATTTACTTTATTTGAAACCCTGAAAAATTGGCTAGCTATTATTTCCAGATTTTTTTCTTCTAACTTCCAGAAAGTTAGCCACAGCTGCAATAAAAGAAACAAACAAATAAGAACCTCGTGCTGTCTCAAGGACTAATAGTATTCTTATGGCTTAAGCTTTTTATCAACTAGTTTTACAGCATCACATTTATCCCACAATAAATTATTTAAGCTGTAAGATAACACTAGCTTTTTTGTTGCCTTTTTTCCTCCCTTGAAATTACATTGTTAAGCAAATTGGAGTTTCCTTTATATCAGAACATGGAAATTTAAATGCCACAAAGCTGCCAAGTCTCAGGGGTATTGTTTTTGTCTGAATTTCTCCTCTAGAATCCCCTCAGTCTTTTCATTTGGTGGGGAAGACCTAAGAATTTGAGTGAGAGTTAGCAAGAACCATTTGAATATTAATAAAATATATATGCTTGTTCTTTCTTACTTGTATTTATATAGTTTATATGTAGTCGAGTCAGTTTTAAGCTGGGTTATTATGTATTTATTATTTAGGGATTTAATCTTCACTAAAAATGTAATGATTTTTTAAAATGATAGCATGGATCCTAAGTTATCTATTCACAAACAGAAAAGACTCTTCTTTGTGATTTAATAAGTGATCCAGTGACTGTTTTGATTATGATTAAAGCAGGGAAAATAGTTTTTAATTAGATCTCCTTTTTCCTTTCACTGTCCTTGTTGAATCTGTCCCTACTGACGTTGTTGTAAACGGTCCATAATATTCAAAGGTAGATTTTTGCAGGAATAGAAAAGAGTATTTGGGGAAAAAATATGTCTTTCCTTTTATCAGAAGAAGCATGGCCTTGCAGAATTTTTCAGTCCTGCAGGAGCAAAAAGCTGTATAAATGTCTCTTTTAGTCTCCCAGTTTCATCGTTACAATAATCCCATGCAATAGATTGGTCTGAGATATAATGATTTGTGGAAAGTTGGGTATCACCACCATATCACCCTACAGATGTCCATTCTAGGAGCTGTTTTCTCCAGCAGGGACATCAGCAGCATGGAGTCAGAAAACTCAAGATGTTGATCATAATGACATGATCAAAGCCCACCCCTTTTTTATAAGTGTCATTCTTCAATCCAAACTGCCATCTTGACTTTTTTAACACCTCCTTGCCCCAGATGGCCCTATCATCCAGAAAAATCTTCCACCCAGATGGGGCTCTAAGGGGCAATTTTTTTCCTTTCTGGACTATGCAGTAAAAAAATCATCCCGTCTTTAGCTGTGATCTTTTTCATCTTTTACTTATTTCATTAGGGAGGAGTATACAGACACAAAACTAGTATAACACAGATACAATTATAACTTGAAACAATACTCAGCTATTAAACTCAATGTGTAAATCTCCCTGCAGGGAGGCATGGCAGTCCTTCCTGTCTCTTACAAATCAGACTGGGCAGATTCCTTAAAGGTACACACATTTCAGAAGCACAATATATCTTCAAAGAATCTAATTCTCCTCCTTGCTTGGCAAATGTACTCACTGCAACAAATGTCTGTATGAATTAGCTTCCCTCACCCTCTTTCTTTGTGGTCACTTAATTTTTCCTCCCTAAGGGTTAGTGGTCTTCCCATCTGAAACCAGCTTCTCTCCTCTGGGCAGGTCTTTCTAGATTCTCCACAGCTGATCCACTGATTTCCTCATGGGTGAAACTTGTCAGCTTCCCCATGTCCATGTTGGCCAAACTGCCAACTGATGTTGCTGAATTATTTGTACCTTACCCCCAAGCTGTGGAGAGCTGAAATTCAGCTGGACAAAGAGTTGTAGGGAGAAACGCTTCATGTTTTCTCTCATTTTGTTTCTTTCTCATGAGTAGTCCTTCTGCCAGCAGTGTGGGAATAATTCCTTGCTCTGCTGGTTCCAAATAACCTTCTTTTCCTCTTCTACCTATCACAACCAAACTTATGGTCTTTTAAATGGTCTGAACTAACTCTTGGCCTATTCACAAATTAGCTTCTTTCTCCTCCCTTCTTAAGGTACTGATTCCCCACTGTCTACAAGCAGCTCCTATTTCCTTTCAAAATCCCTATCTCTATTTTCTCATCATCTCCAGAGAGCTTCTTTCTTACATCCCACAGTTTAGCTATTTAGCTGAACAACTTCAATCTTTCCTTGTACCAACTTCATTTCAACCACTGGGATTGCACCAGTTTCAGTCCCCAACTTTAAAAGTGCACCAACGGCTGCTGCAGAAGTTTACTTATAGAATATCTGGAGCTAAATGAAATGCCACCTGACATATTTATCTCTGAAGCTTCATTTTTTTAGTGAACATTTTTCAAAAAAACAAACTTCCAGAAATGCAAAACCCTGAGACTTGCCTTGGCTAGAGTAATTGTAATATTAGGCACAAGATTATAAGTCATGAATTGTTCTATAAAGTGAACAGGAATGTTTAATTTCATGCATCATTTGCAACTTGTTCTATTAATTCCACAAACTCAGAAGGTGTTCATAAAAGCTAATGAGAAACTAAATAACTATATTTTTTGTTTCTTAGGCAATGTTTGAAGAGACACCCATTACATCTTATCTAATTCCCATGCTTTGTCCTCTTTGCTGATGAGAAAGAAATCCCAGAACAAAATCTTGCTAGCAATAGAATGGTATCTAAACCTTAACCTAAGAGAAATTCTACACCACTGCAGTTCAGCATACCTAGAAATATTTCAGCTACTTTGTATATCAATACCTAAGTCAAGCAATAATTTTAAATCCATGTTTTGTTTATGCTTTCTCTAGATATAGATGTATTATTTATGGTTTATATATATTAAAATATATACATTTTAATTTTATTTGTATTTATGCAATAGATACATAAACACAGCTTTTGGTCTTTCATGCTTGTCCTAATTATGTGTGCATATCTGTACACATGCACATGTATGTCTGTATAATAAGCCACCTTGAGTTACAATAATTTTTTTAGATGACTGATTATACAGCCATGGAGAGGTTAACATAGCAATCCTGTAGTTTATTTCCACCAAAAATCAAGGAAAATAGTTTATTTCATTAGAGCCACATCTGCCTCTCTTCCTAATAAAGAAGATATAAGCTATTATTTAATTTTATATACTTTCTTAATAACCATGACTGACAGTATTTAGAGTAGCATATTTCCTTTCACAAAGACAGACAATAAAGGCAAGATTTTAAATCCTTCAGTAATCTTCTTTTCACTGAGAGAAACACATCTGGATTTCTCCTTTCTTTTTTATTTATTTATCTTTTGGATACTCTACTTGTTGCTAGTTCCTGCCAACCATTAAGAAATACCACATTTCTCTCCAGCAAACTGAAATTTGCAGGATCGTATGTGAAATACTGTGTTTTGTGAATTCTGTCTTTTAGTAGGATCAGTTCAACTTAAGACAGCAGAAGCCAGACCTAATCTGGACTGTTTTGATTGTGAATCGGTGCTTCCTCCACATCATGGATTATGGAAGCATATAATGGAATGTTCTGTTTGCTATGAATAATTCCCACTGAATTTCATCTGATGGTAAATTTATACAAATTGGTAATGCTAGTCGATCCATAAAGAAGTAAAATCAGCCATTTTGCATTTCCCAAAAATGATAATAAAAAAAAATCTAGTTGGCATTAAAAATATGTATACTAGTAAGATCCTCAGAACTAATATCTATATCACATGCTTAGAAAAATTGTTTTAGGGTGGAAACCACAATTGTTTTATTCATTTACTTTTCATATTTATATTTACAAACAAGTGACATATGTATATATACAAACAAGTGTTGTTGTTATTGTTGTTGTTGATAGAGAAATGCTATGCCAGAGATTATGAGAGTAATAATGTGGTGTGATTTATATACTAGAGTTTGAAATACAAGGTTTTCTTGATAAAGGCAACCGTTTTTTTCCACTCCACAAAACGATATCAATGTTCTCCTGCAAGCTGTTTAAATGATATTAAGAGAGGAAGCAACAGCAGGTGGGATCATATATTTAGTTATTGTGATTACAGCAGTCTTTGAGTTTTGGAAATGCAATCTTGAAGAAAGATAGAAACCCAAATGCATCAGTGCCACTCTGATGAAAAGAAGATTGATTTAAGAAAACCCAGGGTGAAATTTGGACACAAGGAATTATGAAAGCATTCTTTCAATTCTACTTGATTCTCATAGCACCTCTAAAGGCTTGCATACTTTGGGAAGAAAATGGTTCATTTGCACCCTCTATCATTACACACATTTGCATATGAAATTATAATGGAAAACCTTTTGAAGTCAAAATATTAAGAAAAGTCACTTCTTTAGGAAATAGCAGCCAAATATTTAGTCATTAAAAAAATAAAGATTAGGTTGTTGGGTTTTAAGAATGAAGTCCTGGTGTCATTTGGTTATCATTACTGTATTATTTTTATTCATTTATCTGGTTTTTTAGTTTATTACATTTGCATGATGCTGAATCATATAGACTTATGGCAGCTTACAACATATAAATTATGATAATGCACACACAGTAAGAAAAATTAACATAAATATAATAAAACACCCACAATAAGAACAATTAACCCACAGTTCAAGTAACATTATACCATAATAACAATTGGAATAAAAAATAGCAATTACACTACAAGATAAATTACACAAAAAACTGACAGGAAGCAATAATACAATCCATGCTCTGTTTTCAGAGGACTAACTTTCTCCACAGACGTGGCATAAAAATTTAGATTGGACTTTGAAAGAAAAAAGCTGACATTGGATCTGAATCTCTTTTGCCACCTTATCCATCAATATGAATCTAAATAAATCACAATATAAAGTTCTCAGTAAATAGCATAACCCTGAAATGCTGAACCAATCAGCCTACTTCATTTTTTAAAGGAATATGGACAAATTAATTCACAGTTGCACCTTGATTTTAGAAAGCTAACACTTCTGAAGAAAAACAGTGCCAATCATCTTGCAAAAAAAAAAAATGTTTATAATAAGTAGTATCCTTGGGCTACTTCTTCATGATATTCAGATACTGGATTTCTCCACATTAGTCATGTAGAAAGTTGGGGGAAGAAGGATTTACAGTAGCTAATCTCAGAAACATGCTCGGATGGACTAGTGGCTCCAATGCACACTGGAATGGCCCACATTTTCATTTCACTTTTTATGTTCTTACATTCTATAATCATCTTATGTCTAAGGCTTTGTTATTTAAAGTTTCAAAATTTTTGAACCCCCCCCCTTTTTTTCACAGTTTTTAAATTTTTTGTTTGTTTCTTTTCCCTTTATTCCACTGGAGTAAAGTATAACAATACACATTGAACAAGGATTATTTATTAAGGTCTGCTGTTACTGAAGTATTATATGATGTTCCAAACTAGCACCGGGTACATGTTTGGGGGTTCACTGGAGCATGACATCCATAGGCGATTAATCCCTAAAAGGGGATGATTCTTCTTCCAGAACTGTAATATTCCTCCTTCATTTTCTTTCAAGCCTGATCAGCACAGATATCCATAGCTGCAAGAAAATAAAGTAATCGATCTTCAATCTTTTATTAGACAAGTAGATGAATAGGAAGGAAATGTACAGCCCAGGTGCTCTTCTTTATTTGGAGTACATTGTACCACTTTCTGAGGGAAAACAGATCAGCCATTTCTAGAAAACCCTTATCAACATAAATAATACTTAGTGTAGAAAAGAAACCACAGAAAAATACAATCCTGATTAGCTACATGATTTCTAACAGACTCCAGCAAAAATAGGATAACAGGCAGGATTCATGAGTCTTTCAAGGTTCATCATGTTTAAAACCATTTCAAAAGCTTGCAAAATAGATTTGGTTACATGTTACACACATTGTGGCAAGTATAGACCAGAGGTGAGAACCCATCTGGGGGGACTTGGGTTATATGAGAGAGAGGGAGGGAGAGAGGGAGGGAGAGAGGGAGGGAGGGAGAGCAGATACAGCCGGCTTGGGGCAGTATGGAAGTAGGCAGGGCTGTATCATTATGATTATACAGATAGGGACATTTTCCATTGTTAGGTATAAGTGTTATTATCATAATTATATAATAATTGTATAATAATTATATATATAATAATTATGTGAGCCAGTTTGGTGTAGTAGTTAAGGCATCAGCTAGAAACCAGGAGACCATGAGTTCTAGTCACATCTAGGCACAAAACCAGCTGGGTGACCTTGGGCCAGTCACTTTCTCTCAGCCCTAGGAAGAAGGCAATGGCAAACCACTTCTTAAAAACCTTGCCAAAATAACTGCAAGGACTTGCCCAAGCAGTCTCTGAAAACTGGACACAATTGAAAGGATTTTTTTAAAAAAAATTATCGTTATTTTTTATTTGTTGACAATTATAAATATTTTCTGGATAAATATGTTTAGGCAGAGATCTTTGAAGCAATTCAACTGTGAAAAATAGTATGAGTTTTTCAAAAGACAGAAGAAATGACTCAACAGCTTGTATGTGGGACTCATCAACCTTGACATACTTTTCGCTGGTTTTGTTCTTGTGCTTACTGTGCCATGACATCAAAAACTAGCTGAATGTAAGTGTTCTGACATTTCTTCTCCCTTAAACAGGGGAGAAAAGAATAAAATGACTATCTAGATCTCTGCCTTTGTTGCAACTTCATTAATAGCAGCATATTTGTAATTTGTCTATCATTCCAAGACTGGGGCAGTCATTACTGGAACGAAGGACATTTGTGTCACAGGGGACATACTTTTTTTAATATTCTTTTTTTCTGACTGCTGAGGACTTCAGAAGGCAGGGTGGTACATAATAATATCACAGGGAGTAGTGAATTAATAACTTTTTATGGATGCCTCAAATTTATTGGAGATTCAACTCAGCTATTTTCGTTCATTTCCAAATAACATTGCGGAGTAGTTAATCTGTCACTGAATGGTGCCACAATGTACTGGGGTTGCAGAAGTCACAGAAATGGAGTCTGTGGAGGCTAGATGTAGTTGCCTGTCCTGCCCTAAGCCCACAGTAACAACAAATCAACCAAGAGTCTTCACTTGAGGCACAAATGACCAGGCTCAAATTATCCTATTTCCAACACATTATGTGAAGACCTAGCTCTCTGGAGAAGACTCTAATGCTGGCAAAGGTGGAAGGAAAGAGGGAAGAGGATGACCAGCAGCAAGGTGGATGGACTAAGTTACAACTGTAATGACTTCACTGTTGGAAGACCTTAAGACCAGGTTAGAGACAGATCATCATGGAAAAAATCTATCTACGTGGTCGCTAAGAGTTGACAACAACCTGATGGCACATAATCAAATAAAACAAACAAACAAACATGCAAGTGCTGTATTGAAAAGACATGCATGTGGGGAATTTATTGTCTCTCTATATTCACACAATTTTACTTTATCCTTAGAAGACATTTCTGATATTGGACTTCCAGGGAAGAAATGATGGACTGAAGATGACTCCACAAAAAGTGGAGCCGACAACTGCAGCAGAATGAAGATCCAATGAGTAGACCGGCTCTTCGATAATTCCTCTGGACAAGGAGAGGACTTGAGATCACCCACAAATGCTCCAGACAGTTACTGCTCATGAGGAGACTGTAAGACAGTGGTCTCCAGATGGTTTAGAGCTCTGGGAGACAAGGGAGTAACCATCTTGCTCAAACCGTGGTAGGTGCCTTTGAAAGGAAGCTGTGTTTGCATACTTCCTTTTCTAATCACTTTTGGAAATTGATTGTTAACTAATTTTCAGCTACTAGGAACCTTTGGATTGACAACTTTTACAGCACTGGGTGAGTTTCCTTCAATCCTTTGTGAAAGAAGTTTTAAATGCAAGTCTAAGGACTTTAAAAAATGTTCTTTTTGAATGAACAGCAAAAGGGTGATTAAAACTTTGATTTTAGAAAATTACAAATGGACTAAGGGTCCAGATTAATTTGAAATATGATTTTGTAATTAATTATAAAGAATCCTTCCTGTGGGAAAATGCTTTTGTTTTAATTAAAAAAAAAATAAGGCAAGACTTTAAAAATTGGATACTAGAGGGAACTAGAGGGAACTAAAGATTACAATTAAAGCAGAAGAACACTTAAACTCAACTTACAATTACAGAATGAAGCAAAATATTTTAACATTGGACATATTGAAGGATATTTTTGAACAATGGACCCAGAAGTTTATTTTAAGAGTGTCTGCCTCTATAGATAAGTGTTTAAAGGAGGTTATAGAACAAGTTTTACCTGACAAGATTAAGAGTGATTTGAAAGTGGATTTAAAAATGACAGGCTACAAGAATGACATGGAAAAAGATGTTACACTGGGCATAGAAAGCAAAGTGGCTGAGGTCTTAAGAATTAAAAAGGATATACAAATAACAAATCAAGAGAGTGACCTGGATAATTTTTCTATATTGGATTTACAAAAGTGATTTGTTAAAGCTTTGAAGAATTTTGTGAGAAGGGACAAAGAAAAAATGAAAAGAAATCAAATTCTAGGACATTATTTGAAGGGACTAAGGATCAAGATTGTTAGAAGTAAAAGGAAGGAATATAAAGTTTGTTTATTTGATCAAGGTTAAAATAAATATGTTGTTATTTCTGATAAACCTTAATGGACTTTTGTGAACACCAGGACTGAAATGACGAGGTTTTATAGATTTGTTCATAGTTGGGCTATGGGAAGAGATCATTTGTGATAAGTTACTAAAATTGTTTATACTTGTGATGAAGGGGAAGTCATTTCTTTATTTTCTTTTTCATTACTATATTCTTATTCTTTCTTTTCTGCACTTTCTATTTTTTTCTTTTTTTTCTTTTCTTTTTTTAGCTCGTATTAGTTTTTATTGTTGTAATTGTAATTTTTAATAAAACTGAACATTTTGATAAAATTACTGTATATAAAAAAGAAGACATTCCTGATATGAATGCCAATGCAGAATTCAAGGGCACACATTGATACAATAGGAAAATGACTTGTACTTCCATCCTTAGAAATCTCTCTCTCTTTCTCTCTCTTTTCTTTCTTACATTTATAACCTCTTTTGTTGATGGAACTCAGAGGTGTACTGAGAAGATCCCCAGAGGCTGTCCAATTGCTGTCCAGCTTGTTACTAAGATAGTTGTGTCATGAGCCTTGGGATTATAACCTTGAAAAATTGCAGGGTATCAGAATATTCATCATCACAAATTAGCAAACCATATTTTACTATGAAGACCCTTCTCCTTGCTTAGGCCTGTTATGTGAAGTTGCAATGTTCTTGTCATTATTTTTACAGTACGGCTTTGTTGTAATGGTGTACTATCTTGTATCCTATTTTAAATGGGATAATTTAAAATTTAGTGATTTAGGGTTTAGTGATTACCTTAACGATAAATGGTTTAGACAAATACATTAAACAAGAATTCACCGTCGTTTCCAAGCCCTGCCTTCCTCAAGTACGTATTACGCACAGCTATATTTGCAGCTAGCCATTAAAGAAAATGAAAAGTCAGTTTAAATGTAGATGTAAAAAATAAAACTTGGAGAGATTCTAGAACATGCTATTTAGGGATCATGGTCTATTTCGAATGCTTTCCTTTGAAAGATGTCACTTGAAAGGGCCATAATTTTCTGGTAATCACATTTTCTCAGAGTGTTATATCTGGTGGCAGCAACATTTTACGGGATGATGGTTGACAGCTGCATGCAAATTACTCAGGAAGCGGTTGATTTCCTGAATATGCAAATTGCACAGCTCAGACTGAGTAGGCACTTTGTTTTCCTTTCCTATTTGTGGGAGCTTCTCATAAAAGCATTTTGTATCCAAAACACACCTGATCCAGCTAAAACAGGCTCTTCTCTGGCAAACTGTTGGCTACATCCTTCGGACTCATCCTCTACCCTTTCGCTCTAAGTTCAATCCTTTTAAAAATAGCCTTTCTAACCTTTGGATGAATATTCTCACTCTTCTTTTCATCCAAGAAACCGTTTCTTTATGAATTAATATGTTCTATTAAAATACAGCGTAGGCACATTATGCTGGCTAGAAATGAACTTTAAACTAGATGCTCCAATTAAAATCGCAATTTAACAATGACCCATCTGTGTAATCTTAAACAAGCTTTTATCCTGCAGCCCCAGCTGCTCCAGTGTGCTCTAAATCTGTGACACGGAGTCAGTCATTTTCATGCAGTTATTGTAAGAATGGCTCAATTGATATTTTCAGTTTCATGGTACTAAGTATAAACTTATTAAATGAATGATTACCTGAAAATACTATCAAAGAAGCACGTTTATCTATTTATTTGTGTGTTTATATTAAAATACTTGTATAGCCACCCATATTGTAACCATAACCCTGGGCAGCACACAAAACAGTAAAAACCACAAACCCCCAAACCATCAGAATAAAAATCAATAAAAACTCCATAAAACTGGAGTCCTTGGGGTTCTGTGAGCTTGGTTGTTTTCTTGCAACGTTTTGTTACATCTTCAGTTACCTAGCCAGGTAACAAAATGTTTGCAAGAAAACAACTGAGCTCAGAGAACCCCAAGGACTCCACAGTTCAGCCCTGAGCTACAGATATTCTCTTCTGTTGGAACTCCATAAAAACTCTTTTAAAAGGCTTATGGCACCAGGGCCAGCATTCTCCCATACATCCACACACCATCTTGCTAGGCTCCAGCCTCACCCTACCTCATCACTTGTGGGAAGAGCCAGCTCTTCTAGGCATTCTGGAAGGCAAGGGTTAGGGGGCCTGCCATATCTCTGGAGGACAGGGGCAGCTACAGAGAAGGCACCTTTCCTAGATCCAATAGATGACATTCTCCTTTATTGCTCAATGTCTTATAAAGTTGAAGAACAAGTTGAATGCTACTAATTATGGCAGCAATTCCTACTGAATGATAGAGAGTAGATAATCAGCATTTTTAGATGTTGACAATCTTGACCGTTAGTGCAAGAGATTGAATGTGAGTTTTAATACAGGTAGTCAGTGCTGTCAGATCACTGTGATGCAGTGTCAAGAAGGCTGCTATATACACCCAGTTTCAGAGAGGCATCACAATTGATGCTGCCTTACTATGCAGTTTTGCCCTGGGAATGTCATAGAACTCTTTTATTCTTTTACCTTGGCCACAAATAGCCAGGACATAGCTTTTATGCTTTAACACAAGTACATTTTTTTTATAAATTACTCAGGATCACGTTTCTACTTGAGTCTTTTTTAATCTTATCCAGCTGTTGTTCATCAGTGTGGTTTATATATAATGCTGTTGATTGGAGAATTAACAACATTCCCTGTTGTTTTGGTGCCTTTGAGTCAATGTTGACTCCTGGCGACTGCCTGGACGGGTCTCTGTAGTTTTTTGACAAGTTTTTTGTATGTGGTTTGCCAATGCCTGCTTCCTAGGGCTGAGAGAGAGTGACTGGCCCAAAGTCAACCAGCTGGCTTTGTGCCTAAGGCAGGATTAGAACTCATACTCTTCTGGTTTCTAGCCTGATGCCTTAACCATTACATCAAACTAGCTCCCTAACAGCATACTTTAATAATGCTAAATTACCAGTCTTTAATATATTTCTATGAACTCTTTGCTGAGAACTTGATTGTAGCTGGGTGACAAACTGCCACTTCTCTGAACACTTAAATCACTGCATTTCTGAAATTTATGGAAATTCTTTTTGAGTAGTATGAGTGTACAAGGTAATAAACCAACATATTGAGCCAGTTTTCCCACTGTATTGACTTTTAGTTCCTACTTTAAGGAAATGCCCTCCAGTCCTCCTTCAACATTGTGCTCTCGGTCATAGAGTTCCTTATCTAATATAGAAACCTATTTACCAAGCACAGTTAGCTGAGTTCTGTTTCAGAGGCATATTAGAAAGAAGTCACATCTATTAGGATTTATATAGGCCCCCTTTCATCTGTCTACTATGTTCTGGCATCTGCATTCTCAATTAATGGCATATTCATTAAGGAGGTTACACTTGAGTAAAGGAGAATCTTAAAAAATTTATTCCCTCTCTATCTGTAGGCCTTTTAGCACTATATCTTCTGAACAGCATTTCTTATTCATACAGTTTTAGGTTATTGGTCACTACCAAGAATTCCCCCAGCTTGCCATTGAATGAAAGGTGAAAATGAGAAAGAATGAGCTTCTTCTGTTAAACAGGTCTATAGTTTGGATTATTTTGTGGCATTCGTATCTTTCAAAGTGATGCCTGAAATGTTATTCAGAATGATATTTATATTTCATAACTTAATCAGCCTTATTTTAAAATACCCTTTACATACATAAATATCTGCTGATACATAGATATCCATTCCTAACCACAAGGATAGCAAAATGTGCATCATGACATCACAAGGCAAGCTCCACCTTTTCATGCCTGCATTGTGACATCATACACAAGTACATAAGAGGTGCAGTTTTCAATTCAATATTGTGACACATGCTTCTGCCTCCTTGCAGATGTCTGTTTGAAAATGATTGTTTTCTGCAAACCCTAAGATTTGTTCAATCTGATAATATACCCCCCACATGAATATTGTCTTATAATGGTGTTTCACAAGCTATCTACTATTGTTCCTGAACGTTAACACAAGAATGCAATAGAATCTTTGCTGGTTTGCTAACCATTTATTAGCACAATACAGACCAGGGATAGCTCTGCTCATGAAAAAAAGGAATACATGCAAAAAATGTTGGGATAAAGCTGTAAAAGAAGTCCCCCTTAGTATGCATTATGTAGAATGACAAGCAAACCCAGCCCTTACTGGGTAAAAAGTGGGAAAGGGGGCTCATTCCTCCTCTCCCAGAACTCTTTTGGGTTGTACACATGTTGGCCTGCCCTCCTGCCTTGGTGCAGCTTCTGGGTTACATAGTATGCATACTTTCCCTCAGCCAGCACCTATCGTGGCAGGAAGACAATGTTCTGTTCTGGCTTCCACCCCTTTAACACTGTGTTATGAGAGGAGTGGGGCATCTCACAGCCTGAGTACTTACCTGCCCGCAAACTGGGCAAAATCATCATCATCATCATCATCATCATCATCATCATCATCATCATCATCATCATCATCATCATCTGTAGCATCACCTCCTGGCCTTAGTAGCTTTGAGACATGTCACACAATAAAATAGCTGATCCTATCCTTTTCAAAAAAGGAGAGGAAATCAAAGTGCAGTTCTATGTTTTAAAAATCAAATTTATTCAAAATGAAAATTCCCCTTTAACTTTAGATCATCATGTGCCCCAAACAATTACAAGCATTTGAAATAAGGCATTTAGCACTGATAATCTCATAAAATATCAATTGCCCAGAAAATGTTCTGAGGAGACTGGGCTCAGATCTATAATAGATGGGATTTGAGGCTCAAAGAACTTAAGCTGGAACAAAATACTATGATTGCACAAACAGCATAATTGCATAAAATATACTAAACTTCTGATAGAAAAATCAGAGGCAAATTAGCAGACACATTCAGAATATCAGAATCCATAAAACAAACATGCTCATAGAAAAATAAGCATAAACTATGCTGTACTTTACTTAATGATTCCCTATTATTCTGTGGTTTAATAGTTATCTACTGATAGTTATCTTCATTAACCTTAGCTCCTGGTCACTTCCTAGGGATTTCTTGTTCCTACTCAACTCAGGGCTTCTTACTTCACCTCCATTCCCAGAGAAATTAGTTTCACTCTCTGCCACAGTCCATTTAATTAATCCCATTTCATTCTTATTCAATTTAAAACAAAGTAAATCAACTGGTTAGTTAGGCAGTCTACCTCTCCATTGACCTGGATTCACACCCTTGGCCCTTTTGAGTGTTGCTGCCTTTCTCCCAGCTTGAGGAGACCAGTCCTCCAGGATGCTCCTTCAATGCCCATCCCTTCTCCCCCAGAGGACCATTCCATTTCTCTGCGCCCTCTCACACTACCCCCAGTCTCTCAGCATTCCATCCCTTCATATCTCTGCTTGTGTTTTCCTCCCCCTTTGAACTGACATAAACTGGAGAAAATTCCTTTTGGGTTTGTCCTGGGAAGCCTCAGTTTTTCCCTCTCCATTCTTCAGATTAGAATTCCCAAATGACCAGACCTTTGTTCTCTGTAGCCAAAAGGGAGGGCTCATGGATCATCTCACTAGCCTGTTATCAGGCATGTTTTACTAGGAAGTCAGGGCTGGGGAGATAATCTCTTCCTTCCTTCTACTTGATTAGTGAGATTTGGGATATGGATCCCGGAGTAAATATGGGGAAGGGTTTGCCTATCTTACCTAGTGCAGCAGCAAATGTCTGAGTGAATGGGACTTGCCCATTTACTGCACAGACTGACAACCAAATTTACAAAGGTAAGACTTTTGTTAAAGTAGGACTCTGAGTATTCACTATATTGTATGATATAGTAGTCCTACTACAGAGAACTAAGGAGATGGCCTTGGAGATACTATGGGACAGCAGTTAGAAAAACATGATTTAAGTCCAGGACAGGAAGAAAACAATTAGAAAGACATCAAGACTAGCTTGAGTATAAGAGGGAAGGAGGAAAAGTACTGTCAGACTTTCAAGTTTTTGTTACTATAACTTATATCAATAGAGTTCCAGTTGTAAAGAATGAGTGGAATGAAAGGAACAAAACAATTGCCATGTTGTTATTATACTTGACCTTTCAGACAGCAGGTGTGATTTTGTTTATAAGCCCAGTAAGTTGAGAAGGAATGGCAGACAATTGTGGACAAGATGTACCAGGCAGAATGTGATAAGATGGAGGCCAAGAAAGTGATAAAAAAGATTTTAGGAATGTGCCATATTTGACCATATTTGGTTGCTAGGAATCTAAAGTCAGTATATGTAAGGTGTTAACTTTTAATTGGTAACATGTGGTTACTATACTATATATATACAATGTGTTTGCTTTTGTTCTTTGTCTTCCTCCTTTTCTTCTGACTAGAGAAAATAAAACTTTGCTGTACCCACTTTGATTTGGTTCATTGACTCTCTGGGTCAAAAAGACCCAACTGATTGATCCAGGCTAACTGCCCCCTCTCTAGGGTGAGAAGAAATTCACCAACTCCTATGATTAGAAAAAAAGAGTGGGGGGGGGGAATCTGGAAATCTGTTCAGTCTGGATTTGTCCTTATACCAGTCCTTCTTGTGAAGTTCCTAACCTGCCTACCTTGAAGGGCAAACATCTATGTACATTATGCAAAATCATCAGTTCAGTTTATGTAACAGTGATCATCCATGTTATTTTCACCTTACAAAGGCAAAAATACCTTTAATTCCAATCAAATATAATTCCAAGAAATCCTTATGAAAGAAATCCTTATCTGTAAGAAAGAGGAACAGAGCTTCTGCAACCCTGAAGATCTCATACGCAGTGGAGATATGGTGGGGATGTGCCCCCCCCAGACCTTTTCAAAGTTCTTGCTGAACTGCCATTTTTATTATTATAATTTTGTTATTCTAATTTCCTGTTGAAGTGTCATTTTTACAGGAGAGAATGAGAAAAAAGATTGAATACTCACAGTCCATTTAATTAATCCCGTTTCATTCTTATTCAATTTAAAACAAAGTAAATCAACTAGTTAGGTTTCAGGGGTCTTTATTCATTTCTTTCTTCTAGCCCTGACCCCTTTGGGGAAAGTAGCCTTCAGTGTGCCATTGAAAGAGTCCAGGTGGCCACGGATCCCCCAAAAGTTAGTTTTAGACATGAAAAGGTTGTATAGAAATGGTGGAGGATGAGAGGCAGAGAGAGAAATATTATGACTATTATAAATGTACTAGCAGCTCGTAGGCTTTAAGTATTGTTTTGCATTCCTTTATGCCATGTCTCATAACTGCTCAGTACTCCTGATATCCACTTTAACCTTTCTAGAAGCAGCCTTGTCTTATATTGAAGGAGAACATTAGTAAGGATATATGACTTACTGAGACATTTACTGTTTCAGGGCTGACATTTTCATCTTCTGCTACAAGAGGATACAGACAAAAGATTAAAGGAGTAACTTTAATTGATTCTCCATTATTGAATTTTTTTTTTTTTTTTTTGTGCAGCCAAGCAACATTCTGATGTGGAGTTGTTGTCTCTCATGTGCAGGGGACAGAGACACCATTAAAATGAATACTTACTGTTTGATAAATGCAATGCAATTCTGTTTCCTCTACTATACATATTTCTCATTTGCAGTATTTGTTCAAAAGAAAAGAAAGGAGAAGAAATAACATATGAGCACTAATGATGCTCATTAAAAAAAGATTGCTCTTTTTGCTACCATTTTTTTTTAAATTGCATAAGTCTTTAGGTATCTATATGTAGCTTTGTAAAGTTGTAATTGTTAAGAACATGTACTGATGAGTGAGTTTTGTTTTAATAGTATATTGCTGTTTTCTCTGGTAGCAAAAGTTTGAGGCCTACTTTTATACGTTTCTCCCTAAGTGTGAAAAGAAAGAACTACTGTTGGGGCACTGGATTTGAGAGCAAATTAGACAATCCTTTAAATGTGTTATTACTTAAGAGCAAGTATCTTCAAGAGCTTTCCTGGAATGACTACTGTATCTCAAATTGAAAGGTGGTATATATCTGAACACTGACATTGTGTCCTCAGTCTTTTTTTCCTCCAGACCGCCCCCAAGTTTCTTCATCCTGTGTTCTTAAGGCCAGGATCTCAGATACCTATATTATCATTGTCACCCCTGAACCCATTCTAATTTGACAGTATAGTTCTGGAAATATGGAACCCAACACTGTATATTATACTCCAGATTTGGCCTCAGGGATGCAGAGAGAAACAAGAACTTCACATGTTCTTTAATGAAGCCCAGAACTATGTAAGCCCTTCTAGAATCTGTCTTATGCCCATGGCTCATCTTCCGCAAGTTGTCGATGACCCCAGTCAAGTCCTTCTTCAATGTAGTGCTTCTAAGGCATGAACCTTCCATCTGGGATGTGTGCCCTATATGTTTCCTCCCTAAATTAACATCTTACATTACTCCCGGTTAAAGACATATTGTTTCCCTTAGCCCAGTGTTCCAACCTGTCCAGATTTGATTACAACCTCATTCACTCACTGGGGTGTTGCTCAGACCTCCCAATTTTGAATCTGTAAATGTATAAGCAATCATCAAGCCTGTTACCTGAATCTTTAATGAATTTGTTGAATAATACTGCTTCAAGACAGATCCCCACAGGACCCTGTAGGTTTCTGCTCTCCAACTCAATGTAGAATCACTAATGCTGATTCCTTGAGTCGGGTTAGCCAGCCAATTGCACACCCATCTTACTGTAGTGTCATTCAAACCACACTTTAATAGCTCATCAATGAGAATGTCATGTAGAACCTTGTTAAAAACTTTACTAAAATCAGAATAGATTATATTTACAGTATTCCCACTAAAGTTGGATCTTGTCAAAGGAGGAAACAAAGTTTGCTATCTATTATCTATTTTTGACAAAGCCATGCTAACCCTTAGCAATCATGGCATTGTCTTCAAGAAACTTACAAATAGCATAGTGTATTATGTGCACTAAGATCTTTCCAGATATTGATGTTAATTCGCTGGTCAATAATTACTTTGGGAGTGGGGGCTTTTGAGTCAATGCTGCCACCTGGTGACTGCCTGGACAAGTCCCTACAATTTTCTGGGCAAAATTTTGAAAGTGGGTTCCCATTACCTCCTTCCTAGGGCTAAGAGAGGGTGACTGGCCCAAGGTCATCCAGCTGGCAGGACTAGAACTCACAGTCTCCTGGTTTCTAACATGGTACCTTTGACCACTACACAAAATTGGCTCTCCAATAATTACTGGGATCCTCTTTTTTTTCCCCTTGCTTGAAGAGAGGGGCTACATTTGTTCTTCCTTAATCTTTTGTCCTTTCCCTGGTTTCTGGGACTCTTCCAAAATAATTGATAGAAGTTCTGATACTCTTCAGGCAGGTCCTTCAGTATTCTAGGATGGATTTCATCAGAGCCTGGGTTTCTATGTTTGGGAATGACAAAGGAGGGTGCAGGTTACTATAGATGTAGTAAAGCATCTTCTAGCTAATTTGAATGCCTTCAGATCTCAGCAGGGAAGGGTGCAGGTTAATGTTATTACAGAAAAAATTACCAAGGAATTAACTTTGAGAATGGAATAATGAAACAGGAATGAAAATTACTTGACATGAGAAATCTTCATGGGTTGGAAATATTTAGCCACACAGATTCATAGATTTTATTTCTCTCAGATGTGTATACCATATATGTCCTCTTTACAATAATTGTACCTTTCCTCCATTAAAAGAATACTATAGTATATGGCAGGCAGGTTATTAGGCTGGTTATTAAACAGTATATCTTGATGTGTGAACTTGACACCTCAGTCTGGTCCTTGCACAGCCTATTAGTCTCTGAGTTGAATTTAATGTATCGGTTTAGAACTACTGCTACCTAGAGAGCCTATAGCAGAGGACAGATTTCCATTATTCCAAACTGTATACATTGACAACTTTATCTGCAACTCGCAAGCTGGATTCATTCATTCATTCATTCAGTTAATTAATTAGTTAATGTATCAGCAAAGTCATTAATATTCTTCAAGTACTAAGTGGCCTCATTTAATCAGTTAGAAAAAGCAGTCTCAGTTAAAAGGAATTTTAAAAGCAATCAGTGAAGGAGAAAATGCAGACTTTGACAGAACTTCTGATGGACATGTAAGAAAATTCATTGTGGCTAGTTTTGCCTCTTAGGCAGGTTCATATACTCTTCAAATAACATTAAATTGCTTGGACCAGGTTATCATAACGTTTAAAAACCATCACTTTAAACTGAACTTCTAAATTCACATGACCCTCAAAAGCAACCACATTGTTAAATGCTCCACCCATTGAAGCTTCTGGACTGTCTTCAAAAGCAGCTTGCATTGAAGTGGATAGTGCTCAAATCTAGATGGAGTGAACTGATTAATCACACAAAGCTGTTTGTAATATTTTTATCCTTGTGCCATTTCTATCTCCATAGTTCGGGCTAGATCCAAAAGAATTCTCAAACTGTTATTTGGTCTTAGAAGGAGACTACAATCTCATTCATAACTACATTTCTGTCCAGATCAGCAGATTTTTCTTATCTACTAATCCATTTTATCTAGATTAATCTTTGACTTGTTTTCCCTTTTATATCCCAAACTTCCTTCAATAACCTTTTCAAGAATCTATCTGGGATTTATAGGTGGAAAAGAGAATTAGAGCAAAGTGCTATCTTCATACTGCTAACTTAGCTTAAACCTCCCAATTACTTCTCCTAACAAGTTTGTGTTAATGTTAAAAGGATTGAGGTTAAGATGGAAGACTGAGACACTCCAAAACTCAATAGTCATGGGACAGAATATGGAGCCATAAATGGACATTCCTCCTAGTCATACCACATCTAAACAACTCAGAAGAATACTGTATTGTGGTTGATGGAACCAAAGATGGCTGCTAACAGTTCCAGGAGAACTAATAAAGTTGCACTTTATCCATTTCCAAGGATAAAAGCCTGATCCCCAAGTTTGCTCAAGAGTGATTCAGTCCAAAACCTAGGTCAGAAGCCAGACTGAAGTAATTGGTTTATAAATGAAGGAAGGAAAGAGTTAAGAGTTTTATGGCCTACATAAACAATCAAGCAAGTACATAAGTACCCAGGACTAAAGCATTCTGTTGCAATAAGCTTCTTTCTTCTTTTTTCCACTTACGCTTAATATATACTTACTTTGATCTGTTTGAAACAAGAATGAATCTGTCAATTTCTGCTGCACCATTTTAACCCATAATTATACACCATTTCTCATTTAAAGAGAGGTACCTCTCAGAATACATTTTCAATTGATATGCAAAATGTGATGAATAGCTAAGCTTTAATCCATACATTCATTTGAGATCTGTAGAACAGATGGTTTCACCGAAGACTCTATTAAAAAATTATACTCGAAAAGAACCCTTCTCATCACACGACAGTCACTGTCGGTTTACCTGGATTTGGACTTGCTCAGGCTGTCTTGGAGGTTGGAGGAGCCAGAGAACCAGCTGCTTGGGCTTGCTGGTTATGTTTGTCACATTTGCCACATTTGCCGTGCTTATGGGCTTAGCGTTGGTCACATTTGGGGGCTTGGGGCTGCTTGTTGCTTGCTGTGTGCCATGCTTCCTGCTTGGCCGCACAAGCTGCATTTGCCATGTTTGCCATGTTTATGGACCTGGCCCCGGCTGCATTTAGAGGCTTGGAGGCTGGAGGAGTGGGCCAGAAGACGGGCCAGAGGATGCACCACATTACATCCCTGGCTGTGCTGGCCATGTTTGCAGCTCTTGTGGGCCCAGCACTGGCCCTCCTTGCCATGCTTGTGGAGGTGATTGTGGAGGTGGTCACTGCTCTTTTTGTTGCCAGCATCTCTGCCCCCATGGACTGTGTGGCCCCAACAGTTGTGGCCAGGAACTGTGCCCTGGCAACTCTTCATCTGAGAGGCCAACCAGGACTCTGGAACTTTGGAGGTACTGATGGTGGCTAGGTGGGAGAGGGGTGGTGGTGAATAACAATAGAGTGGCAGGCTACTGTGGACCCTCCTCCCCGCAGAGTCCATTTTGCCTTCCCCTCTGCTAGTTCCAGAGAGGGAGAAGGTGACTACTTCGGCATGACTTCATCTGCTGGCTAGGTGCTCTGATTTTGATTGGGGACTGTGGGTTTCCCACTGCGTACTGATTCCCTCCTCTCTGGCTCTCATCCAGAGGAGGAAATTGGTTGAGTTGGGGTGAATGGAAAGGAACCTTTAACCAACTGGTGAGAGCATCAGGGAGGTTCCCATGATGTGTGTCTGTAAGTGTGTATGAGGGTGGAGTGGGGGAGATGGTTGCTGGGTACCCTGATGGTGCTGAGAACCAATGAAGCTGAAGGGCCTCGGGGTGCTTGGCTTCCCCCCCTGGGATGGATGGGATTGAGAAGTACGAGCGGTCCCTGGCCTTGGGAATTGGGGGGCTTGGATTGGGGGATGGTGCTGCCTTTGGGGGGATGTGGGCAGGCCAAAGCACTACAGTGGTGACAGGCATGGGGAGACATGGCAGGAAACAGAGAGCAGGCCATTCTGAGAGAATGTGGGACCAATGCCTCATATTGGTTTCACGTTCCAGCTCCTTGGTCTCAGCCCTGTACCCAGTCAGCAGGCCTTCAGAGGCCCTGGCTTTCAGCTGCTGTTTTTAAATGCCAGGTCGGTCTGTAACAAGGCCTCCCTCATTGGCGATTTAGTCATTGATGAGAGGGCCAACCTGGCATTATTACCGAGATCTGGCTGGTTCCAGAAGGGGTGTGTGGGCCTTTCATAGATATGCGCAGATGGGTTTCAGGTGTGGCATCAGCCAAGACCCTGGGACAGAGGTGGAGGTGTGGTGATTGCCATCCAGGAATCGCTTATGGCTTTCAGTGGTGCTGCACCACAGGTCACCAGATGTGAGACCCTGTTCATTAAGTTGGGCTCTAGGCATCAGTTGGGACTGCTGTTGTTGTACCAGCCTCCCTAATGCATAGCAACCTCCCTGCTTGAGCTCCTTGACTCATCTCTGTGTTGGCAGTGGAGTTCCCCACACTTATGGTCTTGGGAGATTTCAATCTGTCTTCTCTGGGAGTGGGGTCTGAGGGGGCTCAGGAATTCATAGTCTATCTCAGAGCCCAACATGGGACAATGGTTTCTCACTGGATTTGATATTCCTATTGAAGCAGTGGCCATGTGATCTAAAATTGGGGGAGTTTTTGGTGTCCCCCTTGTCATGGTCAGATCATGCCCTGATTACCATGGGATTCTTTTGTGCCACCATCCACTGCAGGGAGGCTAGATGAGTCTGCCCCCCCACACACACACAACTGATGAACACAAATGGGTTTCAGAGGGAGCTGGGAGTTATTCCTGCTGGTCTGCTGCATGGTCCGTCTGAAGCCTTGGTTGCTGCTTGGAATAAGAGGATGGCTAAGGCTTTGGATTGGATTGTGCCTATGAGATGTCTCCTCTCCCATGGATCCCATCACTCCCCATGCTTCATGGAGGAGTTAAGGAGGATAAAACGAGAGAAGAGACACCTGGACCATTGTTGGTGTTGTACAGGGGACAAACTCAACCAAACATGGCTTCGAGTCATTATTAAGGCCTATCTTGTGGTAGTAAGGGCAGCAAAGCATCAATACTACTCTGTCCTTATTGTGTCTGCAGTTAGCCATCCTGCAGTCCTGTTTCAGGTGACATGTGCTTTCTTGGGTTAAAGGGGAACGGGAACTCCTGCAGGGGCATTCAGATGAATTTGTTCAGCATCTGTCAGACAAAGTCTCTCAAATTTACTCACAGTTGGATCCTGGCCTTGTTGCAGGTCCAGGAGAGTTGTCTAGGGAGGAGTCTTGCTCAATTATGTGGGAACGATTTGAACCTGTTGGGCCTGATGAAGTGAACAAGGTCCTTAGGACTGTGTAATGGAATGTGAGAATGACCTTGGAAGATGATGGGAAGAAATACTGCTTAGGGAATGATCTTAAAAGGGGGAGGAGCCCACAATTGAATAACAGGCAGAGAAAGAAATTTAGAAAGGACTCACCCTTACTGATCAGGTGGTAAATAGGGACAGCGGGAGATTTGTACTTTCAGATTTGCAAGACTGATGTCAGCCCCCTAGGTAAACCAGACAGGAAACATGACCATATGAGCTATGTATTTCTACTTTAGTGTTAGGCTATGTTAACAGAATCTTGCAATTCTAAAAGTACAAATCTCCCGCCATCCCTATTTAGATGGTTTTCGTTAGAGCTAACCTTGGTTAGGTCTTTATGACTTATTGTCATATGGGAATCCAGCCTGTTTGGTTAATGTTTAGTACAAAGTACTGTGCCACCCCAAAAAAATGGTAAACGCAGTAACCTATTTAAAGTTTTAGCATGAATGCAACCAAGAAGTTTTAACCGGCCCGACACTGCAAAGTATTAGAGCTCTTCATAACTTGAAAGAAGTGTTTTGGATTGGTGATGATTCAGGCAAAGCACCCTTAGAAACAACTTGTGAAGCAATGTGTGCTTTCCCCAATGCTTCTAAAAGCAAAGTGAAGTGGCCATGTTGTTTCATTCAGCATTTTGCACTTTGCGGAAGTTGAATGACATCCAGTTGTTTCAGTAACTGGAAGAGACTTCATAAATGCCATACATTCATGGAAGCTTTTCTTAACATTTCCTCTACTTGTAGTTCAGAAAGAGGCTTTTACACAAGAAAAAGGCACACACAGAAGCATCTTAATGGTATTGGAGGTGCTAAACATAGCTTTGGAATGCCTCAACAAGACAAGTAGTGTCAACCTTTTATCTTCACAAGGAGAAGGACATGATCTCCATGGATGTAATGGTACATGGGAGTGACCCTGGGACACAGAAGGAAGAGCCGCAGACTAGACAATGGTCAAATAAGACGCAGATGAGCCCGCAGAAGGAATGGGAACATGGAAAACTTCTCAGAAGGGACCCTCCCCAGTTTCTTGGGCTGTAAAGGCAAGAAGAGAGAGTTGTACTTTCAGACCTGCAAGATTCTATTAATGTAACCTTACAATAAAGATAGCGTTAGTACTCCTGACTAGTGTACTTCTTGTCTGGACTATCTTGCAAGGCTGACAGTGGCCAAAATGCTCACTGAAAGCCAGTGGCCTACAAGGTATTACTGTAATGGATCATTTAAGGAAACGTTTCTGTGTTACTATATATTTATCGAATAGAGAAACAGAGAATTTTCTTAACATGTAGAGACAGCAACAATAGTGGACCACCCAGTTAAACAAGATGTATTTGGAAAAATATATCTCAGATAAAGATCTGATGTGTAAGTTTTCATGGTACTGTAGAAGTAGCTTTTAAGAGGAAATGTTCTCTCCTCCATACTCTCTATTTCATCTGTCCCTCTTCTATTTAGTGTTTAAAGAATTAGCATTTTACATCAAGCCAAATCCAAAAATGCTAGGGAATTCCTGAAAGCTTGGCATTCTGTAATGGGGTGTGAGAATAACCTTGAGAGACAGGAGAAAGAGCTGCAGCCTAGATAATGGTCTGATAAATGAAATCTGAGTCCAAAGGAGGGATGGGGGTGGAGAAAGCATCTCAGAAGGGACCTTCCCTAGTTCTCTGGAAAGTAAAGGCAGGTGAGGGGAGGAAGTGCTTTCAGACTTGCAAGACTCTGTTAATGTAACCTTACAATAAAGGTAGTATTAGTACTCATGGTTTTGGTTTCCTGGCTGGACTACCTCAAAGGGCTAATACATTCAGAAAAATCAGCCATCAATAGACACATAGAGATAAACTAAATGTTCACACCATTCAAAAGAGACAATGAAAAACCAGGGAAATAAAATCAGCTAACACTCAGATAAGCCAGGACCAACATCAGACAAACGATCAAGCACAAAATAATACTCTAATCAAGGAACCACCTAAGGAGGAAACCATACCCCCACTGAAACTGGCAGGGCAAGCTACAATATATTAAATAGGCAGCAAACTCCACACTCACTTGCACTGATGATGTTACCTAGTTGGGTAATGAAATGTCTGCAAGCAAATAAAATCATTTCTGCAGCTAATCTTCATTGCCCAGGTAGACCGAGTAATCTACTATACTATGGCATTTATAGAATATACTATTAAGTAGATGGTACTAAAATATGTGAGGGAATTTTGAGATGCTATAGCCAGGATCATCCAGCACATGATAGCTGAAATGAAGGTTGCTCAGGTTACTGAAGTCACAGAGATGACCCTCAGTTCTGAAACTGTTCTTGCTGAAATTGGACATAAACGACTTTTCAAATTCTCCTGATTTATGGAGATAGCAATGGATGGAGATTTCTCAAGGCTAGATGACCCCATGGTGGTGATACTAACCCCACTGTGAAAAGTTTCCTCATGATATCTTCTGTTAGGATTTAATGGAAGTGTTAGAAGCCAGGAAGTGATAAATATACAATGAAAAGAAGGACATTAAGACATACCTGTGGCTAATTTGTAACTAAATAAGTATAATGCAAATAAATGTGTTTTAACATATTTTAATTAATTAATTAATTAATTAATATTTATCTATTTTATTCAATATTTGTTCTATTTTTACTGTAAACTGCCCAGAGTCACTGCACAGTGAGATGGTCAGTGACAGATCTGAAATATAAATAATTAAAAAGAATGAGCCCACATTCCATCTTGTGAGAATTCCTTTGGGGTCCTAAAGCAGCCAATGCCTTTCTTGTCTTGCCAGAGCCTTAAGTAAGAACTCTCTTTGTCTCTATATCTGTGATGGAATGGAATTACGAAGGCCAGACTCAATCAGCAAGAAGAAGGAGGGGGCAGCGCACTGAAGGAAGGTTTGGTGGGGGATTTAGGGGAGGAGCGGACTCAAGCTAGCAGTCCACAGCCTTCTACTTCAGGCTTGCAGATGGTAGGAGGGAGGGGGGTTAATTCTGCTAATGCTGTAGATGTTTTTCAGGATCAGTCGGATGACTGTACAGAGGAGGCAAGACGTACCGAGAGACCATCATCACCTGACATGTCCCTCCCGCCTTTGCCAAGTTCTGATGAGAACTCCGAGGGGGAGGATGGAGATGGAGGGAGGGGTGATGTGATGGAATGGAATTATGAAGGCCAGACTCAGGGAGGTGCCAGTCTCATCCTCTTATCTTTCCCTCGCGCCTCAGGAGATGAAAGAAAACGTTTTTCTCCCTGAGTCTGGCCTTCATAATTCCATTCCATCACAATATCTCAGCCATGGCAGGGCTGTGAGCACTGAGCTCAGTGCAACCAAACCAAGATTAATGGCCTGGCCATCTTGGCAGAATTGCTGTTCCTCATTATTCCATTAATTGTTTCCAAAACAGGATTCTGGAAACTGAAGTTTTCTGAAAGTATCTCAACCCTCACTGATAAGTATACTTTCCCTTTGAAATATTACTGAAACTGGTTCCTCTATTTTATATTCTGAAAATGGGTTGGCCAAATAGCTAGGATTTCAGCCTATACCCTTTTTGTATCTTGGGGATACAACTGAAACTGGTGGGAGATAAATTCCATTTAATTTTTATAGGTTTTCATGCAGTGAACCCTTGTTGAATCATACTGCCCAAGTCTTCTTATTGAGAAGCAAACCTCTTATATTAGAAGAAATCAGCAGAAGTTGCACTTGGCTTGTAGGAAATGACTGTGTTGAATAAACATATTTGGCATTCAAAATTTAATGTGAGACTCTTAAGCTATAGACTGCACAAAAACAGTATCCTTTTCTCTCACCTGACTTACATTAAACACTGAAGGAAAACATCCATTTTCAATTATTACCATATTCTTTTTCCCCATGTTTTCCATTTGCAACAATAAATCTTGGTGAGATCTATAGAATAAAACTAAGTACCTTGGACAAAACCAAAAAAGAAGGTTCCTTGATATCCTATCAATATACTTTAACCCAACTATACCATAACATTAATCCCTGGACAGATAGCTACCAATGTAACTGACTGTTCCAGCTGTGTGTTTTTAGG
The DNA here is from genome assembly GCF_059951505.1 of Python bivittatus. NCBI lineage: Eukaryota > Metazoa > Chordata > Lepidosauria > Squamata > Pythonidae > Python > Python bivittatus. Next base: position 25,225,224 of record NW_028277113.1, on the reverse strand, counting down.
TGAGAATAACCACATAACTTCCAGGTACTTTTCAATCATTTTATTTTTCACTGCAAAACTCACAAATCAGGAAGAAATAATGAGGGAGAACTGTGTCTCTCCTGACTTTGATTGACACAGCAGACAGCAACCAAAGAGAAGCATGCGTGAAAATAATGGCAAAGCCTTTGAATTGTGTGATAAAATGATGAGCAGCTGTTTCATTTCTTCACCTCCTGGGTATTGTAGTTGAACTGTCGACTTTGCAGTGTTTATTGTGCATATGCATTCATTGAGTGCTATTAAAAAGGCTTTCTGTATGTTGAGGACAGGATCAAGTCCTCCATTACTAGAAGGAACATCCCGTCACTGCCAAAATTAAAAGACAGCAGGCTATAGATCAGTGACATGAAAGGCATGGAATATTTGAACACTGTTGTCAAGATGGAGCATGTATTGTCTGCATAGCTGATTGTTCTCCAGACCTTAGCTTACATAATAAATCTTTCCCAAAACCAAGGCAGAAAACAAATAGTAGGAGATGGCTAGATTCTGTGTCATTTGACCTTCAAGTTACCTTCAAGTAATTGTTCTGCACAGACATTTTAATATAGAAATGAGTGACCGATAGAGCTGTGCACAGATCTGATTCTAAGGTATCGAGCCAACTTTACTCCTTTTGTTCTAATTTAATGATTTGATGCATGTTTGCATCTGTGCAAACACGCCTTTTTCTGAACTGAATCAACTCATCAACATCAAACTGTTTTTATTACTCCATATGAACTGATGATTCACACTGAATCAAATACATCTGTTGAATTGAATTAATTATGCAAATAGAACTCTGAATTGAATTGAATTTGATCATTCAAATTGGGTCTGATGATTTGCACTGTACAATTCTAGTAAGTGATGGTAATATGTGTGGCAGCAATCTGTGTTTGTACTACATCCTACTTAAACTGCACTTTAACCCTACTTCCACCCTATTGTAGGGATGGGCACCCTTTTTGCTGCTAGAGATATATCACAACTGATGTAATGAAATAAATAAAAGGGACAGGAACAGAATTTTAAGCTCTTTATTTTCCTTTTGTTGTGCTTTTAAAGAAAACAGGTACATCAAGCCTCCTGGAAGCTTAATGCCTCTAGTTTCCTGCCAAAAATCAGCATGAACTCATCTGAGTCATTACTACTGAGTTGTCTGCAACCAACAAACTGGACTGAGGGTGGGAAGTTGCAAGCAAGTCTTAAAGACTGTACCTGGCTCACCAGGCACAAATTGTTCATCCCTGCTCTGCTGTCATAATTCTGAGACTTCCCCCAAAATCTGTCTTGGTAATTTCACCTTGTTCAGATCTTAAGCAGTTGCTCTGTGCAAAGCTTCCTTACTCCTCTTGTATATGCCATATGAGATCTTCTGATAATATGATTGCTAACTGGTCTTGTATGAACAATATGCTTCTTATACGGCAGTGTTTCTCAATCTCAGCAACTTTAAGATGCGTGGACTTCAACTCCAAGCTTGCTGGTTGAGGAATTCTGGGAGTTGAAGGCCATATATCTTAAAGTTGATGAGGTTGAGAAACACTCCTATACAGTATGCACATTTTGGTAATTACTTAAGCTTGTTGTCTATGTCTAAACTATCTCTAATTACAGTTCTAGTTAATTTTAGCTAGGTTTCTTTTTCTTACCTCTTGCCTTAATTGCTTTGCCTCACTATTTCAGGCTTTTTTCCTGTGCTTTGCATAATGACTTACTTCAAAATAGAATAATGTAAAGAGTATGCCTGTATGTATATTTTAAAACTACTGAGTAGTCTTCTCTCTTTCTTCTCTCTCCCCTTTCACTCTCTTATTGCAATGGAATTCATGTTTGAACTATTTCTTACCAAGAGGATTAGTTATTCCTTGAGAATGGAAAGCGGAGATGCCTAATTCAATTCCTAACAGGAAAATCAGCTTTGGATCTGCTGGATCCAGGTCTACCTCATCACATCCCCTGTTATTGTTGCATTGTTGGTAGCAGTAATATCAACTTTAGGGCCAGAACAAGGTCTACCAGCAGAGTTATACAAAGGGCACATCCGCTTCATTCTACCCTTCCCTAATTGGATGATTTGTGTTTCCTAAAGAATCTTATTCTGAAATATAACTGTTTGCTTTACATCTCTCATCCCCATGGTAAGAATTACAGTCTTAAATTAAACAGTTTTGAACATCTTTTGTATTTCCTTTTGCTTTCTGTGCTGAAGGGAAAATTTCTGACACATTGGTTGTTCACTCATCTGTGAAAAACAAGTTATATAAAGTTTCCTTTTTTCAAAACAAGGTACTCTTAAAATTCAGCAGTAATATTTCTGTTTTCATTGCCAATGACTCTCAAGGGCTTTCCAAGAAATCAAAAGGAGTCTGGTAACACTTTTTCCAACTAACAAATGTTATTAAAAGGCATAACATTTGTGAACTGAAGCTCAAGTGAGTTTCAGCTCGTGAAAGCTTATGCCTTTTATAAAATGTGTTAGTCAGAAAAGGTGCTACCAGGCTCCTGATTTTGTGCTACCACAAATTAACATAGCTCTCCTCTTACGAGAGTCTTTCAAGGGGGTCTTTAAAGGCCCAACTGGAAACATCAGAAATTAAATCAGGATCGTCTGTATGTGAAGCAGATAGTCTACTAGTGAAATAAGGTCTGATTCCCAGGAGAATACTCCAGTTTCCTCTTCCAGTAGTATGCAGTGTGCAAAGTGGAAGTCATCTGTCGTCCTTTCTTTGTTTTATCAGGATTTTTTATTTGTTCAGTTTCTCAAAGCAAGAATTTATACTGCAAAATCTGTTAACGAATTTGTCAATATTGTTTCTGAAATAATAAATATCTCACAACTTCATGTTTGGAAGTAGATACTATTAATGAAAACAATACTTAGACGTCAAAATTAGTTTTGAAGACTATAATTATAGTGTACCAAGTATCAAGCACCATCCATCTAATTTTGAGTTAGTTGTTGGGCAACAGTACAGAATCATGGGGACAAATTAAAGATAAAGGAGATAGTATTGGATACAAAGTTAGCCTTGGTGAAAGCACACCAATAAAAACAAATACGGCTTTAGTGGGTCCTTACTACATTTTGTCATTGCTTTCAATAAGCCAACTCATTACAAATTTTGGATCTGGGCCATAGGTTGCATGTATATATTATCACTGTATAGTGGTTGTTCAAATTTATATTTTTATGTGCATGGAGTAAAAATATAAATGTTATCCGCTGGTACATAGAATACTGGCATTAACTACAAATATAGCTTTTTAAATAAAAGATTATAAATGTCAATTCAGGTGAGTTTTTTGGATAAGCTTCATCTTACACCTATGAGAATTGGCTTTTCATCTTGTCTTACAAAAAACAGAACATGCATTTTAAAAAAAAATTGTTTCTGTAAGGTAGGTTTAATATAACAGTAAAAATGCACTGGGTAACAATTTAATTACCATCAGTGAAACCTTCAAAACAGCACGTTGACTGACTATTAACACAAGTCCTACATCAAATACCTCTTGTACTTATCTGCAAAGCAAAAAACTTCTATTGTTTACTCATCTAAAAATCCCAGAGGTGCTGGTAGGAATTTTAAATACATAGAAGATGGTTATAAATTAAGAGAGTTAAGCAACTCTGCTGACTGTAAAGGGAGTATGATTATGATTTTTGATATGTAGCAGTTTTAGAGGCATACACCACCCTTATTAACCCAAATGATGCCAAAAAGTCAAAGTGTGCAACGTGACATCACAACACAAGTTTCACCCTTTTGTACTTTCATTGCAACATCACATGAAAGAATGTAAGGAGTTGAGTTTGTGCCACAAAGTCACAAGGCACATGTCATCACTTTCCTCCCTTCTGTGGACACCTATGTTTACAGGCCAGCTGAATATAGGGTAAAAGCCTAGGTCACAGATTGCGTCGTTAGGCGCTAATGCACGTAGAAAACGAGAGGAGCTTGCATTATGACATTTGATCCACCATCTTCCAATTTTGAAGCCCCACCCCCACCCCCACCCTGGACACTGCTGCACTGATCTAGCTGATGGCCAGTTTCCACCCCACTGTGTGTACCAGGCAGGGAGTTGCAGAAGTCTCAGGTTTACTTCAGTGTGGATCAATACTGTAATCTCCTGTTTCAACAGTGTGTGTAATAAGTAAGCACTGCTGTGATCTAAGCAGACACTTTAAACTTTCACTTTCGCCCCAAAAGGAGATAGTTTTGAGGGGGGAGGGGAAAATCAGAACAATATAGTCCCTGCTTACTGTATAAACAGATCTGACCAGATTCTCGTGCCTTCTTCAAATATTGTGACAAGGATAATAAAAGCTATACCTAGACCACAAAAGTTTTTGAGGGGGGAGGGGGAAATCAGAACAATATAGTCCCTGCTTACTCTATAAACAGATCTGACCAGATTCTCGTGCCTTCTTCAAATATTGTGACAAGGATAATAAAAGCTATACCTAGACCACAAAAGTTTTGTTTTGATGAAAACAAAAAATGCATCTTAAATTTTTGGGCAGGTGTAGAATTCCTTCCCACTGGCTACCAGGCTCATTTTTGTCTATAGCAGCAGTTGTGATTAAACATCAGAAGGCAGTTAGGGAATGGCCAGTCCCAAATATAGAGTTCCTTTGTATTTGGCAGGAGAGAAATTATCTTCTCTTGTTATTGTTAACCCCAATGGTTGCATTTTCTAGGATTGCTTCTGATCAGCTCCAAGGTCCACTCAGATTCCACCACCTTGGCACCAAGCAACAATATAAACAGGGCTCACTAAGAGAGCGAGATATCTCTACGGCTTTCACATAGGTACACATAGTCTACCCGCATCATGAGCATTATCTATAGAAACTGCAGCAGTACGAAATGACAAATCTTCAGCATCATCAAATCTGAGGCTCTTACAGAATACATGAAAACACAATTTGTCAAGTGTGGTTATAAATGACTTTAATTACAATAGTCTCTAGTATATCTTATGCGGCTGTTCTTTGATGGATTGTGCAAATTCATTTTCTCACACTAGTATCAGCTAGTAATTTAATATATGATCCAGTGATATACATGTACATCGCCTCAACTAATCTGGATTCCACAGTGACGAGTGGGTGAAATTTGAGCAATTTACCCACCCTCATGCAATATATTTGCAAAGGAGATAGCAACCTCTCTGGTAAAAATTTCTATTTGAACAAACATTCTTATTAGCTTAACCTACATAACACTTTGCTGACTTTGGCTGATCTCAGAAAGCTAACCAGAGTTAAACGTATTTATTATGTAGGACACCTCCATGAAATCTCAGAGCTGTAAGGTAGACTATGAAGTAAAAAAAGTAACAACTTGGAAGAATGGGAGCTCACTGCCATATTGCTACCAAATCTCTCCCCCACCCCTGCGCTCTCTCCCTCTCCCTCCCTCCCTGAAGTTACTAGAAGTTGAGGTCACCCCAAAACAAACTTTACCTAATGTATTAGCTCAGAATTCAGATGCAGAGGAACCCATGGAAAAGTTTAAATACTTTCAAGAATTCTGAAGGACAGTGTGACAGTTTACAACCTAATCTTACTTGAATTCCTATTTTATCTTTAAATCCTGCTTTTTTTCTCTGGAGCAAAACAGAGAAGACAATGTAAACATGAGCCTTCTTAAAGGCATTCAGCAGATATAGTTCTGTATATATTCAACTGTCTGTTCTGTTTCTAAGTGAGAAACATCATGAGAACCAAGCCATAGCCAGATGTTGTTTGTGTGTAGGGTACTCATTTCATATACTTTGAATGAAATAAATAGGGCCTTTAAATTCACATAATTTTTATATACAAAAATCATACACTTGTGACATTTTTGCCTATACCTTTTGTACTAAGTTTGGCTTGATGGGACAGTTCCAAACCAAACAAAGGTTGTTTCTTGGACAGAGACAGCAACTTGCTGCTTTGTCATTTCACAGTGACTTATTTCCAACATTAATGGGCAAGGGCTGTTTCATTTAAAGCCATTTTCAGTTGATAGAACTTTGCTTCCATTTCTTTCCTGGGTGATATTATTGTTTTATTTCATTTATAATTTTCTTCTGAGCTAGGAAGCATAATAATTGTAATAATAAGCAAACCATGTTTTTCTTACCATAAATAAATTAATGACATAAAATAAAAAATGGCCTGCTGATTTGAAAATAAATAGGTTTGCTGCACTTTGGTATTTCTGCTGGCAGGTGATTATTAACAACTCACATTAGATACTGTCATTTGAATATGAGACATGCCTACTAGAAAATTATATATCTACCTTATCTATCTCCCATTTAAATTGTTACACTAATTTGTTCCTTGCAGGCAAGGTGCGCTGCTGCAGCTTTCTATTTCTGGCACTATAATTTGGAGAAGGAAGGCTGGAGTATAAAGCCAGAGCAGGGATTAGCAGAAGCAAGGAGGGCAGAAATCTTGTACATTTACAGCACAGTCCTGGGCCCAGTTGACCTTGATGGATCTCAGAAAACTCAGCAGAGCTGGATCTGATTAATATTTGCATAGGAGACCGCGACTCTCCAAAGCTGCAGACTAGACTTGGAAGTAGAATGGCAGCGGCAAAGAAAATTATTAGGACATGTCCATGAAGTTGCAAGAGATTTTACCCTTACCTTTTACCCCCAGAGTGGGCAAATAATGATCCATGGACCATATGTAACCCTTCACACACGCGCATACACACACACACATTTAGAGTCCCTGAAGCTCTCTTGAGACCCTGTCACCGAAATCTGATAGGAAATACAGTGGTACCTCGGGTCACGAACTTAATTTGTTCCGCGACCCGAATCAAATTTTCCCATAAGGTTCAATGTAAATACGGTTAATCCGTTCTGAACCATATGTATTTTTTTTAAACCACAAAAATATGACACAAAGTACAGTACGAAGAGAGAGAACTCTAACCTTGCTCGACGCGACTTCTGGCGTGGAGGACAGGAAGGCGGGTGGGGAGGTGGTTATTGCTTGGAGGGAGAGTCCCCCTCCCTACAGGAAGCCACAACCATGTGTCACGGCAGGGAAAATGGCCGCGGATCCTGTTCGTCACCCGATCCGGCGTTCGCGAACGGAAGCAAAATTTTGCGAACGGAGCTGTTCGTGACCTGAATTGGTCGTGAACAGAAGCGTTCGTGACCTGAGGTACCACTGTAACTGAATAAGAGCATAATGATGATGCTCAGAATTAGAATTCAAACAATTCTATGTTTTTCAGGTCCCAAGGCCCAATGAAGAGGGAGAAGGGGCTGAAAACTCTACCCTTCCCCATTCTTTATGATGTCATTGGAGAAAAACGTGCAGCTGTAGAAGTCTGTTGGCCCTTACAATGCAGTTCTGTTCCTAAATTGCTCCACAGAATTGAATTAGTAAATAGAATTAAGAGGACCTATTGGCAGATGAAACTTGTTAAAAAGAGATTAGAAAATTCACACTTCAGATCATTCCCTCTTCTTTGCAATTTTTATGATTCTATGAAAAGACGCCCTTCAGATCTTTACCAAGGTGTATTTCTTAAGGTACCTCTTACTTAACCAGTTGATCCATTATAGTTGCAGTGTTTTTAGGTAAGTATCTACTTTCCTAATCCTGTAAATGGAAGCATTTAATTTTGATATGTTAAAATAGCACCTTGTTGTCTGTTACTTCAGGCTGAAGAGGCATCTTCCACCAGACAGAGTATGCAGTTCACTTCATGGAACTGCATATTATTTGCCTTGTTGAGGCATTTCACATGACTCCAGAGCCTTGTTCAGGGGATCTCAAAAAACAAAGCAAAACCCTAAGTTTTTGGAATCACCTTCATATTGTGTTTGTAGACTACCAAAAAAATCCTAGGACTGTATCTAGACTGGGGAGTAAAAAGAAAATTTCCCCAAGGATAACAATGACACACTGGTACCATATCTTGCCAAAGAAACTACATGGATCTATCCATGTGGTCACCAGGAGCCAAACTTAGCTTAAGGGTATCTTTTGTTCAACAAGGGAGCAGGGTTTAGCCAACCTTGGCTTTTCTCAAAAAATTTAAGCAAAGGGACACCAGGTTATTACTTGAACAGGAGATCCCAGGACTGAAATCTATACCTGAAGTTCAAAAAATCACCCCAAATCACGTGTGTATTGTGCCAAGAAAACTGCATGGATATATCTATGTACTCAAAGGAGATCATACCTTTAATGTTCTATATAGATTTCTTTTAAAAATGTATAAGAGCTTATGCCTATACATTCCTCAAGGAAAACCATGGCACAAGACTTCTATATGCTGCCTAGAAATCTACTTGGGTGTCTCCATGTGGTCACACCTGTGACATCCAGGGCTGTGACACCATTAGCCCAGATATTTTAAAAGAGGAAAGAACTTGGCACTTTCTCAAATGAAGACTACAAGTACCTGGCTGTTAAAATATAAACCAGGCCCACAAATGACAAGGAAATAATCTTTATCTAAACATAAACAAGAACATGTAGGAGGTTTCACTCCTTTTGGATGAACTCCTTTGAACTATTTGTTGATGGAATCAAGCTATATTAGTAATCCTACCAAATTTGTATCCTTTAGACTCCATAGGAACTTTCAATACATAAGATTGGCTTCTGAGTCCACTAGAAATGGAATAGATCCTGGTGTTTTGTGTCCTGCTATACCTAGCATCTAACCACGGCATGTGGCTTCCAGATATTCAGGAACTCCAACTCCTAAGAGCACTTAGCAGCAGCAGTACATTTTGTAGTTCACAACCATTTGGAAGGACCTAGATTCCCCAACCCAAAATTTTTGTTCCAGTCTGAGAGTATCTCCACACCTCTCATCGTCTTTTCTTGCCTTTCCTTTTTCTAGCTTTCTGCTAGGACCTTCTGCCTACCAATGTAAGCATAAAATGGGTTCACATGTAACACTAAGTCATTGCTCACTTAACCATTGTTTATGGAATAAACCATAATTTGAAAGGTCAATCAACAAACTAATATATCAGTTATGGATTACAAATTGCAGCAGTTCAGTTTACAAATCATGCTAAGCAAAGTCCAAACAAACTACATCATTCCTTAGCAACACACACCAATGCCTCTACCACCCATTTTTCTTATTGGTCCGTATACTCACAGGGACTTCCATTTTACATAGCGGGAAAATAGGTAGGTATTTTTCCCCTTCTAGGATCACTACCTGATTTGAATTTGACTAGCATAGTTATGCCCTAGTGCAGCTGACTAATGAATCACAAAGTCTTAATCCTTCACTGCCCTCAACATGATTGCCTCCAAGACACTCATAAAGCAGGGATTCTAAAAAACCGAAATGGTCCCTTATGTGGAGCATGATGATCTTATCACTGTCTGTAAGATTAAATGCATGCCATCCCAATGTCTGCTCAGCGTGCATGAGATTAGGCTGTGAAGCTATGCTTTCCTGCACAGAAATAAATTTAATTCTCATCCTTATAAGATTAAGGCATTATTAATTCCCTACTTGTGACATATTATTAAATATTAATTCCCTGTTTAGGTAAATAATGCAGTCAGGGCTTTCCAGAGTAATTTGTTTACCAGGTGAATCTGTACTCCAGGTATTATAGGGATCAACACAGTGGACAATATAGCTGATTAAACAGCAAATTGAAAGTGAAGCAATTACACATTTCTGAAGCCATTTGTTTTGAATCCATCAAGATAAGAGAGCTTTGCTGTTATTCCGGAGCCACTCGATTTAAAGGGGATTTCCCTACTTATAGATTTCATAAAGAAAAATAACTAGCTTTGACCTTTAGCAACTCAGTCATAAGGAATGTAATGATAAGCTTATGGCCATTCACCACCATTATAGCAAGCTATTACTTGTTACGCTACTGAGCCTAGATACAGCTCTCAGCTTTATCACTATACCAGTTTTTTTCCCAAGGTTAGACAATCCAGGTGTTTGAGACTATATAATAGCTATGCTTGAGAACATTGTGGAAGTAGTCTGAACAAGAGGTTGTTATGGTCAAAAAGCAAAAACACAAGCTATAATGAAGAGATTGCTTTTAAAAAAAACTATACAATGAGAATGCTGCTAGGGAGAATAGAGCTCCTTAGCCCATTGGAACCATACAGGTGTCCAGGAGAAGTTACAATGACATCACACACATTGTGATGCCATGATGTAATTACATTATTTGCATCATTCGCGTGATGATGTCATGATACAGGTGATGTTTGTTGCCCCTTTTGCCCACTCCATGAACACTCAGGTGGGGCCAGCATCTGAAGCACAACTCTCAATGGCTATTCCTGGAATATCAGATCAAGCAAGGTAGCTTCTGTAGAGCCTTAGCTAAAAATAATAATAATAAGGAGTATGATTACCAACAAAGAGTGGCTCTTTTTTTTCTTTTTATGCATTTTCTTATTTTCCTCTCAGTCACTCTGATTTCTTAAGCAAATGTTTGGCAGCCTGCATTTTATTGTATCTGAAGTTACTTGGTTCATAGTCAGTTTCAGGCCAAAATACTCACCTTACAAAAATACCTTGAATATAAATACATACCTTATTTATATTCAGGCTAAAGTAGGATAATGATGATGACTACAGTTGATCAGTTAAGAAAGAAATGTATTTCAGTTTTCCAAGAAGATGGGGATGTGTGCCCTTTCATCACCCCAACCAATTTTTTAAGAGTCAAGCTGTAGTCAGCTCTGTGCAACCCAATGTATTCATGTTAAAAAAAAAAAATTAATAAGTGCTCAGGCAGCTGGTTTGGATTCACTTGATTTCTTTTCCTTTAACACCTGCTGGATAATGAGCCAATTCCCATAAGGAGTTTTCTATGGAAAAGCTTGGGAGAGTTGCTGTAAACAGACAGATGGTAAGTGATAGCTCTGTGCATAGGTGTCTGTTGCATTTCTTTCTTTGGTTCCATGGTGAATGGTAATGGTGGGAGGATTGATGCTATCTTGAAAGAAAGAAAGGCAAGGAAGAGAGATCAGAACCAGACATATAAAGCAGCATGTTTGCAGCAAGATTGGGCACTCTTTTTTGAAAGCTGGCATGAAACCTCTGAATCAGATCTTTGAGGCACATTGTGACAAGGCAAGGCAAAATTAGTCTTGATTACAGCAGACTGTTTTGGGGGCATAGGTCAACAAGACATGTTTCACTGATTCATCACTGATTTTGACCTATAAATTATTTTATAGTTTGGCACCAAAATAATTTACAGGACTGTCTTCCATCTGAATTCCAACTATCTGATTTGCTCATCCCCAGGGGAAAAAACCCACTCTCACAAGCTAAGCCTTGCAGGTGCTGCTTCTCAATGGGGCCAGCAGTGCTACTGAAAAATTCTGCTGGAAATTGGATTGGCTGACATGTGATTAGCCTTCCATAAGTTTTCAAAGACTGGTTTTTTTCATACATCCTAATGAGGGTGAAATGATACTATTGGCTTATTATTGTTGCTTAATTTTAATTTATTTTATGTTTCTTTAAATCTATATTCTGGATGCTTCATTGTACCTGTCTTGTGATTTTATTGTATTGTTGATTGCTATACGGCTATTGCCAAGAGTCTGTGGATAGTGGTAAGGACACAGCTAATAAATACAAATGAAGAAACAAACACAATTAAGATGCTGCAAAGACTGAAAATTGATGCATTTCACTAAGTTGATGGTAGCTTATGTTTACAGGGGTGTTTAATTTTTAAAACTCTATGTAACTTTAAGCATAATTAATAACATTTGTGACTCCAGGATTGTGTTGCAAAATTTAGAGATGTGTTTTCTTCATATTAGAAATGCTGGTTAGGTCAGTTTTCCTAGCCTTGTGGTCCAAACAAATTTCTCCTCTTTCCTAAAAATATCCTCCCTTAAAGCTACAGTCTTTTAGCAATTTGTGGAAATCAGCTCAACAATCACAGTTGTTCTTACTTAGGTATTCACTTCCAATCTTCCACATGAAAACTAAACAAATGCAGTAAAATTATATCTATTTGTGGCACTCTCAGTCAGCTTGGCCCAAGGGTATAATGAAATGGGGCACTCTTCACTTGTTTCCTAGTTGCAAGAAGAGTTGGGAGTTGGGACTCCACATACCTCCAAGTAGAGAGAATCTCACAGAGGGTTACTACAGAGAAGGCCTATCATCTTGTCCATACCACAGCTGCCTTACAAGGAGTGGGGATTTGTAGAAGGCCCTCTTTAGATGAATGGACTAGGTAGGTAGATTCTTTTCTGACAAGGTGTTGCCAGGGGGAACTGGGAGCTGCAGCATTAGAACTTTAAAGTTAACAATGAGCATTCTGAATTGGGCCCAGAAATCTACTGGCAACTGATACAGCTTTAAAAAGTTATATGGAACACACTGGTTTTCAATCTGACATGATTTTAAATATATGGAAATAAACTATTTATTGATTTACTGATTTTTATTGCAGCATTTATATCCTACCATGTTGAAAAACATGTTTTACTGCATGTAAGCTTAATTTCAGACCTAGCTTGATATAGGAAAAGTAATATTATAACTGCATGATAACCAACGGGGCAAACAAATTCATTTTGGTCCATGTTTGTGTTCCCCATCAGGCAAGTCATACAACAGCCTTTCACAAACTGATGCTCTGAATTTCCAGCCATCACTAAGCACCAAACAGATATCCTATATATTACCCTCCAGGCCAAATAATGACTGCATCCTTCTTTTATAAAAGGAAACCTTTGCTTAGGGAGAAAAAGAAACTGGAAAGGAAAATCAAGCAAAACATCTCAAAAGACATGGTCTTCTCCAAAGAAACTTGGAAAAAATGAGCCAGCTTGGAACTGAGGCTATGCAACTTTACCCATATCTAAAATCTAATGCAGCAGTTAGATGTATGTGTGATTTATAGTATATCACAGCTTTCAAACTATCTGGCAGTTTAAACAATCCACTCCTCTCACTCAGTATATAAGTCGCCGCTACAGATTTCAGTCACTGTACATTTTTTCATAGGCAAAATAAAACTGCTTTAGTGAACTCCAGTTGACTCTCCCCCACCCCTGCTCCCTGCCTGCTCCAAATATCACCCACACTGAGTGGCAAGGGTTGAGCTTTCAGGCTTTAGCTGAAATATACATAATAAATTCCATTGCTAATTATTTGTCAGTAGATTAATCAATCACACTGATCCTTGGAAGGCTATCTAAATATATCTGGATTCAAGATATATGCCATCCTTAACAGCGGTAAATGGGATGACTTAGGGATTCTCTGTCCTTAATGCAAAAGGAAAAGATTCATCATGATGGCCTAAATAAAAGACTGTCAGGGTAGTTCCCATATTGGCCTCTGTTTTCTTACCCTGGGACTATTACTACAGTATTTTACCAAATTGGTTCATATCCATAAGATCAAAATGGAAAATGTCCTTTCAAATCCACTGGAATAGATAGTTTGCTTGTTTATACTTTAAGGAAGGAAATTCCATGTATTCTTTTTTTAAAGAAATCTTTTTTTAAGAACCTTAAAAGTAAAGTCTCCTTTGAGGACACAGACTTATCCATGCAGTTTTCTTGGCCCAGGACACAAGCGGTTTGTCGTTGCTTTCTTTAGGATGCTATCTGATTTCCCAGTCTAGCTCCCAGGGCTGGGATTCCCTGAAATGCTTCCATCCAACACCCAACCAAGCCTGATCCTACTTCACTTTGAGCTCAGATAAGGTTAGCTATGTGCTGTCACCCTCTAAGGCATATAGGTTTAGGCTTTAAATATTTATCCCTGTGAAATATAGGTATCAAAGGAACTGACAGCCAAATCTCGTGACAAAACAGTATTGGTAGTTTTCAGTTTCCAAAGGGAGATTCATATCTGGACTAACCTAGGGCACTTTCACATTTACCATTTAAGCTCCTCCACTCCTGGGCTCCTGTCGGCTTGCCTCTAATTCAGCATAAGAAAACCCTTTTCAGACTGACAAGCAGGCAACAAACACTTGCAAGGTATTCAGTTCAGACAGCAAGGTATCCTCCCATTGGACAATTCCCTTGCTGCTGTGCCCTCTCACCTTTCTGTTCCAGGGAAGCAATGGCTAATCACTTTCCATTCTGTCGGGAGGTCTTCCTGGAAGTATATACTATTAAAAGTGTTGGTCACTATCTATTTCTGTCTCTCTCTTGCTTTATAAATAGAAGATTGTTATTCAAAACCCAGCTGAAATGTTTAAAAAAATGTTTCATTCCCTGAGCTTTCTACTTTCCCTATCCTTTAAGAAAAAAATATTTAACTATTTTTCCAGTCATCTGAGCCAGAAGAATTTCATCCCCAGCTCCCAAACAGTCCACAGCCTATACATTTTTGGGGTTATCTGGTAGCTGATGATGAAACTGTTCTCATTTGTTACCAGGGGAATAATAGTTTAGAGTAACTGAAGTTTCTAAGTTTTCAAAGGCAGCCACACATATTATACACTGCAGAAATGTAGTCTGGATGTTAAGGAGGAATAAGAGTATAGATCTGATTTACCCAACATGCTAAGCTATGATGTGATCGGTGTGGTTTCAGATTAGCACATTGGGTAAATCAGCCATTGTAGTTTACAAACCATGGTTTATAGTTTAGCATGTTGCACAAATAACCATCTAATTATGACTTCTTCAATAAAGGTTGCTTAAGCAAATGGTGGCTTAGCATGATGAATGAATCAGATCATAAAGTTATTACAATTTAGAATACTTTGGAATATTTCTTTCTGGAACAAACATATCTATGATAATACATTAAGTAACTGATATGTTGTTCTAAGAGAAATTAAATAAATGCTCTATTCAGCATTTCATAATGTATATACTACTAAAAGTCTCATTGTGTTTATCTGCTTGCATGCTTGTACCCTCAAGTTAGCCCAAACGGTGAATCATACTGTAACAATTTTTGAGTCAAGGTATCTAAAATCCACTAACTTAAAGAATACGTAATAAATCCAGGACCCATTACTCCTGTGGAACTGAAATTTCCAGGATGTTCATACCACTTTTATTTGCAAAGTTGTGGCCATTGCAGCATCCCCACGGTCATGTGATTGTGATTTCCAAAACTCCCTACCAGTTTCCCACAAGCAAAGTCAATGGGGAAGCCATCAGGAAGTTGGAAGTCATTCCCACTGCTTCTTTGCCTGCCCATAGTCATTCTGTTTATCTGTTTAGGTAAATATTGACTTATTATTGACTTAAAGTTTGTTTGCCACTACAATTACTTTTCTATTTATGATATATACTCTTCTTAGTGATCACGGGACCATACGGCATCGGGGTAAAAAAAAAATATGTTCAGCCTAAAATTTAATGTTCATTTGGGTCACATCAGACTACACTTCCTTTCTGTCAAAGGATGTCCCAACAGGTCACAGGTTGTCTAGTATGTTTTATTTTTCTTTCTAAATATCTAATTACTTTGTTTTTCTTCCCATATTCAATTTAAAATGTTGCAGTTCAGGACAATACAGTAGGAAGTCCTATTAAGTATACAGAGGCAAACAAAGGAGCAATGATACATTCAAGGACAATGACATTGGCTTTCTAAATTACAAGCAACTTAAGATTTATTGTAAGAAGAACAGTTCAATCATGGTCTCTGTGGTATCCAAATATCAGTGTTATTTGTGTTCTAATCTCTTTTAATTCTAGCTTCAGGATATATTAAATCCCTTATTAAAATGTCTGTCATGACTTAAAAAAATAAAAATAATATGATGGTAAAGATAATGAAATTAGGGGAAAGTGCTGGTTTCTATAAAGATATCTACCTTCCCCCCCAGTAACATGATTGTTACGGCATCAGTAGGAACTGAAAAAGCCTTGTTGTGTTCATTCTTACATATAGTAACTAAGAGGACGGAAAGAGGATTGTTTGCATTCTTGCAAATAATAGGAAGATAATCTAAGACAACTGGGATATGAGGAATGCAACACTAGTATACTTCACTATGGAATTTTTGTCCCCTAAATAGGATCCCATAAGAGCAATAAGTCCAGGATCTAAAATACCTTATCTTCATCACTTCTGAGAAGATCATCCTTGGACAGGATCCTCAGCTCACAGTGTATTACAATCTTAAACTGTACCTACTTTGATTTGATAGTTATAACCTAAATGATTTATAAAACTGGTTATTATTTTATAAAATAAATACAACACTCAGTGGAATGTGGGAAAGAAATTACGTACTGGGGCTCAGAATTGTCCATCAGCAGGATACCCCTCTGAAAACTGAATAGGATCAAATTTAGTATGATAGGAAAAACTGGCAACAGAACAAGTTAAAGATATGGATGGATATGGCTTGAGGCTCCAGAGTAAAACATTCCAGAAAAAAAAATCTCCTGATGCATCTGTATGGAAAAAGCAGTTGGGAAGTGGCTCAGAATGTGGCCATCTGCTCTATTCTAACCCTGCTCCCCACCCTGGTCATGTGATCCAAAGTGGGCACAGGCTGCTTGCCCTGTGCTTCCCAGTGCATAGCCACAAATGCAAACTCATAACTCTGAAATGTTTTGGTTGTCCATGTTAATTCTAAAAGAGACAAGCATTGATACCACAAAAACAAGTTACACTTTGCTTTTCCCAGTACTTAAACAATAATTTCATAGTACTGAAAGCTAACAGTGTTTTTGAACCCTAGAGGCTCACAGATGATTGGTGTTTCCATCATGCCGAGATAGTGCACTTGAAAATGATACCTGTTCTTAGCGTGGTGTACCTGTTCAGAGGAGGAGGACTAGGGGAATGGGCAGAGGAATGATAGCCTGTAGGTGACAGCTTTTATAAAAATCTGGATTAAGTAGCTTTTATTTTAAAAAAAACAACAAAACAAACACATCATAAAAATGATATAAATTTAGCCAGTTTCTTCTTTCATTGACATGCTGAGTTCTTACAGTTTGAAAAGTATGTTGCATTACTTCTGAGTAATCAATGTTAACCCCTTTTATATTGAAAAAAGATAAAATAATTATTTCTCCCTGGTATCAAGCCTCCACTATAGCTGTTCCAAACATACATTCCAGGTACGAATCAGTTTACAGGTTGAAGGGAGGGAAAAATAGTCTCTAGTTAACTGTGACAGTAGTAATACACTTGAGATAGCACACTTGAAAGCTATTTTTAGTGTTAACTACTTTATGTGATCACAGGATAACTTTCATTGACTTTAGTTTTCAAATTAGATTCTCATTATTGTAAGGCTTTTGAAGTAGTCAAATAGTTAAAATAAATGAATATTTCATTAATATGTGACATGATATTTGCTAAACATTCATTGAATAAGGATCAGTAGCAATAAAGATTCATACTAGCTATACGTTAATATAGTTCATTATTCATTTAGAACCAACAAGAAAGAGCATATTGATTTCAAGGGAAGAGGGGGAAGGAAATCCAGGGTTTCTTGTCTTCTGCCCCTAAAATATCTTTAGAAGAAAAAGTTGTGTTTGAATCTTGGAATGAATGAAAGGCTTTTGCATGCACATCCTAGCTATCCCATTGCCAGTTTTGGCCAGCAACCATTTTTGAAGGGCAGAAGGAGACCACATTGCCCTCTACTCACTTCCTGCTCACCAGGAACTCAACCTTCAGTTACATTTTCCTGTTCCACATTCCAAGAAGTGTTTTCCTTCTTCTGTCACCCAAGATACAAATCTCCAGAAACCTAAAAAAAGTAAAGTCTCTTTCACATCAGGCTCAGCTTTTGGTGATTCATATGGAAGCAGTGTGCCATTGTTTTCTTTGGGTATGTTTTCTTAACTTTTTAGTATAACCTACAGCCCTGGTATTGCCTAATAGGCTTAGCCTTTGAACCCAGACAAGGATGGCTGGATGCTGCTATTTGCTGAGAATGTACATACTGTACCTTCTGATGATAATATATGCATATCTAATTCTAACAGTACATTAACTTTACCAAAACAAAGTACTGTGGAAAATAGTAATTAAAGTAACTTAATGACAAGCAGTTAGGACAGATGTAATTCCTTGAAGAATAAAAAGATGACCCAAAGCTCATGGTTATCTAATTATATGAAGTTTTCTTTCTGTGGCCTATGAGTTTCTAACAGGAGTTATTCCTATTATCTGTAACAGCAAATAACTTACTTGAAATTTTGTTTAACTAACTGTGATAATTATTAGTAATAGTCAATGCAGTTTGGATTACAGACTCTTTCAGCTCAACCTACCTCACAGAGTTACTGCTGCATGGATAAAATTAGTATGTAAGCAGCCTTGAACTCCTGCAGGCAAGACAGGATTTAAATGCAGTAAAAATACTACTGCTGAGGTTGATGCTGAGGGATAGCGATACATGAATAGTTAAGTTCCAATTTGAATTTAAGAACCATAGGATGCCTGATTCAATTTTCATTCACAATTCAGTATTCAAAGGCATCATAATGTGGTTCAAATCAATTTCAGATTCCAGATTTATTTTTATTTATTTATATATAAAAAAATTCCCCTCTCACTCCTATGGGTGGTATGTGTCTTCCTCAGTCTCGGGTTCTCTACCAGAGGCCTGGGAGTTTGAGGGTTCTGAGCAGTATATTAGCTGTTCCTAGCATTGCACTCTTCTGGACAGAGAGCTCTGATGTTGTTCTGGGGAACTGTTGGAGCCACTCTCCCAGCTTAGGAGTCCTAGCCCTGAGTGCTCCTACCACCACTGGGACCACTTTGGCCTTTACTTTCCACATCCTCTCTAGTTCCTCCTTCAGGCCCTGGTATTTCTCTAGCTTCTCATGCTCCTTCTTCTGGATGTTGCTGTCACTTGGCACTGCTACATCTATCACTACTGCTGTCTTCTGGTCTTTGTCTACTACCATGATGTGTGGTTGATTGGCCAGTATTTGCCTGTCCATCTGGATCTGAAACCTTCTGTGGAATCTCCCATCTAGCCCATACACTGTGCAGATGTTCCTGTACACAATGCCAGCTACTTGGTTGTGCCGTTCAGTATATGCTGTTCCTGCCTGCATCTTACATCCTGCCACTATGTGTTAGACTGTCTCTGAGGCCTCTTTGCACAATCTGCACCTTGGGCCCTGTCTAGTGTGGTAGACCCCTGCTTCTATGGATCTGGTGCTTAGTGCCTGTTCTTGTGCTGCCATGATCAGTGCCTCAGTGCTGTCTTTTAGTCCAGCCCTTTCCAGCCACTGATAGGATTTCCCAATGTCAGCCACCTTAGCTATCTGTCGATGGTACATCCCATGCAAGGGCTTGTCTTGCCATGGTACTTCCTCCACTTGAACTTCCTCCATGTCTGCTGCTGCCTTGGGCATTCTCTCAGCAGCTCATCTTTGGGTACCATCTTACTGATGTACTCCTGGATGCTCTGGGTTTCATCCAGGTCAGTGGCTTTGACACTCATCAGACCCTGCCTCCCTCTTTGCGGCTGGTGTACAATCTCTGGGTGTTGGACTTGGGGTGGAAACCTCCGTACATTGTAAGGAGCTTCCAGGTCTTCACATCATCAGCCTCCATGTCCTCCTTTGGCCAGCTCACTATACTGGCACGGTATCTGATGACTTACTGGGCGTACTTGTTGATGACATGGATCTTGTTCTTCCCATTGAGCTGGCTTTTCAGGACCTGTCTTATCCTTTGGTGGTACTTGGATGTTGCTGTTTTCCTTGCCTCCTCATCATGGTTCCCATGTGACTTTGAGACATCAAGGTATTTATACCTGATCTCTATGTCTGCTATGTGGCCCACTGGTAGTTCCACTCCATTGATCTTAACTACCTTCCCTCTCTTTACTATCATCCTGCCACATTTCTCCAGTCCAAATGACATCCCAATGTCCTCACTGTAAATCTGTGTCAGGTGGATCAGTGAGTCAATGTCTCGTTCACTCTTAGTATACAGCTTGATGTCATCCATGTAGAGGAGGTGGCTGATGGTGATTCCACTCTTGAACTTGTACCCATATCCAGTCCTTGTGATTATTTGGCTGAGGGGGTTTAAGCCTATGCAGAACAGCAGCGGGGACAGCGCATGACCTTGGTATATGCCGCACTTGATGGCCATTTGTGCAAGCTGTCTTGAGTTGACTTCCAGTGTTGTCTTCCACAGTTCCACTGAGTTCTTGAGGAACATCCTTAGTGTCCTGTTGACTTTGTATATTGCCAGGTATTCACAGATCCATGTGTGTGGCATCGAGTCATAGGGTTTCCTGTAATCAATCCAGGCTGTGCTCAGATTGGTCTGCCTAGAACTTGAGTCTTAGGTGAATGTTCTATTTATGAGCAACTGGTGTTTTGAGCCTTGTTCCTAATGCCCTTCTGAGCTGTGCTCATGTACTGGCCCATATGGCCTTGTAGCTTGGCAGCTAGGATGCCTGATAGAACTTTCCATGTTGTGGGGAGGCAGGTTATTGGCCGGTAGTTGGATGGTGCTGTTCCCTTGAGGGTCTTTCATGATCAGCACTGTTCTTCCTTGTGTTAGCCAATCTGGGTGGGAGCCTGCTGCTAGCAGCTGGTTCATCTGTATTTTTAGGCCTTCATGCACTGCTGTTAGTTTCTTTAGCCAGTAGGTGTGGATCATGTCCAAGTCAGGTGCTGTCCAGCTCTTCATGTTCTTGACCTGCTGTTGGATGTCTGCTACTGTGATGGTGACTGGTTCCTGTTCTGGGAGATTGCTGTGGTCTGCTTTCAGGTCCTGCTTCAGGTCCTGTTCTGGGAGATTGCTGTGGTCTGCTTTCAGGTCCTGCAGCTTTGCATTGGTGTTATGTGTCTTCTCTTTCTCCCATATGTTCTTCCAGTACTGTTCAGTTTCTGCTGTTAGTAGCTCTGCTGTTACTGTGTGGTTGCACTGCAGTTGGGATGGTTCTTTGGAGAACAGAGCATTTATCTTCTTGGCCTCTGCTTCTCTAGTGTATCTCCTTAGCCTGGCAGCCAGTGCTATGAGCCTTTGTTTAGCAGTCTCTAGAACTTCCACACCCTTCTGTAGTTCCACCAGCTGAGTGACCTCTCTCTGAGTTGCTTTGATCTTAGTCTCCAATCTCATTTTCCGGGGTGGGGGGGTATGTACTGCTGTTCTTCTTGATCATGTAGCCAAGCATTTCCAGGATTACAGCAGCTGTAGCATATTTGAGTTATGGTGGTAGTAGGGATTGTTTAGAGGGCTCTATTGGCATCTTCTAGCATACTATTTGATGGTACTTCTCCACTGAACCTTGGTAATCAGTCTCGAGGGTTGACTGTAGCTAGTTTATCCATGATCTTATGCCACATAAGTATCAGCTGCTGTGCTCGTAATGGAGGGGGTGGCAGTGACATTCCAGCTTCAGGTGTTGGCTGCACATCCAGTTGTTCTTCCAGGTCTGCTTGAGTCTGGGTTGTAATGTGGAGTTAGTCTATCTCAAGTTGTGAGAGCAGCTTCCTCTTCACTATGTTGAAGCACTGGGTAACTAGTTGTTTCTCAGTTAGTGTGGATGTAGGTCTTCTGTCTATCCATAGTTCCCTCATACCTTTCATATCTCCTCTGTCATTAGGTCTGCTGTTGTAGTAGCATTCCATCCAAGTTCTCTTGTCTCATCCATGTATGGTTTGTTCCAGTAGCCCACTTATTGTCAGATTGTCCTGGGTTCCCCAACATCTGACGCGGACCTTGTTAATCTGGGCAACGTCCAAGCTGGCATGAATCTCTTAGTTCATGTCACTCTCATATTTGAGCAGGCAGGTGAAGTGTTAGGGGGTCTTTGCCCAAGGACCCCTACTGGTAAGGTAGGTACCAGCCAGGATTTGAACCCCAGTCTCCTGAGTCAAAGGTGGTGTTCTAACCACTATGCTATCCAGCCACTCTTTATATAAGGTTTAACTATGGGCTATAATGGGGAAGTATCTAAATGATTTCTCCTGCGCCTCCTCCTCTTTTTTCCCAGAAAGCGATGAAAACAGCAGAGATAATAGATTCTTTAGACATTAACCCAGCAAAGTCTCCACTAGATACATTCAAGGATTTTACTGTGGTAGACCTTTGGAACATTCCCCCTGCAGCTCTTGTAAGGCAGAGCTAGCTAGGATAAGGAAAGGACATCAGAGTAGTTTTCAAACTGCACATCAAATAATCTATAGAGAGGTTTTACAGAACCAGTGCAGAAAATATCCTACTCCAATTTAAAAATAATAACTTTAAAAAAAAGTTTTAAGTGTAAGCTTTTGCTAAAGTTCAAACAGTCTGTTACTTTCTACCATTGCTTTTCTGGTCTGGCTGCCTTGTTTGTGTGACTCATTGGCAAGGAGAAAAAAAATCTCCTTCTAGAAATTATGGATTATAGACTGCTTGCACAATAATTAAAAAGAAAAAGAAAAATATGACAAGTATTATGCTATCAGTATTAGGTACAGCTAGTTTTGTGTAGTGGTCAAAGCCACCGGGTTAGAAACCAGGAGATCATGAGTTCTACTGCTGCCTTAGGTACAAAGCCAGCTGGGTGACCTTGGGCCAGTCACTCTCTCTTGGCCCTAGGAAGCAGGCAATGGCAAACCACTTCCAAAAACATTGCTAAGAAAACTGCAGGGGCTAGCCCAGTCAGTCTCCAGGAGCCAAGACTGACTCAAAGGCAAAATAAATAAAATTATATAGATTTTACCATGTCATAAAGAAATTCTGCAATAAATATAATAGTCTGATACCAAGCTCATTATTTCAGACCCACTTATCCAACAATGAGTCACTCAGTACAAGACAAAATAGAGACAAAGTGTTAAATGATAAAATATGCAAGAGTTTTGGTCATTATGTTGATATGATCCTGTAAGATCTGACTGTCTCTTATTCCATTACAACCTTTGGATCTCAGGCTTGCCAAAGGTCCTACTGTTCAATTCAGTTCAATTTATTATGGTTGTAGACCAGTACAAGCAGAGTGCTCTGTGAATATCCATCCATCCATCCATCCATCCATCCATCCATCCATCCATCCATCCATCCATCCATCCATCCAGCTATCTATCTATCTATCTATCTATCTATCTATCTATCTATCTATCTATCTATCTATCTATCTATCTATCTATCTATCTATCTATCTATCTACCTACCTACCTACCTACCTTAATAGATAATAAAAAGGCCCTGCTGTAAATGAATATTTCCTTTGTCTCTCTCTGGACTGGAATCGCTGTCTGAAACAGCTGGGATGTACAACATGACAGACACGCATAGTCATGTAGTTTCAAAAGCACTTGGGGGTTTATTTAAAAAAAGAATCAGGGGTAGCTATATGAATGTGGTCATTCGGAATGAAATGGACACATTAGAAATGGGCTGTTAGCAATCCAAATAGTAAGTTTAAACAAGACATAATTATAAGGCAATTGCTGTACTGTTTCCAATCATTACAATTTCATAGAAAAAATACAAAGCAGCATGGGAATGAAAAGAGAACAAAGTGTGTCAAATTGGCTCTTTCCATTAGACATAAAGCAAAACTCAGGTCATGAATTCTCTTATTGCCATAGCTTCTGAAGTGCTCTTTTGGGGGTTCCCCAGTGAGTTTCCCCTATAATTAGTCATTAGAAACAATTACTGAATTATTTAGGTAATGTATGGCCTAAACTTTCAGGATTGCAAATAATTGTGATTATCATTTTGGTACATCTTTCAAAATGCATTGAACTGAAATCATATGAGAATCCCAAAACACATTCCATAATGAGCACAAGGATAGGTGAAGCCAATCTTTAACAACTTGTTATAGTCTTTAAAACTGGGAACATAAAAGTAGCAAGATGTTCAGTGGGAATGGCGTAGCCTTTTTGGAAGCCAAGAATGCTAGAAATATTTGTGCAAGCAAATAGAACACTTCCTTTTACATTAGCCTCCAGTCAATCAATCAATCAATCAATCAATTTGTTCAATAATTCATTTTTATTCCAGATCTTATTTATCTAAAATAAAGGAAGCTCAGATTGTTTGCCACAAAACGCGGAACCCCTTTCCCCGGTTTCTGCCCAATAAGACCCCAAAGATGAGAATTGGCTGTTCCTCTTTTTATTGAAGCACTTCAAGAAAAAGGACTCTGTCTTGCTAAAGGGAGAGGAGCTCCAAGCAAACTTTTACATCTGTTTTTATACTTGTTGAAAAAAAGGGAATAAACAAAATTGGTTACATTGAGATAAGAAAATAGGTATAATTGGTTACAATGTTGCACAGATACACCTGATTCCATGTTACATATGAACATCCCATAATAAGCTTAGCATGTTCTATGTTTTCTAAAATTCTCACCTTTGGAGCATGCGTTTTGCTATGCTAATTAAGCAAAGGTTACCTCTCGGCCAAGCCTCCAGTTCTCTGCATCCCTAACACTCCCTTACTATCTCTGACATTCCTCTTTTATGCCAAGCCACCTGCAGTTTTTTCTTATAAATCTCATCTTCTGACCACAAGGTCTTATTGCTGCTGTCAAGATAATCTGGGAATGTTTTAATTTTAGTATGTTTTCTCTAAGTGACATTTCCTTGCCTGCCTTGTCACAGTTGTGTTCTCAGTTTTGTTTGAGTTATGGGGAAGGGAGAAGACCCGTTACGCTAAAATCCCTTAAAACTTGCAGAACGTGATTAATTAATTAATTTTTTAAAAAGAAGTTCACATCTTTCTAATACATACATCTGACTCAGGCAGGGTAGATTAAAAAAAAAAAAACAGCACTGTACTATACCCCCATTCCCAAATCATAATACTGGAAGGCAAACCCTTAATCATAGTAATATGATCTTCTATAAATATACATCAAAATTACAAATCATATGCACATTAAGTCCACACTAGGCTCAACATACCTGTTTATTTAAAAAAATAACCAAAGAGGGGAGGAAATTGATGTGGTGGATAGCAACAGAGACCAAGAATATCAGGAAGGAGGGGGCGCATTCCAGGAAGGGAAAAGAGAGAAAGGACAATACAGTCCACAGAGGAAGTGTGGGAAGCATAAGAGGTTCAGGTTCAGATAGCCCCTCCCTAGAATCTCCCAGGATATATCCACTAGTTGCAGTAGTCTAGTTTTAGTCTGGCAAGATTCTGTCTATATGGTATAAGCAAATAAAAGAACTTAACTCAACTGGACTGTTTCACCATTGTTCTTGGGGTGGGTCTGACAACTGGGGAGCTTTGCTGACTAAAGTTTAAAATCCCAACTACACCCTCTCAAATCAAACATGGCTTGTTTCTGTCTTTTTGTATAAAAAATAGGATCTTGTCTAATGGGCATACACTTATTAATGACAACCATTGTTCTCCAGGGACAATGTATGAGAGCCAGGTGTTTTAAATGAAGAGAATTTAACAACTACGCATCCCAGAGTAGAAGCCTTGAAGTTCATGAAACCATGGCTCTCCTATTACTGGGAACTCAGACCAGTTCAGGGGAATGAATGGTATTGTTATATTGCTACTTTGCCTGATCTGAACATCCTGTTCCAGTGACCCAAAAGGGTGTACTTCTAAGATATACAAAGGCAAGGTACTGGATGGGGTAAGTTCAGCTCCTGGAAGGCCCAAACCTCCTTAGGACTGTAATTGTGAGGAAAGAATCCTGTTTGCTTTGTGATCTTACTGGTTGGACTAAGATTCAGTTCCTTAAGCAGATTGGGCTTCTAATGGCTCAAAGAGTTTTCTCTCAAACAAAAACTTAAAAGTAGGAGAGGGGCAGAGCTTAGAGCTGGCCATCAACTCTGCATCTCTCCTTGAGTGACTTCAGGTATTGATCTATTGCTGGAGAGAAAGATTGAAAATGAGGTTTTCTTCTATGTGTCTGCCCAATGTGCGCTATTCAGTAGGGTTCTGAGTCATCCTCTCACCTAGGAAAAGTTCATGAAAGGCTTCCCAATTCTGATGATTTTAAAGACAAACATTTTTAAGATAATTAAAATCCCTTGGGGCAACCAGCTTTGATAAGATTTGCATTCCAATAAACCTTTCAACAGGATATCTACATTCTTGCTCCAACTCCCCACAATGAAAGTTTTATTCCTATAGACAGATTGGCACAGTGTTTCTCAACCTTGGCAGCTTGAAAATGTGTGGACTTCAATTCCCAGAATTCCCCGGCCAGCATGGCTGACTGGGGAGTTCTGGGAGTTGAAGTCCACACATCTTCAAGTTGCCAAGGTTGAGAAACACTGGATTGGCATTACACCTGAGCAAAAGTCACATCACAAAGTAGGAGGGGTGTAAGGGAAGGAAGATTCCTCATAAGCATTACCGACTATCTCTTCCCATACCTGCCATAATATCCTCTTGTAACAACATAAAATGGCAAGGCTGTTTGGACTGCAGGGGTGAGATACTCCCAGGAGAAGCTGAAGAGGAAATGGTTTGAGTTGAAAGTGGAGGCTTCGTTACACCATGAGGAAATATTAAGGCCCTGTGGAACCACAAATTCATTTTTCTCTCCATTTGAATGTGAAAGAACAATGGGACAGGCAAGAGCATGAAGAATGTTTAATTGGAGAATAGGTCTGGGAGAATGGCTGGAAATTTCATGGGTTGGAATGGTTGTACATAAAAATGAATACAGTCAGGGAAAAGGAAGAAAAGCTTCTGGATTTTGTTTTAAGCAGAAGAGTGATGTTGAAGTGCTACTTTTCTGAAAAACCATCACATGCTCTATAAGCAGTTGATTTAAGAAACTCAGAGAATAGAAATGATATTAATCCTTTCATTAACAATGCGAAGGAAATAAGCCTTCTTAGCAAAATAAGTCATTTTAAAAACTTTCTAAAGTTTCATGATTATACTGTAGCATCCATACTGTAATAATGAATAGCAAACAGCAATAATAATAAATGTTCCATGAAAAATAGTCATTATTTGCTTTGTCTGGGACAGATCACAAGCACATAACTTAGGTGGGGAAAGAGTGCTTTTACTCAAGTGGAATGATTGAATTAAAAAGGTAATATGGAAACTACTTACCAGCGTAGGTGCCTCACAAGGCAGTTACTTTATTTAACAGGCACTTTAAGCGCAAAAAACATAATATCAGCACTACTAAGAGTCAAATTAATCACGATAAGAGTTCTTTTTCTGGTAAAAAGAAAAAAAAATCAGATAAAGGACTATATCCATCAGTATTACTGATTAAGTAATCCAGATTTTTTGCACAACCAGAAAAGCAATCACATCATGTCTAGTTAATCTCATTTTGGTGTGTGTGTGCTCTGCACTTAGATCTTGATATTTATGTTTTACTTTCAAGGAGAAGTCAGCTGATACATTATCAATTTCTTCTTCATTCCCTTAATGAGAGTCTGGATGGGGTCACCTCGGAGCCAATGAAAAGCTATGGATGCGTTATCAGCATTATCAACACCATCAACATCATCATCAGTTGTCTCAAGACACTGAATTCTGAGCTATAACCAAAAGACAGAGAGACCTGACAGGTAATTCATACACATCTGCCCTGGATCCTTGCAGGGACTATAATTTGTTAATAATATAAATACTTGCTGATTTATCAGGGGTATATCTTGGGTACATTAACTGTTGCTGTGATACAGTCGTACTGCATTTGTTGCATAATTCAATGTGCCAAGGGAATGCAACAGCTAATACAGCTCAGTCACAGATCCCTGAATTCTTGATGTTTCCCTATGAATGATCTTATATACATATAAACAGGAAACTTGTGAGGATGTCACCTCTTTGAGGCAGGTAGTATCAAGAAACAGGCACAGCAGGGATCCAGGAATGCTTTTTATTGTAGTAGGGTAGAAAGCCTGCCTGGTTTCTATCTGCCCCATCTTATACTAAATGAAATCAAGGTGGGGTTATTTTGAGTTTATTTCTTATGCTTTCCTGTTTCTCGGGGTAGTGTAATCTTTTCTGAAAGTCCTCCCTTCATAGCCCACTCTTTCCTTCCTTATCCCCAAGGGGAGCTCTGAATTCCTTCACAGTGGGAGAAGACCATGCAACCACAATGCCAGCGTGGTTATCGTATGCACTGCTTTTCCATTGCTTTTGTTCAGCAATGGGATGTATGGACAGGGCTTCCAAGAGATAGTAGAGAAACCTGAGAAGGATCTGCCTTCTGCTTCTTTCCCCCTGCCTCCAATGTCTTGTCCTTTTTTTCTGTTACATTAACTGCAGCACCCCAGGCAAGCTCATTCATCAGTACTTTACCTTGAGGATCCTTTCACAGAATGAGACATTCAGGATAAAATAGCCAGGAAGACTGTTTTTCTAATTATCCATCAGAGGAAAGATCTAGTCACCTTCCCCAGTGTGTTAATCTGAGAAAGAAACTGTATAAATCACAGAAATATATATATATATATATATACATATATATATATATATATATATACACATACATATACATACACACACATACATACACACACACACACACACACACTTCTTATAGTATAGAAACCTTCATACGCTTATTAGATAACCTTACACTGAGGCAGATCATAGATTATAGATAGTCTAATATTGTCTATTCTGAAGGGAAGTATCTCTCCAAGAAAATGGGCAAAACATTTTATCATTCCTGTTGCCTAAAATCATTTTAAACTTGAATTAGGAATGGTGACAAAGGGCTTCTATATCAGAAATTCATAACCTATAACCCTGTCTTTCTACTACTCCACAACTTAGGATATGGACACAAAATCTCTCCAACGTTGTTTCTGACCAGACATTTCTGTTTAATTTCTTTCATCCTGACTTTGTCCATTGTTAACCTAGGCAACCTGTTCTACCTCAAAGTAAATGCTGTTCCACTTTGAATGGATTCAATAATACTCCAGACTAAGATTTTCTAAAATCTTACCATTTTAAGTAACTTTTCTTGAGGTTTCGGCAGTTGATTGCATTTACTGAATTCATTATTTCATTAAAATAAAAACTATTTGCCAGTTTTCTAGAACACTAGTATCAATATGACATACCCAGTCATGTGATTTTATTAGCATGAAAAAATACAGTATACAGTAGATTAAGCAATTCTGTGGCGACAGAATACCAGGGTTACATTGGCATTCTGCTCAACCAATTACAAAATCAAGTAGAAGCCCAACAGTGAAAAAAGTTTGGCAAATGGCCATAGCTCAGTAGTAGAGCAAATGCTTTGCATGCAGAAGATACCACTTTCAAACATCAGCATCTTCAGCTACAAAACCTCCTGATGGAAGCCTTGGAAAACTGCTGTAGATCACTGTTTGTAATAGTGATCATGAAGACTTAGCATAAATGGGTCCCTATCTTCTCACAGCTGTAAACAAATTAATTCAGTAATAATTAATTGGGATATTTACTTGAGCAGGGCACCCTTGGAAGCAAATCTGTGAAGCAATGCAGAGTCCACTTCTAAACAGTGAGTGGCCACATTGCTTTACAGGCCAACAGCAGAACAAGTGTCTCATGAAGGCAGGCCAACTCACCATGATGCAGCAACACAGCTTTATGAAACAAAGTACCTCACAATGTATATCTTTACTGAATCACATAGGCCTATGTTGGTAGACATTTCCATAGTACTCCAAGGAACTCCACCCTCCCTATCCAATCATGGCAAACGGTATTGATGCAGCCACATGAAGAGGAATACCATTATACGCACAGCAGGGGTCCCCAAACTCTTTAGCTTACTGAACCCTTCATGAAGTTTCAGATTGTTCCTCAACTCCCAAACATTTATTATATGAAAATAATTTAATAAATACTACTTTAACTAATAGTATTACAAATAATAAGAATAAAAAAAAATAACAACCTCAAACAACAAAATCTGTTTCCAGGACCTTGGGAAGGATTCAATAGGTAGATAAAAATGCCAAATCCAGTCTAAACATCTGGCTGACTGTGTGACCAACAACAACAACAACAACAATAATAATGACAATTCAAGGCCGCTCTTACTGGCGGCTGACAATCCAACCCTGGGTAACACTGTCTCGCCCATAGCCACCTCACCATGAGGACTAGGGACTGGTGTAGAGTTCTACAGAGACCCCAAAAGATTAATTGACCCCAATCAACCTTCCATCATTTATAGGCCATCTAATGACCCCCAGATATTCACTAACCCCTTTTAACCCCCAGATGTTTATCAACCCCTTGGATAGTCCCACTGACCCTTGAGGGTTGATATTGACCACTTTGGGGAACTCTGACATACAGTGATAGCAGAAAGTTGCCTGAATTATACTACGAGACTCCTTTATATGCACAACTTGACAGAAACTCCTTTATATTCACAACAAAGAAGCAATCTGCTTTCTTCCTTGTAGTCTTGCAAGGATGATCCAAAGGCAGCTCAATGTTTTTACACAAATTCTGCAAGGTATTTACCATGATGCAGACTATGTATTTGCAGATCACTGTAAATCCAATCCATTTTACTGCACACTTTGCAATTTTGATTCCAAGAGATGTATGTCCAATAAATAAATAAATAATCTAGACATAAATGTACTGGCCATTTTAGAAGTGGAGGGATGTTTTCCTTGCTTTAGGAAATCTACAAGGTAATCAAGAGTCTTCATATTTTCTCTCTGTCGGCAGCAAAAATGCTCCATCTATTCATAGCAGTGTAAAACTCTCTGCAAAAGCTGCTGCTTCTTTGTAATGTTTCCTGGAGTGACCATGTAAAGTATTACAAACAGGCTGCGAGGAAGCATAACAAAAGCAATGTTCCTCCATTAAACAGCCCCTTTTCTATGCTTCCTCAACCATTCAGATTAATAAGGAAGGAAGACAATACTGCAAAATGAGCCAGATAAGATGGCAAGTAAGAGAAAAGTTGTGCTAAATTGGAAGCAACTAATAAAAGAGCATATGACTGATCTTCCCAATTTAGTCTTAAAATACAGTATATCAGTTTATGACTGGTAATAATTTATCAGTTGAATCTATGAGTTTGGTAGAAGGCATACTGTTATAGATAAATCCTCTATAGTCATCTGTACAATAATCTGTTTCATGACACAAAGAAGAGGAGAAATTCTGGAGAAACGGTAAGGATTTTTCTTGAAAGTTAATGTTTCTAGATTGCCTCAATAAAAGGTAGATAGGGACTGAATTCTAGGAACTAGAAGGATTATGAGCAGTGACATGTTATTGTTCTTCCTGCTGGTTATTAGATATGGATAGGTATATCAGGTTGTAATATCAGATTGTTTCAAAATGTAAAGTTTCTCAAAATCAGATCTCTAATTTGTATAGCAGCTGTTACTAATAGCAGCTGCATTAGCCGAGTTCAAATAGAGAGGGCAGTGTAAAATTCCATAAGACAATAGGTAATGGAAGTGAAACTATCACAACCACTGCGTACTACACGGTGCTCCAGTGGAAAGGTGAAGAAATGGCAAGGGTGAAGGAATGGCATCATTATTCAGATTTCACCCTCACCAGTTCTGAAGGCTTTGCTCTTAGATTGCTTCTCCTCACCAGAAATTGCTACTGACTGACCGCTTCTCCTTCAAAATAGAAATGGGAAGGTGCCACATGTAGCTTAAATGTTGTGCTTTTGAAATCTAGGAAGAGATAGGTGGGTGCTGTAGCTTTCATGGTCAGCGATATCTTTCTTACGGCCTTGAAAAATGCTTCAGGAGCCTTCATTAGTATGTCTGTTTCAAAAGGTTACTCCTACACATTGTGTCACAAGTCTAATCTAATCCATTAATACTGCTTTCACATACTTAGCAGGATAACAGAATGCTAAACTGTATCTCCAAAACTCCTTCCAGTTGAGTCACTGTTGATTTTATTATGAAACTAAATATAAGCAACTTAACCATCAGGGAGAGAAGTTTTAGATGAGAATGTATGTGATTTTGGGGCCGATATAGTAGGTCATGTTCCTGCTGCTGTTGGTGCATTTTGAAATGAGTGACCTGGAGGAAGAAGGCTGGAGCAAAGCAGGAGGTGTTAAGCAGCCAATGGCTCGGAGAGAAACCATTTGGATCGGATTGCTGTTGGAGAGAGAATGAGAGAAGATCAGGGCTTCTGGGAGGAACTTGCAGCTCAACTGTATGACTCAGTGGATTGCTGCAGCTGTTGCTTTTGCTACTGCTGGAGCTTGTAAATCTATATTTGGCTAGCTGCCTCCAAGGCAATCCCCACAACTTCCCATCCTATTTTAATTCAACAGTGCTTCTTTGGGAGTTTTCTATTCTAGTTTAAGTTTTATGCTGAGCAGCAGGGCAGGGACTGGGAGAGAGAAGGATTCCTCACCATCCATTTCAATTCACACCATTTAAAGATTAATGGGATATTCCCCACACCCACATACACCGATTAATTAATCCTCCCTCTTAAGCGTTGCTTGTAGTAGTAATGATAGCACATGCACGTTAAATAGAGCCCTTTTTAAAATTTTAAATAGTGGGTACAACCTCACCTGTAATTCTGATGCACTGTAGAGAGTATAAAGGATGACCTTGACAGAGAGAGGGAAGATTCATTACCAAGGCAATGAACAGATAAACATGGCTTAACTCCATGCGAGAGAGCCAGTTTGGTGTAGTGGTTAAGGTACTAGGCTAGAAACAGGAAACCAGGAGTTCTAGTCCTGCCTTAGGCACGAAGCCAGCTGGGTGACCTTGGGCCAGTCACTCTCTCTCTGCTCTAGGAAGCTGGCAATGGCAAACCAATTCTGAAAATCTTGCCAAAGAAAACTGCAGAGACTAGTCCAGGAGTCAATACTGACTCAAAGGCACTTCCCCCTCCCCAAAAGAACCTGAAAGGAGAAATTTATGAACACATCTCAGACAGGCACTCCCCAATTCAGCACATTCAGATTTGCAAGATTCTGTTACTGTAGCCATTCTAATAAAAGTAGTTTTAGGCCTACATGTCATCTGTTTCTTGGTCTGGTCTGCCTTGTAGGGCTGACATACACTTGGTTTTAAAGTTTCTCCCATGCTGCTCCCCCTAGTTTATGTACATTAGGTAGGTCAGCATATTCCCCCTTTTAAAACCCCTTTGACTTAACAAGAAATGAGAGGGTGACTTAGTGGACCATTTAGTTGGAAAGGGATTGTCAGCAGGAGAGACAGTCAAGGGAGAGGAAGGTGACTGCAGTAAGGAGACTTAATTTTAATAACATGCCTATCTTCTCCTAAAATAACAATGGTGCCACTAGCTGGCATTGCATGGGTGAGGTCAAGTCAGGGCCCATATTTCTAGCATGAATTACTCTTATTTTTCTTCCTGTGGAAGACTAACATGAAACAAAGCAAATTCATTCTCATAGTGATTTTCTCAGTGCCACATATGCTTTAGGAATAATTAGTAAGACAAAACAAATACTTCTTTCTGGTATGAGCATGTGTGACAAAGAATCCTTTCGTTCCCCAAAGCTTATTGCCTCACCTTTAGTATCTCCATGGACATCATTTCTAGGATGTGTCTATTTGATTAGCAGCA
Organism: Python bivittatus; assembly: GCF_059951505.1. Classification (NCBI taxonomy): domain Eukaryota; kingdom Metazoa; phylum Chordata; class Lepidosauria; order Squamata; family Pythonidae; genus Python; species Python bivittatus. Next base: position 25,191,766 of record NW_028277113.1, on the reverse strand, counting down.
ACAAGGTGTTTTCTTCTGACTAATTAGAAACACAGTAGCAAAAGAAACTTGCACTTTTCATCTCACTGAAAGGACCAAGCACAGGTATTATTATTGACATTTCCTCCCCCACCCCCCAAATGATTATAACCTGTTTATTCATTACAACTGCATTCTGGCAGTAGGAATAAGTTTGCTTCCATGTGTGTTCTGCCTGTCACAATGAATCATATGGTTTCTCTTGAAAAATACATATGCCATTCAGAGGTATATTAGTACCTAGTATGAATGCCAGAAATTCTGTAAGAAATTCATAGTGGATTTCAACAAACTTGCCTGGCATTGCATTGATAAAATGCAATCATACATCTAAATGTCTGCCTTTTGGTCAATGATTGTAATAAAATTTACTCACTTACTCTACCTATCTATTTATTGATAGAAATATGTAGATACCTGTGGAGCACTATTAAGGATAAAGTAATACTGGAGGGAAGAGACACAAAACTTGGCATTAAATGTTGGTTGGAGAGTTATGCATCTTTCTCAGAGCCATAAAGAGGGGAAGATAGGATAGATAGAAAGATAGATAGGAATAGTCAGAAACAGGCATAAATGGTTATGGAATGCTCAAATGAAGGGCACCACATAGTACAGTGGTACCTCTACTTACTAACTTAATCCATTCCGTGACTCTGATCGCAAGTCGAGTTGGTCGCAAGTCGAAGCAAATTTTCCCATAAGGTTCAATGTAATTACCGTTAATCCGTTCCGGCGTCCACAGACCACGCGGCAGGGGCGGAAAAACGGCCGCTGACCACGCGGCAGGGCGGAAAAACGGCCGTGGACCACATGGCACGGGCAGAAAAATGGCTGCAGACCATGTGGCATGGGTGGAAAAATGGCTGTGGACCACGTGGAACAGGCAGAAAATGGCCGCGGACCACATGGAACGGGTGGAAAATGGCCACGGATCTGGTTCATAAATCGAGGCGAGTTCGTAAGTAGAGGTAACTTTTTGGGGCCGGAGCTGATCGTATCTCGAAAAATTCGTAAGTAGGGGTGTTTGTAAGTAGAGGTACCACTGTAATTCTTTCTCCCCAATGAAAAAATAGGCAATAGATTCAGAACTTTAGAGGCCTAATTGATAGATAAAGATATACGACAGATGAAACAGAATATAGACTTCTTGTACATATATTTCATAATCAGCATGGTCACGTTGGCTCCAAAGTATAAATACAGTCACTCAATCATTAAGAAAAGGACAGAAAAGCAAAATCTATTATGCTGTGGATATATAATAAAATAAGAAACATATTAGATAGGCTATCATGATTCCTTATAAATGCCCTTTCCCTTTGCACAAAAATATATCTAATGTCTTTTTTAAATTAGACATTAGGCCTCCATAGGAAATACTACCATTCCAAATTATATCACAACCCAGATACAATTTCTGTGGAGTTTGACAAGTTTTATCCAATCATTTAGATTTCAGTAGTCTGCAAATTTCATCCCAGTCTGATGAAAAAAAGAAACAGCCGTGTTTTTGTTTTTGCCAAGCCAAAATACCAATTCAGTTTGTTTTTTTAATCTTACTTTAGACCTGAATTGGATTGCATTATCTCCAGAGCAACCCAAACGGGATCAAATTATTTTTGAAGCCTCCTGAAGTAAACTTAGTGACCTTTACACACTCCTATTTTCCACCTGAAGAACTTGAGAACTATAACTTTGTGAGGAAAATATGCATGAAGCTATTTTTTGGAATCAAAACAGCAATATTAAAATATAAATTATCTTTCATAATTAGTGTAGCCATAGCTCTCGGTCTACAGAGATTAGGGTTATGCCATCATTGAAATCTTTGCTTTTACTCAGTTCTGAAGTTTTAGTGGCTTGTTCCATCTTTGCAACATCTGTTTTACTGGTTATGGAAGTTTGATGTCTTACTATGGCATAATTTTTCTTTCACAGGTTTCTAAATAGATACTAGTGTCTTGTAATTATATGCATATTCTTTACCATATCTTTCTTCCCTTTCATTTCTCTATGTGGCCTTTGCAGTTTGCACACTAATTACAACTATATAGGGCATACAATGTTATATTAAGCAAATTCATTAAAAAGGAGAAAAAGAACACTTACCTGAGAGAAGTAGCTATCTGAATTCCCATCTGATTTTATCTTTCATTTCTTGAAGGTGCTGTAAATGGAAGGAAGACTTATAGTAGACTATTGGGGCAGGGGGAAATCCAACAGCTAATGAACTTTTGAATTTTTAGAAATAGGCTAGCAATTTTTTTTTTTCCTGGAGTGATGGTGATAATGACAAGAACAACTACACTGGCAGCTGCGCCAAACAATTTTTTGATATTGATAGTCTTTGCAAAATCAACAAAGAAGAAAATTGGTTTTGTAAAATTGATTTTGTAAACATGGAAGATGAAATATGCAGATTTGCCAAACTATGAGCACAGAAACATCTTCATACTCTATTACCAGTAACTGAATTTGAGATATGTACTTTTCTGTTATTAGAGGTAATAAATAAATCATAATGACCTTGGTTGTTTATCCTTCATAAAAATGTCTAAACTCAGAATTAAATTATTTCTAAATAAAAACTGGCCATCATTACAGCTTATGATAACAAATTCCCTAGTTTAACTTTATATTATTCTGGTATCAAAAGAGTAATACTAGCTATATATTTTATCACACCATTACAATTTTTCTCCTAGAGGTATATTTTTATACCTCTGTTCAGTTTTCATTTTCTCTTAAGAGATAGTTGATTATCTGCTTGATCATTTTGGTTGCTTTTTCTGAAACTTCAGAATTTCTACAGGAAAGGGTAACTTTTCAGCATGCCTAGCTTTGTTTTTATGCCTTACAAAAATGTCAAATAAAGCCATTCAGGTTGTAATCTACCACCTAATGAAGATGATGATCTACCATCTATACATGTGTTTTCAACATCCAATTATTCCAGCTTGTGTGTACCACCTACACTTAATTTCCAGATTATCTTCCCTGGAATTTGTATGTTTTTCTGAAGTGAGAGAAATGGAGCCAGTGGTGATAATTTCATAAATGGGCAGTAGGAGGAGGGAAGAACAGTTATTCCTTCTTTGCTTCAGCACACTAGCATGACCTGATATGGCAACATGCAATTCATTGCATTGAAAATTTCCATCTTCAAACTGTCTGAATTACAGTTTTCATAATCAAAGCACATAGCCTTTTAAAAATATATTTTCTACTTCTTCTCCCATCTCAGATGTTTCTGAGCTGGTTCTAATCAGCTGGTTAAGAGTTAGGCAAAAATAAAATTAGAATTTGCACATTTTATAGCATTTTGATTAATAAATGCTAATAAAGATGTTGCTCAACTGGAGATTTGTGAGATATGCAGTTGGGAAGAGGAAGGAAAGAAAAAGAGATCAATTAAACTCAGCCAATGTGATTTACTTGAATAACAATGAGAATTAACAGCGGAAGGATCTTGTGCTGTAAGATTAGAATGTCAAATTCACATTTTGATTATTATACACATACAGTAAAACTCATTTTATAGATTGCTGTTCAGCATATTTTGGATGCAATTAATAAAATATGACTTGGAAAAATCCAGTTTTTGGAAAATCAGCCCAAACAATTTATGTAAAATTACATACATTGTGCATAAATTATATTATTACATACACTGCATAAATTTTATGAACATTATTTAGTTTTATATTTAACAGCAGTTCAGAGTTAATGGACACAACTTTCTTCAAATGGTCTGTTAAATCAAAGTTTACTGTATTAATAAACTATATTATTAAAATATAGAATTAATAGAATTAACAGCACTGCTACACTGGAACTTTGAAGTACATATAATGTGAAATGTATTTCATATTTAATTGGTGCTGTTTGTTAATGGCTATCAATGTAATTGCTTAAATTGACTTACCATTTAAAGGTAAACTGATTAGGGCCTTAACGTTCTTTAAATAATAACTAGTACATATTACTTATAGTGTAACTTTATATTTATCCTATGTTTTAGAAAATGCCAAGTTTGGGGACTACTATCACATCCTTGTGAAACAAGTATAAATTGAAGTATCCTAGCATACAGATGTTCTGGGATATGGGAGAGTTGTCTAATACAGTCCCATTCACTACCAAAACCACGTTTGAAAAACAGGGATAACTATGTTGTCATGTATTATTCTCTGCCATATTTCACAAGACCGTTAGTTCTTGTGAAGGGAGGGCACCAGGGTTGGGAAGGCTGATCTGGACACACTGCTGGATGGAGATGCCTCTCAAGAAAGGAAGAGGCTAGGAAATAGGTAATGTAGGTATAAGCAGCTTCAAACATACAGGGAATAAAGACAACTTTCTTACAGGCCATGCCAGTCTGAAGAAATGCAAGAACATACGTTGTGATCTCAACTATAATTCTCTAGAATACTGAATTACTGATCACTAGTAATGGAATGAGTCATTCCCTCCATCAACACTGTCTACTAATAGTGCCAAAGGGAATTACTTCAAGGCATGCCTCAAGTTTCTAAATCAGTCTAAAACGATTATTTATTTGTTTATTTAAATTTATTGGCCGTCCAACTTCATATTTCATAGTAAGGAGGAACTTGAGTGACCTTCCACATTACAACTTTCAGCAGATTGAATCACTATGGCTGGCAGTAAAGAATCCTTGGCATAGTGCTCCAACGTTTAGAAAGCCACAGGTTCCCCCTTCCCTGCTATAATGCAAGATGAATTATACAGTAATACACTAAGGAACTTATTCATTAGATTATGTTTCAAATACAGTTTTTAGTATGCTCACATACTGGCTCAGGTAGAATTAATCATGGGTCAATGCAACTTCAGGGAAATGGTTAATCTTTCCTAGGTATTCCATTTCAGTCACAGTGACCACTTTAAATAAAAGAGAGATTCTGGCAAACATTTTGGAATGCTAGAAATATTCTTCTTGACTGAAATCAGTCTGCTTTCACCCTGCAGTGAGAAGCAAATTAAACCGCAGCATCAGGAACTTGAATACTCAGCTTCTTTATTCAGTTTAAAAAAAAAACAAAGGCTTCATTTTGGCCGTGATTTAGCAGATGTGCATATATCAGCCTCTGTGATTATTTACCAGAGTTTTACAGTGTCACTTCTCCTCCATGCCTTACTGTTTTTTAATATCATACAAAGGCTATAATGTCTAAAACCTGTTCCTTCATTGACATAGCTGGCAAAAGGGTTCTTAATTCATTGAGAATAACGTTGTGTGATGTTTGCTTTGTAGCACTGCTGTGGCCACACTCTCAGCCCATATTTATATTGTTTCTTGTTTTTGAATGCACAGATGCTATGAATAGCTGTGTTTCTTTATTGTCTCGGACACCATAACCAGTGAAGAAATCTTTTTTTTCTCCTTTCCTGCTGCTTGGAAATCAGATGCTAATAACAAAAAGTCCATATCTTTTGACTAACTGCTTATGATTAATCATATTTTATGAGGCCTATCATTGATCTTTGTCATCTAACTTTATTAACATTTGGAGAATTCATGTTACCAAGGAACCTCATATTCCTGTTTGTGAAGAACCTAAATATAGCCAATATATTGAAAACATATTTTGGAGGAAGTACCATTCAACTTTAAGAATATGTATATCAATAATCTACTTTCACCTTCATGGTGAGATGAGCAGGAATGTCATCAACAAAACAGAGAAACCGTGAATGTAATTCTTAGAAGGAAGTACCAATTCTTCTGATATTAGTAGTAGTTGTAATAGTATAATAGTAGTATTACCTCTGCTATCCCAGGGCAAATTGGAATGATATGGGACAGGTTTTTCTCGCCCAAGCCAGGGTGAGAAAATTGCTCTCACTCTTCCTGTCCCCATTCCAAATCCTCTGTGAAGCTCAGCCCCACTTTGTGGGTTTATAAATGCTATTCCATATGTGATAGCATCACAGCAGCCATGCCAAAAAGGGGGATATTAAAACCAAATGTGAACTTTTGAAAATGAAAATATTCTGAAAATGGCCTGATCAAGCAGTTACTTGGTGGGTGGTCAATGTAGTATGGGATGTCAGACTAAGGCCTGCAATCCAGGCTTAGATACATTCAGGTTGCAGTCACCTGATCAAGAAAATCTGAGATGGGTCTTGGGGACAGGAAGAACATCTCTCCCTCTTTTCACCAATGGTGAACCTGAGCCACCTTTCTCTTCTGACTTGAAGTAGATGGTGCACAGCCATGCAGTGGAAGTGGAGGCAGCTTCTGTAGTCGCACACTTGAACCTCTTTGTGAAGAATTTTCAACAGGAATTCTGAATAGTTGGCTGCCCAGCAGGGTCATCGGGGGGAGGGGAGATGTAAAAATATTCAAGATAGTGGCTGTGACCACACAACCACTTTTTATATGTATCATGTAGGCCACACATGTAAAAAAGGTTGGGGTATTAATTGCATGTTTACAGCCATGTCTTCACTTTTCTTAACCTCCCTCTCAGATGTGACCCCCCATGGGTGCCCTGATGCCCAGAAAGAAGGGGATAATAAGGACAATAACTGGCCATATTCTTAATTAAAGAAAAATTAAGTGTGGTGAGAGAATGAGAGAGAGAGAGAGATGAAAAGAGGTACATAAACCCTCTGTGTGTGTATTCATTCTTTAAAATTGAAACTTACCCCAGTGAAAAGGTTGTAGCATTGTGTCTGGGATGATTCTTTTTTGTGGGGGAGGTTGGCTCTTTGTGCCATATCACAGTCCAGCAATTCAAAACTTCAGCTTACCTAAGGTGGTTTGATTGTTCTGCAACAGCTGGAACAAGCTTTCTGCATGCCGTAGTTAACACAGTCCATCAGGAGAGGCTTGTTATTGGGAGCATCAGACAGTGTGGTTCAAGGAAAACAGGGCAAGGCAAGAAGGCAGCTTTACTCCATTCACTTCATCTTCAGAAGCAGAAAGAGGGAGACCATGTTGCTTCATGAAGTGGATCTGAGAGATGCTTCACTCAAGCCATGGTTGAACTGAAGCATCCCTTGAAGATGCACAGCTCCATTAAAGACATTTTGGAAAGCTTTTACCCATTAAAACCTTGGTTCTAGGTTACTATTCCTTCCAAACAGGTGGCTGAATAGACATTAATTGTCTATTAATTTAACTGTATTTGTGGGGATCAATTCTCCACAGAGAGAATTCCATACTTGGGGATCCAGGACTGTGAAGGTGCTCTCCTGAGTTACTCCACTATGGATGGGACTATGAGCAGGGCTTTATTTCTCTGTCTCAATGGTTGGGTCAGCACTCTTTTAAGTACATTTGTAATTAAATTCATGTTTCAAGCATAAAAACTAGAACTGTTGCCTGCAGGACTAGGAGTCTTTTGAATTGAAAAGATTCCCTTCCCTTTAACAAAATAAAATGAACCACAAATAAGCTTAGCCATGAAAATAACTACTGCACCCTGAAAATAAAAGACACTTTCTTTCATGCAGAATTATTCCTCCTGAATAAGAAACTCTCTTCTTCCAAAAAGCTAGACAGACCCCATTCCTGATAGGCTTGGGCAGGTTATAAAAACTTGTTTATTTCATCTACCTTTTCATGCCTGTAGGACCAAAGGGCAGCTAGAATCCTTCTTATATAAAAAAATAATCAAATACTTGCATAGCATGATAGTTACCATGGAAGACTAGGACTGTAGAAACTCGCCTTTAAATTTCCATTTATCTAAAGATACTTCAGGAATTCAGTCTTTGTGAATTCCAGTATAAACTAATCTATAGGTCTTGCATATTGACGTGGCAACTGGAGCAAACTTCATGCAGTGCAGCAGGCCTGAGATATTTAAATATATCCACATTTTTTCAAAATTCTATACATGTAGAATTTTGTATGCATGTATACATGCATAAGGAAGTAACTCTGATTTTAATAGAAAACAGAATTAAGATTTTAATCACTTATCAACATCTCTGCCTCTGGTTTCAGAAGTGCGTACAACAGAAGGGCAGCAAGTTTTAAATGTTACTCCATAACATTTCTGTGTTCTATATGAGCTAGTTTAAAAGCCTCAGAATTGTACCACTGATTTTTCTGAACAATGAAAAGGAACGCTTTGTAAGAATCTTAGTGAGCGATGGGAAAAGATTAGTAGTCCTCCAACTTCACAATCTCTTCATTAGTGTGAAGAGATCTTCACACTTCATCTACAGTTCGATTCATTTCTAAGCAATAGACACTTGTCAAAGAAAACCTAATCTCAAGTGACTACACTAATATGATGTTTGATAATAGTATGCTGAAATCTGTCTTCCAAATTTCTGAAAAGTTTTCTTTCATATGAAAAAGCCTTTTGGTTTTTAGTCTCATTCTTTGGGTACTTTAGAATTATTATTTCTTTATTTAAATAATGATTACAGACCCAAGATGGTGCTTTAACATGATTTGGGTGATTTTTTTGAAGCTACTGTTAATTTTTTGTTACATACCTCTCCATCCTGTGCCAACTGAGTGGGGGGAATCTTTCATATTATCTGCTCAGATGGGAATATGGGACACTAGGGAGGCATTGCAGACCAATAGAGAGATTACTGTATGATTAACAAAAATATACCTTTGGCTACCTCAGACCTCTCCCATGAGAATTTCACCCAGTTCTTTTGTCTCCTTAAAAAAATGAATGCAATTCCTTATTTATCAAAGTGGATGGGAAGGGTCAAAACCAGTTCAGAATAACTTTTTGGTGTAGCATGAAAGTTTAATTCTAAATTTGAAATAGGAATTTGATCATAAACAGCATACTTTGCCATCAAAACTGATCTCTGTGAAAATGGTCAGTCATTACAATCTCCCTTGCACTTGCTTATCTAACAATTCTGCTCCATATGTCCCATCACTTGACCAATGGAAATGGACAAAACATTTATTATTGTGTTATCATCATCATCATCATCATCATCATCATCATCATCATCATCATCATCATCATCCTATTCAATTGCCTCAAGCAAAACTGCTCACAGGATGGATTTGCAATGTTCATAACAGTATTCTGAGTGCTGTTATTTTATAAAATATTGGTAACAGTGGTATATTGCTCATATTAATTATTAAATAAATGATACATTATAATTTTGGAGGATATTTTCTATCCCAGTTTGTATCTTTGTAATAAAAAATTAGTTTTTTTGAAAATAAGTACATAAATAGTCTGTACTACTTAAGCATATTAACATTAGAACTGAACTGAATTTTGGAAACCAAAATTATGGGGTAAAACTGGACCAGTTTAGGAGACAACTTTATTAAAGGTTTGTGTGATGATCAGGTTTATAACATACAAATAGACAGAAACTGTTATTCCAGGGGCATGTGGAGGGTGAGTCAAGAAAGATAAAGGAACCAGTAGTCAAGAAATACACCACAAATTAGCACTTAGTAGAATAGCCATAAAGGCCTTGGAAAAGATATTCGGATGCTGTGAGCTGTCTGTACTTACACAGGTCAGAATCATGCAGGCAATTGTTTTCTTTGTGACATTCTATGGAAGTGAAAGTTGGAATCTGAAGCAGGATAGAAAGAATATTGATTCTTTTGAACTTTGGTGTTGGAGAAAACTCCTGAGAATGCCATGAACAATCAAATGGGCAAATGGATCATAGAACAAATCAATTTAGAGTTCTCACTCAAGGAATAAAAAAACCAAACTCAAACTATCATGTTATCATATTTTGAATTTATTATGCAAAGAACCAGCTCCCTCGAGAAGTCTAGAATGCTGGAAAAGGTGGAAGAAAGAAAAGAGGAGCAAAGTGGATTGACTCAATTACAGTGGGAGAGCTGAAAGATTGTTCAGATCCAGGACTAGTAGCTGGAAGGGACCGAATAATATAACCTCCAGTAATACTGAAATATGGTATGTCTGGAAGATCCATATCCTGGGAAACAGCTTCCTGGTCCTGGGTGTGGTTGCATTCTGTCAGAAGGAGCAGGTAAATAGTTAGGGTATGCTCATAGCGCCATTAATGACACTCAAGTCTTCAGATGATATATCCAACATGGATGTTCTCACACCCGGGTATCTTAGTTATGATGGCTCAAGTACTAATAACCTCATGACTTAATTACAGTACTATAAAGAACTCTTACAGGGCTGCCAATCAGCATGATCTGGAAGCATGCAGCTAGAACAAGAGCAGTGTCAACTAGGTGCTGTGTGACACACTGCCCTGTACCCTTTGCTAGTAAGCTCAGTTTAAGGTTCTAGACAATAATATTTTAAACAGCTTGTAATCAAGATGCTTGAGAACATGCTTTCCAGCATAAATCTGTCTGACCACATTGCTCATCTTCAGAGGCCCTTCCACTCATGCCTTCTCCTGCTGACATCCAACCTGCTTCAGTCTGGAAGTCAGACTCTTTTGTCATATTTGTCATATTGTTTACAATGTCTATCCAACCCCAACAAGTATGTGTCATATTTGTTACAATCCAAGCAAATGTTGAAGTCGTTCTTATTCACAACCACATTTAATTCTTCATTGGGGAGCTGCCAAAGAAATAAATAATACTGAGCCTTTTTTAAAAAACTAGGATCAGCAATCCCAGTACCTCCTGGAAAGACCCAGATTTCCAGATTCATAGACAGGATCATATATTCATGCTTTGACCCATTGAATTAACCTTGGTTTTTGTTTCATGGCTGCTTAAGCACTGAGATATCCCAACTTTTAGTTATGTCTGGAATTTGCTAAGACTTGGTACAAAAGCCTAGGAACCTTTTAAATGTGTTATAAGATCAGCCATTGCAGCTGTTTTTGATACTTGGAATTTCAATTTCAACATTCCTTATTTTCTTCTCACTCATTCATTCATGAAGATTTCTCTTCCCTACCAATACAGAGCCAGTGTTCAACTTAATGAAGAATTAAATGTGGATGTGAATAAGAATGTCTTCAGTATTTGTTTGGACACTGGAGGACATGTTTGAAATCAGTGAGCAATGATAGCCATGATTAGCTTGTTTCATTCACTGCAGTTGATCTCTTCTAACTATGGTTGTCATCTGATCTAGCTCACTATTTCCACATAATGCAGCCAATCTTCCTAATTGGGATTGTTACAATTTTAAATAAAATAGCACAGTTTTAATTAATTTATGCTAATTTATCTGTGCTTTCGTATACTAATTAGATTTGAATGCAACTTTTATATTCACAAGTTAGTTAATATTTCAAATTCTGACTAACTTTGTAAAGGTAAAAATTATATGAATCGCAATACAGCCTTTTGAAGGGCAAGGATGTCATATGCCCAACTTTCAAAAGCCAGTTAAAATGCTCAATTAGCACAGTATAAAAGGTATATTTGTTCAATCTATTGTTAAGTGTTGATAAGAGTGGGCAGAAGGAAAAAGTCTCATAGTACTTTAGGAAGACATGATTACCAAAAATATATGTGAATCACCCTTGAAAAGGGCTTGAAATAAAATGAGTAACCTGATGATTCATACTGCTAACAGCTAAAGAATACAAGAGAAAAAAATATCTGTGAAGCTCTACAACCTTTCTGTCCTTTGAAAATAAGCAGAGAACTTTAAAAATCAATAAAGCTTTTTACAGGAACCAGCAGCAAGAGGATTTTGAATTGGAGCAATGTCAGGAAATAGCCACAATTCAAGTCAGAGATTAGAAAGCTGAACTACAATAGAGGGAAATGCAGTCTTCCTAGAAATAACAAAATGAACAGGAGTGCCAACCAAAATAAGAGCATAAGCAGCTCCCCTTAAGATTAATTAATCAATTAATTAATTAAAGAGCCATTGTTAATGGTTGTAAATTCTGGAACCATCAATAACTTTATCCTGGGTTATATTTGCATGTAATGTGGTGGAAGCTAGTACAGATGATGTGGTGGCCCATTAAAATCAGACTAATCTCAAAGATATATGAAGAAATAAAGGTGGATATAGAGCATTGTTGTGGCAGCTGTCACCAGCTTCCCCGACTTTATAGTCTAAGCAGATTTCATTTGTGAGGACTGTTTTGGGAAAATTGACTTCAGTGGCCTTAGGTGTAACTAGGTCTGTGCTGTGCTGCAGTCGTAGAGTGTTAACTTGCATCCCATAGATTCTGTGGGTATATGCTTCTACCTAAGCATGCAATAACAGAGCCATTAAGCAGACTTAAAACAAAGAAAAGGAAGATCACCCTATGCTTTCCCCCCAAGAAAAATCTCATTTCTACCCCTATGTATCATTAAGAAAATGCCCTTCAGTGTCCAAATAGGCTTGAACCACTTCCATTTTAACAGGCTTATTAATTACAATCATAGCATCTAGTGCTTTAGGATTATTACCAAGATAAAATAAAATAAACCCATAAACCCAGTTTTAGACAGAAAATATGTTTCATGTTGTGAAATATGAGTTTCTTGAGAAAACAGAACATCAACACCATATCTACTTATCCCTTTGAATAATTTTCTACCTTTAGCAATACTCCACATCCTTTCGACATTCCAACTCAATATCCTAAGTTTTACTATCTAGGAAAAGCAGGCTTAAAATAAAAGTGTATTTATACCATTGTAGACATTTAGATAATAAGACTGTAGATACATGAATATATAATGTGCAAATACGATATAGTTAAATATAATATACTTAAATCAGTAATTGAACAAAAAAAATTCCCCTCTCACCCCTATGGGTGGTACGTGTCTCCCCCAACCTCAAGTCCTCTACCAGAGGCCTGGGAGTTTGAGGGTTCTGCGCAGTATCTTAGCTGTTCCTAGCACTTTACTCTTCTGGACAGAGAGCTCTGATGTTGTTCCTGGGATAGCGGCTGGATAGCGTAGTGGTTAGAACACCGTCTTTGATGCAGGAGACCGGGGTTCAAATCCCAGCTGGTACCTACCTTACCAGTAGGGGTCCTTGGGCAAAGACCCCCTAATGCTTCACCTGCCTACCTCAAATATGAGAGTGACATGAACTAAGAGAGTCATGGCAGCTCAGACGTCGCCTGGATTAACAAGGTCTGCGTCAGATGTTGGGGAACCAGGACAATCTGATGTTAAGTGGGCTACTGGAACAAACCATACATGGACGAGACAAAATCTATCTATCTATCTATCTATCTATCTATCTATCTATCTATCTATCTATCTATCTATCTATCTTCAATTACTGATAATTGCTGATTTTTAAACATTTTCTTATATATATAAGAAAATGTTTAAAAATCAGCAAAGCCCTGCAGAAGGTAATATGGCCAAAAAACAAAATGTAAGGAAGGGAGAAAAAAAAAAAGGCAGAGTCAAGCCAGTTTCATCTAGCTGGGTATCAACACTCTCATTTGTAGAAAAACATTTAACCTGGAGCAGAAAAACATTTAATCTAGTCATTAATTGAAAGGCAAAAAATTGCCAGAAACAGTAAAAAAAAAAATTTATGTTTCTTTTGCTAAGCCTTGACAAGGGTAAACTGCTTTCTCAAGGACATCACTGCAGGGGGAATGTCTGAAATAATTTGGAGTCAATTATCTTCATATTTCTAAGTAGAAATCTCATATGCTTTTTTAAAGACCATGTCCCAAACTGCAATTCTGGCCATTCTGACAGGAGTGACATTTCTTGGGGTACTCATTCTAGAGCATAATCTATAAGCCTCCTTATCCTTCTATTCAAAACTCTTCTCTAATTTTAAAGTTTTTTTCCCCTCTTTTTTAAAAAAAGAAGACTAAAAAAAGCTCCTATGCAGTCAGCCAAGATCTGAAGGGAAAGATACATCTCCTAGTCATTTCAAAAGGGTCTTATTTTCCAAGACTGGATTTAAAAAAATAAAGGAGAAAAACCTTTCTAGTCACTCATCTGGATGAATGTGAAAAAGAGTGGGGCTTTAATCAATTGTGGCCACCACCTTGACTTTTTCATCTCCCCATGAATGCCCCTAATTACTTTTTTAAAGGGCATTTTTTAATTAACAAAAGAAATACACCGTGATTGATGAATTGCCCTAATTATTTTGGTAATGTTTGTTTTAGCTATGGTTGAAAATCAGATTATCGATACAACTATTTGGCGAAGGATGAAGGGCAACTCAGCTTTCAAACAGTACCTGCCCACAACTTTATCTAAGCTTAGAAAGCTAACCCTTTTTTTTCCTCAGAGTTAATTATTCCTCTTCTGGAAGCTGAATGTTGTGACAGCCAATTCCTTTTTTAAAAATTCTAAATGTCTAAAGAAACTCTTATATATTACACATAAGCCAGAGAGCATGGTTATTTTTTCTCCAACCGTCTATAAAAATCTTGTCTACTGTCACCATTAGGCAAAAAGCCAGATGAGACCGCAAGGACTTCAGCTCCTTCTGATATGGGAAAGTCACTTTTCCTAAGGCCGTGTTTCTCCATAAAATACAGCAGATTTTTTGCAAAGTGATTTGGAGAGTTTTGTTTCCCAAAACAGACAGTCAAGAAACGTCGTTCTTTGCAAGCGAGAAAGGAGTGGATTCAAATTATTATTTTGATGCAATAACCCCCATGCATTGGAGGGGCTCTGGATCTATACATTACTTTGTCTGTTAACTGTAGGAAGGAAGGAAGAATTTGAAATTAACCCTTGAGCCATCCAAGTTACCAAAGGAAATGGTGCAAGGATGTAAAAGAAGGGAACAGATGACAACCTTGTCCTAATACCCAATTTAGCCTTTTCATACTCAAGATAATGCAGGGAAGGGTTGTTGTTTTTTTTTTAATTGAAGATTCAGGTAACAAACAGTCGCTCAGGTAAGCAGACATATGACAGGCCTGAGCATATGTTCAAAAGATGCTTAAGATATCTGAGAACAAAGTTCACAACTCCATCTACACATGTAAGTTTTCCATGATGTGTTCTTAGTTTTCTATCATGTATTCTTTTTAGTAGCCAGGGCAGAAGACGCATTTTAGTGTGATTCGAGACCAGACAACCATGTCACTCTAATATCACTCAGAAAAGTACCAGTCAATACCTATCTTTTATTTTCCATCCATCCTGATCTAACAAATTATTTTCATTTTCAGTAAAATACTCCTTTAATAGTATTAGTGGTTTCTCCCCACCATACTCTCCATGGAGGACTATTTCAAATGTATCAATAATGTCTTACAAATCTGTTGAAAATTATTACTACAAGTCAAGTTGTTTGATAGCCTCAGTGTAAACAACTATTTTTTTCTCATTATTACATACATTCCCTGAAAAGAATCACAAATATTAAATACAGTCTTTTGAATTAGCAGTAATCAAACCAGACTTTCAATGTTTGATTGCAATTTGCTTCAGTAACTAACTCCCAATGCTACATTCATAGATCATTAAACACTTGTGCAGCAGAAATGTCTTTATTACAGTGAGTAGGGAAATGAATTAGATGTGTGGCTGATCCAATCCATCTTTTCTCAGTACTAGGACTCATTTCTCAAAAAGCTTGGTTCCCATGTTGTGAGAGGGCAGGACTCTGCAGACTGAATGACAGGTGGCATCAGGGGTGTATTGTAGGTGTATGTAGGGGGAGGTGATTTTTCCTAGTCTTTTTCCCCTTTCCCCAATAGTTCCTTATATCTTTCAAAATTTCTTTGGAGGAATTTTCAGAACAGTGCATAAGACGATATTGGATGCTGTAGGAAGGAAGAATCAGAGAATTGCATTACTTTGACTTCATTCAGCAGAACAGCTTCCTTGTCATCTATTTCCATGAATGAATTTAGCCTCTTCACGAAGAATCAGCTCCTGGATCCAGTCTCACCTGATTTGGGAATTTGTCCATGAGTCTCCATTTGACTATTAGCTTCATCATGCAACAGTCTATGCTATTTCCAAAATGCTTACATACACTCTCCCTAATATTAGTTCAGTCCTTAAACTTGCATATGGTCATTGCATACCTATGTAAAATTTGTTGCTACCTAGCACCCATGTAGCTTAGTTACCTAGACATACCCTGGCTATTTTGTACTGAATTACTCAACTTCACAAAGATCTCTTCCTCTCCCTTAGTTTAGTCTCAAGAGAGAAGACCTATGCTGGCTGTACAAATCTAGCAAAGGAATTGACTTGCCAACCATAGTAATATATCTCACTAACTTCTACAACTAATCATCAAGTTTGTGCAACGTTTTTGACTCTGACAACCACCGTTATAACTGATAATACAGTCTACAAATAATAATTAGTAAACAAATAGTGGACCATTTTATAACAGCTTGCAAGTTAAATAAACTGTAAAAGCAATAGCTCAGAAGAGCACAGTGAGCTTTCATTCTGTGAAACATTGTGCAGTGGAACATAAGTGAAATAATGAAAGAAGAACCTAGCATTATGATGGGCAATTATGCACTGATATTTTTGTTCCAATATTATGGCATTTTCTTCAGAGAGGGGTTGTTTGGAAAGTCATTATGTGGGGCCTTTGTTAAGGTCCATGGATTTTACTAACATGTAGATGATAATCCTTTTGTTTTACTACTTATTTCTCTCAGTAAGGTCTATGCATATATAACACTTTGGGTTCTTTTAATTTTCCACTGCAGCCCTGAGATTGTTTAGCTGAAGGTTTTCTCTCCTTAATGATTTGCAGTGCTTAAGAGGGATACTGGGCCAATAGAAAGATCTTCTTGAAGAACTGCATAATTTGAAAGTGAAATATAGAATGGGCACAGAGAGAACTGCTCCTGTCTGTGCTCCTGCACTCTGAAGATGCCGGTCACAGGTGCTGGCGAAACATTAGGAAACAAAACTTCCAGAACACGGCCACACAGCCCGGAAGACCCATACCAGCCATGAAATATAGAATATTAGGCCAATTTCTACCTCCTGAAAACGTCACTGATTTTCACTGAAAATACAGGTATATTGGTCTATATATAATTGTGAGTTAGCTCCCCTCTCATATTTGCAGTCTGTTCTGTACATATCTACATAAAACTAAACTGTATGAACTTTGGTTGGACTCAATCCTACAAATGTACAGAGAGCAGTAAATATAAAAAGAGCAGGGTTATGAAGTTTTTGAGAAGCTAAAGGCCACGCTTGATCTTAAGTGGCAATCTCAGGGAAAGAGGACATTGAAGAGGACAGGGCCAGAGTAAAAACTAAAGTTGATTTCATTTGATTTAAATGAAATAAGGTATGATTCCTGCCCATAGATTTAATTATTTTCCCCTCCTGTCACATTAAAAATTACAATACAATGCCAGAATTAAAATTTGGAGGCAATATCTAAGGTTTTTGAGGGTTCATAGACACAATATTCATATTGTTTACCAGTGGCATAGATAGAAGGAATAACTGACAAGCTGGTCCAATGAATTTCTGTTTGGCTGTGTAGCCTTTGCCTGTTATCAAGGCTTTATTTTGGTTTACATACTTTTCAGCATTTACAGGCCCCCAAGTTGCCTGACTATAAGTGTCTCATTTGAAAGTAGGGTACTTGCTAGAATTCTTCTGTTGTAACTTTAACCTTCCTTCTAATAAATCCTATTAATCAGATCTCTTAGATTCTTGTTCCCAGGATTAGCTATTTCCAGACTTGACTGCAAGGAGAGAAATCTAACATGTAGTAAAAGCATGTGGGCAACTATCTGTTGATTCAGATACCTATGTGAAACTGATTCTGGATGGGATTGTAGTTCACCTAAATGTAAATTGCAGTCTGGAAATTTTCTTTGTCTTGTTGATTATCATGAAGACAAAAAATTTGGGCCTTAAAAATAAATCCTGGGGAGCTTTTTATTCCAACTGATTCACCTCTTATGACCTTATCTAGGGAAGTCAGATCATATTTCAATAATACATCTCCTTTAATGTAGTTGATAAAGAGTTGCTATTAAAATTAAAATGAATACAGAATGCATTGCATTCGGTAGATGCTTGTAGGAGATCAGCATTCAGATTAAACTTATTTGGTGTCACACAGCAGTTTGCTTCTGAGCCGAATTTATATGTAAGCATTAGCCTTTAAGGACTTAAATCATTTGGGATCATGTTATCTGAAGGCCCACCTACTGCTGTAGAAAGTGAATTCTAGCTTTAAGATCAATGTCTGAAATCCTCTTGTCTGATGCACCACCAAAAACTTAGAGACTGCTAAGGACTATGAGCAGGGTTTTATCTGTGGCAGCCCATGAATTTTGGAATAATTTTCTCGAAAGTGCATATCACATCTTTCATGGCTTCTATGGCCTTTTGGAGGACTTTAAAGTCTTATGTATCCCAGACAGCAGTTGGTGATTTTAGTGTAGAGTGTTTATTGCTTATTTTATTTAGTGTTGCTATGTTTCTATATTGGTTGGTTGGTTTGAAAGTTCATTGTTTTTAGGGTAGTTTAATCATAATCTGTTTTGTGAGGCCTTTAAGCTTATAAATGACAGCAACAATGTTAAATACAAGAATTTGCAGACTTACGAATCAGTACTAATTGATTTAATAACAGGCATTCTTAACTGTTCTTGCAATAATGGATACATTATTGTATTAGAAATCAAATTATCTCTAATGCTGTAGGTAGCACAGTACTCTCTTAAGGTTCAATAATGTTAATCAGAATTAAGTGCCTGTAGCCATGGGCTGGATTCCAGCTTTAATTATTTTAAATACCTTCAGTTCTCACCTATTATCTTGTATCTTACATATGGACTCTGGGCTATTAGTAAAATTAAAGTTGCCATCTTTAATAAAAAAAAGTGTGTATGCAATCTACTGTAGTGAATATTACTAGCATGAAGTTACTTTTGTTAAGGTAAGTTTCCCTACTTTGCTTTCTGGAAGAGTCATTATTTTATAGTTAAAGGGATGTTAATTCTTCTTTCAAATGTAACCTCTTGGGTTAACGGTTCTCTTCTTGTTATGTTGCTTGACCAATGATGGTTGCCTTTGTAAACCAGTTGCTTTTAAATGTATATAGAAAAGCTCCAGTGTAGTAAAAAATCTCTTTTTCATACTGGGCCATTTTTTCCCATTAATAATCCATCAATTTAATTCCTCATGGTACATTCCTCATGTGTAATACAATGTTCAGCTAAACAGATAGAATTTTATTTTATTGCTTAAATGGAAAAAACTAAAACATGACTATGTCTGGTTTCTGCCCAATTATTGTTACTGTTGTTTTATTCTGACTTTCCTCAAAGGTAAGGACACCATGCATGCAGTTCAGAAACAAACAGGCTTGGAAACAGGATTGAGCCTAAGGATTCAACCCGGCTCTTCTGGTTTGTAATTTGACATTCCTACCACCATAGCACACTAGAATTGAAAATAGCTGTGTTATGGTAGACTTAAGTAGCTTATTTACAGTAAACCCAATTTATTCACACACCTGGATTCTAAAAATGGCCTGATCCAGGCTGGGTTCTCCAAAGGTAATTCAAATGAACCCAGTGAGCAGATCCAGAGTGAGATTCAGAAAAATGAAGCTTTATTCTGCCAATAAGTAATACGTAAAAATCTCAAATGCCTGTACCTCCTTTTTTCAGCAGAGTCATATAAAATTGGAATAGATGGCAGTTGGATTAGACCATTCCATGAGGAAATTAAGTGTACCAAATTTCATAGAAATCAATGCCAAGGATGCATTTTACAAAAATACTAAAAATTTGTGGTTTTGTTTGCCATTTTGTTGTGGCTGTTGCTGTACTATGCTTTCTAACAAAATGCAACTTCAGAGAGCCAGATCAAGAAAGGAGATTTGTGAAGACTTGGAATCAGAATAGAGCGCATATTGAGACCTTTTCACTTCATCCAGATAAATGAAAATCTGTTCTGAATTCATTCCACACCATAAACTAGTTTTCTGCCAAATCCAGTCCACAGGCTTAATTAAAAAATAGTGTGCTGACCTCAAAAACGTGTCATTGATGACTGTAATATATTTGAACTCTGTCTTGTCTCCCTTTTTTTCTAGTACCTCAATAACATGCTTAATAATTCTTCCCTTATTGCTCAAGAATTGCAAGAGTACTGACAGTTCTGCAGGATCTTATCCTTTCCCTAACCTTTCATTTTATGGCAGAAAACTGATCTACAACAAAGCCGATGTTTGCCATGTGAAAATTACAGCAACTACAGGAACAAAAGAGCATCATGTGAACACCAAAGATTAATCTTGGGATATAGACTAGCATTTTAGCTTCTGTTGAAGATTCTGCGTAATCGGTAAAACATATTTTTCTTCTTTTATGCATGTACAACTGAAAATCAGATTGCTGCAGTCTCTATTTGTCTGAAATTTGTTTTAGTTTTGTTCAGCTACTGTTTAAAGAAATGTCTCCTATATGTGTTTATTTAAAAGAAACTTCCACCTATTTCAATAGGACTTATAGAATTTTAAGATCTATATTTTCACCTATTTCAATAGGACTTATAGAATTTTAAGATCTATATTTGCTTCTTAGTCAGAATCTAGATTTCACAATCATTCATAAAATACAGTTTCCAAGTAAAAAGGCCTACCTGCATTGCCTGGTTCTAGCTCCATAACAGGCCAGCAACTGGAGGTGGGGAGTAGTCTGGAGTAGCCAACATCACTCTGTTTTCACCCCTCTCCCATCACAAATTAAATCTCTGGACACATTTTCCTGCTCCAATTTTAAAGTGCTCTTCTCTCCCTTACATCACCTTAAGCATTCTTGTCCATTTTGGCTGCTGCATGTTACTTCATTACAGGGTAATTGTAACAATTTGGCCACTTTGCAGAGAGCAGGAATGACCTCTCAACTATCATGGTCTTTAACAACATCTAGAACTGCCAGCGAGAGACACCAGGGTAGAAACTGCGAGTCTGTGAGTTCTAGTCCCGCTTGAGGCACAAAGCCACCTGGTGACTTTGGGCTAGTCACTCTCTCAATCCTAGCAAGGAGGCAATAGCAAGCCACTTCCAAAAATGTTGCCAGGAAAACTGCAGGGACTTGTCCAGGTCAAAAACTAACTTGAAGGTACACACACACATCCACAAAAGAACTGCTAGTAAAGCTATAATACTAGCAGTTGAACTCTTAGTAATGCCTCAACAGCACAAAATTCATATAAGAAAGTTGCTGGTTCAAAACCCAGCAGAAATATTTTCTTTTTTAAAATTATTATTTAAATCACAATTTAATTACCATTTACAATTTTTGCATTTGGGCTTTGAAGAAGCAGGATGAAAGTATTGATGCCTTTGAATGCTGGTGTTGGAGAAGACTCCTGAGAATACTGTGGGCAGCCAAGATAAAAAACCGATGGAAGACCTAGTTCTCTGGAAAAGGCTCTGAGGCCGGGAAAGGTGGAAGGAAAGAGAAGAAGAGGAAGACCAGCAACAAGCTGGATGGACTCAGTTACAGTGGCAATGGGTATACTGTTGGGAGACCTGAAAGAACAGGTTAGGGATAGATCATCATGGAGAAAATCTATCTATGTGGTCACTAGGAGTTGAAAATGACTTGATGGCGCATAATCAATCAATCAATCAATTTTGTAATTACCATAAATAATTGGAAAACTATGAAAGGGTGTACCATTGCATTATTTTTAAAAAGTCCACAGAAAAGTAGCTAGGTCAGAGAAAGAAAAATAGCTGAAGGGACAGAATTTTTTTTTTTTTTAAGAGTGCTTCTGTCTGGTTTCAAACCAGCAACCTTCTGTTTGCAAGGCAAATATTATAGCCACTACACCATAAATAGTTCCATGATAAAGGAACTACTGGAATAGATAGAGATTGACAGGGCAAAGCTGGTTGTTGTATCTGCATATATGTGCATTTTGATGCTTTATATATACCTTCAGTAAAATCTGTTCACAGGAAAGAGTTGGACAATTGCTTTTCTGAAATGGAAAGTTGGGGAGAAGTTCACAATGACAGTGGAACTATGGGGGAATGTGGTAGCCTGCTTCCTGGACTGAATTCCTTGCAAGCTGTTTTAAAAATGTCTTAGGACAGGATTTTCTTAAACTGGCTTAGATTCAAGCCAGCATGACTGTTTCATTGAAGCAGCTTAACATGCGGTGCTGATATGCCCTAAGTCAATGAGATGAGGCATGTAAAATTGTTCTGAAAGTTAATGAAACAAAAATCTGATACTACTCATATTTGTCATTATAAATATTGATTTAGAGGAAAAAAGACAAAACTTTAGCATACAGGTAGTCCTCACTTACCTAGTGTCTCATTCAGCAACCGTTTGAAGTTACGACAGTGCTGAAAATATAACTTTATGACCAATTTACAACCATTTACAACTTTTGCAGCATCCCTCAATCATTATAGTTAGTATGCATTGTCCTATTTTTGACCTGTTGTTTCTTTTTCCCCCCTTTTGCAGAATGGAGAGATTGGAGAGGAAGGGATTAGAAGAGAATAAGCAGGCACACAATGAGGAATACAACTACTGTTTATGCATTGTTTTCAATGTGTATTTCCCATTGTGTGCCTGCTTAATCTTTTCTAATCCCTTCCTCTCCAATGGATGTAAATACAAACATTAATTCCTTTCTTGTTAATCATCCAGCATTGGGGCAAGCACTGGGATGACCATGTTCCATGGTTAATTTAATCAGAAATTTGAACATATTATTCTCATGTAATTTCTTTTCAGTTTGTACTGATGAATGACTTCAAATTATGAGGTTTACTATGACTGCTATGATTTTAAACGATACCCTCATTACAGATTAATTGCATGTATTGACTTTATTTTATGTAACATTTGAAATTAAATGTCTTGTGATACTGCTATTATTTGTAGCATAAAAATAACATAATTAGATAGTAAATTGGAACACTTATGAAAATAAATATGGAGTACAACTATCTCTAAACTACCATATTTATCTTTTCAGGATAATTATTAGTTCGTTTCTCCACAAAGTCTATTTATACGTGTTGCCGTCCTGATGAAAATCCCATAGAAGTTAACTATAATAATGGTTTGACTAACATTAGGAAAAAGCTACTGAAACCCAGTTTGTCTGTCTTCTTTTGGAAGATCAGTCCTGATTCCTCAAAAAATGAAGGTAGGCCGAAATGATTTTTGGTCTTCATTAGAACTCTATTAATCTCTTGCCCTTGGAGCGCTCAATGTAAGGGTACATTCAAGTCAGGTTTGGGGTTTGTTCTGCCCACCCAATGTACAAGGTGCATTTAGTCTCCTTTGTTTTAGATACGTGGGATGGTACTAGGTGGACATATTCATATTATTGCTAAAACCTCTGAGCACCAAAAGCTTTTACATTATTAAGTTCTATGGCATCAAAATCAGGTTGATAATACTGAATGCTACAATCTGAAGACAAGCTTACTGGAATTAATCTCATTAACCAGCAGTGTCTGTAAAGGGGTAGGAAGAAGGGGTCAGACTGATAAAAGCAGCATTGTGTGGCATCACAGGGCAAGTTCTGTCCCTTTTCTATGTGCATCATAAAAACCAGGTTGATAATACTGAATTATCTGTGCAATACTACAGATACTATGGATACCACGTTTATTCCTGAGAAAAAATGAGTTGATTGTATTTTTCTGCTTTTATTAGTGAAAGAATCCATGCATGGAAAATCAAAATAGTTGTTGATTTATTAATATATGGAAAACAGGGAAAAGTAAACATGGTTTATAACCATTAAACAATGTTGGTCATGACTTACTTCCAAGTATTTTATTTTGGGTATCATTGTTGTCATGTTTTACTTGTTAGTATATCTATGATTCTGTATATCCCACTCTGAAACATTAGGAAAAAAGCTCTTTAATAAACCTGACAAAAATAACAAGATGAAAATTAAAACAAACAACCGTGGATAATATTTGGTAGCCATTATAACTTTCTCCAGCCTAGATGGTGCCTGTCTATATTTCCTTCAACTGAAACTTTCACTAGAAAGTTTCGAGAGAGAGAGAGAGAGATTTGTTAGGTGTATTTCACAGCACAGCTCTTCTAAGGAAAATAATTGTGATGAGAAGTCACTCTTTGCAGGAGAAAACCTGCATAGCTTCTAATAACATATTGTTCAGCTAGAACTGAGCCTTGTAAATATATCAGTAAAAGATTCCAAAATTCATATTACATAGAATATTCTCTCTGAATCTCTCGTGCTTAAGATTTTAATCTGAGTAAAAATGTCTGTCCCACATTTCTGGATAATTCAGTCTATTCATTCATTGCAATAAAAATGTAGCTGAGAGCATTTTGTATTCTCCTTATCTTCCAGCTTTTTGTGAGTTGTTCAAATTACAATAAAACTGTAATTCTTCTTTTAAAGTTATAGTCCCAGAAATAATGAAAAAACACCAAGAGAATTACTTATCTGTTGCAAACGTCTCTCTTACATTAAAAAATAGTTATATTCCAAAATGAGTTAGAAATGGGGTGAGGCTGGCTCTAATGTCCATATTTAGGCTGCACCACAGCTGTGAACGAAGATGGATCCTTCACCTCCCAGCCACTCACTTGCAAGCCATTTGCAGAAGCCTTCATTTCTGTGATTAGTTCACATGGAACGGCCATGCCAGAGACCGAATGGGTTGATTTCCCACTTCCTCCTTGATCCGGAGCAAGTTAGGTGGCCAGCTCTTGCTGCCAGCCACCGATCCAACTAGGGTGCAATTTCCCCTCTCATGGAGAGATGACGAAGTCACCATTGTCCCCACTGGAAGCCCCTAGTTTTCGAAGGTCTCTCAAGACCTGGTTATGTCAGCAGGCCTGGGGACCACAGGGGACAGGTGAACTAGTGAGGCGGCTCTATTATTAACATCTCTTCACCAATTATTTTCTTTTTCTGTTTTCATCCTGTTTTTATATTTTTTAATGTTAATATTTATTATATAATGGTTTTATGTACTGATTGTTTATATATTTATTGTTTTACTAGATTGTTGTATGCCGCCCAGAGTCACTTTTTGTGAGATTAATAAATGAATAAATGAATGAATGAATGAACGAATGAATGAATGAATGAATAAGTTGCCTTGTATCTTCTGTACCAATGTACACACTCACTTAGATCACTTTTCTCTAGATGCCTATGTCTTCTGAACTATGGCAGGTGACAACTATATAAATGTTTTTCTGTCATAGTTTCTCCCCTCTCCAAAAGGCACCTCCATGTTTTTATCACTATTATATCAGGGAAAAAATATTCTCTCTTCAGACATTTAGGCATCTTTGAAATATGACATCTGCATGGCATAGTAAGCATTTTGCTGTTGTAAATTTAATTTACTGGATCTTACATAGCAAATCTACTACAAATGGATGAACTTGTCGATCTGTTCAGAATTATAGGAAACAAATCATAAGTTATATATATTGAAGATAATACATTAGAGTATTTGCTTTACAAAAAACTATGTGGTTGCTAAGAGTTGACACCAACTTGATGGCATATAATCAATTTACTATCAACATATATCCTTTAGTAGAGTTGTTTCTGTGCAGTTCAGGCCAACATTCCCTGTATTCAATTATTAAATATAAAATTATTAATTTGGCTAAAAATATCTCAGAAAGACACTGGAAACAATCACATATTCTACATTTTAATCAATGTTTTCTGACAATGTTTGGCTATTATAGAAATAGAAATATTGTTAGAGCTAGATCTTGCACAAATTGTTAATAGGGCAATAAAGGTGAATGACTTTATCATATATTGGAATTTATGTTGCAGTTATATACTGCTTGATAAAGCTTTATTGATTGATTGATGAATCATAATTTAACATAATATTATAAGATCTATTCTTTGCATGAATCATAAATCACAATTATATATCCCTTGGGATGTTACATTTCTGAATACTTATAGTACATTGTATTTCAGAATGTAATTTAAAAAGAAAATAAAATCACACATAAATCTTTATTAAATTATTTGTTTAGAGGCAATTGGTACAGCCAGTAGGGAAAAGAGTAATCTTCACTGACAAAGGCATATCCATGCTAAAATTTTAATGGAACAGTAAATTATGCTGCTCGCTGTAACTATTTAGGGTAATGTCACTATTGTGAAGACTGATAAAAATCAAAGCAATTTAGAGCCATAAATTGGCACTTTTGGCATGACAAGCACCAAGTTCTACTTCTTCATCATAGCTCCAGGCAGGCAGTTGGTGAGATCTCCCTCGCAAAGCTGACAAAATCCCCTTTTATAGTTGTGGAACAACAAAGACAAGTGGAGATTCAGAACTTAAAAATCAATAGGTGGGGAGGTCTGGTGACAAATGCTAGGAAAGTGATAGAGGAAGCATGGCATGTGAAATATTAGTATGGCATAAGCCCCTTAATTGGTACAGCTGGCATGAATACCATCAAACCTATTACTCATTTTGGCACACAGGTCAGGCAGGGGGATAAAACTGACAACAAACTAAGGTGTTTTAAAGTCTGAACAATTGCACCGTTGAAACACCCACACTGGCAGGGAAAGCAGGAAACCTGCAGGCAATAATATTAGCACAGCAATATTATTACCACATAACGTCAGCACAGGCACGTGCAATACACATAAAAACCAAATAGACCTTTGATGACACCATCATGGCTGCCATCTTGACCATACCATCTGCTAAATCCTCTGATCTTCACAGTTCAGAAATAAAAAGCTTTAGAGATAGAGATATATAGATAGCAAGAGGGAGACCATTTACTGTGAAAAGAAATGAGAGCCAGTGTTCAATATATAGAGAAGTCTGACAAGTGAGCAGAGCAGTGGAGACATTGCAATTGTGACAATCAGTTACAAGGAGGCTGGAGGCTGAGGATGCTGTCGTGCCCCAGGCAACATCTTCTGAGTCCTGATATTTCATTCTAGCAGGAGTCAAACAGTTGAAAAAATTGTCCTTAACAGGATGGCGCTCTATCTGTACAAGTACAGATGTTCTACTTTATCAGCAAGAAGTGTTCTCTAAATTCATCATGCTGAAACAGCAGTATTCTTTAAACTCATCGTTGTGATACTTTCTAGAAAAATTGCATTTGTCAATCAATCAATCAATCAATCAAACTGTAAGAGCAGAGAGACAGAAGTTAGCAGCAGGTTAAAGCAGAATATCTTGTGTGGATTCAAAGGCATATTTTACCAAGGAATTTAAGGGTCAGGCTGTACATTATATTTGTCTATCCTTCAGCATATGGGAAGGGACAGTTAAATAATCCTTCCACTACCACAATCCTGTCAACTTGGCAATTAAGCCAAGAAAAGTAATTCCTATTGGCTACAAATTGAAGATCTCTTTTTCTAACTTTAATCAGTATATTGATACAATCTGTGATGGGGAGGACAGGTTTGAAACTCTTCTCCTTGAATTCTATTGTCATCGTCCATCTAATCCTGAATCTCTACACTATGCACTTACTTTTAAGTTAAAAAAAACAGGATCTATGTACTGTGTAGAAATATAAAGTATATTTTGACCTGAAAAGTTTTTTATCAATGAATCTCTAGAGGCCATAACTTCATGGATTTCTAAAATCATTAATGTAATATATAATTGCTGAGTATGACATTTTTTGTTTAATAAAGGAAGCAATGTCCACTTTATGGGCAATACTGTTACATAGCAGTATAAATTACTAAAGTGTTGTTCCTTTCTTACATTTTCATCCTTCTCATATTATCAAATATCTCTGTCTCCCTTCCTCTCGCTTTCTCTCTCTCTCTAAAATAAAATTATAATAGAAGCAAATTTAAATCCAATGGAGTCCATTTGAATTAAGATTTTATATTTCAGTGTAACTTCCTGAATCACAATACAGTATGGTCTAATCTAATCTTTTGAAAATGATTTGAGAATTCTGTTTACTGCTGGGCTGAAATAATTCGCTGAGCAAATTTTGCAATGTTGACAAGACAAAAATGATTTTTTTTTTCAAATTTTCAGGTAGTAATGCCAGTTCAAGCACCCTGAAGCAGTCTTTGTGGATAACAATTTTTCCGTCAAGGAAACTACAGCATAGTCACACTAATCAAGGCATCTGGAGTGACTGGCAAATCCACATAATTGTTAAACCAGAAGGTTTTGTTAATCACAGCATTTCACCATAAACAATGCTGGAGAAAAGGTACTGGATATCAGAGCTCTCTAAATATCATACAAAGCAATTTAATTTTGCCAATAAAAATTATTTGGGAACTACCTTTAATCTTTACTATGATAAGGAGCCTATAAATATTTACTTGGTGTGTACTAATGAGTAAGCTAATGCTCAGCAATTTACATGAGTAAAATGCCTTTAAAATTACTAATTACTTATATCAAAGGGAACTTAATTAATTGCCAAAAAAAGATCTGATTAGCTATGTAGTAAACCATGCCCTACGTTAAGGTAGAGTCTCTTTGAATGCTTCTTTCCCACAGCTCCCACCCCTGGGCTGTGTTGCTTCTTCTCACAAAAACTAAACTCCTCCATCCTTGCTTGCTTGGTCTCTCACATGTAGAGTGCAATACTGTAGAAGTAACTAGTGTATGCACCACACTTTTATGGTAATTACCAGAAATACAACTAGTGCATTCCATTCACCTGCATGGAATAATAGATAATGTTTTTAAAATAGACATGGAAAGATTACACAGATTTGGACAGTTTCAAGTCATTCCTTATAAGTAATTTCTCTCAAATGACAGAACTTGTATCTAGTTTTCTACAAACCTGGTTTTTAATTGATTGTATAATTAAACACTTCTAACTGGTTTTAATTGATTGAATTGGCTGTGTTATTTTACAGTTGTTGATCTGATTTAGTTTCAAGAAGTTATTTATGATTTGACTATATGTTTTCTCAAGAGCTATAGGGCAACTAAATAAATCTTCAAAACAACTGAATATCTAAAAATGGATAACAAGTATTTATTTAAACATTTTGAAGAAGCCAAATGCTTGTAATCCTAGAATCTCCAGGAGATTTTTGCAGAAACATAGACATTTATGAATCTCTACTTCTGAGTATGAAAAAAAGGATCTGTCTTTCTAGGAAAAGTTGACTTTAGTTCCCCTTTCTGAGCCATAGCAAAAGCCCCCCCCCCCCGCCCCCATCCCCAGGAAACTCTTTTCTGACATCAGAACTTGGGCATTGGAGAAATGGAAAGACATATGACCAGAGTTGTGCAAGGTCTTTTTATTACAACCTTTCAGAGATCCAAAGATATAGTCCCTGGAACTGCCACAATTCAGTCTATTCCTATAAGAACTAATGGGTGGATTTGTTTCTTAAAAAGAAGAGAAACACAAATGATTACTCCACAAGAATGAGAAAATGACATAGAAGTACAATATTTGCTTGCCTTATCTTTAATAATGCCTAGACAGCTAACATATATGCCCTGGAAAAAGTTCCAAATTGATTTTCAAAGGAGACTTCCCCTGAAAAAGGCCCAACTCCTACCTCTCCCCCCACCCTCCATATTGTTTGACCTGGTGGAGCTGAAGCAGTCACTTTATAGCTGATATCAGGGCTGGCTTTAGGCTAAGGCCAAGGAGACACTTCCCTGGGGTGCCAGACCTTAGGGGGTAAGAGCACTGTACCTCCTTCTGAAGCATTCTGTGAATGGAAATCTTCACCTAGATAGAAGGTGGTGCCATCAGTCAATGTGGCCTGTGACCCTATGTACCTCTGAGCCAACACTGGCTGATACTAAGACAATGTTAGGCTTGTTGAGGTGGAGGCTGTCCTCCAATCCATGTGGTCAGGAAACATTTCAGGCTTTGGTCATTTAAACTGGTCTACAAAACCCAGCAACCAGTTCTTCCAGTAGTTTATAAGAACTATTTTCAGTTGTGAAATAGTGTTGTAGCAAACAGGCAATAGTTCTGAAAGTATTATTATGGCTTATTTAATTCTTATCTGCAAACAAAATAGGTGTACATCATATCAGATTATCAGATTGTTGCTACTTTTGGAAACAATTTCCCACTTAAAATCATGGAAGAAGTCTGTTATTTTTCAAGTGAAAATATCAGTTTACTTTTATTATATTCTTAGGCAGAACAACATTACTACATTAATTAGCCACATTCCCATTTTCTTTTTCTAATGAGCACTTATTTCATATCTTTTATAAAAAAAATGCTGCCACATTGTCCTTCTGTCCTTGTCTCTTCTATCTATCTATCTATCTATCTATCTATCTATCTATCTATCTATCTATCTATCTATCTATCTATCTATTTGAAAAATGTCAAATACAGGATCTGGCAATCTTTCAAAGGAGGTAGATTCATCATCAGAGTTGATACTTCTGTCAGCCATGGCACTTGCATTTTGCATCAGTGATTATAAATAAAGGTTTACTTTATTTTTATTTTTATGGAGGTTTGGTCTGCTCAGAATGAAAAGAGAAAGGAATAATATAACCAAACACAGCTTTGCTTTTAAGTTGCTCTGTTTTACACATAGGCTTTTGCTAATGAAATTGCAAATATATATATATATTTTAACCCAGCAGGAATATAAGTCACAAGATATATTAGCCGAGCTGCTGAAATAACCAATTACCTTTAAAAAGTAATTGAATTCTACAGATGACAAAGAATAGCTGCATAGAAAGTTCTTTACAATATATTGTTAAATGTTGATATCCGAGAGCCAAAAATTCTCCTCAGTAGAAATTTGCATACAGGTACATGAACCACAAGATATATTGGTGTCCAAATCCTCTAAGAGGAGATTAAGATAAACATGACCATCTTTTTTTCACAGCCACAATTGCTACGTATTAGCTACAATGTAAGCACTGAACCATTCCCACACCCAAAGTGGAAAGGTCTGTTTGATGATTGCCAAGTATCTGCAAAATGCAGCAGTGATGATGCTTCATATATTCCATTAATGCACACCAGATTTAATTTCTTTTCTCAAGCCTGGTTGCTCTTGCTTCACTCAGCCTTTCAATATGCACTTTCCTCCCATGTTTAGGAAGGAAAATGACTATTTATATAGGTAATATGCTTCTTTTAATAGCACACCAAGTGCAAAGTATGATATGTGCATGACAATTCTCTAAGTGGGTACACAGTAGACCCAGCACTGCTTGTAGGAAATCCCTGTTACCATATTACAGTAGCAAAGTAAGCCAATCCCCCCAAAATGAAGAAAATGAAAAATTACCCTATAATCAGTCTTTGTTCCATGTATTTCATCATCACCTGCTAGGTGGAGGTAAAATGGGACTTC
Organism: Python bivittatus; assembly: GCF_059951505.1. NCBI lineage: Eukaryota > Metazoa > Chordata > Lepidosauria > Squamata > Pythonidae > Python > Python bivittatus. Next base: position 25,160,574 of record NW_028277113.1, on the reverse strand, counting down.
TCCACAAATAAATCTGTATTCACATAGACTTTCCACCGCTTTTGGAGTCTAGTTGCCAATCTTCTTTCCTCAGCCTATAGTTTATTTTCTAAAATGAAAAATTCCCATCAGAAGCATAGAACATTTCTTCATTTCATGTCTGAAGATTTCCCAACTTATAGGCAGTTATAAATGCCCTTTACTTTATGGAGTCTTTGGGGTTCTCTGAGCTTGGTTCTTTTCTTCCAAACGTTTCATTACCCAGCTAGGTAACATCTTCAGTGCTAAAATGGGATGAGATTTGCTCTCTATTTATCTGCTGTGGCCTGCTTTGCCAGTGCTGGTGGGGGTGGGGGTTCTGTTTTGCTCTTCTGGTAGTTCATTGATTAGCAAATGTTGACTGCTTGATTGTGTGCCTGGTGGTGACCTTTGCTTATCTGGGTGCTGATTGCTGGAGATGATTGCTGGTGATTGAATGCTGATGAGGCAATCTTCTGGTCTTTTGTCTCTTTTGAATAGTATGTAGATGCTGTTTATCTCTATGTGTCTGTTAATTCCTGCCTTGTCTGAATACCAGGCTTCCAAGAATTCTCTTGCATATTTGGATTTGGCTTGGTCTAAAATGCTGACAGTTTCCCAGTTAAAACTGTGGTTGAGTCTGTCCATGTGTCGTGCAATTAAGGAATTTTTATCATGTCTTCTGACTGCTAGTTGGTACTCATGGATGCATTCTGCTAGTCTTCTGCCTGTTTGTCCTACGTAGTGTTTGTTACAGTCCTTACACTGTATGTTGTAGATGACTCCTGTTTTTTCTTCTTGGGCAACTGGGTCTTTTGGTTTACTTAGGATATGTTGGAGTGATTTTGTTGGCTTGTGTGCTACAGAGATGCCATATGGTTGTAATAATCTGTTGGTGGTTTCTGAGATGTTTCTGATGTATAGCAGTGTGGTCCTTTTCATGGCTTGTGTGGGTTGTGTTGTAGTAGGTTGAGTGGTCAGGCACTTTTTGATAAAATTACGTGGGTATCCATTTTTTGGGATGATGTTGTATAGGTGGTCTTTTTCCTTTTTCTGCTGTTCTGGGTTGCTGCAATGTGCTTGAGCTTGCTTGAATAACATTCTTACACAGCTCTTCTTGGGGGAGGTCGGGTTGTTGCTTTGGTAGTGGAGTACTTGATTGGTGTGGCTTGTCTTCCGATAAACTTGGGTTTCTAAGGACTCCACAGTTCAACCCTGAGCTACACATATTCGCGAAACTTTGGATCTAACAGAATCTAAGGTTCTGTTCAAAGCTCACTTCAATGGCTGAAATTTGGCTTTCTGATGCTCAGCATCCTCTCATTGTATCTGAACAAAAACCCTCTTAAACTTCATATTGGTAGGAGGCAGTAAGTAGAGATGACCTGGGGTTGCTCGCCAGAGAAGTCATTCTGGGGAACAATTAGAATGCTCCTTCTCTATCCTTTTCTATTTCCATACAGTCAAAGCAATGGCAAATGCAAGTGCCATGGAGGAGGAGGAGGAGGAGGAGGAGGAGGAGGAGGAGGAGGAGGAGGAGGAGGAGGAGGAGGAGGAGGAGGAATTCAAATCCATTGCAAAGGATTGCTATCTATGAATAGCACCATTGTGAATAACATGGAGATGCTAGCCAGTACAATAATTGACTTCATGAGGATACTGGTGCACTGTGAGAATGAAACTAGGTAGTTAGCTCTTGAAGAACCTAAATCCATCACAGCAGATCCTCCAATCCTTCAACCAGTAGTTTAAAAAATGGCAGTAATTCTCAATAAGATTAAACTCTAAATAAAACTCTAAATAAAAACCCACCCATCTCAAGTTAATCCAAACCAGTCTAAATTCAAGAATTTTAAAACATGCACAGTTAAATATGAACATTAAAATGCTCACAGCAGAAATAAAAATATCACAATAATAAAGACAATATCCTGTCCTCTCATAATAAATATTTCATACAATTATCTTATTATAGTATATAATCTGATTGTCAAGATGACATTCTTCTTAATGTAATCATTGTAAGAAAAGGAAACTGGACTGCTAACCATTGTAGAGTCCTGAATTAAAATACTATACAGAAATATGTTATCATTGATCCCATTTGATCCTCTTTCATATAAATGTTCAGCTCCTTACTTAGATCAATTCAGTGGCATAATATAAATGCTTATTATTTTGCATACTATTTATTTTGCCAAGAGCGTAGCAGAAAATTGCTTTTCCTTTTATTTAATTTGGTTCCATGCACTTACTATTACCTACAGTTTCAAGGATTTATCCAATGATCTATGTTTATTCTGTTATAACTTATTATTTTTCTGAACTAACGTGTTTCTTGTCTACTCCCACACTCTTTCTGTGGAGAAAGAATAACAATTAAAGAGAAACGTAATGAGTTCTAAAGAGTGTTGTCTGCTAGTAAGGCGTAATCACAAATTGAATTTAAATCATGCCACCTTTCTCTGCTCCCATCTTCAAAGCAATGCTGCCTGTTTCAGAATTCACCCAGAGCTAAAGAATTACTTGAGTCAGAACATTATTTTCCTTGGGCCTTCTTCAGCTGGATTTTTCTTCAGCTGATATTCTTTCCACTGAAGTTTCACCACAGTAGTAAGATTATATATCATTTGTCTGTGACCCAAACAGGAAGCACTGAAGAAAGTCTCAGAATAAATGTATAGCAAAATAAAAAGAGAAGGAAAGAGAAAAAGGATTTAGAAGTTCAACTTTCAGATGAGTTATCACATTCTTTTTGCCAAAGTTTGAGGTATAAATAGAATACTTAATACAGTGCAGTGGTATTATTAATTTGTCATCATTAATAAATGTACTTTGCTTTCACAACTCAGCTATTTGCCTGTGTTTTGCACCAAGGAGGGAAAAACAATACATCTTCAAATGCCACTTTTGGAAATAAATGGGACAGGTAATGGGGGTGGGAGTAAGTGGCTAATTCTGAATTTGTAACCAAGATTAGTTGACTGTAGGGAGAATTGTTATATTCTCAGTCATCTTCTCTTCTGGAAGCAATGCACAGAGCAAAGAGATGAATACGTATGCAATATAATGCTTAGCTTTTCCACAAGACAGAGTTAAGAAATTCTATTGGGTTAGATCCAAAGTTGTCTTTCATAAGCAACAAGGCACTTCATTTCTATGGCCAATATTTTTCCCACTGCTAATTTTGTTACATCATATTCTGCCATTCCAGAGGGCACAGCTGTTCTCAAGAGCAAAATTGTAAGAAATAGAAAAGTAAAATACTAATATAGATTTTGGAATGTCTGGTTGGGGGAAAAAGAAAGTCCTCAGTTGGCATCAAGAAGACTATAATGTGACTTTTCTTGCTGGGACTAATGGGTAGACAATTAGAAAAGAGTTATGGAAGATTGCTTTTGGATATGATTACTGCTGCGAGACTATTTTATGCACAAAAATGGAAAGACTCTGAAATACCCACAATGGAGGAGTGGCTGGTGAAGATGACAGAATTAGCAGAGATTGACTTGACTGATTAGAGGAAGGGCAATAACCACATTTATTAGTGAATGGAAACCCCTTCTGAACTTTTTGCTGAAAAAAGAAAAAAATGAACTTGTGATTTATGGGTGTGATGATTAGAAAGGGTAGATTATGGAAAGAAAGAAATTTTGTTGTAACCTTAGAGAGAGAGGGTAAAATATAAATGCACTTGGAACTGCTGTTAAGAAGATCAGAAGTCGCTTCTTTATAACTTTTTTCTTTTCTTTATAACTTTTTCTTTTCTTTCACTCTCTTTTCTACTTCTTTCTTTGCAGCTCTTTTTTTTCACTTCTTACTTTTCTTTACTTTCTTTACTCTTTTTTCAATTTATATTGAAATAGACACAAAGAAAGAAGTAGAAAAGAAAGAAGTAGAAAAGAATTATATGTAAGTGCCATGGGGCCATGGAACCTTCTTAGAAATAAAATGGAACAGATTTATCACGGGGATGTTTTCTGTAATGTTTTTTCAATTCCCAGTCTGCACTCCCTACATCCCACTTCCAATCCCCCAAAGTTCTGGTATTTCCTGGTCATTCCCTATCAATGAGTTGCACTCAACTTGGGGGAGATTTTACCTTGTCCTATATAAACCAGTTCATGGTGGTTTATAACCATTCAACAAATCAATGCATGTTCATGGTAAAATAATTGTTCTGCTCAACTTCTGAGCTCTTCAGTGCAATAGCAATGACACTTCTCCAGAAATATATTTCAAAGAGTTCAGTAATTCTTATTCCCTAATAAGATTGAATTGGATTACAGTTGGAATGGTTAGTGATCACTTTTATAGTTCTGTGCTGTAAAAAAAGTTGGTAGACATCCTTAAATTGTTTTTAGTTATCACTGCTTAACTGCTGATAGTAATGCATAAATGTGGCAGTACATTTCATTAACTCAGTGTATGTAAAATAACCAAGACCAAATAACATGAAGAAGTGGCTTGTTGCCCCATTCCTGCCCCATTCCAAAATCTTGAGCTTGGCTTGGCATTTGCTATTGTTAATTAATGGAGGAAGAATGCCAACAGTATCAGAATAATACTTATGGAGTTTTAGTGCTGACTTTAACTTACTTTTTATATACAGTAAAGCATTGGAATCATCTCTTTCCCACTGATTCTAAATCAACAGCAGCATAAAGAGATACACAACTCTGAACAATTACGACAGTACTACCTTAAGTCATTATCTCTACATAAAATAGAACAGAATCCTCTAGAAATAGTATTTCAAGCTATAGCACAAATTAGTGATGATATTAATAGACAGTGAGTTTATGGGAAAAAAAATAAATGTAAAATGAATACTATCTCAGATTGATATATACTGTGTATATGTGTGTGTGTGTGTGTGTGTGTGTGTATATATATATATATATATATATCACTATACACACACACACACACACATATATACGCACATAGATACATACATACGTTCAAGGGTGGGAGGTATCTTTCTTTGCGCCTCCAGTTTGATATCTTAAATAAATAGATATATTAATGATTTAATTTTTATGGAATGGTTAGACCCCCAGGTCTTTCCTGTCAGAGTTATAATTTCCATATGAAAATGGGGGGAGTAATTTTTCTGATTTTCAGTTATGTTACTGCGCTATTTGTTAATTTCTGTAATGAAAATGACATTTACAGTATATACAAATATAGCCCCAAGTGGAGAGCTATTATTTGGCAGCTTTGAAATATTGGCAGGCTCTAAGTACATAGTACTAAGTACATAGGAACTCTATTACTAGCATTGAAACCAATTATTTGGAAGATATTGGGAAAGAAATTAAAATTGGACCCTTAATGTCATAGGAAGTTGATCCTTTGTAGGAATCCTTAAAAGAAGCAGGTAATGTCTGGTGGGGGGGGATACAGACAGAAAATGAGTTTCCTCCTTTTAAATTATAAGTGATACTTCTAAAACTTTTGAACGGTTATGAAAAAAATATAATCTGTCAGATTGCAAAGTCTGCTTGCTGTAATGTGTTAATTCTTATACTTTGATTGTTTGTCTATCAGCATACAGGAAAGACTTGCCAATGATCCCATGTGGTCAAGGTTCAATTTATTATTTAAAAACTGAATTGTAGCAATTTTCAATAGATATAATTAGTATTAGTATTCGTAATTAGTATATGGTATTGTTCTACAGTATTTGGTTTATCTTTTTTTATATATATTTCTTAATTTGTTTTATCTATTTGCAGTTTTTTTAAAAAAATTATTCTGTTTTATTGTATTAATATCCACTTTCTTTTTTCCTTTTATTTTTGTTTTCTTTCTTTTTGTAGTTAAATACCAAAACAACCCTTTCCATGTGTTCTGAATTTTGGCTTCAAAATGAAAAAAACACCCAGAAATGCTGCAATGTGTAAAGGTTTGATGTGGCTTTACACTGTAATTGGATCACCTAGCTCTTCCATCAGGCATAGAGAATTCCCCTCTTTGTTAATTCTGTTTTAGTGATTAGCTCTGAAATACTCACTGAGTTAAAGCATGATGAACAGTCATGGTATTCACAGCTTGTTATCACTACATTTACTCCAATAGCCATCACTTTATGGATTCAACAGCTCAGTCTGCTGAATAACTCATATATACAATGTAAGTTTACTTGGTTTGGATAGGTATACTTGTAACTGGGTAGTTGTGAGATCCAATGCGTGCATCATAAATCTGTGGGGTTTGATAGTTATTATACATACAGAACATTGTGAATGCTGGTATCAGTGTCAATATTGGAGGCTGATGGTCTCCTTTCTGAAGGCTTTGTTACAAAGTCAAAACACTCCATGGAAAACAGTTTCTTAGAGATGGAATCATTCATCATTTTTCTCCCCTGTGTGAAAGGAAAGCTATTATTGGAGTCAGATAATCTACAAAACAAACATAAACTTGATTTAACTTCATATGTAATATTCATGTATAATATACACATTACTACATGTAATATTCATGTATAATCATACTCCGTCATGTGTTAGCATACATTATCTATGCGGCTGATAGGCTGATCCCAGCAGCTCATCTTCTGTGCCCAACTTTCAACGGAGACAAAGACGACAATGCCCTTTGAATGTCAGGAAGGCACTGCAAAACGATTCCAAAAAAGTAGAGGGCAACTTGCCCAATTAATTAAATAGTAATAAATATTAATTATCAGGGCTTGTAATTAATTAATCAATTAAATTAATTAGCAGTTCAACCTACATTTTGCTACACAAATGCACCTAGAATGATTCCTATCACATCCCATTTCAACTGATTCCCAGGTTTAAAATACGTAAGCCTTGCGCACGCAAAACAAACATAATATATACATTCTTTCTTTCTCCCACTCTTCCTTTCACAGACAAATGTACCATCTCATATATACCTGTACACACACCTATTTTCCTCACATTTCATTTAACTCCAACAACAAAAGTAATGTTGATAATCATAATGACTGAAGAATGGAAGTGTGTTATTGAAGTGGGGGAAGGATTTATCCTGCAAGCTACGTGTGCATAGTCCTTAGATATGCACCTATGATCTAGGAATAAATGCATGTACAAGTTAAACCCAAGGGATTTCATGATAAAAATCCCTTGTATGTACTGTATACAAGGAAAACCTTGTTTGTAATCCTCTATGAGATCAACAGAATTAATTACTATGGTAGACGAAAATTTGGTGCAAAATAATTTGGTCATAGAGAAATTCAGGCTCTTCATGCAAAGAATTACAGGCTGTGCGGTTTTTAATATGAGAGCTTTTTTTAAAAAAACCAACAATTGAATAAGGTATTTCCTACCATTCATTAAGCTCAATACAGTGTTTGCAAAAGCTCATCAAATGATGCCTGCAAATATTTACTGCACTAGGGGCACTCATGGTGCTGAAAGCTTCCTAGAAGAATACTCTCATGTCCTCTCTCACACAGAGACAGACTGATACCATTCTGCATTTACTGGGTGGTTCCTTTTGGATACCGCTAATATCAGGACATCTTCATGCAATGCCATGACAATGGATGTCTACTCCCAGTAGGGTTGCTGTAGAACAGTGTTGTCCAAACTTGGCCACTTTAAGATGAGTGGACTTCAACTCCCAGAATTCCCCAGCCAGCATGGCTGGCTGGGGAATTCTGGGAGTTGAAGTCCACTCATCTTAAAGTGGCCAAGTTTGGACAACACTGCTGTAGAAGTATGTGTAAGTGTTTCTATGGTTCTTGTTTGAATCTCATTTTGGTTATAAGGTTTCATCTGGGAAGTGCCTACAGTCCTGATTACACTACTGCTATTAATGGTTGGCACATTCCTGGTTATTCATGTGATACGTATTAGGAAGAAACATGCGTAGATCGCTCAGTGGCAGAGGAGATCATTTGCATAGAAATAATCCCAATTCCTAGCATCTCTAATAAACCTTGGGAAAGCATTGGAGGTAATATGGAGCTAAATCAAAATTACAACAGTCAGGCCCAGCAAAAGACCACATTGTATGCCTGTGCCTGGCAGTTGTATAAAGCATCCAATTACTTGGCACAGATTTCTGTACAGAATTTGGCTGTGGACCTCTCTACATTCTCTACAGTATTCATCTTCAAAAGACCTTTTTATTTTCCAAGGCACTTGGAAAACTGTATTTATTGGCTTGTTGTGACTTTATTGCTATTTTATTGTATATTTCTTGCATTACAATTACTGCTCTTGATTATTATTTATTCTTTCTCTGCAAAGACTTTGTCTTATATTATGGTTGGTTGTGCAATCAGCCAGATGTTTAGATGATGATGATATTATTATTATTATTATTATTATTATTATTATTATTATTATTATTATTATTATTATTTTAAATGATTGCACAAAGAAAACTCACTCTGGTTTTGGATAGTATAAAAGTGCAAAGAATAAACACAAATAAATCAATAATATATTCCATCATTTTCCCATAGAAGCTGCACACCTATATGCACTTACCTGAAATGAAATCTCCCAGGATTCAGCGCTTGAAATTTGAATCTTCTAAGGAGATATGCAAAGGACTGCCAGCTAGTTTTCATTTCTGTGTTAGCTCATGGAAAAAAAAAAAAAGAATCTGAAGGACAGCACAGTAAATCTAAATATTGAAATGCCATGAACATTTAGTTAGAGTAATCTATGACCTATCCATTTTATTATGGAAAAAAACAAGATAAACTCAAATAAGTATAACATTTCCTCGAAGGAGAAGAAATAAGTGCAATTTTAAATAGGAGAGAAGTAAAAGTAAATATTGCATGACCTTCATGGAATAACCACTTATGATCTAACATGTACCCTGTGATGATTTTTTTAAAATCATGATACAGTTACATTTTTTTCTTCCTTCCTTATTTTCCTTATAACTCATTTTTATTTTCAGTCTACTGAAAGTATTTAAAGGCAGCAGTGTGAAAACTGCAGTTTTGCCTTATTTATTTACAACATCAGATTTCTCTGTTTCTTTTAAAATACCTTGCAGTGATTCACAGGAGAAACCTGAGGCAACGGACAAAGGAACAGATTAAATCTCACTTCAAATGTGTATTTTTGCAATTTAAGTAATTTGTGTTAAAGTAGTCTATCCTACAGAGGTCTAGCTAAAAAGGCCCTGAATTAATGGATCTAAATGAGAATAAGACTGCAGCCTGAATGAATTAAGCACATGGAAAGTTAAATATTAAAATACAAATAAAAGGTAGCATGCGCATAAATCATTTTGATGTTTGAATTCAGCGCCAAGTCTTTTGTTTCAAAGGACACATAGATGAGACAAAATCCACAAGAAGATGGAAGCTTCTGGGGCAACACACAAGACATTGTTGCGTTCACTTTAAAACTTCCCAATGAATTTTCAACCATTTTGTGATTATTACATTTCAAGGAGAGTCAGTGAATTCCTGAAAATCAGAATGGTCCAAGACAATTGTGTAGAGGCATTGATGAAGGTCAGGGATCAAAAAGTCAAGATGGTGGGCACAACTGTGCAGTCAAAGTCCATGCCTTTTCAATGTGTTTTGCTTGCATTTCTTACATGTAGAAATTGGGGCAGGGCTTTGATCATGCTGTTGTGCTTGCCATCTTGACTTTTTGACCCTCTCCCTGCAGCTTAATGACCTATGGTAGAACACCATGCCACACTTTTCAACAGCCATAGTCTGTGATAGCTCAGGGGGCTACAAAATGGACTTCATCCTTTTTTGTATCTCCCTCTGTTAGCATATGCCAAAGTTCTTCATCCTATATGGCTACGTGATATATGGCCCTTCAATGCAATTACTTAACTTAGCTCAATGCAATTAATTTACTAAATTGGAAAAGAGTATGATGTCACTCTAAACAAATTCTCAACCATTTTTATTTGTTTAGTTTCATATTAATAACCCTAGTCCTAATATTGTTTCCTGATAGTCATATGAGTATCGCTTCGTTTATTAGTGCAAGCACACACATGCTGCCATCCACTGACAATAAAGAGTTCCAGAAAATATCAGGTGTATTTGAAAAAGACAAGTGTGAAGAACTCAGTGTTACTCTCTTGAAAGACCTATCCTTTTATGAAGTTCCTGTCTCAGTTAGCACTGATGGAAATGTATTTGAAGTGACATGGAAGGCGTACAAAACAAACAGATTTGTTTACTAGAGCACAAAACAGCATTTATAAGCACACACTCTTGTGACTCCTCCACTAATAATTAGGGCAGTCATACTCTTAAAGACATTTTGTGGTGAACTAATTAATTTCAGAGAAGGACACTATCTGAGAAGAGACATCATGTTTGGTTGAAAGAGGAGGAGTACTTTTTTTTAACATAGTTCCTGACAGCTACCAAATTGTATATGTATCATAAATAATCACTTCTTATACTTTTCTTTAATCAGGGGCATTTTTGCAAAGTCCAAAAATATTTTGATGATGGGCCAAACTTGCTGACTAATTTTTAGCCATAGCAATTATGGAATGTAAACGGACCAATATTTTAAACAACTGTTTAAGAAATTAAAGAACTAACAGATTTATTATGGCATAATCTACTGGATGCCTTTGATTATTTTACTCATTTTATTGTTTTATCTTGCTTTTTATGAATTGTAATTGTTCATAAGATGGCCTGTAAAATGAGTTGGGTGGAAATATTTTAAATGAACAAATGAATAGGCTTTTGTAAATTGATCCATGTTTATTGCAATGAAATAATGGATAAACTAGACAAAACACTCAGCATGTGTTGCATACAGTATACAGATTAACAACAACAATAACACAGAGTATTGCAAGGGAGACAATTATTGGTTCAAAGCAGGCATGGAGGTAGACTGTAATTCTTCCCTGTCATGCTGCAGTTGGGAATAAAAATATGTCTGCAGAAAATGAGGAGCAGGTAAAGTTCTCTGGGTCCCAAGGCAAACATCTCAGGTGGGATTCCCCCATTCCAGTATTAGCTGTCAGTGAAAGGCCCAGTGGCCACATCCAAGGGTGTAGGCCTGTTCTGGTGTCCAGGACGTGTCCATAAAGCCTCTCTTAGCAGCACACTACCAGGTGACCACTACATGGCTGCAAAGAGTTTTCTCTATTCTTCCTCTATTCGGCACCATTAAAGAAACAATTTGGTGGATCAAGATGATGTATCCAACCATGACCACCTTAGACTGCACCCTGAAATTCCATGCCAATCTACTTCTGCCCTCCATACTCTTGGTACCTGGAGCAAATGGCTTGGTTCTCCTGCAGCAAGCCACCTCCAGGTGTGATATTTTAGACTAAATGGCTGGCCTGTGGCTTCTAGGCCACAAAGTGTTGCCACGTGTGCCTTGATTGTATATTATTATGCCATTGCTCATAAGCTATCATTTGCTATGTGGGAAATCCCCTCTGCCATTATAGGGGTATCTGGGAGTCTTCCCAGTGCAGAGTATTTCACAGTAACTTATGAAAGATTTAATGACACTTCACTAAAATTAAGTTACTTAAATTAGATTATAATTTTAGATACACAATTGGAGGTACATTCCAATGACTCCTATTTTGGTTATTTTATTCCATTTCCTTGATACATAACATGCATGTTCTTATTTCCATTTTGTTTTAATTCACCATGTAGATAGGGTTACCAGATATTTGAACAGGCAAAGGAGGGCATGGACAACTGGAAAGGAGGATAAATGGGGCAAAAGGAGGACACTCTGTTTCATTTTCTTGGCATCCACGACAAAAATTACAATGAAAAACTGAAGAAGAAGAAGAAGAAGAAGAAGAAGAAGAAGAAGAAGAAGAAGAAGAAGAAGAAGAAGAAGAAGAAGAAGAAGAAGAAGAAGAAGAAGAAACAGAAGCAGCAGCAGCAGCAGCAGCAGCAGCAGCAGCAGCAGCAGCAGCACCACAACCACCACAACCACCATAACTTAGGCCTACATGTATATGAGATTCCTTTTTCCAGCATCAGAAAGACTGGTTTTTCAATTGCAATCTTTTTCCAACAAATCTTTATTTTCAAGAACATATGCTTTTCAAATCTTACCATAGAAATGTATGACAAGTCATGTGAACTACAGACTACAGTGATCATAGATTTGAAGGGGCTGGATTGAAGCCGATTGCTGGAATCAAGAAATAAATAATGTAAATCTAGGCTGTTGAATCTGTCGACAGATGAGGGAAAGAAAGAAGCAGACAATTTGCATGAAAGTTCCAAGGACTACTGTTGTGAAAACAGTCCCCTGCAAAAAACAGAACAAAACCCAAGACACTCAAAAAGCCAAACCATATTTGATTTTAAGGCTATGACTGCCAGATGGAGAACATGAGGACAAAAAGGATGACTTCTTCTCCTATTGCTGATGTCTGGTAACTCTATGGGTAGACTATAACCTCTAGAGCCAAACCAACCAGGTTAGGCATGTAGACCAACTTTAGACTGGCTGAACCTGGACTACATACAGTACTAGACTCAACCACTTAAGTTTAAGTGATGTTCTCTGGAGAAGATTTGGAAATGGTTTCTTAGGTGAGAGTTCCTGTTGTATTCGGTGTGGAACTGAGAAAGGATTGTAGTTCAGATCTTGCTTTTTCCCATTTTTTTCTCCACTATTTCTGCTACTCAGGATTGTCAGTACTTACTGACAGTGTTTTGTATGTGAGTGTGTGTGAGTGTGTGAAAGACTGAGAGAGAGAAAGAGAGAGAGAGGCAAGTATGTATATCTTCAGTAAATATTGAACTCAGCAGTTTGGAGATGAGAAGGCAAGGTGTAGCATGTTAAACAAGATAGCAGAGTATTTATTGTACATCAAAAAGCTTTTGCCGAATTGAATTGATTTGCCAGTATCTCTCTTTAGCTAACCAACAACTTTCCCAACAATCTGATGGCAACAAAATGCCCCAATAAAAATATTGTCCAGCTGCAGTTACCCCCATTTAATAATAACAAAAAGACTGCAACATTCAGCTAACTTGTACAGTAGAACATCTGTCTCGTGATATTATAATTTCACCCAACTTCATTCTCTCCTCTCCAAGAGGAAAGAAGTGAAACAATGCCTCATTTCATGGAAGACAAATGACCCCACCCTTTTTCAGCCCAGCAAATTTTTTAATAAGTCTTATCATGCCCCACATTTGAAATAGGAAGAAAAAAAGAGACAACACATTATGTACCTATTCAGTTATTGAAATTCAGACAGTCGGCAGTGGGTGACCCAGAATTACAAGACTACAAGCAAGACTCATTCATAATGTGTCTGAAATATTCTGATTCTCTAGTAGATACATTCTGATATATACATATATTTAAATATTACCTGATTTTTTAAAAGCAAATCTTCAGGAGAAAAGTTATTTCTAAAGTGCTAGTAGAATAACAATTACTGAACAGTTTTAAATTTTAAGAATAGTGATTACTGAACAGGTTTAATTAACTGTTATTGCTTTAAAATAAGAGAAATAAAGACCATCTTTCTGAACTCTAAGTATAAAAAGGAATAAAAAATGAATGGATTCAAATCTGTTAGTGCTGATTTTGTGGGTCACATCACAAGATTGCTCTTAAACGCAAACTGATTGCTTCAGAATAAGTTGCTTTATACTCATTTTTATTTAATTTGAAAAGAGAATGATTTAAAACATAGTTAGATCTGAGGTAGAACATGTAATCCCTCCAGATCTATGCAGCTGAACACATAACCACCACCAGTATAGTGAAGCACCATGGGAATTGCATTTTAACATCATTTGGCGGGCTACGTATTAGCACCTCTGATTTAGTACTTCATTTCATAACTGATATAATTAATCCAATAATCACGCAAATGATCTGTTACTAAATATGATCAAAACTTGAAATAGTAATGGGTATGAGCCTCTTATCCATATGGATAGTGCTAACATAGTGGAATATGTTAACTGAATGGTTGCTAAGCTGCCCGACACCTCTTTTACTTCTCCCCCTCCCAAGACAATACACAAGAGTCTCAGTGTAGGCAACAGTATCAACTGTTCATTATGCTATTGAGGTTTTTCGGTGGGGGGGGCGTTGTTTTTTGTTTTGTGTTGTTTTTTTAATCACTGGTTTGATTTGAACTGTTTAGATACCATTCACACATGTGTATCTGCATATTTAATTGCATATTTAAAGATTAATTTAATCTTAACTGGCAACATTAATTATTTGTCCTCAGAAGCTAATGCAAAGGACTTTAAAAAGTGAAAAAATTAAAGACACTCAAGGAGTTTCCAAACCAAACTTATACAAGGTTGAGGAAGTCAAAGGCAGTTCCACTTAGCTTGTATTTATGCCTGCTAAGTCTGACTTGAGCTTCGCATTACCTTTTCAAAGGAAATAAATCAATAGAGATGGACATAACATAGATATGATACATTGTTAGATGCAGTCAGAGAGAACTGGGGTTACTAGGAATGTAAAAATGAAAACATTTGTCAATGCCATGAAAACTTTCATGGTGTCTCTGAGCAGTTCCTGCCCATCTTTACTCACATAAGACAAGCTATAAGTATATGGAAATCCACCGTTCATCCAGTCTTCCTGAGCCTGCCCTCAACCTTCAGTGAACTGTACTTCCCAAAATGATAAACTTCCCTATCAGTCAGATAAACATTTTAAAGAGTATGATATCAGTCACTTCAGAATTCATCAATCTTTAAGTCCTGAATAGTTATTCTTTACCAATTTATTTCCAACCATTTCAGCCCCAGTTTCCAACTTGTGAATACTGTATCTTCTTGCATAGCAGTGCATGATAACACAAATATAACATTTGGAATACAGCAAAAAGCAAATTTGAAGCAGTGGTGTAGGGTTTTGTGTTGCTTATTTCTTCTCAAGGTCTTCTTTGAACATTTGGATTCTGCTCCTAGATGTAGGAGAATCCTTTTAAAAACTCAGTGTCACGGTCATCAAAGCAAATTTTTTGGTGGTATACATTCAAAGAATGGACTGATATATTTTTTTTAAATGCAAAGCTGATTAGAAAGACTAAGAAATGGAAATTGGTCCTGTTCTTCATGATCATGAATCTTCTCCTAAATTATGTTTGGATGAGTTTTATATGCTGAATGACTTTCCCACCTCATCCTTTCTATGGCCTCCAACTTGGCTCCTTGGTGCGGGAGTGGCTGAAAGAGAAAATGGCAGTAACTGCAGAAGCTCTTTTATGTGGGCAGAGGTACTTTCTACGCATCCTAGGAAGAATTCATATTCACCATTTAGTGATCTTTTGTAGATGCAATTATTTAAGTTTGCACACATTTTCCTCTCAATAACCTTAATTACACTGAGACAGTTCTAGAAGACAAAGTGAAAATCAAGGTGTGCTGATTGGAAATCCAGGGCAGATTACAGAATCACATGGGACAAATATTTCCCATGATAATTCCTCATTTATTTTTATTTTTATTTTACTCATTATTAAGTGTCATAAAGCGTCTACGCTAGTATAGGCCACTACTTGTACCTGATTAGCAATAAGGATGCTTAAAGGCAAAGCTTCAGCAAAGTTTTCCAGATGAAGTCTTTGGAAGCATCTCTTCATTCTCTATGTAGATTTACCTGATTATCTGTTCTTTATAAGAATTAATCAACCCCTGGATTAATTGAGCAACTACCCAGCCTGCTTAATTGGCCTTCTCAGATTCACATGCTCCCTGACTTATTTCATGTAAAAAAAAAAAGTCAACATGCTGCTGCTTTACAATCTCACAGAATTAAGGGAATACTTGTCTCTGGGAAGTTATATGAGTTGTCCCCACCATCAGAAAAATAGTCTTTAGAAGGGTTCATCAAACTGAAGAGACCACTTTCAAGGCAATTTCCAAAAACATTTGCTGCACCAGCCCAAAGGCTAACATTTACTTGGGGTAAAACAACTGAAGGAATTCTTCCTAACAAATATAGGAATATCATTTAGCATTCCATCAAAAACAGAGGTATTCCATTTTGCTGTTTCTGGTAGCTCTTAATGGATTTTTTGTTTTTTTTACTAAGTTTGAATGATGAGGCTTTAAATATTTGTTTATAGTTAAAAGATAAGATAGGGGAAGATTTTTTGGGGGGGGGTTATTTTTAGAGAAAATGATAAGTTACTATGTTAAAAGGAAAGGAAAAGAATATGAAACTGATTCATTTGACTAAGGTTAAAATATATATATGTTGTTATTCCTGATAACTCTTAATGGACTTTTGCTGATTAAGATTGAATGACGATGCTTTATAATTTGTTTATTATAATTTTTAAAAATAGAGCTATTCCATGTCTGAGAGTTAGCATACATTTGGTCAGAAGAAAACAAGCTGATCTAAGCAATTACCGGGGACACGGTGGCGCAGCGGCTTAATGACACTGAAAGTTGCCGGCCAGAAATGGTTGACACTTCAGCAGTTCGAGCCCAGCTCCACGCAGCAGAGTGAGCTCCTGCTTCCTCTCCAGCTCCTGCCAACCCAGCAGCTCGAAAACTTATGTGAGTAGATAAATGGGTACTCTCACCCTGGTTGGAGGAAAAATGCTGGCGGCGCCTTGCAAAGGAGACGGGACCAGTTGCCGGAAACGTGGAAGCCGCGCACGCCTGAAAAAGGTGCGAAGCAACGGAAACCCCGTCTCCTGCGCTCACCAGCTGGGCTCTGCTCTAGGAAGGAGGCACTGGCAAACCACTTCCAAAAAAACACCTTGCCTTGAAAACGGCAAGGACTCGTCCAGGCAGTTGCCGCAGAATTGGTAACGATTGAGTGCAGATTTTTAAAAAAAGCGATTACCAGAACAAGAGACAGATGGAAATTGGGGCCCTCACCCAAACATGTGGCCATCCATCCTGTTCCATAGTGCAGGCAGTGGAAAAGGCACAGAAATTGAACACTGAGTTCACTATATATAGGCCTTAGCTTTTATAGCTTTCCTGCAGTGGAATTCCTTATCAGAAGTTCCTTCATTGTTTTAATAGGTTCCACAGGATCCAAGATTAGGCCTGATTTCACACTTCAGGAAAAAACTAAATCAGATCACTTTGACATTACTTACTCCTTACCACAGGAGTAAGTCATACTTACTACTACTACTACAGGAACACATATTACCAAGTTTCAAACAAATAGGTTGTAGTACTTTTGCACAAAGAGAAATTCCAAAATTACAAATGTATTTGTGGGGATTCTATATTTGCTCAGAATATGGGGATTGGCCAAATCCAATGAATAACCCTAAATTGCTATTAATTTCTTGAAAGGAAAGTGCCAATTACTAGTAGTTATGTTTAAGAGAACAAAAAGGTAACACAATTATCCTTGTGGGAAATATCTAAAACTGGTTATGCTCAAATAATTTACAACATTTTGGATGAGAAATAGACTAATCTAACAGATGGATTCTATTCTGTTGGAAGAATTTCCTCCGTATGGTTCATTCCTTGCTCAGGTTGAATATCAGATGCCATAATTCAGAGTTCAAAAGTTTATTTAGTACACAAGGCAAGAGCATTGGATGCAGCTGGCCCTGTGCCAGGGGCACAACACCCTTTATATTTAAGTATAAATAACTAGTTGCATGTCTAATTCTAAACTTCTCAAGTTTAACTTTCCTAATTTGGTATAGCCCAATTTCCCACTTTCTAATTAGAATGTCTTGTCTTGTTTGCCAGAAGTGTAGGCGTGCTTCTCATTCCTTCCTTATCTGTCTACATGACTCTCATTTCTTTGCAATGGCACAACACTTCTTTTCTAAAATGGTGTTAGTTCAGCTTTCTAATAACTACTTTCTAACACTTCCAAAAACAGAATTGTAATGATAACGTCTAAACTAATTGGATCTGAATACAGTCAGAAGTATTCTCCAGGGAAATCAACCATGTGCACATTTACAACAACACAGGGCTAGATTTTCTAGCCTCATCTCAGCAGAACTTTCAGTGCTACAAGACGAACAACAATGAAGTTGTTGAGTAGGCAGAGAAGACATGATAGAAAGACTAGAATTGGTGACTGCCGTATCCTACACTGCTTGCAGCCCTCACAGAGTCAAAGTAATGCCTGAAGAAGCTTTGGACTCTTTAATAACTGATAATGGAATTTATGCAGCAGCTAACAATAATAGGACAAGCAGG
The DNA here is from genome assembly GCF_059951505.1 of Python bivittatus. Taxonomy (NCBI): domain Eukaryota; kingdom Metazoa; phylum Chordata; class Lepidosauria; order Squamata; family Pythonidae; genus Python; species Python bivittatus. Next base: position 25,142,438 of record NW_028277113.1, on the reverse strand, counting down.
ACCATTATGTTTCTTTAGTTGCTGGTCCACAAGGATTCCAAGCTCCATTTAATCAATCCAGTCAATCCATTAATTAACACATCTGGAACCTGGATCCCACATTTATGATTACGTGTTTTGTTTGTTCCACTTTTCAGTAAAGGTAGGATTTTAAACTCTTTTTTTTTTCCCTGTCCAGAGTACAAAAACAAGAATTCCCACAAATACATTATTGATTTAATTCTTTGTTTTCCTCTCAGACTTTCAAATACAAATCCTTATTTTCAGTGGTAAATAATTAATGCAAAGACATTATAATGCTCTGAGGGCCAATGTGAGAGCAAAAGCTATTTTACTTAAAGTGGAAAGCTTAAAATTAGAGACATTGTCTTGGGTTCTTTATTAGTTTAGACTGCTGCTTTCATTCCAATAGAAATGCTGATGAAAGGTGATGCTGATTATGTAATAATGGGGGAACAGTAAATATTTATTTATCCGGCCAGGAAATAAAGAGTAAGCTATGTCTCTAGTTCATCTGAAATATCCTAGGATTTTTGTGTGTAATAAATAAGATGTGGTTAATTACTTGTTCCAGGACTAAATACAGTAGCAATGATCTTAATCAAGGTACATGGAACTAGTTTCATTGTGATTAAAGTAGCACAGTACATCAGTAAAAATACTTCAAATTTTCCTAACATTTTTAAATAAATAAATGTATATAAGAATACAACTTTAAGTCTCAACTGATTTCAGTGGGATCTGTTCAGACTGTAATTTTAGGATTATTCATATCCTCAAAATATATTACTATATAACCCTTATTGCAATCATAGATAATCCAGGGTCACTGAAATAAGAATTTTGAATCTAAAATTTCAAGTACCAGGACCAGAGGAAAGTTCTTCAAATGGCCACTTTTAAAATATATTCACCCTGATGTACTACAATTTTGCATGCGCAACCAATGCCAATAATGTTTACATCACCTACAAATTATGAATCTAAGATGGTTGGTTACGAGGTTTCAATCCCATGACGAAGGAAAGATTTGCATTATATCTTAGAGGAGTGTTGTCCAAACTTGGCCACTTTAAGATGAGTGGACTTCAACTTCCAGAATTCCCCAGCCAGCCATGCTGGCTGGGGAATTCTGGGAGTTGAAGTCCATTCATCTTAAAGTGGTCAAGTTTGGACAACACTGTCTTAGAGCAACGTGTATGAGGAATTGAGTATTCTGTATCTAATTTACAAGCTAGGAAAGTTGGTGAAGGTGTCACCCATGCATTCTTATGAGGACTTGCAGGCAGGATTTGAATGACAGCCCTGTGAGATTGATTTTAATTCCTAGATATGCGAGTGGGGCTTATTGTCAAGGCCAAAAACAGTGTCACTCATTTCAAGAAAATTAGCTTCCATTGATCTAACTTAACTGTTAAAAAAAAAAAGCTATCCCACTGTAGTTAAATAATTTTCAGTATCAAGCTCACATTGTTTAGCTGTCTTCTAAGTTGCTGTATTTCATTCTAAGGACTCAGATGCAATTTTCAGAGCTGAACTGAGAATAAAGGAACTATTATCTACTTTCATCGCAAAATCTAAATGCTGATGTCATCTATGTTTTATTTCATGAGATGGATATAAGTAATTCTGGAGTGTGATCTTAGAATAGAAAGTTTGTTTGATAGTACTTTATGGTACCTATAAAGTATAAACTGTCAGACAAAGATATTCCATGTTTATACATTTTTAATAAAGGGAAGTTTACATTTCTTTGCCCCCCAACAATGTGTGTACTGTGTGAAAAGACTATGTAAATGGTGTTTGTAAGTTAATATGTATGTGTGGCATCAGCCCCATTGTAGTTGAATACCTACAATTTCTAACTTTTTGTTAGAATGGAAAAAAGTTTGCTCCACTGAAATATCTTATAAGCAACATTATCCGTCACCCATAATCTGTTTGTATCTTCTTTTCCTGGAGAAATTATTCTGCTTTATTACTGTCTCACTACGTGCTTAAATGCCTTGCCTGTATCTTGAAAAACCAATGTCAGTACTTTTTAGGTAATTGCGAGTACATTTTAATTATATACTTCCATTTTAGCTTTTCCACACATTGTTAGAGAAAGAGTAAGCCAGAGGAAGAAATTAGAGAGCATTGTGTTTGCACTAATTCTGCAACCTAACTTATTTAAGATGCTCTGGGTGACATAAACTTTCCTTTTCTCTTCAGGAACCACTGAATATTTTCATGTCCCATCATTTAGTAAGTTGTGCATGAATCATAAGAGCAAATATTGCATGTACCGTGATGATGATGAAAATTATGCCCTTCATATCCAAAATACTATTCTGAGTGAAAATGTCCACAGGATGACCTACTTAGCAAAAGAAGAAGGGGAGATTCCCAACCAATTTCCCTACTGATATTTGTTCTAGAACCAGGACATTGCATGACCATGCCTGTGTAAATATATGGGTAAATATACTGTATGTATAACAGTTCAAGAGAGCCAGTTTGATGTGGTGGTTAAGGTACCAAACTAGAAACTGGGAGGTACAAAGCCAGCTGGGTGACCTTGGGCCAGTCACTCCCTCTCAGCCCTAGGGAGGAGGCAATGGCAAACCACTTCCGAAATCTTGCCGAGAAAACTTCAGGGACTAATCCAGGCAGTTGCCAGGAGTCAACAATGACTCAAAAGCACCAAAAGAGAAAGAGAGAGAGAAAGAGAGAGAGGGAGGGAGAGAGAGAGAGAAACAGCCCAAAGCATTGTTCCCAGAATATTGTCTTTTTTAATGGATGTATGCTGAAAAACAATATATGAAAAAATATTGTCTATAAACACTATCTTTCACTATGGAAAGGCCATACCTCCCATACCTATTTTTACCCATTGTTCAAATGATCATCTTTTACATGGCAGTGTTATAAGTAGGTTGAGAGAAAAATCTGGATACCTCTGTAAGTCATGCTGGAGAATTATTCAGGTACCAGGCCTACTTGCAATTAGACAGAGTGAACAGGTACCTCAGAGAGCAAATGCTGAGGAAATGAAAGGACAGCAGCAACAATCCTTGGTCATTCCTTTTAATTCACTTCTTACCCCCATTTCTCTTAATTACAAAATAGCATTGCTGCTCTTGGCTTTGGGGTGGTATGCCATCCCATCATTAGTGGGCCAGCAACTGAAGTAAAATTCAGTTAGCAAACCAGTCAGTAGGAAGAAAAAACTTCATCTTCTTCTTTCTATGAGGCAATAACATGTTCTGGGCAGCCATATATATCTCCAGGCAACTGAGGGACAAGAGTCTCATAATGCATATGACAGAGGTCTATTTGACCTCCATGCAAACATTTCAAAGTAGAGAAGAAAAAGTATGAATAGTCTTGGACATTTCCAATACCAGATATGGAAGGATGAAAAGCAACAATGGTAGAAAGATAGTAGGAAAATGCAATAACCATTCTGGATATCAAAAAGGCATGGTTCTGTAAAAAAAACCCAAGAGCATATTGTGGTAGAACATGCATGCTACATGTGATGGAAGAAATGGCATCAAAGCTTGTTTACCACCATTCATTGTGAACAAAGAACTCTTTGTTCAGCAAAATAAACATCATTTGAAAAGGCCTTAGCCAAAGGGTTACATTGGTGCTGGAAGACCTGTTTGTTTCCACCCTAGGCATCCTTCCACCATTGTTAAAAAGGTACTATCAAAGCTGCAAAATGAGCTGCTTTTCTGGCAGTTGCTCTGAAGAGACTCTAATCATAGAATGCATTGTAGCCCTGCTAGTATTAGCAGTTGCTTCATGTTAAAGTCCACTTAAGTATTTTGAAGTATTAACCCTGTGAGGAGCTATATTTTAATGGCCTCAATAGTGGTAGCAATGAGGTTAAAAAAGAGATGAATGGGTACTTGAAATGAAATGGAAGGGAAACTGTTTCTTTGCTGCTCTTGGCAGCTGGAAATAGTGATTGCTGGTGAAGGAATGTAAACCATCTTGCTTCTCCATGGAAATTCTCAGAATGAGTTCTGTAAATGCATGCATAACATTGAACTGTACCTCTTGAGGATCAAAATGCAAAAATATTTAGAATCATAAAATTATTAATTTCTGCAATGCTTTGGACAGATCTATTTCTTGAATCTATACCCTGTTCCAGAATTGCTTCATGCTGTACATTGCACTTTATCAGTTCAAGGAGCACAAGAAGCTCATGCTTCTCATTGTAAGTTGTGGGGTACTAATAAGAAACCTTGGGCATATTTGTAGGGACCCAAAGTTGTCCTCATATCTGTAAGTCACACAATTTTCTGTAAAGAAAAGATGCAAGTTCTGTTTTCACATGCTATATTCTAAAAACAGAGAGCTAGCATAAGTCAACAAAATTGGCTTATTTCAGAATTTTGCACTTGGTAAATTTTCCTTTGACTGATGCCACCACGGCTGTGAGTTTCCTGCCCAACAAACAAGCATGTCATAAGGCTTTTTGACATGCTTGTTTGTTGGGCAGGAAACTCATAGCCATGGTTAACATATCATCTTTCAAACCCTTTGGTTAATTTTCTGCCTTCTTCCCGCTTCCTGGCCCTCTCTTGCATTACTGTTGTTGCATCTACTGATTTTGCCACCATCTTCCAGCAAATCCCAACTTGGACCCAGAGAACTTCTCTGTGAAAAATTCAGTGTCAAATGCACCAGCTTCTGTTGCAAAACTTTCTATAATCATTGAGTGTTGTCTGAATAGGGCCTTTGAAGTATGTATGAGCAGCTGCAGAGGTTTGACAGAGGATGGTGAACATGCTGGAAGATGGATGTGGGAGGAGGCTTCGGTTTCAATCTTCCAACAGTTCCAGCTATACTGAAACTGCTGTGAGGGATTGCAGCTGGAAGTAAGCAGGGAGGAGAGAATGTGGGTGCAAACACACTGGATTGTAGATTTGCTTGTGTGGCCACTTGTATATGTGTCCTTGTGTGTGCAAGTCCCAGTTTATATGCATGCACAGAAGTAATATGTGAGACTAGTTTAGTATGAAAAGCAATTAAGAATTTTCTGGAGAAATGTTACTCACAGGCAAACATATACAGAGATACATACACACAGTACACACATACACACACATGTATCTTTTGTAAATATATGCTTGTCTCAGAGAGCAGGTCCCGAATGAATACATAAAATCTTCACATTAGGGCAAAAGGACTCACATACAAAATTGGGAAATGCTGCTGTTCTATTCTTTTAAATAAAAAGAGCTCACTTAATCTATTCTCAGATGTTAGAATTAAAATTACTGTTCAAGTATGTTGGGTTGGATATTGAAAAGCCACAGTGATTTGCAAAAGAAAATTAAAAAAATAAATCTAAAGTAATTTTAGAGGCTTTGGGCTCCCAGATTAGAAGTAAGCTCTGATATATATATGGGAATAAACAGAAGGATTATTTCTCAATAAAAATCTATCCAGGGCTAATCTTAGGGCAGCATATTTTTTTTCTTTTAGTCTCTTTTTTGAACTAACCCCCTTCGCCAAAAAGAATACTTAACATTTTCAGATAAAAAGCCAGTTCTCTCCCTTCCAATATGAGTTTTCAGAAAATAGCTAGGAATATTACAATAATCTTACTAAAGGCTTATGTTGTATTTTATAGAGGGTACTTCTTCTTCTGACAGCATCCTACATTTGAAAGGTTATCCTGTCCATATGTGGCTTAAAGTGATAGAACAGTGATAAGAAGACCAGATACCTTGAAGTTTCCATCCCAGCAAGTCAGGCAGGCACATAAATTATCTGGTCATGTTAATTTTACTTAAATCATGGCTACATTTTGTCTGTAGACATACATTAGCACATGCAAATTTATGCAAGCCTAAATCCTGTTTGGCCCTATTTGGTAGTGGTGGTCGTGTTTTTCTTATTTTTGTATAATATATAATTGGCAGGGTAAGTAAATCTGGGAAGCAGCTGAAACAGAGGAGGCTGGATAGCAAATGAAAGAATAGGGAAGCCTACATTATGGTTAGTGAGGATAGAAATCATGGAATAGCATGGACTTAATCTGCTTATTTTAGGTAAGGGATGTGAGTTGTGAGTGTGACAAGAAGAGCCCGGGGGGTGTGGGAACAACTGATCCTGGCGGAGAGAAAAAATAATGGATTCAGAGAAATTACTTGTGTGTTGGGGCTGGATTCCAGCAATGGTGTATATTGTTGGGTTCTTGGTGCTCGGTTTCATGACCATGCTAGCTAACATCAGAGAGCACCAAGATGTTCAGTGTTGCAGCATCAAAAACAAGAAAGGCAGATGAGTGTACAGCTAAATGTGGGTACATACATGTGCATGTGAGAAAATGATAGAGTGACTGAACAAATTTTATTATGGGCAAGAAGTTGCAGCACAGCAGAATAGGAATTATTATCCCAGCAAATGAATAAGGGTTTAATTTGTGAAAGGGAAAGACAAGCTTTTGTAACAAAATAACTATATAACCTGCCAGAAAACCTATTTTCTTATAGATTAAAATCTGGAAAAGTGATTTAAAAATGTGATTAAACGCCCTGAATACCCAGACAATGTGACAATAGTAAGACTGAATGGCCCCTAGCAAGAAATATTAGGATCCAACTTTGCCATCTTCAAAAGCATTATAGATACTACCAAACATAAAAGCAGATTTTTTCCCAATCTATTCCCATGGATCCTTCCCTTTTCTTAGCAAGAAGGGTTAGAGGGTGTGTTGCTTGCTATGAACAAGATGAAGATTTTTGAGCTATCCCTTAAGTCCTTTCTTTCACATAAGATGTGCTTAACTGTTGGCAGAGATAAAGGTCACCCTGTATAAAGTGCATGACTTGGCCTGCTATACGGCTTGGACCCTGCGCAATTCAAAACCTTCTCTTCCATCCAGACAGGGGCCCTCCTTTGTGTTCTTCCAAGAGGGAGTGCTAAGCATCCCACCCTTCATACAGTGAAGGGGTGGGAGCCTGGAGGTGTTCTTTCTTGGTGGCAGCCTCCACCCTTTGCAATACTGAGGCGTGTGGGATTCCCCACTCGCCAGGTTTCTGGTTAGTACTAAGGACTAACTTGTTCTATAGGCTTTTGGCACTTGGGATGCTTCAATGAGAGTCTTCAAGACTAATGGTTGGTTTTATCTCTTATGGGTTTGTGTGTGGGGGTACATTTTTATGTGTTGATTGTACTGTCCCTGTACACTTCCAAGCATCTCTAGAGTGGATGGTGTACACATTGTATAAATAAAAGAAAATGAATCTTTTATCAAAAGCTTGTTCTTAAGTAGATCTATGTTATCTGGAAACCTAAATGCCACATTAGTGGGATTTGACAGTGCACTGGGAAAACTGGACTGAACAGAGTTCGTGATGAAGGGTCTTATTTAGAATAGTTAGACTGATCCCAGTCCTAACAATGGTATAGTGTAACACATTCCTAGGCTGATGCTAGTCATATACATTGAACTACAACTCTCAGGAATTCCAACCAACATGGGGAATTTGGGAATGGTAATCCACTTCATCTGGAAGAGACCAAATTGAGACCAAACTGAGGAATATATAACATTATATTCCAAAAGCAGTAGTACAAGAAACATGAGACACATGAATAAAATTTCATTTTGAAACCAATAACCAACTTCTGCTCCAGTTTTTATTTCTATGCCCCTTGACTTAACAGAGGATTGAGTTTCTACACCAATCAGCACAGCAGAAAAAATAGGTAGGATCCAATCATCAAAAGTAAGTATAAACTCCAATGTTATGCATTAGAACACATGCTATATGGCTGCACCATTCTGTTATATGCGCAGAGCTAAGCAGTTACAAGTAAAGACATGGTGATGGGTACATTGTGAAAAGGTATTGGCATAAATAACTTATTTTAGAAAATGGAAAGGTGATATTGTTAACTCTTGTTGTCATACATATTACAGTAGAGAGTAGCAAGCATTCCCAACCCTGAGCACTATGTGTGTTGGGCTAGACAAATCTCTTTCCAATGGTGAAATACCATAAGCTCTACAAGATCATTATAGCCTTACAAGAAATTTCTTGCAAGAGATTGATGTTTTTATGTGAGAAATTGCCAATCTTGCATGAGATCTCACCAGATCTTACTATGTCATAAAATCTCTAGAAGGAAACAATTTTAATTAGGAGAGGTAGCTTTTTCAGATTTTTGGCAATCATGGATGTTGCACACTTGACCCCTGAGGTTTTGGCTTCAGAGTTCCACAGGACTGGAACCTCACCAGTCACCTGAGGAGCCACTGTGGAGGACAAAAGAAAATGAATGTTATTACAGAAATAATAGAGATCTTAGATTTTGACTTGTTTACAGTATACAAAGACAAGTATGGTATTTGAATATACTCATCAATTGCAATGGTATGTAATGGTATCTTGGGAGATGGGGCGAAGGCAGAGAATTGTACTTTCAGACTTGCAAGTTTGATGTCAGCCTTACCAGGTAGACCAGACAGAAAATATGACCAGATAAGCTCATTCTTCTTTATTGTAAAGCTACATTTACAGAATCTTGCAAGTCTGAAAGTACAATTCTCCCTCCATTTCCTTTACAGCCTGAGAAACTAGGGAGGGTCCCTCCTGAGCCTCTTATCTAACTGTTCCCTAGGCAGCATCTCTTCGCCCCATTTCCCAAGGTCTTTCCCACAAACCATTACATCAATAGAGTTAATTATTTAAACAATCCATTAACTATCCAAAATTATGTTTTTCCTCAGCTGGAAATGTTTATGGAAGACAATGCAGCAGCAAAATCTTTATGGTTGTAAAGCAGTATAATTAATAACTCAGTGGACTGTATTCCTTTCAGGCCCTTAAGCAGAGCTAGCACATGTTAAAATATGCTAAAATATGCAACGAAGCACATGCAATTTGCTTTAGTGGCATGTTAACACATAGACTATGGATTATGCCCTAAAAGCTTGGCCCAGGATTCCTTCTTCCCCCTCCCTACAACCACCACAATTGACTCCAACCCTTCAATGTATTATCCATCTTCAGTGACTTAAGGTTTTTTTCTCACATAATGACTGATGCAAATGAAATAAAACCTGTTTGGTTTTAGTTATCTGTGTACCACTTATTTAAATCTTGTTTACCAAACAGCTTGAACTGCTTTCTTAATTGAAATTTAACATAGAATGTTAAATTTGGAGGGGACCTTGGGAGACCTAGGAAGGTAAGAGTTGGAAGGGATCTAGTCCAACCCCCTACCCAGGACAGGAATCCACTGCTACAGCTCCAGAACATGTTGCTATTCAACCTCAGCTTAGATTTGTCCTGTAAGATAAAGTCCACTCCCTTTTGAGGTCATCTGTTCCATTATTGAACAGCTCATAATGTTAGGAAATGTCTCCATATGCCCAACAAAAATCTGTTTTCTTGTAATTTAATCTTTTTTTTATTATTATTATCCTGTTGTATGGAACAACTTTGAACAATTCTGTCTTGTCTTCTACATGAAAGCCTTTTAAATATTTGAAGAGACCAGTCTGTTCACATATAAAACCAATTATTGTCTTTTCCAGTTCCTCCAACCATTCCTCAGATATTTTTTTTTTGATAGCCCTTTTCCTCTCCATTTACCTGGTCACAAAAGATGCTCTTGCTTTATTTAATAACCAACGTTCAGTGACCAATCACTCTCACTGAGGCTAATTAAAATCACCTCAAATGTATGGTATCAATAGTGTCGGGAAATAATTAACACTGGTTACCAAAGTACAGTATGCCATATGTTTCTGTCTGACTTTTTAGCTGAACAAGAATATTTTCCATGAATAGGGATAAAGTGGCATCTTTAAATATACCTGTCATGTCTTAAGCTGAAACTAATCAGTAGTTGGATTCACATATTATATTTAGCCCTAATGTACTTTGGTTTTGACTTAGTCATATGTAAAACCAGCTGTTAGAATTTCTATAAAATAAATGATGGCTTACTTTTAGGGTTTGTATAAAACTGGCTACAATGATTTCTTCAACAAATCACACTTTAAGCAATCCATGATTCCATACAGTATGAATCCAAAAGTCATCAAGGGTTTTCTTCAATTTGTGACATATGATTGAAATATCTCTAAACAATAAAATACTAGATTCATGAGTTCTCTGCCCAAATTGAACAGCCTTGTTTGATCATATGAAAATAGAAACAAAGGGCACAGTTGGATAAACAGATGTTTCAGGAGTGTGTAAGATGATATCGGATATGATACACAACATTGCCAGAATAAAATATTCTTAAACATTTATGCAAATAAATGATCTTTCAACAAATCCCAGAACTAATTTGGAACAAGCTAGCATGGTGCATAAGTGGGACAAAAGGGTGAGATAAACGCATAGCTTCTCTTAGTTTTGCAGAATAACACCTCACCATTGTGTGTACTTTCTTTGAAGCATCACTGATAGGCATGGACTATTAAGATTTAAAGAGTTGCAAATTATAATGCAGAGAAGGGCTGAACATGAATTATGAAGCCTTAAGGCAATAACCAAAGCCCTCCAAAAAGAATAAACAATTTGTAATTTTGATATATCAGAAGTGGATATGCTTTAAAAGATGGGGAGTAATTATTGTGTTCACTTCACTTTTGCTTTGTTCATCTATTTTTTTAATGGTCATGTATGGTTCTCAGCCCAAAGCAATTATACAACAAGAAGTTTGTGGGAAAAAAACCTGTTATATTAAGCTACTCAAATCTTACTCTGGCAGTATGCAGTATCTCAAGCCTACTGCATTCTATTCCAAGAGTCATAAAATCTGATAGAAAAAATATCTTGAGCTTTGAATTTTTATACATTAAAGGTTATCTTATTATTTATAAATAATGCGCATATGTGTGTGCATATGCAAATTTAGACATAACTATTATAATTAAGTGGAGGAAATTCATCTTACACTATGTTCTGTAGAAAACTATAATCATCAGACTTATGTGACTACTCAATCCATTATCCAATTGTTAAATGATAATAGAAACCTCAAAGCCTCCACAATTTCTAATATTTAAAATTTTAAACAAAACTTGGACTAGACAGCTGTTCAAATAAAACAGACTTTCCCAGCCTAGCTAACCTCCAGCTGTGTGATCCTCCATTCTTAAAATGTTCAGTAAAAGCCCTAATAGCTGGATCAAAATTTTAACTCATGAATGTAAGTTTTTCTATTTGGAATGCATCCAAGTTAAAGATGGTTGAAATTGTTTCAAATAAAAGATTGTTCTCTATAAAATGCAATAAGTGTTTTTTCTGCAATCACCCTATCCTAACAAGCTTCTGTTACTGTAATCTTATAATAAAAGTAGTATTAGCATTTCTAATTCTGGTTTTCTAGTCTGGTCTACCATGAAGGGCTAAAAGCAATTTTGCAAGTCTGAATGCGCTTCCTCCCTTTATCTTCATGAGAACTAGGGAGTGTCATGTCTGAGACGCTTTCTCAAATTACATTTCTACCCTGGACTCAGATTTCATTTATCTGACCATTGTCTTGGTTGTGGCTCTTCCTCCTGTTCCTCAAGGTTATTCCTTCTTTCTATTACAGTAGATAATCATTGGAAATAGGGCCTTCCTTGGACTGACTTCCAAACTTTGGAATTCTTTTCCAGTAAAAGTATTAATGTGTTTATGGCTTTGGGGACATATTTATATTTACTGAGGCCTTTGATACCTTTGATTTTAACTGGAAATTTGCCTGAGAAGGCTGTTGTTCTTTTACTTTTAATTATGAAGCAAGTTCACTCATTTGTTTCTTAATATCTTGCTTTAAAAAAATGAAGAGTATCTCTGGGACCTTTTCAAATAATTAAATAAAGGTTGCATAAATATAAATGTTGAATAAAAGGGAGAATCAGGAGAAAGAAAAAATAACTAATAAAGACAAATTGTTTAGCCTTCATATTAATTGTTTTTTTTTTAATCTGCGCTCAGTCGTTACCGACTCTGCAGTGACTGCTTGGACGAGTCCTTTGCAGTTTTCAAGGCAATTGTTTCGGAAGTGGTTTGCCAGAGCCTCCTTCCTAGGGCAGAGCCCAGCTGGCAAGCGCAGGAGGTGGGGTTTCCGTTGCTTCGCGCCCTTTTCGGGCCTGTGCGGTTTTTCGCGCTTACTGGCAACTGCTCCCGACTCCTTTTTGCAAGGCATCGCCAGCATTTTTCCTCCCACCGGGGTGAGAGTCCCCATTTATCTATTCACGTGAGTTTTCGAACTGTTGGGTTGACAGGAACTGGGGAGGAAACAGGAGCTCACCCTGCTAACACGAAGGCTGGACTCAAACCGCTGAAGCATCGACCATTTCTGGCCAGCAACTTTCAGCGTCATTAAGCCGCTGCGCCACCGCGTCCCCCATTAATTGTTTTACAACTAACCATTTCATACATTCTCAGTAAAATACTGTATTCTCCCGTTCAGATTATGAGACAGTATTGAATAAACAATTTAGGAAATGGCTGGTAGAATTTCTCCTTCAAAGTTTAATTTGCAGGTTTTTAATATATATCTGACTTTAGGAAATGTCAAATGCTTTCCAAAATTTGACACAGATATGTCAAGAGAAAGTAAATTATTTCTGCTCTTGGTTGGTCAGTTCATGTCAAAAACTGACTAACTTTCCATTTTTCTTGATCCCTGAGACATCATTTCTGTATTTGTCAAAACTCAGGTACAAGTTAACAGAAAATAGATGACTGAGGTGGGAGATAGTACGAAAACTATTTTTAAAGAAGGAAAAATCTTTCCAACCCTATTTCAAAATACTTAAATGCTTGATATGTTCAAAAACTAATGAGAAACACCAAAACATGTCCTCACCCAGCAACTCCATCAAATGAATTACAAAAATAAAAAATAATAATAGAAATTTAACAAAACATATTCACTATCCATGAGCCAATGCCATTTGAAGTTCTTCTGAATATGAATGTTCGTTTTGTTCAGACCTGTTTATCAATTCATGACATTAAAATAAAAATCTCAGGAGAAATATAAATACAGAAAGGCCAATTCTAAATAGAGGGCATAAGAGGATCTGATTTAAGTCCATTCCTTTGAATCAAAGATGGCCTCCTTAAAGATGTATTTACATTTGAATATGTTGTTGTTGTTGTTCAGTCGTTAAATCGTGTCCAACTCTTCGTGACCCCATGAACCATATCGCGCCAGGTCTTCCTGTCCTTCACTGCCTCCCTGAGTTTGCTCAGTTTCATGCTTATTGCTTCAGTGATGCTATCTAACCATCTCATCCTCTGCCATCCCCTTCTTCTTTTGCCTCCCATCTTTCCCAGCATCAGGGTCTTTTCCAGAGTCCTCTCTTCGCATTAGGTGACCAAAGTATCTGATCTTGAACTTCATTATCAATCCTTCCAATGAGCAATCAGGGTTGATTTCCTTTAAGATTGACTGGTTTGACCTCCTAGCAGTCCAGGGGACTCTTAAAGGTCTTCTCCAGCACCACAGTTCAAAGGCATAGATTTGAATATACTGTATCACAAAAAAAAAAGTTTAAGGAACTCCCTGGATCTGGATTAGAGTGACCTGTCATCTTCTACTGTCCTGTGTCTGAGTGCCTAATTTGGATCTTTGTTTCTTCCCTTTTCCCCTTCACAAAATTTCCTCCCTTGCAGAGGGGAGAGTTTGCTTAAACAAGTGATCTTTTCCTGAACTGCTTTTCTCTTAGCGCAGCAGTCAGCGCATCTCTAAAAAGTGCTAGCCACAAGTAAATTAGCACCCTCGGCCAGCTTGCTCGGCTATCTGAAATTGGCAAAGGCCTTATTCAGTTTCATCCTAAAGGCTTTCTTGTGGGATTGCGGCCCCCAGCACGCTAAGCAAACAGCTGTTGCCAAGGCATTCCTTTCACTGGGTATTCCCCATTGTGTGCTTGCTTACTCTCTTGTCATCTTTTCCTTTTTGATGAATGTAAATGCAAACATTAATTCCTCCATGCTAATTGTCCCACAACAAGGTGAGAATTCCAAGGGGTGGGGAAGTAGGGAATAGGGGCTATAAGATCTACCCCTTTTTCCCAGCTTCCTTGTGAGTTGAGTTCTAGAACGTAACCTTCCCCATGCCGTTAGGGCTCAGCCCGCTGTTTTGGGGTCCTTCTGATGCTGTAATATTCAGGGGCCATTACTTAATAAAACTTTTTATAGATTTATTAACGTCCCGGTGTCTCCGTTTCTGTTCTCATTCTTTGGTATCAGTCCTGCAAATTCTAAATTAAGTGTTGACACGCAGATTAACAGAAACATCTACCAATATTGACTTCATTATGGTATGGGCTGCAGTAACTCATAGAATCTAGCAACTTCTATCATTCTCAGTTCAAAATTTCAGATCAAATAGGGTATTTTAAAAGGTATTTGGTGATATTAGCTAAAATATATTGTAAGGAGATTTTTGGTTAAAATTGCATTTAATTGGCAATGTTACACTGTATAAATGTATAAAACAACACATTAAAACTGTTTGTTTGTTTTAACCAAATATTTTGACAGAAAGGGATTAGTAAATTAACACCACACCAAAGAACTGGATTCAAACTGATCTGGGCGTGTCTACATACCACTGATATGGTGATAGTTCAAATAGTTTAATTCTTATATGTCAGATTGTCTAGCCAAGTTTGTCATAGTCCAGATTTTATGCCAATTGTAATACAGTCAAACAAACAAACATAAGAACAACATATTATTTCTAGGTAAACATGAGTAGCATTGGGCCATGAGAATAATCTGTTTATTACACTGTAAGTACACACATTAAGAAAACTTTAGCACAGTGTAGTGTTAAAGTTTTTTTTAAAAAAATGTTACTGACTCCGATGAGCATTATTTTGTTCAATGAAGTTAATTTATTATTTTCTCTTCAGACTACCAAAATCAGAACAAACTCAACCAAAACATAAGTATTTAGCTACTACGTAAAGATAGTGTTCAACTAATTTTGTCAGTTATAAAATATTTGTCTCCTCTTTGCACATGATTTATTCAACAAGCTTTGAAATGTCATGATTTTCTTATTTATAAAACAAATACAAAGGTAAAATACTACTTTCCAAAAATGCAAAAACAACTCCATCAGCTTTTTTATTTCACTTTGAAAAGTGGAATTAGACTATTCCATTAAGGTACTTTCCCCAGCCTGGTGCTCCCTAGCAGAAATTATCAGGAAAGCCTATGCAAGTGCTCAGAAATAGAGGTTGAGATAAATACAAATGTTCTGTTGGATCTTACCTGGAATGCAAAGCTAATTCTTCTACTTATTGGCAGATGCTGAACTTTTTTTTTTTTAATTAAAATCAGTCTAGCAAAACCTCTGGAAAAGTCACAAAATTTTACACTATTGAAATCATTATTAGAAAGCATTGGGTCTGATCCCTAGACAGACAAGAACAGATTTTTGATATACATGCTGGCTTATGAAATGTGACTGTTTTTCATAAATTTTGTTCTTTGTTAAATTGTTGTCAAGCATCTTCTTCTGATCTGTGTGAACTGTGTCAACAACAGCAAATAAGTAATATCACTGTTTTTAGGTAGAGGATGATCTACCGTCACTTTTACCCAGGAGTATGTAAAAGGCAAAAGATTTATAAGATATGAAGAGAAACCAGAGTTAAATAAATAGACTATGTGTATTCATTGTACTATATCTATTCTCAGTCTCTCTTTGGGTGATATTGTACAACAGTTTATCATGCAAAATTGATTCAGCAGCTTAATGTTATTGTAGTACTTGTTTTCTTGACTTGTTGCAGTAATGACCCAATGTTTACAAATGTAAAGCCCTATAATTAGAAGTAGTTAAGGCAAGATCTAAAATCCTATAATTAAAACTCATGAGACTTTCTAAGTGTTACAAAAAGTTCTACAGAGAATGTTGTTTTTGAAGTTATGTTTTGAATGTAAGGAAATTCAGATGAGCAAAATAGAGGCATTTCATTATATTAGTTTTGAAGGTCCATTCATGTGCCAATTGGCTCTCAGGAGATCCAGTCTCTGATGTGCTTTCAACAATGGGTTGTGATATATATGTATATTGTAGTTAGGCATCTACAGTACATCAAGTGCAAAATCATCTTATGAGAAGTAGCTTTCAGTTAATGAATATTAGTTTTTTTACAATAGCTATATTAGCACTGGCATTTCATAGAGTAGAGATTAAATCTACATATTCACATCAGTTATTAAACTGCACTCCAGGGGTACGATAATTAGGACTTGTTGCCAAGATCCATGGATGCTGATGGCTTCTACGTGCTGAGGCCACATAGCCATCTATAACAAAAGAAAGAGAACAAGCAATAACCGAATATTACATTGAATTTAAAAAGAGCAAGAACAAACTAAGGCGAAGAAAAAAAGAAAAGGAAAACTCACATGTTACAATGTATTTATACACAACAGGGTTTACATTTTAAACAACAGAGTACATTGTGACCACGTGGAATCATACTGATCTGTCGTTTTACAATAGTAATAAATGGTGAATATCCATGTAGCAAGTGTGCACAGGTAATCAAACTTCAGTCATGTATACTAGAGTCTTTCTACAGGAATAGAGCAATCTTCTTTGTTATTGCCAATATATGATTAACCCAAATTTCTTTATATCCACCTAGCCATCCATGACCCTTTACATGCAATTTGTGTTGTGACAGACAACTACAAGCTGCTGTTTTAAATTTCTCACATTCCTTGGATGTAACTGTGCACCTCTCAGTCGATACTCAGTCGACTGTTGTTCATTGCTGTCCATGGTAGCCACTAATGCTTTCTCTAAGTTTTAACCTCTATATTTCAGATATCTGCACTGTTAACAGACTAATTTAGGACTCCACAGACCAATTTATTCTTAGTAATGAATAATAAACAGATTGTGAGAAAAAGGAACTCAGCACCAGCTTAAAGTCCAATATAAGGACTTTAATATAGTAAAATAATTTTTTAAAAATTCAATTTTTTACTAAATGTTTTTACTAAAACAATGCTTCAAATTTGGAAGAATAAATACACAGTTTTGATAAAGGATATATTCCCTTAAACTCCTTTGATAACATATTTCAATCAGGATAATTATTATGGTTTGGATAAAATGAAATATTTGAGAGCATATAAACTTTATAGACTAAAATATTTTTATAGTAATAGTGAACCTCTTGGTAAAGATCAGATAAAGCAACAAATAGGTAATCAGCTATCATGGCTCTTTTGGTATCAACTCAAATCTCTTTTGGGCAATCGAAGTATTCGAGTTTCAGCAATACAGCCTTATACTAATTTTGAGAATTTAATACTTCATTATTTGAAACAACCAAAAGGAACAATCACCTAATAGGTTATTACTGCAATCAGAAATAGGAGATCCACCATATGGATTAAATGAAGCTTGGGATACTGATCTTGGTAATCCCATACAGGAGTCAAGTTGGCAGCAATTATGGAAACCTGATGGATTCACTTCAATGCAAAAATTGCAGTGGAAATTATACACCATTGACATTGGACTCCTGTTAGATTGGCACATATATATCAAAATTATTCTTCCAAATGTTGGAGAGGTTGTCAAAAAAGGGGTAATTTTTTCATTTGTGATAGTCATGGGACAAAGTTATACCTTTTTCGTGAAAAACTTTTGGAGAGATTAGTATTATCACTAAACAAAGAATTGAATGGTCTCCAGAGTTAGGCTTATTGCATTTATTTACAGAACCAGACCATAAGCTTAAAAATAAAGAACTGATTATCTATTTAACTTTAGCATCCAAAATAATAATTGTGCAACATTGGAAAACTCTAGATAACATAACAATTGAGTTGTGGAATAACAAGGTCTCTTCAACTGCCATATTAGAAAAAAATCACTGATAAAGTAATGAAACTTTAGAAGCAGGAACCACAATTTTATCAAATTCAGATGGATTTTATGGTTTACCTTAATAGCAATAGATTACAATTTATTTTTGTAAGCTGACCAGAGTCACCATGAGTGAGTTGGGCAAACATATAAATTGCTTAAATAAATAAATTTTAAAAATAATAATTTGGTGTACTCTGTATATATGGTAAATTTTCACATGTATAGCACCCGTCTCTTTATTCACATTGTAGTAGATCTTTTTTGTATTTTCTACATCTTTCTTTTTTATCTATATGTATCTTGGATATATGTTAATTTGGTTACCTGATATTGTTTGAAATAAAAAAAAAAAGTCCAATATAGTTGATATGATATGTAGCTTGGCACCTTGTTAATCAAATCACATATAGGGGCTAAACCAAGTTATATTAGCTGTTAAAAAGAAGTGTTGTTTTAGCACTCAGGACATAATACAAGGTATTGTTTGCAATCTTTTGGAGGAAATTATTTGGACATAGTGGAAAAGATAACTTCTGTCTAATATACAGATTATTGCTATGCATTTTCCTTCTTAAGAAGGGAATTTTAAATTGTACTTAATTCATCAACTTACTTATTTGCTTATTTACCACTCCTCACCAAAACCAATTCCCAAATGGTTTATAATTTTAACAGTAAAACAAACAATACTTCAATAAACTATCAGATAAAAGAATGCTCCAACAAATTATAGCCCACCTTCTTGTAGTTTATACTTACTAGTCCTTGCTTTAAACTCAGTTATCACAATGCCTCCACTAATAGGATTTTTCAGATAAAACTGTGGATGTGTTGATAATGTGCTTTTAGTAGATGGGTATGAGTCCATTTGCCCACAAATGCATCTCCAACATTATTTACTTAGGCAATCACGCTCCTCTTATTGTATATATCTGGTACTGACTTTTTAAATATGAGAAGATATCTATTTCTCTCTGTTGAATTTTATTTTTACAGCCATCTTTCTAACACATTTTGAATTTTGAGCATATCCCAAATGTTCTTGCAATCCTACTTTCTTTTATTTCATCTGTACATTCAGTAAGGCTACTGCCAGCTCCTCCATCCAAATAATTAACTGACAGCACCAGTCCTATATCTTTCTAGTACAAAAACCAAACTTTATATTTCTTCTGAACCTGATTTTTATTTAAGTAGTAACACTTGTGCTATGTCCTATATGTATCCGCTCAGAGTTTACTGGAATTTATTCTCATGTCAAATGTGTGTGTGCACGTGTGTGTGTGATTTTGGAGAGCCAGTGTGGTGTAGCAGTTAAGGTTCTGGACTAGAAGTAGGAAACTCTAGTCTTTCCTTAGGCTCAGAAGCCAGCTGGTGACCTGAGCAGAATCATACTATATGTGTCTATCCAGAAATAAGTCCCAATGAATTTGATGACCTTATCAAGTAAGGCTTTAAAAAAAAATGCTGCCACCAATCCTGGTGGGAGCGATTCTGGGATTTCCATGCCATGAAGTTATGGCAGGAATAACATTACCTGGCATAAGTAGTCTTATTTCCTAAATAAATAAATAGTCTAAAATATATATAAAGTGGTCAGGATTCTTGGCTTCTCTCTCTTAACATCAAAGAGGTCCCATAGATTCACAGTGAAGCCATGCCAAGACCTCTGACAAACCAGCATGGCTGCTCCCATGACCATCAGAGATCATTTCTGGCTTTCTACTACATATGTCTCATATATGGGGGCACCCAATAAAGTGAATGCCAAGTTAATTGCACATTGCCAGTGGCCCTTTGCTATTGGTTTCCAACTATTTTATTTATTTATTTTATTTATACTTCACACTTGTCATCACCCATCTCCCTAGAAATGACTCTGGGCAATTTACAGTAAAGGTATAAATATTAATTAAAATACAACTATGCTGAAACAATGGCTTCCTTCCTGGTTAAGTAACAATTTCCTTGCTGACCTCAGCATCCCCACCTTCTCCTATTTTTGTAGGACTTTCAAGTGGAGCACATTCTGAATTCTCAATGCAGGAGGAACCAGTCTGAATATTGGACTCAACAGAAGGGCTATCTGGTCACCAAATTTTCCTAGGAAACCATGACTGATGTGCATGCTTCACACTTCCTTCATCATTTCTATCTGCAGCACCCTCAAGCGCCAAACCACCTCATTGGTTATACAAAGAAGAATTCTAACTCTAGGAGGATTTGGGAGAAAGAGAGAGAGAGAGAGGGTCAGAAGACCAAGGTGCAAGGTGCAAAAATAAATTATTCCATTGCCTCTTGGGGTTCCTGACTGGAAGAGACTGTGTCACCAGAATGAGAGGGTTCTGAAATTGCAGGTCTGTCATTAGCTCCAGCATAAAGGCTTTCAGTGATGTAGTCCAAAGAAGGGGGAAGGGAAGTACTGCCCATTTTTGCCACTCTGAATCTGAAGGAAGAGATGCTTTCTGGATAGATGGAAAGGAGAAAAGAATTCCTCTCTTCCTGCCACTCTGAATACAGTAGGAGGAGGGGCCCCTTCCAGATGCATGGAGGAGTGGTAGAAGATGAAGAGGAGAAGGATATATTGGGTGTTAGAGTTTCCCAGAGCAGGAAAGTGGATTATGTCAACTACTAAATGCCTCTTATCATCAAGCCCAAGAAATGGAAAGTAATGCATCCATTAAGACAGGGAAGAAAGGAGCACTAGACTTAAACTGCAGTGGCTATCAAAGGGGAGTTCATCTTCATATTGACAGCAGGCAATCAGCTGCTTAAAGTGCCTTCATTTTAATATGTAATAAAGATATTAGTCTAACATGACATATTAAGTACCTGGATAACTTCTGTGGAATTCAAGCCAGGAACTTTACAACATCCCTTTTTCAAATATGTGTATAAGATTTTGCATTCTGATTTTTTTTAGAATTTAGAAATATACACATAAGAAAATGTGTCTTATATATGAGATCAGCCATGATTCCCAAACATTGATCTCTCTAGATGCAGCTCAGTTCAATATGATTTGAGCTTTCAAAGACAAAGGCCAAAATAAGAGAAAGTACAGTATAATAATTAAAGCATTTTAACAACAAAGAAAAAAAAGTTAAAGAATGTCTAGGGAGAGATAAATGATCTGCTTCCAGAAAAGATGTTTAGGCACCCAAAGCTGCTTTTTCAACATCATATATTGTTTTGATGTTATTTCACTTCCCCTGGCAAAATGTAAATATGGTTATCCTTCTGGTGTATATCTACCTCAGACACACTGCTGTTTTCAATATCCACTACATTCTAATAGGAGTTACTTAAAATAGGCTTGAAAAACACAAAGATACTGTTGTACCCCAAAGGGACAATCAAGAAAATAATTGCAAGCACTTTCAGTTGCTGTAACTGGATGAATATGAATTATCTACTTTTTAATTCCTTTTCATGCCCACAAATATACTGAAAATCAATATACAGCTACTAAACATCTGTATTCTACAATGGCTTCCAAATCTGTCCTTCAACAAAAATCATGTATTTTGGCTAACTATCAAGTCTCAAGCAGACTGTTCTTAATTAAGGCCACATCCACGCTGTAGCTTTGTCATCCTCTCTTCCCATTCCAGGGCTGGCCCTAATATTGCCACTTCTTACCATACCCAGAACAGGTCTGTGTGCACTGCTTTCCATGTAGCTTTAACATGCAAAATTCTCTGAACCCTCTCCAAGCCCACCACCTCCTCTGTAGATGCCCATGGACTGAGCTCCTACTAAATCAACCACAATTACACAAATTAATAAAAACTAAGGCTGGGGTAGGCAATCTTTTGGCCTGGTGGTATATTTAGAATCCTGACAGCAAGTCAAGGGTGTTCTCACAAAAAGGCAGCCAGGGGTGTGCTGATGGTGGATATGGCCCATTAGAAAACTCACATTTACCAATCAGCAAATTGTTGAGATTGATTTCTGCCACCACGTCCTGCAATTCAGGGTCTAGTTGAAAGTCTAGCGGGGCCATTCTTGTAAATGAAGATGCTAAATAAAGATTTAACTTTAAAAATCTAACAAGAAAAGTCAGGTGGAGCAAGGGGGTCTAGCCAGTGACAGAAACACAAGGAAATTACATTGCTATTTTGAGAAATGTTATCTTAATGGATTTATACAAATCAGATTTTTGCAATGTGAATTGTTTTGGTTCATTTATATGGGCCTTGTAGGGTTATGTGATAGACAGACTTATTCAACTTGCCCCCACTTTAGAATCCATTCCATGCTTGACAATTGCTCACCTGAATGAATGTAATTAAAGAATGGAACAAAAGAATTGACATTTCTGAGAAACATCCTCTAACTCTAAACTAGATATTAGTGACTCTCTTACATGTTTCTTTCCGATGGCAGACATATGAAGATTGTGTTTCCACCTCATCCGGCTACTCATTCTCACTGTCAACTATCTAACTTGAAAACAAAGACAGATTATAGATGTAATGTTTGTTTCTTGGATTAAAAATATAAAATATTTCTACTAATATTTTATTATGATGATTCTATGCTATAAATACACTTTGGAATTTTCTTTTTGTGTAAAACTTTAAATACAAACATATGTGTATAGGAAACACTCATACATATGTCATTTTTTTTTGTTGGAGGGTTGTTGTTTTTTTCTTTTTAATTTTTTTATGTGAATTAATAAAGGCAAAAAAGAAACAAACCACTCTTTGGAATTTTCTGTATTCAAAAGTAAAGTCTTAATAAGTTATCTTCCGAAGTGAATAAGTGTATTCACTTAGGGAAGTGCCAGAATGATATACATATTTACTGAAATAAACCTATTGAGTTATATGGGACATTTCCACCAGTAAATCTTCTATAGTTCCTGCTTATGAGAAAAATTTAGAATGGAATAGAATAGAATAGAATAGAATAGAATAGAATAGAATAGAATAGAATAGAATAGAATAGAATAGAATAGAATAGAATAGAATAGAATAGAATAGAATAGAATAGATCTGTTTGTTAGGAACTGCTTATAAGTACAATATATTTTAGTTATTCATTTATTTTTAATGTGTATCTTGTATTCATATTTCAAGTAGCATTCAAGATGGCCAATAACAACAGACCAAATAGAAAAACAAACAAAAGATTGAAGAGAAAAAAATAGTTTAAAAGATGCCACTTAAAAAAGAATCAACACTAGGGCTGTGCAAAGCATTAGAAAGAGTTGTTTCACAAGGCAGGTAAGTAGAAGTGAAGGAGTTTAACTTCTCAAAGTGTAAAAGCAAATGCATCTTTTGGAAAGCCCCCACTGCTGCATCAAAAGCTCCCTCCAGCTGTGAGCTCATGTGTGTGCTTCTGCTTGCAATGCCAGTGAAGCAAAGACACTGTAAGCTTGGAAACGCAAGTACAGGCATTTCATCAAGGTCAGTTTTAAATCATTCCAGAGGAACTGCACACACAACATTTCTCTGACATACACTATAAATTAATTCCTCCAGAACACACAAAAACCATAGAAATATGGCACACAGATTACTGCAAAAGTATGGAATCGACTATTTCTGCATGTTCATTCATAAAGTACTTAAACAACAGACCAAAGGGTAATACAAAAGGCATAACAGAAGAAAAGGGAACAGATGTCAGAGCACTTAAAGTCCATTTGAAAGAAAGGTCTGAAACAACATCTGGAATGTCTCCCTGAGACAACAGGAGCAGTAATGTTGCCAAGCTCAGAGAAGCTTAATTGTTACAGCTTCTGGATTTTTTTTCCAGCTCAGAGCTTAATCAAAGATGATTAAAAAGAAAAAAAACAAAGCAAAACCATCCTACCCAGTCAAGCTGATCCCATCCCTTCTACTCACAATCTCCCCTTCTCCCAACCTTCCTCCTAAACTAAAGATTACTAATGATCTTCTTTCACATCTGCTCCATTAACTCAGCTGATGCCTTGTTCATAGGCCACCGAGCAAAAAGAAGCTCTGTAGCAGATATGGAAGTTTTCTTCCTTCTTGCCACATCCTCAACCACTGACAAAACACTAGTCTGTCCTTGCATCTGAAAAAAAAACAAAACCCAGTTCTTTCCCCATTTTCTAAGGCAAGCATGAGAAAAGCTCAATCAATCAAGGTAGCACTCTGGATTTGGACCCTTCTGGTTGGTATGACTGTCTTTCCCTTTGGCATAGGGACACAACTATATCTGCCATAGGGAAAGACAGCGGGTACATTAACCAACACCACTTTTGTGGCCCTAGAGCAATCCTTATGCAATCCTTCGGATTTAATTCCAGAAGGAACATAGCACCTTCCCGTGACTGATTAAATGATTAGCTTTACAGTTATTATTTTAAAAGGAAGGAAGTGTTTACAAGTATCAGTTTATATGCATCCACAACACAGGGATTGTCAGTTCCTATTACCAGTGTACTGCATTCTTCAAGCAAACATAGACAACCACGGATTCAGTGTCACCTCTTTTAATGGTATACCGCAAAACAGTTATAACTGATAGCTTAAATCAGGTAGGATGGCCATGGCCAGAGCCTGTGCAAACATGCAGATTTTCTCTTTCTCACTCCTATCAAATGTCTTTTGGTTCATACTTGGTAAGGCTAGGTAATATTCTGGATCTGAAGGCAAACAGATATTTCATAGGTCATGTAGCATGGGCATAGCCCCTGTCTTAAAACAGCCACACCTTTAAGATAGTAGCTGCCAGGTGATTCCAGAAAAATAAACATTTGGTTTAAGGAGTAACAGATAGGTGCTATATTTGCATCCTTGCGTGCTCCAAAGCACCTTTTTGCTACTGAATCCAAAGTGCTGGACAGTCCTAAACGTTAGTCAGCCTTCCTGACTATCACCTTCCGTCTGATGGAGGAAAATTTGTTTCAGGACACAAAGAGGTGTTAGTAGCAAGTGATGCCATACAAAAATCAAATAGAAATGTGAAAATATCCAGGGAACATTCCTCAAATATTCACCTCCAAAGGTGAATAGCAGAACTAATTAGAGATCCACTATTCTTTCTTATAAAAACAAGCATAGTGAACTTTCTGCTTTGGTAAGTATATGGCCACATTAAAGGTTTGTTTAGGAATATGCAAACTTTTAAATAGAAAAATATCAGAGTGTTTTTGTACAGCAGAAGAAGAAAAAGAAAAAAGCCCCGACATAACAGCCTGAATAACAAACAGTTACAGAATCATAAGTTAGATGGGAACATCCAGAAGAAATCCTCAATGCACTGCTGCAGATTAGTGCTTCAGCAGCTATGCAAGGCTACGCTCCAATAAGTGCTATGAAAAAGACAATTAAACCAGTCCTCAGTGACTTTGTTTCTTTTAGTTAAATCTGGCTTAATTTAAAACTTTGCTAATTGAAGTTGTTAAATAAATGAATTCTGTGATTTACACAAATTGAAACACTTTA
This sequence comes from Python bivittatus, assembly GCF_059951505.1. Taxonomy (NCBI): domain Eukaryota; kingdom Metazoa; phylum Chordata; class Lepidosauria; order Squamata; family Pythonidae; genus Python; species Python bivittatus. Next base: position 25,117,131 of record NW_028277113.1, on the reverse strand, counting down.
TCCCCTCTTACAAAGTAATTAACTTTCAGATTGACAGCTGGAAACTCATTGAATATTTTCTCTGTGCATGTATATTTATAGACTACTGACAAAGTAAATGCACTTGCACACCCACAGAGAGACTAACACAGACACCAAAAAAGAATAGCTCTATCCAAATATTAGACGTCTAAATAAACTAACACTGTGCTAAATCTGTCCTCAGGTTTGCTATAAATTATCTTCCATTGCTATTGCTGTTCTGCCTCATTCTGAGAGTGCTATAGAACTTCTCTGGAATGTGTTTTAACAGTATTTTGACCTTGTAGTGGCAAGTCGCTAGAAAGTATTGTTGAATTACTTTTGGTTACCCATGTTAGCTTCCTTACACCTATTCCTCATCCCCCACCCCATCCCTTCATTCAATTTTCCAACAGAATTGAAAGTTTTCTTTGGTTATCATAGATTTTGAAAATGTTTCTCCGAGCTGGTGGCACCAGAAAGCCACCACATGGTTAAAAATAGACTGTTGACAAAATGGTCCCAAATACACAGCAGTATTCATGCAGCCTGTAGAAAAAAAACACCATCTTCCAAGCAAAGTGACCATTCACCCTGGAATTAATTGTCTGTGTACAAAGTGCCTTACTAGCTTGATGAGGCATTGCATGCCTTTAGCCATTACCTCCTATAAAAAGCCTTTAAAGGGATTTTCCTGTGAAAATATCACTCAACAAATGTTTTCATAATATTTAAAAAAAAATGCCAGGTTTATTGAGTTTGACTTGTTTTACACATACTTAAAGCATACCCAGCTGGTATCAGTTGGGTTTGGTGGTCATAAATAACTCAGAGTTGTCCCATTGATTTTAATGAAGCTATTTGAATCATGATTAAGACTTTATCCAATCCACAATTTGTTGTTCTTCCTAGCATTTGACCCACTTGGTTGCAAGGTCCACTTGTTTTGCACTACATTCACTGCAGTTCACATAGAGAAGCTAACAGTGAATGACGTGACAAAGAGTTTTTCAACTGGCTTGTCATAAAGCCTGATCCTGATTTGGATTGAGCAATATTGAGTAGCCCAAGGCTACCTAGCTCACTTTCATGCCTAAGACAGGACTAGAACATGGGTCTTCCCACTCCTAGTTCAGGACTTTTCAAGAGAATATAAATTATAGTAGACCATCAGAAGTCCATCTCCACATTCCCTGTATTTCTCTACTGCTATACAAAAACCCAGGTAAACAACACATGAAAAGATTTAGTATGCAGATCATGCTTCATTCAACCAATTCTTCATGATCCAAGCCAGATTGATGCACTCATCTAAATAGCTGCTCTTTTCCCATTTACTAACTGGGTACTCAGCATATATAATGTGAAGCAGGACATAAGAAATAACAACCAAAAATGTAGTTCAGTTTAGGTTTTTAAAATTAAAGTAAATGTTCAAACTACGCATTAAAACAACTTTCAAACTTTACAATACAGTATATATACTTGTGGCTTCTCAGTTGCAAAATTAAGACTGGAATTCCATGAATATTTACCAAGAAACAATTGCCAGTGAATTTAGTGAAATCTAGTTCTTTTAAATAGTAAAGACAGAACTGAGCTATTAGAGAATAAACTGAATTGACCAAACTTCCTGGTGAGATAATAAATAAGCTGTTTTTTTAGACCCCCAAATCTAACTTCATTGGTTATGATCACTGAACTAATTGAGTCTATAAATCTAAGGCACAAACAATGGTCATAAATCAAACATCTGCATTGTCTAGTGAAAACTTCAGAGCTTTTTTTAAAAAAATTACATTGCCCAAACAACATAAAACAGAAATAGCCTGTATTCCTCAAAAGGACAGAAACAGGCCAGAATTCTGCCCCACCCTTCCCATGGAAATGGGCTGAAAGTGCATCATAATTGGGGATGGATATGAACTTATTAATTAGAACAGTTCAGCTATGCACCAGTTTTGTTGATATTCTAAAGGCATAAGGTATGCAACCGTAAGGTGTTCAACTTTGGATGCTTTGAAAGAAGTAGCAAACATGATTTTTTTTTTCTGGGTAGAACATAAAAGAAAGAACTATTACACAGATTCTTGGACAAAGATGAATTAAGGAGAATGATAATGGCTTCATTTGCTTTAATACAACATAAACTGGTAAGAATTATCCTCAAGTAATAGATTGTCATAACAGTCCTTTAAATTCTTATTTATTTTAACCCCACTGAAATTAATGAGTCCTACAGTAACTGAATGCTCTAAGGATCAGGATTTCACAGGCATATTCCTGCAGTAGTTATGAAACATTTAATTTAAAGCTTTAGCACTTCACTGGAGCAGAAAATTAAGAAATTAGAAGAATTAAGATCAGACAGAGCATTAGCAAACTACCTCCCTTCTGACATGAATTGGGTCTGTAAAAATAATAACAACAAATACTATGAAGGCCTATGGTTCAAATAATGCAGGACAGAGCCAAAATGAAACAACAGATTGTTTGGGGAAATAATACGAAGGACCTGGAAGCCTGGGTTTGGCTATTTGATTTTCAACTAGAAGTTGGGCCACAAGACCTTTTGGGTCTGATGCTTGTTGGTTGATACTGTTCACAATCAACAGAAACAACTATTTGTCTTCTATCCTGATCCAGTAGAATTAAACTCTCTCTGTGTGTGTGTGTGTGTGTGTGTGCGCACCCATGTATGCTTGTAAATTTGATCAGAAAATTGTCTCTCAGAACCTTTGCAGTAGCATCAATTATCTGCTGGGTGTGGAGAGGGGCACAAAGGCTTGGATCTGTTTCATCTCTCAGCAGAGATGATTAGTGTTATTACAAAGACTGGCCCCTGAATCAAGCTTTTCTGTTTGGGTAAATCAAAATATAGCCTTTGTGCAAATTTCTTCCTGTTGGATGAGCAGTGATTTATAGTCAACTTGCCCAATCTCTGGAAACAAGAAGATGTTAAGAAATACAGTCTGTCATATCAGTTTGAACTTGGTCTTCTTTTAAATAATTTCTCCTAGATCATTTGTTCCTCAGCTATATTCCACCTTTATTGGTTCTTTCTACACATTTCTTTATGGGCTCCTCCCAAAAAAATGTAACTGATATCTCAGCACTGGAAACCTTTCAGATGTGTAAACTATATTAATCAGGTGGCTTATGAAATCTTAAGAACAAAGAGATTTCTTACAGTATCAGCTTTTGTATATGATATTTACTTCATTAAAGGCATCTGACATTTTGGTCTATCACTGTATTTCTTTTTCTTATATTTAATGTTTTTATTTGTAACCTCCCAGAATCGTGGGGAGTTGGGCAGCATATACATTTAATAATAATAATAACAATAGTAACAATAATAATATTAGATAAATAATAAATAATACTCCTATTTGCAGATACTATCTATACTGAGCCCAGAAGCACCCTTTTTGTGACCAGAAACCACACTTTCCTTTAAAAAACAAAACTCTCCAAAGGCACAGACCTGACTATCTTACCTAGAGTGGGGAGGAGGAATTTTTTATTTAACATTGGGGTCTGAAGGATTTTAGAAGCCAAAACAGAGTTCTAAACTCAGCAGAGATTTAACATAATTATTGTTGTTATTTGAAGGCGAGGGGCATGGAAAAATTGCTCTGCCAAAATTAGCCTTTTTCTGCCAAATTTCAACAGTGGGCTTGTAGCGATTTCCAGGGCCATAGAAATGGGCCTAAGAGAGTCTGTGCAGTTTAAGGGCCATAGGTTGCCTATATTCTCTTTGGGAAGGTGGGGAGGTGGGGGGTGATGTATCCAGAATCAGTTGTCCATTTTTTTCATTCAGTTTAGCCATTTTCTCTATTTCACTATTTTGAAGCTGTTTTACAAGATTTTTGTTTCTTTTTCTGCAACTGACTAACAGGGCTCCACCTCTAGAAAACATAATAAGAGAGCAACTTCAAAAACAAAGATACTCCCTGCCCCCATCCCCACCCCCACCCCTTTGGCAAAAGTTTATTGATTTATTTTGGTACTGAAGGTCTTCTATGTTCATTAGATCTGGATGGACTTGAGCTCTTATTATATGCAGATCCTTCCTCTCTTTCTGATCAGCTTTTTCACCCATTCTTTTTCTAAGAGTTGTTCTGATAAGCACTTGGAAAAGGTGAGAGTTGTAAAATAGAATGTGTTGGGGGCATGGTAGCTCATGTTTATACACTTGCTAAAAAAAGAAACCCTAAAAGCATGGCAAATGTATTGATGAAACAAACAAAAAAAGTACAAAGCAGTGATAGCAATTAGGCCATAGTGATGACTCCTTTTATCTAGAAGCAGCTGCAACTTTCTGAAGGCAACTTCAAACCAGATGGATGAAAACCAAAATAATTCCCATAGTTTGGAGGAAATTGAAATTGCACATGTTCATAAAATGATAGACCAGGAATATAGAGCCTAAGTAAACAGGACTGCATGAGACTCCATAAAATTTGGAGAAAACTTAGAGATCTTCCAAAAATTGTTGTAGAACAGAACATTTTAATATAATCAAAGGAGACTATTATAAAACAAATGGGAAATTAAATGGAATCAAAACCAGTTTTTGTACTGGCTCTGCCCATTTTTTTGTCCTGGGAACCCTCCCCCCCCCATTTTTGAAATGTGGCCTCAAAGGACTATTTAAAGACTAAGGGTAGCCCTCTTTCTGTCCATCACAAAGCCTGTGCATCTTTGTGATGAACAGAAAGATTATATAATATGACCCAAAAAATTAATTAGGTTAATGCCCTAATTTTTATGTTAATTTACCAGTATCAGCAGTTAAGGATAATGCCATAAATCCATATTAGTTTAAAATATTAACACAATCTTAATTTCTTGGCTGAGACGGCATAGGTGGTAAATTTCCAGTTGTCAGGATAATTTGGCAGATGATGCTGGCAACAAAGCCTGGTCACTTTCAACAGCCAAGTGCCATTGATATTTCATTTTGCAATAGAACAAATATTTTCAAAAGCCACTGCCAGAAATAAGCCCAGATTAAATAACTGACTCAGAATTTCAGCAAATAAACCCCAAGCCTTTCCAATTCTTTTCTAACTTTAGAAAATATTCGTTAATCACGGTAGTAGATGCTTTGTCATTGGAGGGATAAAAAGCAGCCTTTAGGATTCAACAAGTTCTTGGCAGCAGATACAGATATTGTCTGTGGGAAGGCAGTCAACACTCTCTCTTAACCTTGTTGATTAAATTAGCCAGAAAAAGGATCTGACCTCCAAGATTATCAAGTGAAGGAGCAATCACCCATAAAAGGTAAAGATTCCATCAAGTTGAACTTGGTTTCCAGTGACTACACCTCCTTTAAAAAAAAAAAAAATTACAACAATATGTGGCCACTGTCTTCTTCCACAACTTTTTTTGACTTTGATGGTCAGCTTATAGTCTTGGTAGTTTTGACTCCAAGTACAAATCAGATCCAATCCTGCTAATCTTTTTCAAATCAGCCATTTGAACTGTAGCTGATACTGCAGTTATGAAATTTCTAATCAACAATCTGAAATGAGTCTATCTTCCAAATAGTATCAGAATCAATATGAATACTCTGGTAGATATAAATTTTTATTCTGAGTTTTCTGCATTGTTAGCTTCTTAGGTAAGCTATGATTATTTTGCTCTCCTTGATTCTGGTCCCTCTCCCTAGCTCTTCCAAAAGAGAGAGAGAGAAAAAGCAGTCAAGTCACTCTGTCCTGTCTGAAGGCTACTACTTCCTGCCTCTGTCTCCCAATAACCAATTGGAAAACAATAGTAAGGGGAACTGAATTCTTTTGCTTAATTTCCAACATTATGGATTTAGCACTGAATAACACAAAGTGCAACTGGAGTCATCACAGACTAGACAAATTGGTGAAATATGCAGTGCTTTCATTGTGTCTGTTTAGATGAAATGCAGATAGTCCCCAGTTTAAGAACGAGTTCTGTTCCCAAGGTCTGTCCTTAAGTCGAATTTGTATGTAAGCCGGAACAGTATTATTGTATAATACTCTATAAGTAGTATTGTGTAATGAACTCAAACCATTCTGTATTTAACTCAAATTTTTCTACAATAGGCTCCGTTCTTAACTATGGGTCATCTGTAACCCAGGGACTACCTGTATTTGAACATACCTATACATCAATTAAGTGCTACTACTCAACCTCTCCATCCCAAATTGGCCTATTTGCATAAAATTGTTCTTCAAATCTTTATTTGTGAAACAATCAAACAATTTTGTTTAGTGACCTTAGAATATATGTGTAGATTGTGTTTAGATATATCATGCACACACAAGTGGTAAGGGATTTTGAAGGTATGCATAGCATGCTGCCTACATTTACAGGGATGATCTGACCTTGCAAATATTATCCAAACCAATCCCATGGACATAAATTATGGATCACCAGGTGATGTGTGCCAAATGTATATAATTCTCTGGCAAAGAAAAAAGGCCAATATATTATAAGAGAAGACAACATTGTTCACAAGTTAGAATCTAATATTTCAAGAGAAAATGTCATTCAAATGCCCTATTCAGCAATACAGCAAGACATTAATAATCTCCCTAGAATCATGAAGTCCCCAACTCCAAAAAAATCTTTTGATAGATTTCTAGCCTTCTTCTTCTAGTAGCCTATTTCCCTCCCAATCTTAGCATAGTAATTCTGAATAAGAAAAGTATGAACCACCACAAACTGTCTTGTGTCTGAGAGATTTTCAGACTTCTTTTTGAAAAGAGAAAAAGAATACCAGTATAAGTAGCAATACTGATGTCAATTCAGTGAGAACTTCTGCATTCAGCCCATAGTGCTGAGAATCAAGTAGCACTCATTGCTTATGCTTCATGACTCACCTGAAGCAGTAGTTTTCCACTGATGTTCTTGCATACCACAAAAACTGTTGCTCTTTTGTCATTGTTATTTTATATTTGCCTTTCACTGCTTTTATTATCTGCAGTTCCTTCAAAGGCAACGCTCACTCTCAGAAACTCTGTTGGCAGTCAGAAGTATTGATAAAAGTAGCAGCAAGAATAACACAGAGATCACACAGATGATCGGATTGTGTAATATTAAGACCACAGGGAGCTGAAATGCCCACTAGGTTCTAGCTCAGCCTATGATACCAAGCAAGAACAAGTTAAATCCTTAATTGACAAAGAGCTTGTCAATTGCTGAAATTAAAGGAACGATTCTTCTATTCTGTCTTCCTTTCTTTTCATTCTTGAAAAAAGAAAAAAAATGTTTGTTTGTACTAATTCCTTTTTGGTGAAAAGCTGTTAGTGTGATAAGACATACTTAAACACACATTAAATCTACACAACTATTAAGCTGCTTTGAGTACACTATTATTCTTTTAGCTCACATTTTATTCAAAGTAGAAAAGATTTAGAGGTGATATTGCTTGCCTATCCTTCACTTGAAGCCCAAATCCATTTCTGATCCCCATAGCAAAATCTACAAACATCTTTACTAATAAATGGGTGCATATTCATATCCATTAAAGATTTCTAATCTAGTAATGGATCCAGTGTAAATGATCTAGCAATGAAAGATGTGAAAATACAGCTTCCAAGATCTTGGAGAGCAATTTCTAGCACATTTTGGGCTAGATGGACAAACAGTCTAACTGAGAATAAGAGAGCTCAGTACGTTTTCCACCAAATTCTATGAGTACTAATATGGGATAGGCAATCTGATAATAATTATTGTTACTGGCCAACGTAACTCATAGCAGCTGATTCACACAACGTACTAAATCATAATATAATTATTTTATTTTTCTTTAGCAATGTGTGAACCAAACTACTTTTGATTTTTCAACAAAACATGGCTTAGCCTGCTTTAAAATATGGCTCTTCTTCAAAAGTTTGAATCCAAGCATATTTTCTGATCACAATTATTTTTCTGAAATCTTGGCAAAAACTGTATCCAGACTACAATGTTCCAAACTATGGAGAGATCTAGTCATCTTACATTTTTGCCACATCAGTATTGTCACATGAATAGCCCCTAAAAATCTGATGACATTTTGAAAATGATGACGTATTGATGTTCTCAGTTGCAACTAAATTTCAATGTTTTAAAAAAACATAAATGTAGCTTTTAAGGCCTACTTGTCCATATTGATCAGTATCATTTTATTAAAAGAAGCAGTTGTAATTACTATGGTACAGCTATCTGCATTTGTTATAAATCTTCTTCCCTTAAAAGCTTGTCATTCATAACAAGCCTAAGGCAAAATGCTAGCTCCAGTGAGCCATGGCATTACTGAGTTAACAGCATAAAGTTACAAGCAAACTTAAAATTCTAGTCAACTTTTAACTGAAGCATTATCCCATTTACTTCCTAGATTTAATTGAAAGCCTTTGCAATCTGATGCAATAAATAGATATTTATTTATAGGCTTCATAAACTTTATAAATATTGAGAGTTGAGAAGCAAGTGAAAATAAGTGCAACTGTAAAAACAGTTTTCAAATGAAATATCAGTAAATATCAATGGGAGGTTTTTTTGGTTTTGATGAGTTTTTTTTAATGGTTTTGTTTTGTTTTATTTTGTTTTGTTTTGTTTTAGCTTTTAAAGGCATTAATGCAGATCCTGGTAGCTCTTACCTTCTGTAAGCTGATATGAACTATTGAAGACGGAGAGAGAACATACATTATAATAATGCAAGAATGCTGCCAAATGTGGCCTCTTCACTGATTCTAGTTGTTGCTATAATTGAGTTCTTTACTATATTTGGTAAAATATATATATACTATATTTGGTAAAATATTACTATATATAGTTCTTTACTCTCCAAAGCTCCTCCTGACTGGATCAGATACACTTTTGGGCAGGTGCAGTGATATAGATTGTTAGTAGAATACATGCTTTGAGGACATGAATGACCCTGTATTCTTCTCTGCCATCTTCACTTTAATAAAAGGATTGAGTATCATATAAGGGGACAGCCAGTGTGGTGTAGTGGTTGAGGCACAAGGCCAGAAACTGGAAGATTATGAGTTCCAGTCCCACCCTTAGGTACGAAGCCAGCTGGGTGACTCTGAAGGTACTTGGTTTCAGCAGCCCTTTGATTAGTTTCAGGGGAGACAGTAGTGGAGAAGTAGTGGAGGTAGACAAAGCAAAATTCTTTATAGAGGAGACAGCAGAGAGAAATGGAGGAAAAAACTAAAGAGACATGGGATTTCTGGATCTGACTCAAAACAAGCATTGAAGAACCCTTACTGAAATTCATGTTGGTCTTGCTTCCTTGGTCTTGCCAGCTACATGGGGCTTGATAACAATCTCGGAAACTGGAAATTCACAGTATCCCTTATATGGGTTAAGTAAGGCAGAACCTCTTTGAAGCACTTTTTCCAGATCTCTCAACATCTGACTTGAGTTGCTATTTTGAGATAACAACTGGTTCACTCGCAACTACCACACAATCTCTCGCAATATGTATGTGTATGTGTATGAATAGATGTCTGTGTATATATGTGTAAAAGAAATATGTCCGTAAAACCCATCACAGGAAGGAAAGTGACTGGTAATTGCTTCTGCAGAATGTGAAGTTGTTGTCCAATGGGAGGAATGTAACCTGAAGTCTTTTCCTGCCATGAAATTCTATTTATCATTTTTCTGAGTTGCTCTGTTTTTATTAAAACCTCTGTCTTGAAGTCCAAATACACAGTCAATTACATTCAGTTTTAGTGTCCCTTAAAATCAGGAACTTCAATATTGCATTATCACTGACTTCCAATATTCCTGTTTTCAATTTCATTGACTACTGGGTAATGGCAAGATTAGGACAGCTGACCTTGTACTTTCCTCCACTCTCTGAAAGAGAAAGTTGTCAGAAATTTCCTGGAAGGGCTGTGCTTGGCACAGTTTGTCTTCCAAGAGATAGGGGGATAATTCAAGTTCTGTATCATGCATCTTTAAAGTCTCCCAACTTCGTGCCTCTTTTCAAATCTGTAATTAGCTTCTGGAAAAATAATCTACTTTCAACAGGAGACCCCAGTAATAACATTGCTTTTAATCATTCCACCACTTATTTTCTAGATGATCTCTATGGTATTGTCAAGTTATTTAGTTGGAACTTATTGATATTTTAATATACTATTCCTCCTCCCTTTCTACTGCTTCAGTTGTTTTGAACTCGTTATTTTTCCAAATGTTTTATTCATTCATGAGAATGATCCCACCAGGTCTCAATTATATCTATTAAATCATATTTACCTCCCAGTACTAGGAATTCAAGCTCATCAGGTTTATTTCTCATACTCTGAACATTACAGTGAAACATGGAAGAAAAGGACAGCTGCTATTATATACTTAATTTATTATGAGGTATAGTCACAGAGTGAACATAGAGCAATTTAGCAGTCCTTGACTTTATAGAAACATTGGTAAGAAATTTAAAAAAAAAAAAGTTAGTGGGAAGCTATTAACATTCATAAACAGCAAAGTCAAACTGACAGGCACCCTCCCAGAGATCACATTTGGCATGCAGAACTCCAAGTCCTGCTCATATATCTAGTTGTAAAATCAGATTAAAGAAATCCATTATTCACTGGATAAAATGATTATTTTTTTGTAGCTAATCCTATACAACTTAGATTAAAGTCTTAATCCTGTATATACTTAAATTCCTGTAGAACAATTTTGGGCACAAACTTTACAGCCATCTGCTTAAGTGGATGATATAAGATCACCTATAAAGATATTCTTCAGTGGACTTCCCTCCATCCAAAAAAAGTCAGTTTTGATGGAATTCAAAAGCTGTGAAAACTTTTGAATCATTGTTCGGTAGAAAACAAAAATAAAAAATCCTTCAGTGGCTCCCATGTCTGACAATTACCCTATGAAATAAAGTTCCCATCATAAGTTATATTCTTAAAACAGAGATTAAGGTAGCTTTGTGGTCATACTACAAGAGAATAATATCCTAATACATGGTGTGCAATAGGTCACTAAGGTGTCATCAAGGTCATCAAGGTGTCATCAAGGTCATCAAGGTGTCACAGAGAATCAAGCCAAAATAACTAGCAAGTTAATAATAATAAAAAAAATCTCAGAACTGCAGTATTGGATCTTCCACTAGGTGTACATCAAGAGATTTTTGACAAGCTACAAAAAAGAAAGGTTGTATTTGGACTATCGTGAGATCGCAGATCTGATTCCACCATAGACAAGGTCAGCTACCAAATAAAGTTATGTATGCCTTGAATTCCAGGCACAGGAACTCCAGTCAATGCAGTAGCACATACTAATTAATCAAAATTCAAGTAATTTTGGTTGTAAAAATAGCCAAACCATGTTGGAAGCCAACCATATTACCAAGTTCTCTTTAATGAAGAAAAGGGTTGTGGGGGCTACATGAAAACTTTAGGGCTTGCCAACACTTGGCAACGTGCTGGTTATTACCTATGAAGCCCTTCATGGCTAGAACCAGTATTTTATACCTGTTCCATTGGATTTAACATGCTGTGGGTCTCATCAGCCAAAGAATATCATCTTGCAGGATCCAGGAACTTTTCTGTACTGTGTCTGTTCCCCCCATGATTAGGTTGGCCCCAACCCTGCTGGCTTTGGGAAAGGCTCTTAGGATGTGAATGTGTTCCCAGTCATGGGGTTTGGAGTGTTAGTCAGAGCTTGTGATGTGATAATTATTTGTGTAGCTGCTGTTTGTGTAGCTGATGTGGCTCCTTAGCTGCTGTTTATGTATTATATTATGTTGTTTGTATTTTTAAAAAATGTTGTAAGCTACCCAGAATTACAGTTGTGAGATAGGCAGCTGTATAAATCAAATAAATAAATAAATCATGATGTTTTCAAACCCAGTCTAAGAGCTAGAGTGTTTCTCTTACATTTTGGACAGGTAGCTAGCAGACAGTTTCCAGCATTAGCCTTCAGTTCATTTAGTTTTACTCCACTGCTGAGCAAGCTTTGGACACAGACTAAACTTTCTTGACCTCTTGTCCATGAATTTGCTAATCATTCCACCATCAGTCCCTAAATATTGACCTTACATAATGGATAGCAGGCAAAGAGAATGTGAAGTAATTCTTATCCACCATCTACTGCTCTATCCAGTTATGAAACAAAATGTAAATGCCAAAATGAACATTTTGACCTATTTATCTAAACATATTTGGGACTAAAATGGTAACTTCAGTATCAACCTTATGCACCAGATAAGGAAAGCAGGAAATGAATGTATTGCTGATACAGAATCAAGGTCAAATTTTAGCAATAGTATGTAGTACAGGCAGATTTATTCCTAATATCTCATATGTAAAGCATAAGTGAATTCGGGAAGAGAGAAAAAGAACCATTAGTCCCTTGTGTGGTCTTGCATTGTCTTGACAGTCATATTTTTAAAAAATATATATTATGAGACCATCACAGCAATTGCATGGGAATAGTGATATGTGTTGTTCTTCTGTCTTAGTTTAAAGAATAACTGTGCCTTTTATTATTTGCATATGAGTGCTGCATTGCAACGCTATCACATTCAGATACTAGCTTCTTACTTTGAATGAAGGCGACATGTATCTCTAAATTCTAGTTCAAGATGAGCACATTTAAGAATACTAAACTCTTTTTGGTAGAATTTCACCTATCCTCACATCAGATTGTAGTTTCTGTGAACAACTGATTTGGACCAAGAGTTAAGATTTTCAAAACAAAACCTAAGAGAATGTTTTCTCTCTCAGTGTGAAGAAATAATTTTAAATTAATTTTATATGTCTTTATCATGAACACACATACACAAACATCAAATAATATATCACACAGTCACTGTCAAAATAAATAATATAATGCAATCTATAACAAAGAGTTATGGTGTTCCCCAAACAGCCATTCTTCTGTCTCACTTACATTGTCTCCCTACTGCTCAATTTCTACTCCACATTTTTCTTCTGATTTCATGCATTCATCTTCCTTCCATTTTGTGCTACTTGCCCTTGTCTTTTTTCTTCATTTTGCTGAAAATGGAAATTACTCACAGTTATTTTCCCACAAAAGGGCTATGGGCCCATCCAGGAGCCAGAATGAACCTCTGAGCATCCAGAGTACCCCCAAAACACCTCAGTCACAAAAACATCCCAATTTATATCCAGGTGCTTGGTCAAGCATACAGCTGAACTGGCTGTCAGAGTCCACAAATCATGGATACTTATTAGTACTTAAACATCTTAATTGAGGAGCATTTTTTTCACACCTTCAAAACTAGCAAGGTTTTAAAAATGGAGTAACATCAGGACTGAAAAAAGTTCATACTTAAAGATGGGAAAGGATTTGGAGCATTACAATGGAAGCACTACGTGAAAGCTGGACTTCTCCGAACTCTTGGAGATGCAAAGTCCTGAAGGAGACCAAACCAAGACAGCTCACTGGATAGACTGAATTATGAAATAATTCTGAGGTTGAACTCAGCAAACTGTATGTTTATTCAAAATTTTGCTTCAAGAAATGAGATCTGAGACAAGCTAAGACAGACATATGCATACTCAGGAATGAGCAGTGATACTTTAATGTTCAGAAAACGTTTAAATCTGAAGTTATCAGGGAATAGAAGTTTAATTGAACAGTGCCAGAGTATCTATCTATTCAGATGACATTAAAACAGAACAGTATGAATCTTTCTGATAATTTACTCAACCAACTGTTATTTAAGATTTTTACCAGAAAACTATAAATATATATTGGAATTAATCAGATTTCATGATGAAATTTCCCTTAGGAATGTTATTGTCAAACTGAAGACATACCAGCATGATTTAAACAATGCAATTAAAAGAAATTCTTTAAGCAAGATAAAAGAGAGAAATGTAATCTGTCATTACTGTGATAAAAGAGGACATATTGGAAGAGAATGCAGATTTTGCAAAGCTTAAACCATACAACAGAAAGAAATAAAAATAAATGTTCTAAAGACAGCCTGCACAGAGATTGCCAAAACAACAAGGTACAAAGAAATAGTATTTATGTTAGCAAATAAATGCTTACTTGAAATGATCATGATTCTGAATTTGAAATGAAAAACAGATTGTTCTAGGTAATGGTGTATCAAGTCAATATATCAGCAAAAAAGATTCATTTATAAGCCTTGATGAATGTATCTTGATGAAGATAGAATGTAAACAGATATATATGGAAAAGCCAGTATTCAGCTAAAATGCCTGATAAATCATAATGAAAACAGGTATATAATATTTCAAGAAGCATATTTTGTACCTGAATTAGATATAATTTATATAAGTCTATTTTACTTTGTGAAATTGTGCTTAAGAATGGAATTTGCACTATTACAAAGGAGCATTTCCCATTAATGGGAAAACACAATAAAGCTAATTTACAACCTAAAAGAAACAGAACACCAGAGTGCATGCACAGGAATCCTGCAATAAAAGGTTTGGTCACAGAGATTATTTAAGAAAATAAATTATGAGGGCTCAGTAATTGATTTGAAAGTTTGTCCTTGCAAGAAACAAAGGGGATCAAACTGTGAGAGTTATCTAAAAGCAAAGGGAAAAGAAATCATTTTCCCAAGCTTGAATTCAAACAAGTCAGCTACCCATTGCAACTTATTTCTCCAGACATTTGTGGTACCATGCCAATCAAAATGAAGGGTGGGTGGGGAACCTACTTTGTAAAGTTCCTAGACTGTCTCTTAACCAGTAAGAGTGAAGCTGAAACATTCAAACTGTACTATCCTCATGTAGAAAACAAGTTCAACTGAAAAATAAAGAGTTTAAGGTCTTTGAAAGAGCCAAGCTAGGTTTTGAACCACGCATATACAGTAGGACAGTTAAACTCAAAGAGATGTAAGTTTGACTCTGGTTTATCTTAGGACAACTGGGAAGACTTTAGTATAAGCTTTATCCACACATAAAGTTTTTATGAGATCATAATGGTGAACAAAGAAAGATTTATACCAGTTTGGTTTAGTTTACAGTTCTTAAGCTGAGAACCTTGTGCTGTGGTTAATGCAAAAAAATATTGTATGTGTTTTATCTGAATGGTTGGTCTATGACTGTAAAAATAATATGAAGATGGGAGTGTTACTTATGATGCAAGATTGTCTAATTTCCTTGGAGCTATCTAAATTAATATTCTTATATCCTCCTCTGTTCTTAGATCCTCCTCCATAGTTAATTATTGAATGAATACTGTATCATTCTTAAATCTCCTCAGAGCAGTTAGTTCAGAAAAATGCTAGATTTTTTTTTCTTTCTAGTCCATTGACAAGTGACTGTTTTATTCCTGAGAACATTAGTGTTTTCACACTGAGAACTATCCATTCATCATTTGTCATTACTATTATCAGGAGTGCTAGATAATATAACCAAGTTGATGATGATGATCATCGTCGTCGTCGTTGTCGTCTCATATCTGTGGGTTTGTGAACCAGAGTGGCGGAAGATAAGAGCTCGACACAAAGAAGTATTGTCATCTTTTTGTATGCCAAACTTCAGCAGGATCAAAACCAGAGCATACATGTTGTTTATTTCAGTTTGCCAGCAGTGTGATTATTCATTACTTCATATGAGGTACAATGATGGGAGTCCAGAGGTTTTGCTTCTCTTTGGTAGCCTCCACGTTATGGAATACTTTGCCCTTTGAGCTATGGAGAGTTTCTATCTTGCTTTCATTTCATTAAGACTTTTCTGTTCCAACAAGCTTTGGGGCAGATGGTGGACCTGGGCTGTGTTTGTAATTGTTATAATATTATGTTAAAATGTTGAATTAAATAAAAACATTTATTACATTTATCTCTTATCTTTTCTTTGGGGGTTCAAAGAAATATTTTTTCCACCACAACCGCAAGGGAGAGTAATCACCTGAGTCCAAGTCTCTTTTAAGCATTATACTATACCATCATATACAAAGATCTAGAAATACTAGATATGCTGGTAGGTTCTGCTTTCCGATTATTTTGGAGACAAGACTGAGTGATGGTAGTTTTTCTTCCTCAAAATCTGTGCAAAAGAAAGAAATTCATTCTCATCCACGTTGCCTTTCTCTCTCTCTCTCTCTCTTTCTCTCTCTCTTTCTCTCAATACAACAATTTCAAAAGACTCTCTCTAGGTTAGTTCATGATATCCTATTTTGATGCTTTCTCCTTTTTCTGGGCAGCTAGCTTAAAAGGATGTGAGGACTAAATTCACGATATGATCCAGGTACAGGATAACCCATTGTCCCCAAATCTCCTTCTGCCAGCTCATAGAATATCTTCCAACCCAATTGCCACAATTTAATGGCATGATTTCCATTAATTTCATGATCTGTTCACGATAAGAAATAAACAAACGCTGTAAGGTAAAGTCTAAAATAAGCTGAGCTCCACTCCCAAGTAGGAAAGGTAATGGAAATTCCCAGCCCTGCCCATTTGTATAATGCAGTGATGGCCCCTCTGTGCCATTACCCCACCCATCGTAACCTTCATTTTCTCCCATTTTGGTATAGGCTCCAACCACTAAAAGTTTGCTCATTTTTGTATATAGCATTAGGGCTTCTCTCCTGGAGCTGTAAGTCAAAGTGCATGGTGCTTACACAGAATAAAACGTTGAAGATCTCCTGGGATTGTCTGCAGCCTTTTACAAAATTCTCATTCTCATGCCTGATTATAAATAAATTGTTAACTGGGGTAGAATAATATTTATTCACTCTTGCATCTGTCCAACTTACTAATCAAACTGATATTGCCACCAGAGGCTACAGAACTTTAGAAACAGGATTTTATTGCCTTCATTTATGGAACAATATGGGAAGGGTCTGGTTTCTCCTTTTTATCAAATTCTTTTATCAAATTATTTACATAATATGGCTGTCAGAATTGGCCTCCTGTGCAACATGTAGGGAATATTGTTGATACTATATTGATATATCTCCAAACTTCTCAAGGATTTTGTTCATGAATATGCTGTTGAGAAATAATGGGAAGCCTACTTATAACATTCAGCTAAATTTATGTATATTATATTCAGTT
Source organism: Python bivittatus (assembly GCF_059951505.1). Classification (NCBI taxonomy): domain Eukaryota; kingdom Metazoa; phylum Chordata; class Lepidosauria; order Squamata; family Pythonidae; genus Python; species Python bivittatus. The sequence continues at coordinate 25,100,138 of NW_028277113.1, read as the reverse complement.
ACTCAACTAACTGAATAAATGAATTTGACATCATTCATATTCTACACATTTCCTTTTGCAGGAGGAAAAAATGAGGCTTGACTCGAGTTCAAGACTCTGACGGATAGTCACACTTTAGTGCTTTTGCTATAAAGTCTAATAGATCTGAAATTGGACAGATAGTGGTAGAAACAGTGAAATGTATGAAACATTTCTCTACTGCATTGGATAAATCTGGCAGAATAATAAGAAGAAAAACATCGCTTCTCACTGGGAAGAAAGGACAGTAGAAATGAAAACAGAAGGAACATCCACGATATAGTAATAGACCATTCAATATGCAGATTATCATAAATGCTTAATAAACTGGCATATTTATGGGCTTCTATTTTATCCTAATTTTCCAGTATATTCAGTAGAGTTTAAACTATACCTTGTGACACCATGTGCGAGCTTATTGTCAGGCCCAGCCCAAGAACAACGATGAAACAGTCCAGTACAGTACAGTTCCTTTATTTGCTTACACCTTATAGACAGAATCTTGCCAAACTAAATCTATACTACAGCAACTAGTGGACATACCCTGGGAGATTCTAGGGAGTGGCTATCCTGAACCTCTTTCACTTCTCATGCTCCCCGGGCAGACTGTGTTGTCTCTTGTCTCCTTTCCCCTCCTGGAATGTAACACCTCCCTCCTGATAGCCTTGATCTCATACATCACTCTCCTCCTCGTAGATACATTCCATTACATCTATTTTTCATATTTTAATCCTACCACTATGAGTCATGCTATGAGTATTGGTTGGGATTGTCCAGTTTTTATCATCTCAGACGACTATCTGATTTACCACAATGGACTTGGCAGGTAAATCACTTGCTCACTGCTCAATATTGGTAAGAACAGGTTTCCTACCTCTAGCTTTATGTGGTTTTCTGTGGATTATCAGTAATTCATTTTGTGCAGAGCTTAATTCAGAACCTTCCAGAACCTAAAGATTTCTGGCAGGAGCTCCATTCTTGATCTGTTCATATCTCCCACTCATAGAATCATAGAATTGAATGGGGCTATTTAGACCAAATTCAACCCACTGTTCAGTGAGATAACAGTTCCAGGCTTTGACATGTTTCTCGGTAACAGGAAAAAAATATTGCAATCTTTTGTGTCAGGTTTATTTATTTATTTATTTTTCAAATTTATATATGCCACCCATCTCACTATACCAGTGACTCTAGGCGGCGTATAGTTGTATACTTGGAGGTGATTGATCTTGAATCTTTTCTTCTGAAATTGAAACTTGGATCTGCTCCTGGGCAATTATGGTTAAGGAACTTGGATAGGGGAGTTGAACAATGGAGACACTGTAGTTGATATCTCTTAGGGTACTGTAGCTGTGGCTCAGGGATCAGAACCTGCCTTTGCACTGATACTTCTTTCAGTGGTATAGATGTGCCTATGATATGGTTCTTCTTCCTTTTGATCTCTCCTAGATCAGAGAAGGTTGCATTTGGACAGCCATCCAACCAGCTTTAGTAATGGATTTATTTTGTGTCCATAACCCAGGTTGATACCAGTACAGTCTAAATCCAAGATGAGGAAACCAAGACATCCGTCAACATTGTCAGAACCCACATTACAGATTGGGTCTGAAGCCTACATTGAGTGAATGTCAGCTGCCATAGTATTGGATGCTTTCAATGCCTGTTCCCAAAGAGTTCTTGAAGTTAAAAGGAGCCATTCAGTTGCCCTGGTTTGTCAAAGATTGACAATGCTATCAGGAGTCTACCACATACCACTCTTGAACACAGGAGGCACAAGATGAATTCATTTAAAAGGTTCTCTTTTTCCCCTCTGACAACACTGATGCTTTAAGAAAGAAGCCTTCAGGTCCATGTGAATACTGGTGATAAATTGTCAAACCAAGTTTCTGAAAAAAATGAAAATAGGAACCAGTAGTAAGAAATAGTAAAATAAATAAATGAAAGATAGAGAGAAGTAAAGGTAAACTAGATAGGACTATGGTATGAATTTTGCTCTGGAGAAATCCATCCAATATGCTGCTGTGATTGTGATAAAATCTGAACTGAATAGAAGGATGGGAATTGTATTATATGGGCCGGGACGAACAGAAGCTGCTGTTCAAAATTTATTAAGCTTTGGAACATTCCAAATTTCAAAACAGAGGCTTATTTGAGGTTCTTTTTTTTAACAGAATTGGTGGGAGGAGGGGAGGATTAAAAATTTGCAGTGATCACTAGATGTTTCCTAATGCTTTTTCCAAACTGTTGAATATTTAGTTCCAATAATCCTTGATCCAATACCAATACAGAAAACAGTAGGCTAAAGTTCTATTTCATATTATGACCTAAATTCACAAGTAATGTGTTACAAACATTTATCCACTTATTGTTTATTGCAACTGCCTTTCACATCCAAATGTCCACTGAGGAAAAATTCCTCTTTGTTATTCCCTTATTGCCACTATAGTTCATTTAGTGATGGTATAAATTTTTCACTAGTACATGACCAGATGGTAAATTTCTCATAGGGTTCTGGGGACTCCACAAGATAATTTTTATCACCCTTATTTAAAAAGTCCTCAGCATTTGTAACTATCCTAAAAACAATGTCAATAAAATTGTATTTCTGATCTAGAGAAAGTAATGTATTACCTATAGGGAAGTAACTAGTAGCTAGTACAAAAAGAACAGAAGATGATCAGTACATTTAAATATACAGAAAAGCTTCAGTTCAAAAAAAAGGGTTGAAGGGATTTTGATCAATAATAGGTCCAGTATTCAAAACATTTTGATTCTTTTAAAATATTACACTTGTAGAAATTCAAACCTACAATTCAGATTCTACAAAAGGGAGGGGGGATAAGTTGCGTGCAGTCCCATCCCGCTTCTCTAACATCCAGAACCCTCAATATAGGCAACTAAAATTTGGGGGCAAATAGCATGATTTTCTGCTCTTTTCAGAAATCAGCAGTAGAGTAGAAGCAAACCACAAATCCTGAAAAAAAGAAAAAAAAATAGAGGGCTGACCAATTTCCTCCTCACTCCATCTGGTGGCATCATGACTTCATTGTCAGGTGCTCTCTGGTTCTTGAAAGCCAAAAAAAGAAAAATATGGTATTCCACCTGCAAAATACTAGCCACTCTTGGTATATGTACTCCCCTGGCAGCAAGCTGTGCTGAACCCAATGTTTCTCATAGCATTAAACTGTAATTCTTATTTCTCTGCAGAAGAAATATTTCCAATCCAGTGGCATGATTTGGTATCAATAAAATTAAATTATATAACAGATAACTGGCTTTAAAAAAAGGTTGTTAGTGAGAAGGCAAAAATCTGGGAGACTTTTTTTTCACAGATTTGTGATGAGTTCAGCAATGTACTTGCAAACTAATCATTAGGTAAACAATTTGTATGTTGAAAGCCCAAGTCTTGCCAGGAAACATCAGAGAGATACTTTTTACAAAGCTATCCACCAAGTGAGACCTATTGCCGACTCAAGAATTTGTTGAATGTCATGTTTATGTGTCCATATCACACAAAGCCAGTCCAGTAGCATATTAATTTAGGTAATATGGAGCAGAAAAACAATTTGCTATAACAAGATGCAGACAGACAAAGAAAGGAAAAATGTCAGCTGAAGGCTTGCAAGTGAAGAATCAAAGAATATATACAAATGAAGCAGATTTCCCCTCCTCCCCTCCCTCCACACATATCCCTTTGTCCTTTGAGGAAACACTTGAGTCTGAATAGTATTTACAAATTTGCATAATAAATTTGTACTGAACTTTTCTCTCATGTATAATATGAGCTGATTTGTATGTGCTTTTCAAGTACATTATGATGAGTTAAGACCTTTTGTGTTACTCTCAGTGCAAGGATTACAGATTCAGTTATGTCCTGATGCACATAATACACTATTTCTCTGTGTCTCGTCAAATATTCTCCATTATGGAACAGACGGTACCTCCACAATGATAATAAAGTATTGATTCCATGCAGCTTTAAATCTGGATTTATTCCTTGGGCTATTGGGTAATATAAAAGTAAAGAACAGTTTCCGTCTTTGCACATTACTAGGGACAAAAGCAGCAAATCTCAGTCACAGCAAAGGTTAGTCACAAATTAATTATTTTATTTTTGCTCTGGTGGTTCTCTTCCAGGTGAAATCCCGCATAATCTCAGGATTTGTTTTATGTGACAATGATATTTGCTGAAAGAGCCATAGCAATCTCAACTTCATCATTTACCTTGCTAAGCAACCTCTAGTCTTCAGACTAATAGGTTAATTCTTGTATTTTTGCAGTTAAACTTCTCTTCACTATAAAATATCCTATAGACCCTGAGTAAAAATACTGCTGGATGCTATATGGCAATGGATTAGGCCTTCCCCTATTGAATTTCTGTCTTAGGTGGGTAATTTCCCGATCCATAAAATAACATAGAGATATCTGTAAATAAGTCAAAATAATAGCTCTCTAGAATGTCACGGCATATTTTTCAAGCTCACAAACTACAATTCAACTTTAACATGTTCTCCTCATATATTTGGACAGTACATGAAAGTCAGCAGATACAAGTGACAAACCTCCTGTAGCTTCCTGCCTGCCCATTGTCTCTTTCATCCTGCTTCTGTGCTATCAACTAAACCCTGTCTGTTTAATTGTAGTGCTATAGTTTTATGAAAAGGATAATTCAGAAGTATCTAAATCCATTTCCTTCAGTTTTATACTATACAACTGATCTAGAAATTACATGGTCACTTGGATTATCTGGGACATAAAAATTACATAAGTACAATCTGACTAATTCTTCTATAATTGTCCATAGCTTCCAAGACACATTAGCCATATTATGGAAATAGATGGGAACAGATGGTACCAATTCCAGAAGCTGACACTCAAGGACTTTTGCTAAACCATGTGTGTTTATATGTAATGTGTATATTATGGTAATCCACAGAGTTTATTGCCCGTGCTCTTAAACAATGTCATAAAATGGTTAAATTCCAAAGTCTGAAAATGAGATATCATCAGTATGTTCTTATTTATAAAACATAGTCAATTTAATCTAGAAAACAGGTGAATGGCTCTGAGATCAATTAGAAATTACATGAAGGAGAACAATCTGAAGTTTTTACCATTCTGAATATTGTGATAATTAATTAAGGCTGTCATTCTTCTACCTCCTTGTTCAGCCATCTTGTACAAGCACATCATTTTAGTTGGATTATAGATGAAAATGCAGAAGAGAAGTGAAATTGATTTTATTTTACTTGCCACCAGTAGGTAAGAGGCTCACATTCCATCCACTACAAAGAACCTTGCTCTTTTATGGCAAAAGGACAACTCCCAGGGTAAGATCTCATCACACAACTATAATCAAGAGACCAGTATCACAGAGTGGTACCAGTATAGTTTTGTAAAGTTGGCAAGTCCATTATCTCAACCTAAATGTTGCTAGGGGTACTAGATAAGGAATGTTTGGCTCAGTAAAAAAAAAACAAAAGGAAAAAAACGGTTTACCAAAAACAGCTATCATAAAATTTCCATTTTCTCTGCCCAAATTATAACTATTTGCTTCTGAAGATAATTCTAACTATTTTGTGTTCTACTTTGTACTGTAATGTGTTAAAACCAACTCTGGCCTTGTACGGAAATTCTGGATTCTTTCAGCTCAGTTCATTCTTAACCTGCTCTCAATCACAGAAAAGCTATATGTTTAGATCAGTGTTTCTCAATGTTGGCAACTTTAACATGGGTGGACTTCACCTCCCACAATTCCCTATCCAGCCATGCTTAAAGTTGTCAAGGTTGAGAAACACTGGTTTAGATGATGATAAATTCTGACAATATTATTATTAAACATAATATAAGATTAAGTTAGGTCAATTAAACAAGCATTTGAAGTTTTATGCCTCTGTATGCACGTGCACATATGTATAAGGAAGACCAAAACTAAAGACTAAAAAATTACTTTGATCTGTTTCTGTTTAAGAAGGGATAATAATATTGGATAAAAATATTAAATATTGTCTTTTAATTGTGTCAGGATTATGTTAACAATCATGTGTGCATTCATGTATAAAGTTTTCACCAATCCATGTTCTTCAGAGAAAAATATTTTTTAAAAAAGTTAGAATCGCCTTCTCTTTTTATACTTATTTCTTATTGATAAATATAGAATTTATTTTATAAAGACTGGGGCAGGAATCATTTTTTAAATGTTATTTTTAGATAGCCAGAGCCTTTCAGAAAGATAAACTCAGGCATGCATGTGAATATAAGCAAGACCAAAGGTCCTTCAGATCTAGAACTAGAATGTGTATGAGAGAAAGAATGAGTTTTATTCAAACAACACAAGAACATGTATATCTGCAATGATTGTTGCTTTTTTTAGATTTCCTTTTGGGTTTCTTTCAATAGGTGTTTTCTTTCAAGAGATGTTTTTAACTGGGATGTTACTGTCCTTTCTGGAATTAGCTCTGACAACTGAGACATCATGTCATGTTTCTTATCAGGGACACTGGCTGTTTGTTGTTCTCCCTGAGATCACTTCTCACTCCCCTCTGCAGGAGCTCACAATATGATTGATGAGTTGGCATGAATAATCAAATGGTGACATTTTTAAGTTCTGCAAGAAAACAGTAATTCTTTCAAGTCACACTGTGCAGAGAGAGTAATTCCTTAAAGATATTCATTTACGGTTTGCTTTTTGCTAGAAATAAAAGAAAAGAAAAAAGAAATTAAATATTACCTTAATTGAACTACAACATGATTCTGGCACTGAACCATAATAAAGCTTTAGCATGTCACCTGGGAAAGAAACGGAAAGAGCAGCAGGTGTTCTTAAAAAATAAATATATTGTTCATCACAGTTGCTGTTGCCTCTTCACCTGGGAATGAGATGTGCAACGTAACATGTTAATAAACCTGACAAAGCCTGAAATACAAACAAGAAGACATAGGAAAAGAGTTTTAGACTTTGGATCCAGTGACTACAAGATCACCTCTAATCTCTCACCCAAAATGCTCATCTTAGAATTTACTATTGATTAAGCTACACTCATAGAGTTTTCTACAGACACTCAAACCAGCAGGAGAAATTCTTCCCTGCTGTCACAGAGCACTACTTTCCCTTCACCAATGAATCCATGCACTGGAATTTTTCTCACTTCTTACAAACAATAGAAGAAATGATCAATTCTGCAAAATAAAAAGAAAGTGTGACCTTCAGAAAAAGAAATATTAGATAGAGAAGAGACTGAGATGTATCTTTCCTTGCCAAACTACATATATATATATATATATATATATATATATATATATATATATATATCCTGTGGAAAAGAATATTCATATTCATATTCATATTCATATAAATATATAAGAATATTCTTTTCCACAGGATATATTCCATTATTAGAGCTTACAGTCTGAATAGGGACAATGTCAATATATAGCCTTACCATTTAATGATCATCTATTTATCTATCTATCTATTGTGAAGTTGAGTCAGTATTGACTCCTGGCAACTGCCTGGACAACTCCCACTGCATGTGTGTGTGTGTGTGTGTGTGTGTGTGTGTACACACATACACATACATAGATACATAGATACAGTAATATGTTAATATATATATTAATTGGTATAAAGATTTTCCTAACATACAAGAAGTCTGTTATCTGGAACAGAAATCCAAATTTCAAAAGGGGAACTAAACTCGTTGCAAGTATGATATATTAGCTTCTGGTCTCCAGGTGTAATGACCTTGTGATCTCAACTGGAGTTCATTATTTAGGCAGTTCTCACTCGTCTGCTTAATCTTTTCTTTGCTTATCTGGTGTTTACATTCTTTTAGCAAAGCATGGGTCCTGAATCTGAACTCACTGCCTAAGTTATTTTACAACACTGAATTCACACAAGCAAAAATAGGGAGATCAGCAAGCTAATTTCACTGAAATTAGCACACTAATACAGCAAGGTAAGCAGATCAGTCAAACAATGAGTTCACAACAGTTTAACAAATTATCTGTAACTACAGTTATATTTAGATGTTAACCAACATCTTAAGCTATTTCCAGGGCCCCATCCTTAGTGAAATGTCGTTCTAGTTCTTTCTTGTTTGTGTTCTTTTCATGTTTATGCCTATAGCCTTCTGCTAGATCTTTAGCAATTATATTATATTTTTCCCATCACAGAGAGTTAAGTGATGTAACAAGCCCAGGTAAACCCTGAATCATTTACAAAAGCTTCAGTGATACTGCAGAAATAACCTGTTTAACATACCCTTGAAGCACAACCTTGTCAGTTAGATACCAACCTCCAATCAAGTCCTAAATTTTCACAAAACCTACATAGACCTACTTGGATCCAATAACACTAAGATTTGCAGTTTCATAACATATCTCTCATTTAGTTTTATACAAAAAATCTATTTGATTTATGTGAGAAGGCATGATATATAATCCCAAATGGTCAAGCATGAAATTAAAACAAACACAGCAATTTTGGATGTACCAGATTAGCCTTTTTTAACATTTCACATTCTTTTTCTCCTAATCTTTATAGCTCAGTAATACTAATCCTTATGTCCATCATGTTTGTGTGTGTGTGTGTGTGTGTGTGTATGTGTGTGTGTGTATGTATATGTATATGTATATGTATATATAGTAGGCATATATTATTAAATGTCTAAAGTTATACCAGTGAAATTACATACATATCCAGTAAATCTGATATCATTTCTCTCCACCATAAATATTTAAAGTCTACAAAACCCATGGGAGTATTTTATGGCAAAATAATAAATTGGCTTGGATTTATTCTCTTGAAAGAAATAAACAAGGTGTAAATGAAAAATAGTTGTCAAGTGTGTTGTGATAATGGAGGAGGAGGAGGAGGAGGAGGAGGAGGAGGATGAGAAAGAGGACGAAGACAAGACATTGTTAACATTTCTGTCTGTCTCAGGAAAGGGAGGACTATCACTCCTTACATGTGGATATATGAACTTTTGGACACTAAGAACAGGGAAGAGATCACAGCTTATTGTATAAATTGTAACTCTTATGTAAATATAATCACTATTGGTTATTCATTACGTTGGATTTTCAAAAGCGGGGAATGTGAGGCATTAAACATATTTCAATGACAGCTTTAAAGCTATACTGAAGTTAATGTGATGTTGTTTTAGAGACTGACCAGAGCAAATACAACTCCAGAAAAACTAAAGACTTATAGATAAGCTTATTACTACATGGAATTCTACTGCTAGCATTGTTTTAGCATTCTTACATTTGTAGGCAGATCAACAAGAACAGTAATTGTATTGGACATCCAATTTCATCATTTGTCCCACAAAAAAAGCCACTTGATAAAAAAAAGTTATTCCAAGTCACCTTAAAAAAGTCTAAATATATTAACCACTGAATTTCCTTTAATGTTTCAACAGGTATTGATCTTTGGTTTATTTAGCTTAGAGTCAATAATTTTCCAAGAACCACACACATTTTGAGGTTCAGAAACAACATTAATGCAGAAGATGTAAAAATTGTTTGATGCTTTTTCTACTGTTAATAACATTTTCCAGGGAACTTGCTTACAATTCTTTGAGAAATGAAGAGAACAGAATAGAGAATGTGTTAAGTATCAGGTCCATTTGTATCCTTATGTTTGATTTCAAATTAGAGCTAAAAATATATGGTAACTCCTAGTTCAGATTTGGATTTCATACACTAAGTACTACACACTATTTTGTTATTGCATATGAAAGTATTTTAGAAATTGCATCTCAAAAAAAAAACCCTTTTCAGTCTTCTGTGATAACAATAGTTCAACACAACATAGTCCATTTAACTGCATTAGAGCACAATACAGTCCATGTAGAAAGCAGCCAATCTGAAAATTAAAAAAGGGGGGAAGAGGAATTGTGAATTTTGTACCTTTGATAGTTTCAGTAAGCAGAACAGATGTTTCCCAAAGTTTAGCCTGTGTGGAAGGAGTGGGGAGATAGAACCACCACTTTGGAAAATGTAAATTTCTCTTTGTTTATGTAAAAGCAGCTGAAACTAACAATGTACAACTGTAACAACTAATTAGAAAATCTATGCATTTAGAAGAATCAGAAGAATCAGAAAGAGAATCATTTTGGTTATTTTTTTTTAAGTCAAGGATATGAAATGATAAATTCACTGGAATAATGTATTTCCACAAAAAATATACAACTTTAATTGCTTATAGTTTTAACATGCTGGTCTATTGTAGCACAGAATAGTCAGAAGTGATTTTTAAAAACTGGTGCAAAAATCAACTAATAAAACTATGAAAACAATGCATAATAGACTTGGAAAGCTCCAAATATTTAAACAGTGAGAAATATAAATTTTCTGACCAAATAGGTAAAGCAACATGATTGAGTTTTTTCATCATTTGCTCATGGCATCTCTTTTTCCATGTCAAGTTCTAGTCTGTGATGGATGATCCTAAGCATTATTTTGCTAGCATTATTAATGCACAATCTATTAAATCTCCTTTCTTTGATACTGGTATGGAATCTGACTTTTTCCAATCTGTCAGCCACTGTGTCATTGTCCAAGATTTGCTGGCACAGTTTGGTTAGAAACTTTACTTATTTTTCTTCTGCTGCTTGCCATATTTATGTAGATATTCCATCAATTCCTGTAGTCATCTGACCTGGGAATGGCCAGAGTGCTGAAAAAACTTCATTTTATTATATTAGACATTCTTGTAGATAGGAAATATCTTCTAAGGTATCTTAGATGTTGACATCTCTACTGTGTAGACTTTCAATATACTCCTTCCATCTTTGTTTGTTCTTCTTTAATTGGTTACTATCTATCCAGTTGTATCCTTCAGCATACCAGTTTGAAGCTGGAGCCTCTTTGTGTGTTTGGAGGTCTTCCTTGCTTTTCCATGTCTGTTTCCATCTTTGATGTCTTTACAGAGGCTGTTGTAATATTGCTTTTTGTCTCTTCTAGCAGATCTCTGAAATACTTGAAATAAGATCTCTGGCTTAAGCTTTTCTTTTCTTCTTGGCAATTTCCACTATTTGTTCTGACATCCAGTTTGCTTTCTTCTGTTTCTTCAGCAGTCTCTTTTCACATTCATCCTTAACAATTTATTTGATTTCATTCCACAGATCCTCTGATTCCCTATCAATGAAGTTCAGGACTTCAAAGTGATTCCTGATGTTCTCCTTGAAAATAGTGGATATATGCTCAAGATCATATCATGGAAACTAGTTGGCTTTGTTCTTCTGCTTTGCTTGAATTGTTACTTGAATGTGAGCAGCTTGTGATCTGTTCCACAGTCAGACCCTGTCTTTGTTGTTATAACTGAGCTCTTTCATCTCCTTGTACTAATAATATAGTCAGATTGATTTCTCTGTACAGGGTGATGTCTATGAATATAGGTATTGTTTTGTTTGTCTGAAGATTGTGTTGGCAATGAAGAAATAATTGGGTTGGCAGAAAATTGTAAGTTGTTCTCTTGCTTCATTTCTGATTCCTAGGCCACACAGTCCAGCTACATTTTCCTACTTAATATTTCCAGCTTTGGTGTTCCAGTCTCCAATCATAAGAGCACATCCTGCTTACATGTTCTATTGATTTCACTTGACCATAAAACCTGTCAACCTCTTCTTCTTCTGAATCAGTGGTTGGAGCATAAACTTGGATAATTGTCATAATGGAATCAGGCAGCCTATACATTTAATAAAATAAGTATTAAAGGGTTGTTTGTGAAGTCTAAATTATATTATTTCATCATTGACCACCTTATTCTTAAGTACTGTCTTTGCTACATCTTTCCTGACTGTGATCGTCTAACTGAAAATGTCCAGTTCCAGTCCATTTCAATTCACTGATGCCTAAGATGTCAAAGTGCAGTCAATTCATTTCACCTTTCATTATGTTCCATGTTTCCATTTAGTACCGTATTTGAAGGTTCAGATTTTCTTTTCCTGTATGGGAAAAATCAGCAACTATGTGTCCCAAAGTGTTTAATATAGTGACTTTATAAACTCCATTAGTAGTTTGAAATGTCCTCAGTTTTTCCTCAGTAGCATCTTAAGTGCCATCCAACTTGAGGGACCTATCATTTGGCACTATATAATCAATCACTTTATATTGTTTATACAGGAAAGGATTACCATTGCATTTTCCCTTTGCCATTTGCAGTAAAGTGATCCTCCACCTCCAACATGTCCCTATATCACTGTTGCCCAATATAGGTCTCTATGTGCTTTAGCTGGACAGTTGAGATGAACTTCAAGCCTTGGTTGACCTTGATGAGAGTATATATTCTTAGCATAACTCTAAGCATTCTTGTCTTATCCTTCCCAGGAAAACACACAGGCACACATCTGTCTTGATGAGGCAACATAGCAGGACTTGAAGGGTGTTTTATAAGATACACCACTGAAACTGACTAGCCCAAGTGCAGCTAACAAGCCTGCAAAATGTGGGAAAAGTGAAGTTTTTAGTGTTCAGTTTTGGGATATAAAGCTGTCCTGCTTAATATGTTCTTGGATTTTATGAATAGAATGCTGCTGTATGCACAAAATATTTTTTGGTTTTCTTCAAGTGTAGATTGGATGAAAATAAGGAAGCTATAAGGATGGAATTCACGTTTTATTATTCTAGGAATAACTGTTAGGTCATGAGTCTTATCTAAGCTTGAAATATTTTTTTTTTAAAAAATCGTTTGACGAGAACTTTGTAAGTGCATGTTTGTTAGTTTGCAGGTGTAGAGGTTAAGTAACTTGTTCAAGGGCATTAAGGGAGCTTTAAATCATTTTAGCTAAGCCTAACTGAACATATTTAGGTCTTTCCCCTCTTGTCTAAGAGATTAATCTTTGCCGCTTTTACACAACCCAAGGTCATGACAAAACATTTTCAGAGACTTATTTAATGAATTGCAAATTGGGAACATTGCTGTTTATTCTCTTGCTCATTTATACCTGAAAGCACCAATAAGGACTTCATAAAAAAAAAAACTAAAAAACTAATCAGGATTATTTTGTGACACTATTATATGTAAATTAATCTCAGTAGGGAACAGTCATTGCAGCAGCTCCTGTATAAAAGAAGTAACAATTGAAAATAAACATGGCATTACTATGGCGTGTGTGATTAAGCAATGCAGGAAAGATTAAACTGGAATATTGTGCAGAAATTTTCTTCTGCATTTTTAAACCATTCTCCTCTAATTTAATAGGAAATAAATTCTTTTTAAAACATATTTCAAAGGAAAATAAAAATGATGGTGACATTCTCATGGATGGACCACAATGTTCCTGATTTAGATATGACATAACAAGGATATATGTCTGCATCCTGGTTTCTGTAATCTAGTCTCCAGTGGTCTGCAGCCTCCCTGGGACCCACACATCAGTTAATTCCCAAGACATGAAAGTATGAAGGCATTTACTTTGATACTTGTTCAAGTCAGGAAACCTTGGCATGTAGGACTGCAGATGGATAAAGCCATAGACTCCACCGTATTAGACAATTTTCATCCAGTATCTAACCTCCCCTTTTTGGGGAAGGTGACTGAGAAGGTGGTTGCATGACAGGTGCAGAGAACCTTGGATGAAGGGGATTATCTGAGTCCTTTTCAGTCAGGATTCAGACCCAGGTATGGGATGGAAATGGCATTGATCACACTTTTCTATGATCTCTGGCGTGGGTGCGATGGTGGTAGTGCATCTATCCTTGCCTTATTTGACTTCTTGGTGGCTTTCAATACCATCAACCATGGTATCCTTCTGGATCAACTCAGAGGTTTGGGAGCGGGTGGCACAATGTTGTGCTGGTTCATATCATTCTCTAGGGTCAATTCCAGTCGGAGTTGATTGGAGAGGAGAGATCCTGCCCTCAGCCCCTACTGTGTAGGGTGCTGCAGGGGGTGGGGCTCTCTCCTCTCCTATTCAACATCTACATGAGACTGCTGGATGAGCTCATCCATTGCCATGGGATGAAGTGTCATCAGTACACTGATGATACCCAACTGTATATCTCCACTTCTGGTGATTTAAGTGATGATGTGGATGTGTTATCCTGGTGTCTGGAGGCTGTGAGAGTCTGAATGGAGAATAACAGGCTTCAACTTAACCCTGGCAAGGCTGAGTGGCTTGGGGCTTTGAGGCCCTCTGGTTCCGGGATTATACCATTGCTGGTACTGGATGGGGTTGCACTGCCCCAGACACACCCTATCTGCAACCTGGGGGGGGCCTCCTGGGCTCATGACTCCTGCTCAATGAGCAGGTGGCAGTCGTGGCTAGGAGGGCCTTTACACAACTTCATATTGTGCACCACTTGCATCTGTTCCTGGACCGAGGAGCCTTACTCATGGTCACTCATGCCCTGGTCACCTCCCAGTTGGACTACTGCAATATGCCCTTGAAGATCATGCCCTGATTTCCATGGGATTCTCTAGCATCACTGTCTACTGCAGGGAGGCTAGACCCATTAGATTGTAAATAATGCTACAAAACTGACTTGTCCCTCTAAGAAGTCTGGCTACTGCATCCTGCACCAACTGCAATATTTAACTCATTTTCAAGGTCAATCCCATCTAAAGCACATTGCAGGCCTGGCACTGGTGTGCCTGTGGAGCCCCTATCACGTTTTTATTGATATGGTTGTTTTTAGTCCGGGATGCCATGTCTTGTTTCATGTATTTTTTTTAACAGATTTTAATTAAATATTCAGACATTGCAAACTGCCCAAAGGCTTCTAGAGTGGATGGCCATAATAAATCTGATTAAATAAATAAGTAATCTAACTGAGATGATGAATGCATGAATCACTTTTGTAAATGGATCTTGGACCAAGTAGGACTGCAACCGGCAGACCAGCCAAAGCTAGGTAAAGAACCTGGGCTATGGCCTGCAGCTGTTGCAGTCTAGGAGAACCTCAAGTCATAGACTGTTGCTTTAGGGGTAGGGCATCTTCTTCCAGAGTCAGCCTCAGAACTGAGGTCAAGCCACATCTATCACCTATAATTAGCATCTGTTTAATGCTTGTTAGCCACTTTGAATGATTCCATAAAAAAGCAACTGTTGGAGACATAAAACTACACAAAGAAAGGGGCCACAAAAGTAATATCATGTCCAATATTCAATGTCATGTTTAAAAGAGGTCTAGACCCCTTGAATTTCCAGTAATATTGACTATTATTTCTAATTGATTGACAGGAAAAGAAGAATCCCAGTTCAGAGCCTTTGTTCTTGATTCTGTGGTCATTATATATACATTATCTCTGTTTCGTTTTGTTTTTAAGGGGGGGGGGAGAGAAGCTTGTTTTAAAATGAACATTTAAAAACATAATATTTCTTTGAATGCGTTCCCCATCCTTAAAGAGCACTTGTGGAGACTTCATGGTAATCTATATATCCGATGGCATTTCAATACATACATTGTATAGATGTAGATGTTATACACCTGGAACCTGAAAACTCAATGCTTCTGTAGTATCAAAAGGATGCTACACATACATACATCATGCACCAATGGGTCCAGTCTCTTTTACGCAGCATCTTTGAGGGCAGAGAAATGGAAGATCAGTACCATGAATAGTTCACTATGATATTGGCATAACAAAGTTATCCAAAGTGGCAAATTTCATATGCTGGTTTGAGAACTTGAAGAATTTTGCAGCAGGGTGATAGTCCTGTTTTAAGGCCAATTTAATCCCAACATCTTCCTTTGTAACAGCAAATTTTAACCCTTCCCAACCATAATTTTTATGAAAATCATAAACATACTTCCTTTTCTTTTCTAGTCACAACTTCTAAAACAGTATATTCTCAGGACATCTGGATAGTCTTATTAATTTCTTTACAGACATTTTAGAAGGCAAAGGTAGGAAGATACAGATTCCATAGAACCTTGGACAAAAAGAGACAACTTATATGAAGGCGTATTACTGTCTGAACTCTACTGTATATAATCATTCATCTTGTGTCAGACCATGCCTCCAAGAACCATCCACTTGCAGCAGAATTAAGGTTTTTTTAACCAGTAGGCATCTGCCTAGGATCCTGGTATTCATTATTTTTTCATAGCTTTTTGCCAGGCACATTGGCATTTGAGGATTTTTGAATGCTGATTTTGTAATAAGATCTGCAGTTCCTATGGAGTTTGGTTTAGAATTTCAAGTCTGGAAATCTCAATTTCTAATTATTCCTCAATGCTGAACTGCAGCTCAGTTTGAGGACACAGATTTGGTACTTCTGTGAATAGAATATTGACAATTTATTCTTTCTCCTGCTAAGGGAATGCCATATCAATGATATGTGAGTTATGACAGCCCATGTAAAGTTCTACCATGTAATTTTCTATATAAAAGGTGGATGTATTGATCAGTGACCATAACAGATTTGAAATAAAAGGTGAATCCATATTAAAAAAAATTAATACACTTTTCCTATTTGATGTCTTTCAGCAGCAATACTATCTGCCATACTTCATTTTTGATTGGAAGGAAGGGGAAGCAGAGGTTTCAAATTTATCTTAAATTGCTAAAAATGCATCAAAATAAATTGAAACATTTATCTTTTTATGGAATTGTGTCATATTAACATGCATAATTATAATAGTACATTACCAAAATAATAATATAGCTTCTGGAAATGAATCATCCTATTCTATTATTGTTGATCCTAAAAGTGACTTCCTAAAAAGTTTGGTTATTTCTTAACTCCTTTAATACATAGTTATATTCTACCCTTAAGGCTTAAGATCAGTCATAAAAATGCTGGGTGTTAGAGTTAATAACAAAATGTCACAATTTTTATGGGTGAATTTCTATAATCATCACAGTCTTAGATTTTTAACTATTAGGGACATTTCTGTTTTCCTTTAAAGTTCTGGATGTAAAATATGTTCCAGGTTAGACAAGCGTTGGAGTAAATAAAGTAAATAAAGTAATGTTTTACTTATGCGACAATCTAATTTGTGTGTGTGGAACTTAAGTTTATTGATATGGGTTTATAATTTACTACATATACCAACTGATCTTGAGAACACCTAACTTCAACTAAAATGTCCTCTGAGGATATAATATATAATAATTAATGTTTTTTAAAAGTAACATGCACAGTAAAATATTCTTACCACTTTTAAATATAGATCATCTTTCCATTTGGCCACTTGGAATCACTAGTCAACCGTGCTAAGAATTAGATTGTTAAAATGGGTAGGAATTTAACAATAGCAGTTTGTGTAGTGGATAATCCAGTGCTGGTGAGATTTAGATGCCTGACATTCCACCATATCTCAAATGTCTCAACATTCATCCATCAACTTTGAAGGCAATATATGAAACAAGCAATGCCATTGCCAGAGGCAATACTAGGGACTGGATGGCTGAAAAATATTCCTTCACAATCTCTCCAATCAGCATCAGGAAGCGACTGTGACTGTGGACACGGCATGTCAAAAGCCACGTCCTCCTTACTTATTTTTCTGCAGGAATACTTCACAAGGAATAAATCATTTAGACCAACTCTTATCAATTACACTGTTACCAATTTTCATTGTAATTATGAGACTCTGCAAGCCATGCCTTACCTTTTTATCAAAGTCTACACTATTGTATTTTCCAATATTGAAACAAAATAAATTTCAAAGTATAAATCCATAGTTTAATTTCTGAATGTATATTTGGGCCTGAGTGTGTTGGTAAAAAGAGACAAAATGGGCCCATATCTATGCCAGTGGCTGCAGTGAGATAATACTCATCCAAAGAAGGGAATTTGTTTTCTTGTTTCATCAAGAAGAATATTACTACAGCAAAACAGAAAGTGATCTGAAGGGCAGCGGGGGTGGGATAGGGCTAAAGAAATTTTCCCCTATCCATTCCAAATTTAACACAAATTTCTCCTTTTGAGAATTTTCAGTTCAACTCCAAGGACTTTCATATTTCTATACTTAAGAATATTTTCTGTAAGTCATGTTATGAATGAGAATGAAATCGAAACAGATCCAAATTTTATCTAGAATTAAGAATTAGCTAGCAAAATTTGGACTCACTATTTGACATGCTGTATTAATGTATTAAAGTAAAATTGCTACTTTCCTACATCTCATACTATAAGCTTAAAAAATATACTAGCATTTAGATGGAGAAAATCTATTTATGAGGTTAAGAGTCGACAAAAATTTGATGGCACATAATAATTTTAGAAATACTTCTAATATAGTTTTGCTCTTCAGTAAAGTAGATATACTTTTCCTTTATATGTTTTATATACTAGTCACACACAAGAAACAGGTAATCTCCCTAATTCATCAATCCAACTTTTACTCAAGCAAAACTGCATTAAAATATTGCATCACAGAATATTGCATCACAGAATATAAGCTACAGATGGAGTGAGGGGAGGGAAATTAACTTTATGATAAGATGCTTCTCTGATCTTTTCCATTACCAATAATTCTTGTACCTGCAGCATAAGTGGAAATATTCTGAAGATTTTCTTTGTCTAATCTAAAAACTATAAAAACAACAACCTGATGAACCTGAAAGGTTAAAAAAAAAGGATCTTGCACTTTTTAATCAATAATATGATAAAACCTTTGGTTATTAATCAATTTTATTCAGCAAAAATGATAACGGGCGAAGAATGATGAAGATATAGTTTCCTTCATGTCAAGTCTATTAGCTTCTAGGGATTTCTTGAACACATCTATATAGCTTTCTTATACTGTATATCTATGAATTATTATATATATTTAATATTTGAACCAGTGCTAGTAATAATCCAAGTAGTAACAATTAAAAACTAAATTAATACTTTAATTTAAACTATTATTGAAGGAATTATATACCTACAAATTAAAATAAACAATACAAACTAAAAAAAGTGGGGATAAATGAAAAAATAGAATGATAAAAAAACTACAGAATATCATATTGAAAAAAGAAAAAAAGGAACATTAATCAGTACAATGTAGTTCAAATGTTGAGAGTTTTTAAATAATTCCCCTACTTTTCTAAATTATCAGAAAAATAATATATTTTATTTATGTTATTTACATGCAGTGTTCCAATGCATTTTTTTTTAAACAATGGATTCAATCTAGATCAGATTTAGTCACATTTCTGATCTTATCTGTCTGTTGACACAAAGCTAGTTTAAAGGCTGAGAGCTAACAAAACTCTAGAATCTGGTATACACATCGTTCCAAAAATACAAAACCACTCTTTTTGTAATAGGTCAGGCTCAATAAATCCAGTGTTTTGTTTCTGTTTGTAACAATACAATGCTGGTTTGCCATTTCCTTCTCTCAGGATATTTTTTTCAGCTCCCACCCTAGCCAACAGGAATATTCTGGTGACCTCCCCTCCAAATACATTTGACTTTGTTTCCGAGATCAGTCACAGTCATCTACATCCTGACTTTGACCTTACCGAAAGGAAAAGATGCCCAGCTATAACTCCTCCATAGAAAGATACAAATTATTTTTAAAAATACATTGTGTATCTTTCTTTTCGTCTTGAAAATTAAAGATTTACTTGCTCCATTCAAGCCTAATTGTTTTAGTCAGATTACTGTAATAGGTTCTTGTCTCAAAACTTATTTATTTTCCTCAGGGCACAATGTTATTAAATGCGAGGTTTTATTCTGTTTTAAATCAAATTTAAAGAGCTATTAAGGCTTATCACAATATAATTTATAAACATTCACGCCAGAGGTTTCATATGGCAAATGAAGCAGACATAACTAAATTGTGGAAACAAATCCAACCAAATTTTTCTTCCTTTAGAAAAGCCTTGGGCAAGAGCACAGATTACAACTAACCTATAGAGGCCACTTAAAGATTTTATGTTATGGGTTTCACCATTGAAAAACATTATTAATGTGCAGATCATAAACTTATTTTAATGCTATACACTATTCAAAAAAATTAAGTATGTGGTGGTGTAGAAAATATCTTTGTAATAACCGGTCTATACAAATGGTACCCCATAAAGAATCAGCTCTATATGGATACCCTGATGCAATCCATATGTGCCATGTAACACACAAATACTGACCTACTGGTCTAAAACACCTTGCATAAGATTTTCCCAGTCTATGTGTCCTCCAGCTATGTATCTATCTCCAAAATGTTCAGCAATGGCTATGCTAGCTGGGAAAGTCTAGAAGTTGAATTTCACACAGTTAGAAGGCATCTGTTCTTACATAATATATGTAATATCTGGTTGAAGTAGCATATAGCATTTTTGATGTTGTACTTTAGTACTCATTGAGGGTTTCATCAACATTTTATAAAATTGCTTCCTACCTGAACCTAAACTTAAACCTGAACCATTTAACATCTAAATCTTCACCCATGTATGAGAATTCAGCAGTCTCTCATTCAATTGTGCTGATGAAGTTTCTTTGGTCCAGAAGAACTACTTTGAGATTTGTAATGGAGTGTCCTGGGAAGTTAAAATGTTCTGCCATTACTCTCTCCTTGTTTTGAATCCTAATGTCAAACTAGTGCCCCATTAATTAAAGTCTGGTCTATTTGTCATATGTCAGAGAAGCACTGCTGGCAGATAGTGATGGCATATACCACATTAAGGATAAACATATGAAGGTCCCTCTAATCTCATGGATGAAGTTGTTGGGGCCTACAGTGGTACTGTTAGTTAAATGTGGGGCTAAAATAATGCCTGATTTGTTGCAGGGACTGGTTCCATGCTAACATCATTATCCTGTTGTTTCTTGTTGCTTGTGAGAATCAACTTTAGGTTAGTGGTATCTGTACGTAAGTATGGATCTGCCACCCAGTGCTGGAGAAACTGCAGACTCATTGTCCAGTATAGCTATGGTTTATTCCTAATGTATTTGATTGGCTTGAGCTGTGAAATGTAGGTTACAAACATGGGGTGCTGGTGACAAGGCTAAGAATATGCCAGCTGGTGTCCTGTCTATCTCTGTCAAGCTGTATTTAATTGTGCCACACAGCTTTTGCTCCCTCTGCTACTAGCTAGCTAATATAAAGTTTTGATAGTATTGCCGGCAAGCCACAATTCAATCACATCTAGTCTTATCCAGAAGGCCAATCTTTGTCAAGGTGTTCTGCCCAGCCAGGCACCCACCAAAGTCACAGATGAGAGGGTCCTTCCTAGGAAGGCCCAAGCTTGCCAATCAGAGGTAGGAAACTCACATTTTCCACAGCAGCAATTCAATGGACATTCTTCAGTGTTAGGCCAAACTTGGTACCCCAGAAAAATAAGTGTAAAGGTAAGCACTTACTTTTTAAAGTGTTTGAATGGCTTGAGTCAAAATAAGGCTCTTTCTTCATTGATTTGAGGCCATCCCTTTGTTATCCCTGTCTCTGCCTTAGAAGAGGTACAAGGCGGAATACTTCAAAATGTTACTGTGGTGAAACCTTTCAAGGTGACTTATTGAACTTGGCAGAAGTACTGTTTTCATCTCATTCTGCTAATACATGAAGTGGGTGCAGGCATTTTGATATTTCCACATTACAGCTTATAGATGATTATTTTATTCCTGACCAAATTTCAAATCTTGAAGAGAGTTGAATTGAATCAGTTTGCCCTTGATTCTTGACTCAGAAATTTGAACTGAATTATATTTTCTTTGAATCTCTACTCTGAATTGAATGGGGGCTGATTTGTACAACCTAAAAAAATGACATTTCCTCAGTTCTATGTGTCCAGTTGTCCGCTTTTTGTTTGCACATTAAATTATTGCCTTGACATTGTGCTTCATGTTCTCCTTCAGGAGTGATGCGTATGCAGATTGATGTGATTAAAGGCCACTGGTAGAAGGATAATCCTGGATTAAATTATAGATGATTTCCTCATACCCCATCAGTGGGAATTTTACCAATTACTACTCAATGTAGCCAAGCATTTTAAAGTTTCTAAAAGAGAGATATTTTTGCTCAGCATCACTGATACAGAGGCTGCAAAATCCTTTTTTGGAATAACTAAGCTCCCAGTCAGGCAGATGTTTGATAAGTAGATAAAGAGGGGACATTGAATGCCAGTTCTCCCTTCTGAACATGATCAGTGTAGTCTGAATATATATGAAAGCTCTCCACATGCTTAGCTCCAGTGGTGAGACTGCAGACTGGAACTGTATCATGTGCCCCGCTTATAATAATGTACAGAAGCCTGCTTCCATGTCTAGGGGGACTGGGAAATTGTGTTTTTTGCCATTTACATCTTGCACCATAGCAGTCAGTGTTTTGTGCATATATAACATGTAGCAATCAATATTTGAAATGCTTGATTATTCACACTACATTTAATAGCAAATGTTGAGTTTGTGATGCTTCAATTGCAACTAAATTTAATAAGACATTTAGTTTTTTACTCACCACATTACTAATCTGCCCAAATTACAAAACACAAGCACATTAGTATTTAATTATATCATTCATTCAGTAATAATTATATCATTACATATATATATTACACACACAGAGAGATATAAAAAGAAATTCCCCTCTCACCCTCTCTGGCATTATGTACAGGAACGTCTGCACAGTGTATGGGCTAGATGGGAGATTCCACAGAAGGTCATGGAGAATAACAGGGCTAAGATCCTGTGGGGCATCCAGATCTAGACAGACAGTCAGGTACTGGCCAATCAACCAGGCATCATGGTAGACAAAGATCAGAAGACAGTGGTAGTGATAGATGTAGCAGTGCCAAGTGATAGCAACTTCAGGAAGAAGGAGCATGAGAAGCTGGAGAAGTATCAGGGCCTGAAGGAGGAATTAGAGAGGATGTGGAAAGTAAAGGCCAAAGTGGTCCCAGTGGTGGTAGGAGCACTCGGGGCCGTGACTCCTAAACTGGGAGAGTGGCTCCAACAGATCCCAGGAACAACATCAGAGCTCTCTGTCCAGAAGAGTGCAGTGCTAGGAACAGCTAATATACTGCACATAACCCTCAAACTCCCAGGCCTCTGGTAGAGGACCCGAGATTGAGGAAGACACATACCACCCATAGGTTATAAACTAAACACATAAAAATGTTATCTTACCACTTATTGTATAGTAAGTGGAATATTGTACTATATGCTTAATCTTTTTAGGAAACAAGGGAGTTACAGTATGTCTTTATTTCTGCTAGAGTTTCATTTCATGCTTTGAATGTAAAATTGCATATAATTAAAATATTATGTATCCTGATTAAGATGTCATTAAACATTTCCAACAATCAGTTAGGAGGGGAAAAGAAATACAGTAGATAGAAAATAATCTGGCACAAATTGATATTCACCAGATGTAACCCCATAAAAATTACTGAATTAAAGTATATTTACACAGTAAGAGTCAACAATGTATCCTGAGAGTATGGTGTCTCTTTAAGTGTCTTAGATTTAGAAAATATAAACATGGGGAAAAATGAGTTTAAAGATATTTGTTTGATAGGTCAGACATACCCCTGCATAGGAATTCTGCAGGTATAAATCATCTTCAAATCTAATTTTCCACAGAACTGAGGCATATTAGTATTCATATGTTGAAAGATCTAGGCAATAATCAAAGCAAATCCTATCCTCTATATTTTTTCTCTGTCCTTTATTTGTAAGGAATGATTAACAGTTCAGAAGGTTCATATTATTCTTTTGATGTTGATTAATAAAATATACATTTTAAGATTTAATTATTTTTTAGTCTAGTTGGAGCAGAAAATCTTAAAATTGGGAGCAAAAGATTCATGTGGAAAAATGATCACATAGGTATGAATTGAAGAAAAACAAGGAGGAGGAGGAGGCCTATTTCCAATATTCATGCTTTGGATCATTATCATGAAATGAATCATTATCAGTCAATATTAATATGACACATACCATTTTAAACTTGTTAAATAATACAGTATTATAATTTTTTAATTAAGAAAAGGAAATTAGTGTTAATTACTGCTTAAATATAAAAGAGTTTAGTCAAAGAAAAAAGTTGCCACAAATATTGATAAGTAAAAATAATAATAATAAAACCCATGGGCTATCAAACTGAAAGGGTTATAAATTCCTATAAATCCCTATATAATCCCATTTATAGAAATCCATAAATGAGAGTATCCTTAGTCACTCTTGGTTCCTAATATTTTAAAGTACTATATACTTTATACTGGGAATGGAGTGTAATTAAATGGACTAGGGATCCTGATAAATTTGGAA
This sequence comes from Python bivittatus, assembly GCF_059951505.1. Taxonomy (NCBI): domain Eukaryota; kingdom Metazoa; phylum Chordata; class Lepidosauria; order Squamata; family Pythonidae; genus Python; species Python bivittatus. The sequence continues at coordinate 25,075,965 of NW_028277113.1, read as the reverse complement.
TATTGAAACTTTTACAATAATATTTTGGAATTAATTATAAAGAAGAAACAGCTTCTTGTGGGAAATGAATCTGTTTTGGTTCTTGGAAGATAAAACAGAGATAAGCAATTTCATGATTTAAAAACTGGACACTAGAAGGGACTAAAGATTTTAGGTAAAAACGTATAGGTATAAAATGCGAAATGTTATAACAATGAAAATACTGAAGGAGACTTTTGAACAATGGAATCAGAATATCAACAATGTCAGTAATGGTGTCAGCTTCTATGGATAGACTATGTCCAAAAGATGTTATTGAAAAAATGGCAGGTGTAGAACAAGTTTTATCTGACAACATAAAGATGGTATTGAAAGTGGCTTTACAGCTGACAGGCCAAGAAGACTTAGAAAAGGATGTTTCACTGGATCTACAAAAGAAACTGGCTGAGATTTTAAAATTTAAAAGGGAAGTATAAATGACAAACCAAGAGAGTGACCTGGATAATTTTCCTATTGGATGTTCAAAAGAGATTTGTTAAAGCCTTAAAGAACTCTGTGCGATAGGACAAAGAAGAAATGAAGAGAAATCAAATACTACAACAATATTTGAATGAACTAAAGATTAAGACTGTTAGAAGTAAAAGGAAGGAATATAAAGTTGGTTTATCTGTTCAAGGTTAAAACAAGATATGTTGTTATTTCTGGCAACCCTTTATGGACTTTTGCTGACTCCAGGACTGAAAAGATGACAATTTTTTATGGATTTGTTTATAGATACGAGATGGGATATGAGATGAAGAGATAAATGTTTGTAACCTTAGAGGGGGTGAAGAGTCACTAAATTTGTTTATACTTAGTGTGATGGAGACTGGAAGTCACTATATATATTTCTTTATTATATTCTTACTTTTCTCCTTCTTTTCTCTTTTTTCTTTTTACTCCTTTTTATTCTCTTTTCTTATTTTAAGTTTAGTTTGTATTAGATTTTACTATTATAATCAAAATTCTTTAAAAAAAATTATATATTAAAAAATAAAATACTGGGAAGCTGACAGGTTACAAAGTGAAATACCTGTCTTAAGTGCTATTTTCAGTTCCAAGAATGTTTCTGGAAGGGCTATTGTATTTGGCCTGGATAAATCTGAATGACCACTAGATGACAGCAAAGAGATAATGAACCTTTTTAACTCTTTCTTTCATTGAGTGGTTGTCAGGATTTTTGCAGCCCAGATAGGGTAGCCCTAGTGATTGGGCCACACATGGGAAAAATGGCAACTTGCTGCAGAACAGCACTTCATTTTTAAGAGCACCCCTACAAATGAAAAATGTGAGCTGAATCTGATAGGAAACATCTTGAAATGTCCTGGAGAAGTTGAAGGGAATAATGGAGAAGAGAAAAGCTTGTGCTTAGGTTGCGGGGGGCGGGGGGCGGGGGGGCAAAGAGTTGTGTTTTTGCTGTGGGATGTATTTTGTTTAGGATTTGTGTGTTACATACCTCTTTTGCCCAAATGCATTTATTTGTGATCAGAGCTGGAAAATAAAGGAATGTAGTATGTTACATGGAAATATCTAGAATCAAATATCTGCAGTCACCTAATTATACAGGACTATGCTTAATATGGAAACTTGCTAAGAACCTTGCCAGAATCTTCCTCTTAGACACCCATTTTTTTGGAGTTGAGGAAAACCTTCTTCAATTGTTATTATCTGTTAAATATTTACATCACCTGACTTCCACTGAATTGTTCCTTTTTCTTAAAATGCACTGAGGAGCCAAAGGAGCTTTATATCTCCACTTCCATAGCCTTAGTCCTGTTTGGAAGATCTTGATGATATCCAGTTACCTTAAAGTTGTCAGGAATTTACCTATGCCCTTGCTCCAGTTTTATTTTTCCAACATAGGCTTGCCACTGTAACTATCCCACACTGATTTAGTGTCACTACCCCAGAACTGTCCATCTTACCCCAGATAGATCAAGTTGGTTAAGTAAAGGACCCTCAACCAGGCCAAACTGTCTGACAGACACATTTGCCTCTCTGATCCAAAGATCACAAACAATTCCTAAACTGTAAAATGAAGGTGAGAGGGAAGACATGGGAGAAAAAACAAAGAGTTCTTGCCAGTGGTAGAAGCAAATTTATACAAACCCATCAATGTCATCCTTGGCCAATACTGATATGGTATTATCCCTGGACTGGCCACATGTTTACCCTGCAGCAAATCCCAGCTGATTGAGCAGTAGAACATCTTTTTAGTAATATTTTGTTTTAACAGAATATTGCCATTAGTTTCAGACAGAATGAAAGGTGGTCTTTCCCCCTTTCCTTCAAAGAACAGCCAACATTGATCATATTAAAATAGGCATAAAGAGGAAAAAATCAAAGTAAATGAGAAATCTTTAGGAAAGTTGCCCGAGTTTTAATGCTTAGGTTGCTGTTTCTACCTTATACATATATTTATTTCAAATGCTTTTGTGTGATTCTGATACAGAAAAGCTTCCAGAGCTTTTTAAAAGCCTCTTTTCTCAGGCTTGTAGAGAAAATAAATTACATAAATTATATATAAGGAAAAAAGAAGAAAAAGAAAGCTTTTTTAAGGTGCCAAGGTTTTTTTTTTAAAAAAAAACATAAATAAGCAGCTGATATGGAATAGCTACTGCTAGTTCAGGGAGAAAATATCTGAATACGAACCTTATGTAAAGAAAAGGAATTTGTAGAAATGGTTCATTTTTGGATTTGGTTGCATTAATTTCCAATTTTAACATAAACCATACCAAAATAACTGGTGGTAGACTGGAAAAAAAAGGTGAAATATGGAATAGCATGGAAAAAATCTCTTTCATTAGTATACTAACATATTCCATGACATAAAATGAACAAGTTCTGAAAAGATGAAAGGAGAGAAGATCAGAAAGCCTCTCAGCTTTGAGAAGATGAGAAGGAAAATGTAGACATTACATTATAAAGGTACATGAAATACTGTCAAAGCAAATCTCTAATATATTTTGGATCAAGAATGAAGTACTTAAATCTATGAATTTCTAACACACTGGGAGGATTTTATTTTAAATACATCTAAATTATTTATTCTCTATGTTGAAAACTATACATTATGTCACATTTTGTGGACTGAGAGTAATTACATTGGGGTTCAGGACTGAGCTAAAAGCAACAACAGCTAGGGATTTCAATACTCTCCCTGCTGTTGTTTTTTATCTGCACTCAATTGTTACTGATTCTGCGATGACCACCTGGACAAGTCCCTGCAGTTTTCAAGGCAAGGTGTTTTTGGAAGTGGTTTGGCATTGCCTCCTTCCTAGAGCAGAGCCCAGCTGGCGAGCGCAGGAGGCGGGGTTTCCATTACTTCGTGCGCAGCTTCCGCATTACCAGCAACTGGTCCCGTCTCCTTTGCAAGGTGCCGCCAGCATTTTTCCTCCCACCAGAGTGAGAATCCCCATTTATCTACTCACGTAAGTTTTCGAGCTGCTGGGTTGACAGGAACTGGGGAGGAAGCAGGAGCTCACTCTGCTGCACGGAGCTGGGCTCGAACCACTGAAGTGTTGACCATTTCTGGCCGGCAACTTTCAGCGTCATTAAGTGAGTTTAATTTCCAAATGATCTGTTCTTCATAAATTTCCTTGCATACGTAAGTATATTCCAAATTAGATTTAGCAGAAATCTAACATTAAGGTGAATAATTTGTTTAAATCTGTATACTGTCTCATTTCCAATCAACTTGCTAAAAACTATGATTAAAACAAGCCAATATTTTAAAGAAAACAAATTTACCTTTGCAAGTAAAATATTGAGCATATTTCTGAACTCAAGCATGTAAAAAGTCAGCGCCTTTTCAATGTCTTATTCTCAAGAAGTCTTTTATAGATTTACTTGTTGATAATCTGATGAGCAGTTAATATGAAACAGAGTCCTTGATGATTTTCTACAGTAAGGGTGGCCCCAGAACCACCCTTGAGTTATTGAGAATTGAGTTACACTCCTTCTGAAGAAACAGTTCTGCAATTTGAGAGTCCTAGTACTCAACATTGTCACTAGAGGTCAAAGTGATCCCCACAGCTAGAAATATTAGCAAAAATACTGAAGAGTCTTGTGGTATGTTTTTATCATGATGAGTTAAATTTTCATGTTTCAACTGTATCCCTCTCATAAATTTGAAAAAGGATTTGTTAGCATTGACTTTTATTTTACTCTGGAGCCTTCTTCATTTATGATAATTGAAGTAGTCATTTTCCAGGGTTTTATAAAATCTGTTTTAACTATTCTAGAATAAAGATATACATACACAAGTGTTGGCTGAAATTAATCATCTGGTCACATCTTTTAAAATATTTTTATTCACCTGCTTCTAGTTTGAACTCTTGGATCTTGGCCCATTTAGGAAAAAATATAATGAGAAGTAATGAAACTGACAAAGTCTGAAAGAGCTTCAGGATTTATTGTAATGAAATTAGATTCTCTCCCTTAATTTCACATTTCTTGAATTGTGCATTATGAACTCATTTAAAAATTACTTTTATTTGCAACATATGTTATAAAATTTATTTACAACATAGTCAATGAAAATGAAGGCATTAGAATTGTGAGCCTATCCAGAATCATATTTTGAAATACACATCATCATATCCAATCTTAAGAAGACAGGTAATCTTAAGAAGCCAGTAAAACAACTGAAGTTAGATAATATCCTGAAGTAACAAAGGGGGAAGAGCATTCAAAGATGAGCATTTTCATACCAAATGTGAAAGTTGTTTCTCAGATTGACAGAGATGCAAGAAACTTATGTAAACAACCAACTACAAATTCCCTGTTATCAGTGAAAAGACCCACTTTCTCACTACTTCACTGGAATGTTGTTAGAAAGAGAATCAAAAAATCTCTACCTGAAGTGCATGTGGATATATTGCTTCTAAACTGAAAGTACTACAACTGCTAGAATTCTTATAACCCCATTCCATCCAGCTCAATCAATCCTGCTAAAGAGAACTCTGAGAATCATGCTTGGGGAAAAAAATCACTTTCAGTTTAAGCATCTACCAAAAAGCCTGACACCAAAGAGGACAGCCTTAGTGGCATGATTCAGTCATAGGCATCTGTTCTTAACCACAATAATGTAGGAATTATGGGAGGAGTCCAACACATTTGGAGCATGCTATATTGAGGAAGTCTGCATTAAAGCAACAATGAACTTAGCTGAGCACACCCACGAGTTCCAGGGATTTGCATTCAAATGCTAGAATGCCTGCTTCTCCAATTCATTTGGAAAGTGGAACATAATATGACCATATAACTGCTAGTCCTTGACAGTTAGCTATAGAAACAGTAAACAATCATAGATTAAATGGAATTACTCTGACAATATTTGGAATTTTCAAGTAATTTTCAAAATGAATCGTTATACAGTAGCCCTCGCTATTTGACCACAATAGGGACCGGACTTTAGGTCGCTAAGCAATTTGGTCATTAAGCAAATTGGAGCTGATTTTACAACCTTTTTTATGACTGTTGTTAAGTGAATCACTGAGCTCATTAAGCGAATCCAGCTTCCCCAATGGATTTTTTTGGCTGGGATTCGCTTAATGACCATGTGATTCACTTAACGACCATGGTGATTCGCTTAATGATTATCATAAAAAAGGTTGCAAATCATGATCACGTGACTGCGGGGGTCATAAGCACTTTTCCCAAGGCCGTTGTAGCTCTGGAGCATTGTTAAACAAATGGTCATTAAGTGAGGACTACTTGTAGCATATTTGCTGTTATCTTGTATGGGATGTACATTGCAATTTGCAAGTCTCTGCTAGCCCTATGCCAATCTTCTTGGAGATACTGTGCCATTTTACAGTATTCATTCAGCATACGCATTCTTGTATTCTTTTACTGAAATATTTATGACATCAACAATTACAGAATTCGTATTGTTACTTGGGCAAAATTACAGTGATTGGACTTCTATGTTGTGTTAAGTGTCAGCCAGGATTTTTCAATTTGTTGATGGACTGACCATAAAATGGTACTCTACATTAAATGGAGAATTTGTAAAGATGGAATTAAAAAGGAATCATTAGAACTTCACACAGCCTAAGGCAGAGGTTGCTCTTGTCATCTGTCACTCTTGGGATAAGTACTACCAGGAACATTTGGCTGCTATACATTCTTAATATGTCAAGGAGAAATAGGATGTGAAAATAGGCATGTTTCCACTGAATCAGTGTTGGCAGCTGTAGGTTAAATATAAGAGGCTGAAAAGAAAAATAAAAGTCATACGAAATCTATTAAGACAAGTAGGGTTGGTGCCTTTAACCTCTCAAACATCCCCAAAATGTTCAATTCTATAAACTGCATTCACCACTAAGCCTAAAAAATGTTGGCACAACAAGGGTGGCAAGTGTAGAGATTTTTTTTTTCTTGAAAAAGAAAGACTGAAGCTAGAAGAACAGTCAGGAAGCACCCATCTTCAGAAATGCAGAAAAAAATTGTCTGTAAGAGAATATAATACATCTATACCATTGCAGTTAAGATATAGAGGAACTTAGTGGTTAAAAATTGAGAAAGGAATGGACCAAAGTTGCATATGGTCCCCTTAACTTATTTAACTTATATGAAGAATATATAATTTATAAATAGAATATATAATGAAAAATGCTGGACTAGAAGGAACAGAACCTGGAATTCAAACCATGAGGAAATTCACCGATAACTTCAGATATGCTGTTGATGTTGGGGGACTTACAAGCCACACTGCAATAGAATTGCTCCCATTGTCCCATTTCCTTCCTGATTAAGCAGGTCCTAAGTTGTCTGTCTAGTGAAACCTATTGTATTGACTATATGCCTCCAGACACAAAGAAAGTCTAACTCATTTCCTTGCTGTCAATCATCAGGTATGAGAGAAATCAGAATACAACAGGAAGAATCTCCATGTGATAAAAATGCAGGGCTAAATGAATGGGGCTGAGTATGCCTCAAAAATTATTAGGAAGATATGTTTCAGATCTTGTACAGGCACAAGCCCAGCACCCCTTTGCTATTTAGCAAAATGACCCCTCTTTCAGGTTTCCATACAAGCCTGAAAAATAGGTGTGGCTGGTTTCATTACAATTAGCACAACTCTCAAAACAGCTCGACTTTCTTCACATTCACATGGAAACCTGCAAAAGAAGTCAGGCTGCTTGAAGGAATGGCAGAGGGATGCTGTGCTTATGCTTGCATGAGTTTTAAACACTTTTTTCAAATCATTTTCTCAGAGTGCACAGCCATATAAATGAACACATTTTCTTCACGTCATGGATGAAGATGTGTTGGCAAGTATTTTTATTTTAGTTAGAACCATAAAATCTAGTATCCTCAATCATATATGAAATGTCATCTATTGGTTATAAATAGAAAATAAGGAAATCCACCATCAATAATATGATAATATGGGATGATAGATAGACATTACATTTATTAAAATGCCTTTATTCTTTATTTAAGCAATATACTGTACAACTTCTAGAACCACCTTTTACAAAACACTAAATCAGCAACAATCAAAGCAAAGCACATTTAATGAGGGAGGGCGGAGCTGGCGTCGCGGCGATACGGCGGGCGATCCTGGGCTCCCAGGATGGCAGCCGATATCTCCTCTCCCGGACGGTCCCGATGGACCTAAGCCGTCCCGTAGAGATGGCGAACGCAAAGGGCGCGTCCCGCGGATCTCAGGGACGCCGCAAGTCCCAGATCGATCCGGGGAGAAGCTCTTGAAGCCGGCGGAGGAGAGGCAGCCAAATGGCTGCGAAAGCCGGGACAGCTCCAAAGGAAGATGGAAGAGAAGGGTGTCAACTGGGTGAGATGGACTTTTACTATTCAACTATTCTTAGAGAACACCTTAAGTAACTTAAAGAGATTTTTAAAAGTGAAGAAAAGTGGATTAAGCGGCGAGATTGAACCCTATTAAAAAAAAGAAGGGGGAGAAAATTTTTCTTTTCAACTTTCCCTTTTTAGTGGAATTGACAAGATGTTTTTCTTTTAAAAAAATATATATTTTTAACTGGATTGGCTTTCTCTTTTTAATACTCAATAACTCTTTATTTTAAGCCTTTTTTTTTTACTAAGATTTCTTTATTGTTATAAGAAATTTATATCTTTTTGACTTTGAAATGGGGAAAGTGGAGTTAAGAGAAAGTAAATGAAAGAAAGTTGCACTGCCATTTAGAGGCGCGACTTAGTGCTTTTTTTTTTCATTGTGACGCACGCTCAAAGATCCTGTGCTTTCTAAAAAGATAGTGGGATGTGCATGTTTATACAGGTGCCATCCGTAACTATAAACAAGAAAGTGGAGTTGAAAGCGACTTTGAAAACATTAAGATGGAAAGTTTGAGCCAGTCACAAGAGCCTTGATTAGTGGCAGTAGCTCTTTTTTCTGCTAGAAGCTCTGCTTTGCTCTCTATTCCGCCCAGATGGATTTTTTTTTTTAAAGAGGCTTAGCCTTTTCCTTCTTTTCCTTTTCTTTTTATTTTTCCTTCTTTTTTTTTTCTCTCCTTTTGCTTCTTTTTTTCTCTTATTTTTGGCAAGAACAAAGATAAAGAATCCTTTGACTCAATGAAGGTTTATCAAGATAATAGACTATACGAGAAACACAATGCAGAAAAAGATCTTTAAACTATTGAGGATGACTATAAAAAATTGGAAGAAGAGCTGCAGAAATTCTCAAAAAAAAAAAAAAAGAAAAAGAAAAAAGATATTAAAGCTAAAATGGACTTAATTAAACATAAAACGGGATCATTGGAAAAGGAAGAAATAGTACAAGAAATTAGAAACATTAAACGGAATTATTGTGAGGCCTATAAACTGAGAATTAAAAGGGTTAATCAACTGATAAATGAAGAGAGACAGATTTGTTCTTGGCACTGAGGGTGAGAAAAAGATTATACAAGATTATAATGGAAAATCGTACTAAGAGAATGTACAAAAAGAAGAAGTAAAACAATATTGAAAGAAACTATTGCAGATGTTTAAAGAGAAAATCAGGGGAATACAACAATGATGGAACTGACAGAGGCTTCCAAAAGCAGAATGTTCAAAAGGACACTTATTATTGCTTTCTCTTATCCAATAATATAGAAAAAAGGAATGAACAGCCAGATATTTTGGGATATTGAATGAAAAGGGTGAACTCAAAATTATGCAAGCGTTGGAATAAAGTATAAATCTGAGATATATAGTTAAAAATTGTATAACATGTAGTGAAATCTGGTTAGAACTGTAACTTGGTTAGAATTGTAATTGATACTGTAACTGATATTGGTTAGAATTGTAACTCTTAAGAATTGGAAAAATTAAAAAGTACTTATGCAGGAGGAAGTTATTCAAAATTATGGAATGTGCAGAGATGAGTTAAATTGAGATTTGAAATTAGAGTAAGAAGATAAGCAATTTTATATGACACGGGATTTGTTTTTATTAATGATTAGATGAGAAAATATAGTAATGTAATAGACTAGGAAATTTTATAATAGAAATTTGATATTAATTATTATATATATACACATATAATAGATAGATGGAGATGTATTACTAATCCTATTGAAAGTTAAAATTTTTTGTAATATATGATTTTATAGATTAGCTATAAATGATTAATAATTGTTAATTGATAAGTATACAAGTATATTTTGAATAGATGATATGAGAATTTAAGATTATGAAAGGGGCACCAACGAGTTTAACTGGTTGACACACGGTATAAAATGGAAGATGCTTTTTTATGCCTTTTTATGTTTTTGTTTGTTCATGTTTGTTTTGTGTTTGTTGTAAAAATAAAAAAAACATTATAAAAAAAAAAAAAAAAAAGCAAAGCACATTTAAAACAAATGAGAAAGCAAATTAATCCAGTAGTCCATCAGAAATCAAAAGAACAAAATAGTTTTGTCTTTCTATGAAAAAGACTTCAGGTGGCTGCTACAGAAAAGGTCCTGTCTAGTATTCTCACTAATCCAAACTCACTGAGTGATAGATAGGATATACAGCAGGCCCTTCAGAAATAATCTTAATTACGAACAGAATAATATAGGAATCCCGGCACCAGATTTAATCTCATTAGTCCCCACTGTCACATTATTTTAGTTATTCTTAATATAGGAAGCGCTTTGAACTAGTATTCCCATCTAACATGGTCATGAAAGAATATATTCAAAGAAAGAAAGAACAAGACATCTCATTCTAGAACAATCTGAAGAATTGTTTTACTGCTATTGTATAGTTTCTATGTTCTGTTAACAGTCAAAGCATTTTCAGGTTGTTCCCTTGAGAAGGCCAACATTTCATTTATTATATTCTATAGATAGTAAATGTATTTAATCATTTTTTAAAATCCTTCAGTTTAAGGTAACAGTATGAGATCATTCCAATTTCCACTCATGCTTCAAAGACTCAGGAAACTAATCTGTTCCACTCTACATAAACTGCAAGGACTTTGTTCAGAGTCATGCTTTATGATGGCTTTATATGTCACTGTCCCTAAACCCACATTTTAATTAACCTTTCAAGTCAACTTTGGAGTGGCAAGGAATGTGTCTAAGCAAATTTTCAACAGGTATAGCTTTCCCAATCACTTGATAGCAGTACCCCAAAAACAATTTACTATATGCTCAAGCCTTTGTGCAAAGAATATGTTCTTAAAATTCCACAATACACCCATAAAAACTTACCTCAGACACTATTGATGCATTTCTTCCTGTTAGACTTCTGATCATCTTCAGGCTCTCCATTTCTTCATGAACTCCTTCTGTACTTCGTTAAGCAGGTAGTGCTATATGTCAGAAACTGAAGGAAAAGGGAGATGTGAGAAAGAGTGTGGATCACAGTGGAGAAGAAAGAGATAGTGGAAAATGGCAGAAGATATAAGACAGCAGAGAATGGCAAATGAGGTGGGAAGTGAAGATGAGCAGGTCAGGCAGTGCGATGAGGAAGGGAGTGAAGGAAGAGGTGTGGATGGGTTAAAGCAGCAAGGGGGTGAGGGATGATAAACAGATCAAAGTTATGAAAAGAGACAAGCAACCCAAACCAAGAGTCCTTTTAAACTTATGCCAAGAAAGTCCCCTGAAGAAATAGCTGGTTCAGGAAGGGCATTGTCAGGTTCAGCTCAAGAACAACAACTAGGCAATCCATATTCCTTTATTAGCTTGCACCTAATAGACAGAATCTCGCCAGACTAAACCTGTGCCAAAGCAACTAGTGGATATACCTTGTGAGACTCTAGGGAGGGGCCAGCCTCATCCTCTTCGTCTTCCCACACTCTTGTTGCGAGCTGAAGAGGTGCTTGCTCTGGAATGTCTCTCCCCGCTCCTGACAATCTTGAACTTCCATTCCAGAATCCTCCCCACTCATGCCATCCATTACAGGCATGTCTTCTGTAGTCGTAGCCATGTGAAGAACTGAATATTATGCAGTCTCTTGGCAGTTACCATAAACACTGGGCACATTTGCAGTATAACAGTGAATTGGCCATTTCTGGGCTTGTTCTGATTTTTTAAAAAATGGTACAGGTCTGGGTACAAGAATTACAAGCATTGGTCTTGTAAATTAGATTGAAAATGCCAGTTACCAAGGCAAAAAGAAAAAGAAAGAAAACTTCAAGTAGAAGAAAGTAATTGTGATTTTAGTAAAGGGTTGGTAGGAGCAATCAGCCTGCAACAATAATTATAATTCCAAAATAAATAAATAAATCCCCAAATAGTAACAGTAGATGAAAAGACAGTATATATGACACAAGTTAATGTTAGGTCAATGGGAGACCCTTCCCAATCTTTTTAGGTCCCTCCCAATTCTTCTATTCAATTCCTCTGTACACTAGTAGCATTAAGGGGAGTCAGTCTGGTGTAGTGGTTAAGGCACCAGGCTAACTGGGAGAGTGTGAGTTCTAGTCTCATCTTAGGCACAAAACCAGCTGGGTGACCTTGGGCTCACTCTTTTTCAGCCCTAGGAAGGAGGCAATGGCAAACCACTTCTGAAATCTTGCCAAGAAAACTGTAGGGATTTCTCCAGGCAGTGGCCAGGACTCAACACTGACTCGAAGGCATCCCCCCCCCGAAAAAAAAGTGGCATTAAAGACATTTGTCGCAAATTTCAATAGATGTGAATTGGCATGATTGCCAGAACAGATCTGCCATACCATTTAAGACAGCAATGAACAAAATCCATTAGGGTCCACCATATTTGAAACAAAATGTTAAGGGCATTCATACATAGAGAAAGTTACGAACAAATCTCTGTACCCTAGTGAATGTGTGAATGACAATAGGTGTAAAGTTTCCAATGGTTTTTAAATGAGTGCAGAATTTCCAGGATGATGTAACAGATACAACTCTGTCCAGCATGGCACTAATTACAGTGTAGGCCAATATGTCAACTCCTGCTTTATTTCATTTCTCAAATGCTAGTGGAAAGTTATAACCATATCCTCAAACATATATGCATGTATGCATTAATTTTTTAAAGTACAATTTATAAGCAACTTCCCTTAATATAACACTCCCATTCCCCATGTTATATCCATTTTTGATCTGGTTTTTTAATAGTTGCAAACTGAAACAGAAAACTCAGAAAGGCACAGATGTGAATATTAGTTTGTATAAGTTCCAAAGGTATAAATGCCATAAAGTTATTTAAAAAGCGGATAGGCTACATTTTTCCATTCCTACTGTTGAAGCAAAAGAAAAAGCTATAGATCTTGGTTCTTTGTCTTGCACATTTCAAAGATTCATGGGCCCTGAAAGAAAAGTAGGGCTGACAGCTTCAATGCTCACTGATGCTGTCCAATAAAAACTATGGCTGGATCATTTGTATTTTTGTTCCCATGAGCAGGTAGATATCTCACTCTCCCTTCCAATTATTGTATGCCACAGATGCTATCATTATGGGATATACTCACCGAATATGAAGCAATGAGTTACCTTATGTGCCCCAGCCCTTACCCTGTATAAAGTCTGTGTCCTATTCAGCTTATCAGTCTGTCCCAGTTACTGCTGATGCACTGAGACCCACTTTTGGGCTATGAAATTTTAGGGGGGGGAAAATCATAAGGTCTTCTGGGACAATTATCAGCAGACATTCCTGGAACTACGAAGGATCTGGAGAAATGAAGTATGAAGGCACCCTGGACTATAAATTTCTCCATCCACAGACAGTTGCCGTGAGGTTATTGGTACATATAGAATAGTTATCCAAAAGGATGATGATCCTTAATTTAAGGTGATCCTGCCTGCCAAATGCAGAGAGGATTGAAAAAGAAATAAGCAGAAAAATCCTGTGCAATGCTCAGCTTCCCATTCCCTTGTCAATATAGGGTTGCCAACTTCAGCTGAAACCAGTTTAGCAAATTCCTCCCTGCTCATAAATCTGTGTCTGTGTGTGCAGTTGGATACATTTGTGCATATATGTATGTGCAGAGGTGTATGGAGATAACCTTGAAGGAAGGAATGCAAGAGCATTTATGGAAACATCAGCTTAGCCCTGAAAGAGAGCAGGAGGTGAGAAAGAAACTCAAAATTATTCTGCCTTGATTATCTTCATAATCTGGCCCACCTTGAAGTGCTGACAGTATACCCCCACATTTTCTGCAATATTCATTTGCAGAAAGGTGGAAGCAGCTTTTCCTTTTCAAGAGTAATCCCTTTCAATAACATCTCTCTTTAGTCTGTGAATATAAGAGAACCCCTCCCACCCCATACAGTTCCCACACATGCATATCTCAAATATATTATTGTGAAAAACTCATCTTCCTTTAGAATAGATATGGCAGTTGTAGAATCTGGACATCTAGAGGGTTGGAACATGGGTTCGGGAGGTTTGGCAGCCTACAATGGTTTACCAGGACTTCTTTCTCTGTTATCCTGGGACTTGCCTATTATTGCCTTATGCTAGAGATAGGCAAGTGGGTAAGTATGTGAAACCTCCCCGTGAACAGCTGCATTCCATCCATGAAGACTGGATCTTCAGTGACATCTCCAGTGTGACTGGGTTGGAGGGAAATATATCACCAGAAAGGGTTAAGATAAGCTGCCATGAATTCTTCCCAGGATGGAGCATTAGAAAATCATGAATGATTTCTTAATAAACAACAACAAATATATAAACATTACATATATTGTCCAGGGGAGTTCTGCTGCCATGGAATAAACCAATAATATATTCTGCTGCATTCTGCTAAGGAAAGGAGGGAAAAGAGAAAGTACCTTTTAATTTGTAATTTATATTCCACCAAGAGTATAAGACTAGCATTTCAGATTTCAAAAGTGATTGTCCATCCTTTTGATATTTGGGTGCTCAAGAAATAAACTCATAATTATGAAATATCAGGAAATAGCTTAGCTATATATATTAAATAGCTAAGCTATTTCCTGATATTTCATAATTATGAGTTTATTATATATATATATAATATATATTAAATATATATATATATATTTTTCCAATGTGCTTTTTTTTTTTTAATCTTACAGAATCTTATTTTGCAAAGCTGCAGGTCAAATGTCCTCATTAAAACATACAGAAAGAAAGGAACACAGATGCATTCACACAGCTCAAACACAGCATATACACTTTTAAATACTTCATATATTTTAAATCATTTTAAGCCAAGTTGAGCCAAAACTATTCATAGTTTTCCAGACTGCAAATTCAGGGACATAAGCTTTTCATCAAATGTTCAGCATCCAAATTACCCCCACCAAATTTTTTGACTGAGATTATTACTGAGATCAGTTGAGCCACAAAGGGATACTTATCTAGCAAAGCTTAAGGCTCTGTGGGGCTTTGATTAAGCTCCCAATAATATTGCTTTAGGCAGAATAAGGAACCAGATGTGGTTTAACTATAGGATCAGCAGCCCTACTGAGTTGCTGGTACTTGTAATCCAGTAACATTTGGAGGGCTACAGGTTCCCTGCCCCCACTGAAGGGCTTGCTGAGAAATTAGTGGAAACAAAGCTGGTCCTTGCAAATGATTTTCAAGAGCTTTCATATGTTTTTGCACTGATTAATGCAAATTTTCAGTTGGTCAAAGTAGCAATCTTTCTCAAGGGAGAATTGAATCAACAGGATCAACATGAGCTAGAAACTCTGTTTAAATATAAGCTCATCTATAAATCCACTATGGAAGATGATATAAGCTACTAGCTCTTAGATTTCTTATATGGGAGTGCCAGATTTCCAAAAAAGGAAGAGATGAGAAGCAGATGTAAAAGTAGCCTATGAGGATTAATCACTGTAGTCTGCAGAAGCCAAAGATGGAGGAAAATAATATCCTTATGGAATCAACAATTTTTCATCCCAAGTAATAGAATTAATAATTTCTCCTCAGATACCAGATTTCAACCTTCAAATTGTTCAAGTTAATTATGCCAGTTAACTACAGGTTTAAAAAATGATGGGTGTAGAAGACTAGAGTTTGACTAAACAGTACTACAGTTATATGTGGGCTGGTCTTTTTCCCATTTAAATATGCTTTATTTAAGACAAGTGTCATCAAAGTCTTTGAATACACTGTATTATGTACGCCTGCAGGGAGTCTCTACTTTAGTGATCCTAGCTTATATAGAATAGCATGAGAATGCTTTGAATCAAACTGAGTTTAGTCTCACCTGTGACATATTGGCCAAAATGTGCCAAAACTAACTACTGTAGTATGATGTTATCACTCTTAGCAAGGCATGTTGCATATAGAGAGAATGAATGAGAATCATATTGCAAAATAAATATATGAAGAAAGAATGAATAGATTGAAGAGAAAGGGAAGACTGAGGAAGTGTGGAGTTAATGAGATCTTCATAACAAGATCGGTGAGAAGTTTGAAGAACAAAAGGCAATGTGTGAGACAGCGTATGGTCCAGAGAATAAAGAGGTAAGTAAATGTTGGTGGTATAAACAAATTTAATTAGATTTTCTTTTCTTTCTCTTATCTCTTGTCTCCAGTTTTTTTGGCTTACTATTTCTTATTACTTTTACCCCAAAAGAAAATAGTGTGAGGGGTATGTATGAATACATACATAAAATATGTATGAATGTATTTCAGACAACAAGACATAGAAAATATTTTAAACCGATAGTTTGCTGGAAAAGATTGGAAAATGTCATATTAAACTTTTCCCATTGTAGTTTTAAAAGTGATTGCAAGCAAATTAAAATAAAATAATAAAAGAAGGAAGAAAATTGAGCTTTTGTAATGAAAATAGAATAGATTGGGCCTTTGTGCTTTTAAATCTCTCTGGGATTGTGTTTTAGGGGAATCGTGCTTGCAAAATTCCTTGTATCTGACAATCAACCACAGAAACAAAAAACACAGCAAAGAGAGGTTGAGCTTCAGAAATCTGCAACAACTGGCAATGAGTGAAAAACAATCATAGCATCTTCATATTGACATTTCACATCCTAATGTGATGCAAAGAGATAGTTAAAGCCATCACTGTAAATTACATTTTATCTTGCCTTGCATCTAACAAATATGCCACAAAACTGACCCAGAAAATCCCTGCCTTGACCATATAACATTTTGATACAGCATGTTTTTTTTAGAGGCTCTTGGAAGATAAGAAATGTGCTTATCCATTTTCATAGAGAAAGAGACAAGTATAACTTATCAAAATCTAGGGAATCCAAGTTTTAAATGAAAGTAGTAGTACCTGTACACAATTTCTGAAAAATATGACATGAAGGTGATTTAAGATGATGTTATCATTGTGTGCTCTGTAAACTCAGTCACTATGGTTTTTAAACCATGCTTATGAATAAACCCAGGTAATTGTGGTTTATTCAACAAAACTTAAATCAACTATGGCTTGAAGGAATGTGTGAACCCAATCAATATATCTTACTTTTTGTTCAGTGTCTGATGCATGAGAGTTCAATGACTAAGATAAAATAGACTTTGCTATTCTCATCTGTTTTGTGAATTGTTTGTTTGATAGCTGTCCAGTGTTTGTATTATGCAGGGACTAGACAAAGTTAGCTGAACATTTCCAGAGGACTAAGGGCAATTCCACACTGCAGCCTAAGCTGCTTGTCTCCCATGCTGCTCCCATCTTTTTCTTAAAACAATTCTAGTATGGATTACATTAGATTGGCAATGGAACAGGACTGGTGCTCAGCCTGGATTATGGCCACCACCAGACCTCACTGATCATTCCCCTGCTTCTTATTCTCCCCATCCACACGGGGAAACACACCTCCCTGGCTGGCTCCTGTGCGGACCAGTTTACCACTATCCACATTTTCTTGTTTGGACTGTTTCCTTCTCACTAGTCCCTAGGACTTTCCTTTTGTTTCCCACATAGGGATACCTTCACACACACACATACCACATCCCTTCCAACTTCATGTTCTGTGACACTAATACAGACCCCTTCTTCTTTTTCTCTTATGGTACTATCAGAGCACCGATGCTACAGTAATCAAAGCAATAAGGAACAGATTGTTCCTTCATTCAGATGTTCCTCTAGGTCCACGGAAATGTTGTAGCAAGGAAGAACTGAGAGTTGAGCTTCATAGAAACAAGTAGCAATGTTCCTACTTTGCAACTTAAAAGAAAAGAACATTGCTGGGAAGGGAAGGGAAGGGAAGGGAAGGGAAGGGAAGGGAAGGGAAGGGAAGGGAAGGGAAGGGAAGGGAAGGGAAGGGAAGGGAAGGGAAGGGAAGGGAAGGGAAGGGAAGGGAAGGGAAGGGAAGGGAAGGGAAGCTTTGCAGTACTGTGGGCAGGGGATGAGAAAGCATGGACAGTGGGCTTCTCCCAGCTGGGCAGAAACCAGACAAGGGCCCACTTGGAGATGTAAGGGCAGAATAGAGCACGAGCTTCTAGGATTGAGAATAGTTCATTGACTTAATGGGCAATCACCCACAAGGTTTAAAAACAGCATCTGTTGACCAGCAATTTGGCAACTTAGGACAAAATGGCTTCATGGGGCAGAAACCAGTTGCTGGAGGAGTGGGGACTAGACAATGTACTGTCTAGTAATACCAGGTACTGCAACCAACTGGAGCTGGAGATGCTATTAGGACAACATGAAATGCTGGCAACCATCCACTCTGAAGGGCTCAAGACAGCTTCGGTTGGAAAAAGCAGTTGTGAATCAAAGATGGAAAACATAAGCATGGGAGGATTGCAATGGCCTGGAATGGGAGGAGGATGTAGTTCTGCTCTAAAATGGTTGCTGAATTTGATGTGAACTGAATTAAGCTCCAGATTTACCTAGAAGCCTTTGTAGACATTCCATTGTAGGGGGGTGATTGCTTTCCTTATTTCAATCAGATTTTCTGAAGTGGGTTTTGATGCTCTCAAAGCATATTGGATCAATAACAAGAACATTTAGAATGCTTTGGTTGTCCATGCTTGGCTTGCTTTTGTTGTTGTTATTGTTTCTTTTTCTGCCACAATTGGCAATCGCTGCCTTTATGTCCAATGTTCAGGCAGAAGCATGGGGCTTAAGAAGTGAAAAGAGTATCATCTGGACAGGCTGAAAGGCTTCAGAAATACTGACAAATCTTTAGAAAAAAGTGTGCCTCCCCAAAAGATGTCACTAAGATCTTAGTGTGTCAGGGCCACAGCATGCCAAGTGATCATAAGTGATGGAATGGAATAACATATCGCAGACAAGGGTATGGCTGATTGGACAACAATCCATGCTGCAATATTTGTTGACCCTCCATTCTATTACTATTACTATTCAATTAAACAGTACATTGACAACTCTATGTGTATGCTCAACAATAATTTGCATTCATTTCAGCCAATAATTTACTCCCTGGTAAAGGCATATACCAAAGCAGCCTTAATGTTCAAAGTGCTTTCAACCTTTGTATACTTGTTTGTGTTGATAGATTGTTTTGGGGGAGAACATCCCTCTGGCCTTTCTTCCACATACTAAATTCAAAAGCAGAACTATTGCATTTATTGTCACTTACTAAAATTGCATCATTCCTCCTCCATTTCAGATAAATACATCAGGATTAGAAACACAACATCTCTCTACCAAGATAAGCTAAATGCAATTATAAAAGGAACTTGCTACCTCTCCCCCACCCCAACGGAGACATTGCATGATTTCTTCCATTATCCTTGTATTTGCTAACTTTTCTCCTCATTTGACCCCTCCTATTAAATGACTACAATGATTAAAATAAAGCCAATTCTCTTAAAAGCTTGTCTTATTTTAATGGGGATGTACAAATCTTAAAAATCTGTTCTGTATTACACTTCCTGAGGCAGGATTTTGATTTGGTTCTTTTATTTATTCATTTTTTAAAATATATTTTAACATGAATAGAATAAAACAAAATAAAACATGAACAAATTTAGGTTTAGAGTGATGCACTTACTTATGACATTTATGAGATGGTGTGTTACAGTGTCTCAAACAGTTAACATGATCAGTACAGGTTACCTGCAAATGACTGTGACCAATAAGTGCATTCCATTCCTGGTAGAATGCAATGATTAGTAAAGAGAAGGAAATAGTATTGTTCTTGTGGTTGCAGAGAACGTTATCTCATATTAATTTTTATAGGTTTCATACTGATGGGTCAAAGCCAAAACAGAATGGAGTTGTCTTCTTTTTCTCTCCATTAGGTAGTTGGGACAGATCATAAACCCTGGAGGTAAATCAACATTTTTGCATGAAGTCTGAACACAGGATGTAGGTAGCCAATCCCTAGAGTGGGCAATTTTTGTCTGCTAAGGAAAACACATACATGAATTCCCTCCTGAAAGAAGGCACATTCTCAGTGAATTCTGAACGTTTTGGAGTTCTAACTACAGAAAAGAAGCATTAATGAAATCCTGTCTATTATTTGACATCCGAATGGCACAGCTGTCTTAACTGGGCTATTTGCCATATCCTTTATAATAAATCCCAACCCCTAAAATATAAATGAATATACAAGGTCAAGATGCAAGTATTCATAGAAATAGAGTGTCTTACCTTAGACCTCTCTAATCATTCTAATGGGTTAATTTACAATAGTATTTGAAAATAGTTTTAACATTTTGACCTGCTAGAAAAACAGTAAGGTTACCATGAGGTAGACTAGATCGGGTCAAATGCTGAGAGTTAATGGGATTGTGGGGTGGGGGGGGGTGTCAATGCTTCAGATTTGATTCAGAAGGGTGCTTCAGAATATGCAGGAGCATAAACACACTGTAGCATCTGTCTGTGACTCATTAAAGCAACCACATATATTTCCATGATTGTGTGACTGTAGTGAAAAATCTCTTGACAGCTGCAAAATAATATGCATGCATATCACAATATACATACAAACACATTCAGATGTTGCTGTTTTAATGAGTTGCAGAGTCCAATATAGCCCATTCATTCTCCCATGCATTCTGAAGCACTTCTGAATCAGATATGGACTACTGCATAGGTCTACTATTTTTATCATGTTGGTCAACAAGAGATTATAATTTTTGTGATAGATATCAAGATTTTGCTTCTATTTGAAATCAAGAAACCTGAGCTTCCCTAATAAAAGATATGAATTTCTGCCATATAGCCACACATGCAACTACTCCCTTATTGCCCATTTCTTAATTTTGCTCTCATCCAGATATACCTGTAGAAATCTAGCACACATTCCCTGTGCATGTACACAGCACCATGATGACAGAAGCTCAGAGGTGACTGAACCAATTGCATTTGTTTCAGTTTGGAAGAGATCCAATCTCCTACACATGGCTCCATTATATTAAGCATTAAGGAATCAGGCTCAGAACAGATACACCATATGGATCAAGCTCATGCTGGCACCTCTCCAAACTTAAAACTTTAATAAAATGGGTATTATGCAAGATAAACTATATTAAAACATCTCCAAAGAATTTAAAAGGCTTTATGAAAATGTTAAAGCTATTGGATCTCTGGCCACATTTCAGTACCTCCCTTCTGCTCTTGGCACCATCTGTGACTTTCAGCCAGAGAAAGGTCAAAGTTAATTGTAACTTCAGGGAACTTTGCTCTGTAATTGCATTACTTAGCATCTCACTTCCCAGTATTGAGATGCAGCTAAAGTTCTGCATGAGCTAAAATCAATAGGAATTTAAGCAAACTTTAGTGCTTAGTTATTTGTATTTAAATGCATCTTTCAATACAAACAGGAGTTACCTGCCAGCATTCCTATCAAGATTTATTACTGCTTATAGCATATGAAGCTTCCTGCACATTAAATATATATAGTCACTCCTTAAATTCAGATTGATATTTATAGGTAAGGCATATTCCTATCAACAGAATGAATCAGAAGAAGGCCAATATTCTGATCATTTCAGTCAGGCTTACATTGTGATACAGTGGCATTTTATGTAATCTAAGATATGATAAAATAATAAATGCACTTTTGATGTCTTATTTCAAATTTTTGATCTTACCAAGATCAAATTTTGATCTTACCACGTGCAAGAGTTTTTCAAACAATATGGTACTATATGGATCCCAACTTGCTGTGTTTCTGGAAAACAAAGAGGAAACACAATGGTCATTTGTCTACAAAAAACAGTCATTCTAACTGAAGAATTGAATATATTTGGCTATTTGTGATTATATAAAATATATTAAGTCAGAGCTACCATGACATCTAGGGCAATTTTACTGGGATCTTGCAGGCAAGGACAAGGCTGCATTGTGAAGGCAAAGGTTAAACATTCACACTCCTTGAGTGTACCCATAATTGTCCCAACTAAACTTGCTATAGAACTATAAAGCAGTGTTTTTCAAACTTGGCAACTTTAAGATGTGTGGACTTCAACTCCCAGAATTCCCTAACTAGCATCCAACTGGGGAATCCTGGGAGTTGAAGTCCACACATCTTAAAGTTGCCAAGTTTGAAAAACACTGTTTTAAATTCACTGTAATATCTCATTAAAGATTTTCTGATGGCATAATGAAGACTGCTTAATTTATGGAGAGAGATGACAATTTTGGAAACTTTAAATGAGAGGCTTGGGGTTAGGGTTAATCAAGATGTTCATTAAACTTAGTATTTATACAGGTATATACAAAAATGTAAGGTGAAGTCTCCTTCAAGACAGGTTTAACTCCTGGTGATTTCATAAACATGGCCATGCCATTTTATTGGAAAACATCTGGAAGAGGTTTGCCATTGCCACTTTCTGCCATTTTTCTTTAAATTTCCAATATTCAAGACTATAGCCTGACATTCCCTGGTAGACTCCTATCCAAGGACTAACAAGGCCCAGCCCTGCTTAGCTTCCAAGCTCACACAAATTCAGCGACTTATTGCCACCTGCTGATCTTATTTATATATACACTAATTCTATTCCAAATCAAGGGACATTGTCATGATTTCTAGTTTCTCCCTTCAGTAAGAGCACAGGGAGGGATTAAACAAAAAAATCATCTCTACTAATACTTGCAATGACCTTTAGATTCACTGTGTTATCAGAAATAAAATGCCTGTTAGGACTCCATTTTAAAATATGTTTTCTAAAAATGCATCAACAATAAGACCTTTTTTGTTATTAATAATGGACAGATTTCTACAGTATCTCATATTTTGATGTGCACAAAACTACTTAATACCTTTTCATTGTGATGTTGTATTTGCTGAAGCAAAGGACAGCATGCAGAACTGGATATTCTCAAAGGAGTGGAGGTCTCATTATACTCTCCTATATTTGCTCACTTGTGGCACCTAAATTATAAGGTTGACCTTCATGCACGACATAGTCTTAGTCCATTAATCCCATGTGCTATTGAAATTCAGGCTAAAAGAAATCATTGAAGGCTCCAATCCGTGCACACTTTTTTCTTCATGAAAAAGAGGTATTTCACTGTTTATGCATATTCTTTCAATACATAATTTCTAAAATGCTGTGTAAACAAAGTCATGCAACATAATCTTTAAATTGTATGTAAAGTCTCCATCCTTCTCTTTTGGGAGTTGTTAATCTTTCAGCAGTCTTGCTTGCCCTAAATGTGTTCCTGTACTGTTACATCCCTGATCCTCCTCTGAAAGTTTGCCATGCATGGTTAATGCAATTTCTTTTTTCTTTTTAAATCCAACAGGGAAATTTCCAGATGGATTGTAATATCTGCTCCTCCTATTTCAAAGTCATACAACTGGATACCCTTTTGCATTATTCTGATAGATGTTGATTTGTCATTTGATCAAGCAGTTCTGTGCAGATGCAAGAGGTTAGTGCATCTTAATTGTTATTTCATGATCAAATCTTTCCTGTCCTTTTCTTTGATATTTGACATCTAATTACTGTCATGCAAGTAATACATTACATGTAATATTCCATATATGAACAACACAAAGGGGAAAAAAATCTGTTCACACAATGAGAAATTAGCCCTGACTTTTGCTGTATCACAGTACGGAGTCTGACAACATCCAACATTATAACAAATCATCTGAAGATCACAGAATAAGAGCAGCACTGTTGTTCTCAAATCAGATATGATTATGAAGCTGTCAATGGGAGGAAAGATTATGCTGAAAAAATGTCTCAAGAGAATATAAAACTGTTGCTCGGTAAATAATATGTGGTTTTATTTATTCAAAAAATGGCATTGCAACAGGAGAAAAAAACTGATATTGAACCCCTGAATTTCAGTCAATTGTTAATTTATCAATTCTTCCCTTTGGTTCCCACCTTCCTTATTTCAAATATTTTACCATGAAATTTAGAAATATATTTTAAAGGATTACTAAGTTGCCCAAAAAACAGTAGTTCTGAATTAATTACCTTTTTTTAGTGAAATGCATGTATAAGATATAGTGATTTTACAAATGTTTGTTTTACCTTGCAAAGGACAATATTGTTTCCCATAATACTACAAAAAAAGGACTTTGCTGTATAGAAATGAATAAGATGAACTTTATTTAGTCTGATAATCTTGAATACATTTTGAAAGGTTGTTGGGGGCAGGGTGTTTTTGTTTACTGTGCGTGTATGTGTGCATGCGTGCACATGCTTTCAAGTAAGTGTTGACTCCTGGTGACTACCTGGATACGTCCCTGCAATTTTCTTGCCAAAATGTCGGAAGTGGTTTGCCATTGCCTCCTTCCTAAGGCTGAGAGAGAACGACTGGCCCAAGATCTCCCAGCTGGCTTTGCGCCTAAGGCAGAACTAGAACTCATGGCCTCCCAGTTTCTAGCCTGGTGCCTTCACCACCACACCAAACTGGCTCTAGTTTACTATAGAATTACCCACCAAACTGGTTCAGCTTATTATAATTCTGAATTTATGGTTTTTATTTATTTTGCTGTGTTTCCGGTAAAATTAGGAATTTGATAAAATCAATTATTTTCAGAGTAAGAAGACTAAAGCTATTTAGCGGCATAATGTTTCTAGTGTTCATCTTAAAAATAAAAATAGTTCTAAAATGAAACATGTAATCTATAAAAACCATATTCAAGACTCTATTTCTTTTCACAAACATCTTTTTAAGAGTAATGTGGGATGATTTTGATATTACCATGTACAACCCAATACCTGGAGCAGGAGTGAAGATGGGAACCTATACTGTCATCACACACACACATCCATACAGACCCCCCAATACAGACTGCTCATACAGTCTATATGAGGCTACCTATGAAGACTACTCAGATATAGAAGATGCAGAACGTAGCGGCCCATGTGCTGGCAGGTGACAGACATTACGGGAGAATTATACCTGTACTGCAGGTGATGCACATTTTTCCAGACACAGTTCAAAGTGCTAGTTTTAAAAGACTTCACTCCGAAGTATTTGCTATACTCCTTGGTTAGTATAGAACCAACCCATACAGCATACTTATCCCAGAAGGGAATGTTGTAGGTTCCTATTCCATTAGGTGCAAAATCAGCAGAGTTGAGGGACAGTGATTTCTTAGTTGTGGCCTTCACCCTATTGAATAGCTTGCCCCAGAGCTTAAGTCAGTAACAACCTTGGCATCATTTTGAAAGGGTGTTAGGTTTGGATTATGGCACAAAGCTTTTGAAAGTTGGAGTTGCTTTGGATTGGAGGCACCATTTGGTGGCTGAAATAATCTCTGTAGATGATTTTGATTGTTTTACTTTATTGTGCTTTTATATATATTGCTTTCTGTTTTTATGCTTGTGAACCATCTGAAGTCTTTGGGTTCTGGAGGTACATAAAGAAAACAGAATAAATAATCAGAAGACTCTAGGTTAATTTTAGGCTTTCGTTACTGTACAAAGCAGGAAAATAATAATGCAAGTCCGCGCTGAACTTGCGATTTCTAGTTCAGCATAACTTTCTCATGAATACACAAAGCACAGTTTCTTAAATTGCTGATGTTTAAAGAACACATTCCACTCAGCGATGAATTGCAAGAATGAAATGTAAAACCCAAGCAGCATATACCAAGCACTGGTGATTTCTATCCTAGCTTGACCTTCCTGAAGGATCTTGAAGCATATGCATGAAAGGTAGGTTTGGTGTGATGCAAAGAGAAGAGGAGGAAGGGAGATATACAGCCCAAAGTACCCAAAGAGCTGTATAATTTAATAGGAATTTAGACTCAGGTCTCTTTGATCCAAATCCAGGACTAATTCATCACAATGATTTATTGTCCACTTAAAAATGAATAATCCTACTTATTTGAGGGGAACTCCTCTATAATTCTACAGTCAGGTAATACTGCTTACAATAAACTTAGCTCACACATCGACAAACGTTAACCATCTAAAGTAAACCTACTGAAATTAATGAGTTGATAATAGCTCTGTTCCAAATGTTGACAAAGTTAGATTCAGCTCATCATCCCTACAAAATAAAACCAATAGAAAATGCTGGAGAAGGTCATCAGCATCGTTATCTATTTTACAGATAACTTGGTTAGACACTATTAGAAACATGACAGCAGACCAGATGAATATTTTGCTAATTCATAAGAAAGATTTTCAAGACATGTTTGAAGGTAACCTTGGGCAAGATATCTTCACTGGACTCCTATTCGTAGTGTGAAATACCCTTAATGGTACCCCTTCACCACATTGTCCTTGTCTGTTGTTTCTCTTCCTCTTCCATGGTATTGGTACAATCTAAGAATAATAACAGCCCAGAAATAGGTGGCCATTTCTATAGTTTCATTCTCCTGTCATTCATCCATTCAGTGCAGATGTAAATGAAAAGTGAGCTAGAAAATAACACTGGTGCAGAGAAATTTGAAAATGCACCTCAACCCAGAAAATATAGAGATCCCAAATGCTGCTGCTGCTTTACCTAAACAGTACAACAGAGTATCCAAGGAAATAGCAGTAAAGAAGAATCAAAGGTATGACTAAACAATATAAAACAACATTGCTCAGACTGGAATGTGTGGCTGGAGATCAGTTGACAGAAGAAGAAAGGAAGTCCATGCATTTTTAAGAAATCTCCTCTCCTGTATATTCAGCAGCTGATCCCACATAAAATAAATAACTCAGCACTTTGAGTAAGGTCAAGATTTAGAAGGAATATTTTCCCAAATCATGGTAACACTGTCAATCTTTAAATTTTGTAGTACAAATATTGATGAATTCCTGCCACTGCTCTTCAAACAATTTTTTAAAATTTATTTTAGAGACTAAAAATAAAAACTACTTGCCATTACTATGACTGTATGAAAAAGGGCAATTGCCAATATAAAAAAATAATGCTTAGTTACCTTTAAAAAGGTCTACAGCGTAGGTTTTGCAGTTATGAGGACTCTTGTGTTTACAGTATATCCTGCCTTTTCTCCAAAAGTGCTTAAAGCAAGGCATATATTCCCTCCCTCACCTACTTTATTTATACAGTGGAACCTCGGTTTACGAACTTAATTTGTTCCGTGACTCTGGTCGCGACCCGAATTGGTTGCGACCTGAAGCAAATTTTCCCATAAGGTTCAATGTAATTACCATTAATCCGTTCTGGTGTGGAGGACAGGGAGGTGGCTATTGCTTCGAGGGAGAGTCCCCCTCCCTACGACCACATGTCAGGGGCAGAAAATGGCCAGGGACCACGTGTCAAGGGCGGAAAAATGTCCACGGATCACATGTCAGGGGCGGAAAAATGACCGCGGACCATGTGTCAGGGGCAGAAAAATGGCCGCGGATCACGTGTTGGGGGCGGAAAAATGGCTGCGGATCCTGTTCGTAACCCGAGGCGGAGTTCGCAAACCGAAGCAAAATTTTGCAGCCGGAGCTGGTCGTCACCCGAAAAGTTCATGAACAGAAGCATTCGTAACCCGAGGTTCCACTGTAACAAACTTATAACCACTGACCCTCAAAATCCAGTTTGGATGTGTGGTTGTTGCAGAAAGCATAAGAGGAATGTCACGGGTTCTTTTAAAACTATACCCAATTTATTTGAATCAGACTCAAAAGAGCCACAAAAACACTGGATTCTGGACAGGTGTTTTTTATATCTCCCTATAAGGGTCGGGGAGATGTTTTATTTTATAAAAAACAAGATACAAAAGTGAAATATGGAAGGTACAAGTCTATATATGAGGGTTTTCTATTGCCTCTATCCTATATTCTGCTCTATTACTATTATTTCTATATTACTATGCTAATTACTATAACAACAACAATTACTATACTCTATTACTATTCTATCACAGTACTTCTTCTATACTATATTCTATTGTATAACTGTTCTATAACAATT
This sequence comes from Python bivittatus, assembly GCF_059951505.1. Taxonomy (NCBI): domain Eukaryota; kingdom Metazoa; phylum Chordata; class Lepidosauria; order Squamata; family Pythonidae; genus Python; species Python bivittatus. The sequence goes on along the minus strand of NW_028277113.1, from coordinate 25,048,334 downwards.
TTTTCTTCTTACAAACACTGTTCTGCCTTAATTCCTCTCTCTGGAATTTCTTCTGCTCTTTTTCTTCTCTGTTACTAGTCAGCATGTTGCAACTTTCCACATTGTGCTTTTATACTTGCACTTTTCCTTGCTCTGCCTCTATCCTTCTTTTCCTCTGGACCACCCGATTCTGGCTACAATTCATCCTGCTACGTTATTCTCTGGGGACCAAAAAAATCACTCTTAAAGAAAATTGTAGAATTCCTTTATGTCCCTACTGTATTCTAGCTGCTGCTGAACAACAATTCTATGCATTTCTCACCATTGACCATATTGGCTAAGAGTTCTGAAGGGCCAAAGGCTCCCCACCCCTGCTGTTGGGCTTTTTGAGGAAGATAGAAATATATATGTTACATTCAGGGTTAACATTCTTGTAATCATCAACATGGCTCTTCCCTCCCTAATTTTGTATCCAGCAAATGGAAGAAAGTTGCATTTTGTCTTAGCCTTATATTATAGAGATGGGCTCCTTCTGTTAAGACAAAGAAACAAAAAGACAGCATTTCCTTAGAACATGACAATTAGGTCTTTAAGTATTGCTCCCCTTACGGAATTAAAAGGAAAGTTTTATTTGGCCCTAGCAATGAGGCATCTTGCGTTTGATTTGAATGTAAGAGAAGGATCCTACATAATTCAAGCAGAACATTTTTTTGTCTGTATATGATCAGGAACATCAATAACCCACAGCCTCTGTTCAGTCAGTGTGAGACAAAACTGTTTCTTTAATTTAACAGCATTCATATTCCTGAGAAGATTGGTCGCATTTAAGCCTTTTCATTCGAGATGTGTAAGGAGGTGGTGTTAATGAGAATGTGCAGGGCACAGAAATAAAAGAAAATCTGTGTAAATCTAAGTGCCTGTTCAGTTTGAATGTCAAAAGATTTAGCCCAACTCATCTGGAAGTTGTTTCATTTCATACATAATTCTCTTTCATCCTTCTGTGTTTGATAGTTTCTATAAAAGCATCAGCCTTTCTTTTATTTGAGTGTATTAAACATGCAGCACTTGAATAGTAGGGCTCAAATCCTATTCCTCTGCATATTTTGGGGTATCCAGGGAGGTATCAAAATAGTTAAGATGGCAGCCATGACTACACAGTCAAAGCCCACCCACTTTTTATATTTGTCACATACAACTAAAAAGTGGTGGGACTTTGATCACATAGTCATGGCCTTCATCTTGACACTTTTATACCTCCTGCAGACACCCCTGTTGGGAGATTATTTTTCTGTTCTCTGAACAACTGATTCCTATGCCCAACAATATAAATCACAACCAAAACACAACTCCCAGTTAATCCTCTCCCATTTGCAGTCTGTTCTGCTTGGCTAGGTTCTTTTCCTAGATGCTTTTGCTTTCAGGTTGGTTTTTTCTTGTGATAAGAAAGGCCATATTGCTCCAATATTAATATCACTACCATGCACATTTGCTTCTAGCAACTACAAAGTGTAGATAAAGGCTTAAGGATCTGGGCATAAATCATCTTCTTTTGAATGAGCCTCATCGTTCATGAAGATCACCTAGAGGACTCTACCTCCAGTGGCCACTGATTCACCTGGTGTCAACTCAGGTTGTCCTCTGCATCTTCAGCTGAATGTTGGAATGTATTCCCTCCTGAGAAAAGAAGATCAACATTTTTGGCAGTCTTAACATCACTTTTCGGTTGCTAAGTTCTTGCCAGCTGCCCTAATAGCTTTTAGTTCACCTGTTTTGATAGTTTGAACTGCTTTATACACTTTCAAATTTTGCTTATAAATTGAATAGAAAGACAAGTGATGGTGGCATAGAAACATAGCAAGTGGAAAAAAAATGAGGCATGATATTAACATGCGTTTCTTGTTTACAAAATGCATATAGAAGCCCAATAGTAAACAGAAGTAAGATTTCAGTAGGAGTGGGAGCTTAACCCTTTCTCCTCCCTTACTTCTAATGAAAGTTATCTCTCAGATCCAATCAATACTTGTGGTGTCCAATACATTTCTCTCCAGCGAGCTTTGCTTCTCTGTGCAGCATCTGAAATGCCTTTATCTTTGCCATGTAAAATGAAGATAGCTAGAATTGTTATAGAGTGGAAGCAATAGCTGGCTGAAGGGTAACCTATCACATACATTCCTGATGACATAAATCTGCAGCAAATGTAAGAAATTCACACACTGCCCGCAGATAACAGCAAGGGAAGGAGCTGTAAGTAATGAAGCAAGACAATTATGGCAACATTGAACAACTGCCTCTCAAGAACAACCAAATTTCCATTGACTGAAAAAGGTGGGAGAAAAAGACCTAGAATTTAAACCCTGGAGCACAAAGTAAGAGAGAGGCTTTGATTTCTGTGTACCGCAGAAAGCAGATCTTCTGTAGCTTCACTCTTGTCTACAATGAAGTAACTAATCTAACTATCCTATGTCTCTGACCTTTTATGGTAAGCAAATTCCTGAAGATGGGGTTCAATGTCTGGAGACTTAAGATTTATTGCTGTGTCTGGCATGAAGCCTGACAGGAGCAAATTGAAGCTGTTTCCATTTTATGCCTTTCACTCTTGGTACATTTTCCTACAAATCTTAAATGCTGAGATTTGCTCTGAAAACTGCCAGAAGCTGGCTTTTCACAGAAGAGGCAAGCTCAGGAACAGTTTTTTTAAGTGCTTATATATTCATAGAATTTCAATGAATACGTCACATGTCTACTTGATGTTTTGTCCTTTGTTTAATGAGAGAGTTTCCTTCAATCCTTAGTGAAAGAAGTTTTAAATACAATTTTAAGGACTTTTAAAAAGAAAATCTAGAATAAATAGCAAAAGGGTGATTAAAACTTTGATTTTAGAAAGGTACAAAGGGCTAAGGGTCCAGATAAATTTAAAATAAGATTTTGGAATTAATTATAAGAATCCTTCCTATAGGAAAATGCTTTTGTTTTGAATTCTTTAAAAAAAATAATAAGACTTTAAAAACCCGACACTAAAGGGAACTGGAAGGAACTAAAGATTGCAATTAAAGAAGAACACTCAAACTTGACTTACTAGTACAGAATGAAGCAAATTATTTTAATGTTGGACATACTGAAGGATAATTTTGAACAATGGACCCAGAAGTTAATTTTAAGAGTGTCTGCCTCTATAGATAGACTGTGTCTAAAAGTTGTTATGGAAAAGGAACAAGTTCTACCTGACAAGATCAAGACTGATTTGAATGTGGATTTAAAAATGACAGGCTACAAGAATGACATAGAAAAAGATGTTACACTGGACATACAAAAGAAACCGGCTGATATCTTAATAATTTAAAAGGGTTATACAAATAACAAACCAAGAGAGTGACCTCAATAATTTTCCTATATTAGATTTACAAAAGAAGCTTGTTAAAGCCGTGAAGAATTTTGTGAGAAGGGACAAAGAAAAAATGAAAAGAAATCTAGTTCTAGGACATTATTTGAAGGGACTAAAGATCAAGATTGTTAGAAGTAAAAGGGTTGTCTCTGAAGGCTCCATTATGGTTGTAACCACAAGAAGCTTTTTATAGAACAGAAATGATAACTAAACATAAATGGTTAACTTATGGTGATGCATTGGAATTTTCTCAAAGGGGCTTTAAATTGAATACAAGAGACAGAAGTATATATGTGTCAATGGTTTTCCCATGTTCAGTTACAAGAAAAATTTAAAATAGATAAAAGGACTTATGGTTTTGAATATGGCAAGACTGAATTTGAAGCAGAATTATGTACTAATGATGAACATGTTATTGCAAATATCTATACACTTTTATTGAAACTAGAGACAGAAGATAAACAAGTTAAGGACTGTATGATAAAAAGGGCTAAAAACTTTGGCTGTAATATACAGATGGAACAGTGGGAAAATATGTGGCAGAAAGGACTGAAATTTACATTGTATTATAACCTTAAAGAGAACTTTTATAAAATGATGCATTGTTGGTACTTGTCACCAGAAAAATTACCTAAATTTACAAAGGTACTTTGAATCTATGTTGGAAGTGTGAACAACAAGAAGTGATATTTTATCATCTCTGGTGAACTTGTAAAAAAAGCAAAAAAAGAATTGGAATGAGATACATATTTTCATACAGAAGATTTTAAAGAGTAATATTCAATTAAAACCAGAGACTTTCCTTTTGGGCTTGATGGATAAACAGCTGGAAAAAACCTATGGAACTTTGTTCTTAAATATGATAACAGCAGCAAGGCTTTTATATGCACAGAGGTGGAAAGATAAGATACTGTTTACAATGAAAGAATGGATAGTGAAGCTTATGAAGTCGGATGAGATGGCAAAATTGACAGCTTTGATTTAAGATAAGACATTGTATAATTTTATTGCTAACTAGAAACCTTTTTTGGACTTTTTGTGGGAAATAGAAAAAAATGAAATTATGTTGTATGGATCTGATGATTAGAAATAATATTGGTTAAAGAAATAATGGAAGTTATGTTGCATATTTACAGCAAGAGTTTGATGTTCATTGTTACTTATATCTGTTGCAAGGAGGGTCGCAAGACAATTCTTTTTTTTTTCTTTTGTCTCTTTTCTTTTTTCCTCCACTCTTGATCTTTACTATCCTTTTTTTCTAATTTCTCTTTTCTTCTTCTCATTCTTTTTCTTAATATTAGTTCTTGTTAATTTTTACTGTTCTTTTTTTTAATAGTTATTTTAAAAAGAAATAAAAGGAAAGAATATAAAGTTAGTTTATTTGATCAAGGTTAAAATAGATATGTTATCTCTGGTAACCCTTAATGGACTTTTGCTGACTTCAGGACTGAAAGGACTAGGTTTTATGGATTTGTTTATAGATAAGAAATGGGATATGGGAAGAAGAGATCATTTGTATTTTAAGAGAAGGTGATAAGTTATTAAAATGGTTTATAATTGTTGTGATGAAGAGGGAAGTCATTTCTTCATATATTTCTTTACTATATTTTTATTTTTCTTTCTTTTCTATTTTTCTTTTCTCTTTTTCTCTTTTTTTCTTTTCTGCACCTTTTTTTTGCTTTGTTTTTTTTAGTTTGTATTAGCTTTTATTGTTGTAAATTGTCATCTTTAATAAAATTACTATTAAAAAGAAAGAAAGAAAGACCCCAGTGGGAGCATCTTCAAACTGTCTCCTCTGGTCGGGATTTAAAGGCAATACCAGCCCCTTAAATTGGGTCCATAAGCAATTGAAACCCATGCAGGTTATTATATGACCAGTTAGCAGTCTAGCTGCTACATTTTGCATTAAGTGCACCTTCAGGGCACTTTTCAAGAATAGCCAAACCAGACTGTAGCCAAGATTTATTTTTTTTATTAAATGTTTACATGTCCACTCCCAGAGTCCACTCCTAGGTTATTATCCTCACACCCAACTAGCTGAGAAAGAATTGCCGCAAATTACCAGGTGTAATTGTATAAAAGCCATCTTTGCTATAACTGCAGCCTATGAATCCAAGACTATGTTTGGATCAAGGAGCACTTCCATAAGGTGAACCTCCCTTTCAGGGGAAGCACAGCCCTGTCCAAAACAAGTTCACCTCAGTGTCAAAGCCCAGATTCCAATTTACCAACAGCAGCACCATCTGGTCTGGATTTAATTTCAGTTTACTCTTCCTCATTAACTCATGTCTCCATTATATATGAAATAAAAAGTATTTTCATACATAATTGAAGACTGCTGCAAAAGTCAGTATTACCATGTGTGGTTGCTTTTTGACATAGGACTGTTCCAGTTAAGTTAGCTTTCTTTTTTCCACCAAAATAAGTAGAATGACTGGCATTCTTTGGAGTACTTTTGGAGTATTCTTTCATCCAGCATTGTTATTTGAGGCCCAGCTTCACCTGAGCTATTTATGAAAATTCCTGGATATACATGGTCAAGTCATAGTGATTGGTGCTCTAGTAGATTCCCTATTAGATCACTATGAATCTTCAGGATGAAGGGAGCAGGTGAAGGTATCTTAGAGGCTTCAGAATGTGGCAGTGAGAATGTCCATTGGTACAGCAAGGTGGATTTATACTACATCAAAGAGCTGCACTGACTGCCTAATTGATTCTAGAAGTACTATTTAGTGCTTCCTTTAAATGTCTACAGGGCTTGGGGACCCTACATGGGAGGAGATGATCCACCATATATCTGGGGGACATCAACAGTCTTGAACTGGATCCCTTAGAAATGTGGTTTTCCAATTTCTAGGGGAACAGCAATTGCTGTGTTGTGATCTAGCCAATTGTGGGCTATTAAATAGATTGTGATTAAACAAATCATGGCTTACTGTGATATGCAAGACCAGTATTTGTGAAGGGACATATCTACAAGCAGTTATTGTTTGTTCTGGTCCCTTCCCCCCCCCCCCCCCCGTACATATAGTCCCTAAAATGGTAGTCTAGCCCATTTTAATACTTCACATACCTACCAAAAATAATTTGGGCAAACCCAACTTAATTACTCACCAGCCTCCTGGATACAACAGACCAACTTTTTATTTAAAACTCCTGTGCCTCATCCAAAGCTTATTTAAAACTGGAGAGGTGGGTAGGTTATGGTAATGCTCAGAACCCATGCCCAACAGTCCAAAAAGGACTGTTCTCCACTGAACTAATCTAAGTCTTGTCTTACAACCACTTTATCTGTTCAAACTATATTTTATCAGCCATATTAGACGTGCTTCTGGAACTAATGACATTTGGACTCTGAAATATTTGAATTTTTGAGCACAGTTGTTTCAGAGGATACCTTTTAACATTTTTAGGTTTCTGGATAAATGGTTGCATGTACGAAGATTTTAAACCTGGTATTCATCCATGATTAGATGGTTATAAACCAAGGGCATCTACAGGTACAGTAAAAAAAGTCAAGATGGTGACAGCCCCTGTACAATGAAGCCCTGTCTCTTTTTTAAATGCAGGGTTTGATCACTGCAAGTGCACCTGCCATCTTGACTTTTTAAATCCCCCTTTGGATGTCCTTGGTACAAACTCCCCAAAAGTAAAATGGAATAACTCAAAAATGAGAATTCCCTTCATGGCAGACAAAAATTCAGTCAAAGTGGAGGCCGAATAATGCCAGGTTATTATTTCTTGGCAGGGTTTTTATAGTTGTCTTTGTAGCAAGATGCTCTTGGTGCTTCCTAGAAAACATTCTCACTTCAGGCAATGACAGTATCAGCAGCATCCATGTGAATTTCTGGCCTCCCATTTATTTATTTTTTTAAAGGTTTTGTTTTTCAGTCAGGGTGGTGTGGAGGTTGTTTCACTATTGTTCAATTTTAAAAAAGGGAGTCTTTGAATTTACAGGGCCACTTAAAAATATTAAGTATGTGTTTATTTTTCTCTGCGGTTAACCCTTAAGGATGGTTGTAATGTTACCATTTCAGTTTAGAGCACTATTCTCATAAATCAAGAATACAGTACATATTGTAAAGATTTTCAGAAGTTGTAAATATGGTATAGAATCAGAAGTAATTCATTGTAATTTTGTATAGTTAGCAGTGCCTAATTAGTTATTTGATTGTTTTCCACTGTAGAATTTAAGGTATCCTACACAAGTTTCAGGGTGGTCAACATCCAGGCATTGAAAAAAGTCAGAGCTTCATATCCTAGACCAGCGTTTCTCAACTTTGGCAACTTTAAGATGTGTGGACTTCAGCTCCCAGAATTCCGCAGTCAGCAAGGCTGGCTGGGGAATTCTGGGAGTTGAAGACCACACATCTTAAAATTACCAAGGTTGAGAAACACTGCCCTAGCTATTCTAGTCCCCGAGTGCATACCTTGTAACATAGTACTTATTTAGAAGTCACTTGCAGAACATAATTTATATCGTATCGTGTATTCCCCCTGCCATAATTTTACATTAGGGAGGATGCTGTGTTGAAGAAAATCAGTTGAGTGTCTTTTTGAGTTGAATCTCTAGATTGTTGGAAAATTATTTCCAACTAAATTTCCAGTTTAATTTGCACTCAGCACACTTCCATTTAATTCCTATATCTTGGGCAGAGCAAGCACACACACCACTCAGATCAGTTAGCAAAAAATGCAAGTTGAGGTTTATTTATTAAACATCAGTGAACTTCAAAACCACTTAACTGGCAAAATGGACAAAAAAGCAGTTGAAACAGGAGACAGAGAGAGAGACACACACACACATAAACAACAGGTGAGAGATAAAAAGTAGAGGGCTTAATATAAAAAACCCTACACTATCTACATATCTATAGTTGTACATCAAAAGGCACAGAACTTTCCATAGCCACTGAAAACAATAGTGTGGGTAATTAGGGAGTATCTTTGGTCATATAACTATAACTCTATAACTATAAAGCTATAACTCTTTAATGTATACAGTAGCAGAAGAGAGACGGAAAGTAGGATCTCTCTTCTATTCCACTCCATTAAAGAAACAGTTTGGTAGATGGGGATGATATATCCAACCTGATGCGTTGTAACCCTGCTCTTTCCTTTGAAATCCATATATGAGCTTATTTCTTTATTCATTCATTCCATTTTTATGCCCGTCATCTTGAAGAGGTGACTCCAGGAAGCTAACAGTGCTTAAAAACAATATAACAAAATCATAAATATTATTTTTGACATCCAATGGAGACACTGAGGCTACTCCCTAGCATTCTGCTGATTACTATTCTAGGAACACTGGTCAAATTCAGATGCAGGATCAAAGGTATTGCAATGTACAACCATATGTTTAACTTCATAGGGCCAAAAAAAAAAAAAAACCCATACACTGGCCACTTGCTATTAAAGGGAACTGAAAAGAGCTTCACTTGCTAGTAAAACATTGTATTGAAAAGATGATGGGAATTGTCTTTCAAACATTCTTGTAAGTCCTACCAGATTCAGCTAAATTCTGGTTTCAAGAAAACATTTTTTCAAAGAGTTCCAACCACAGAAATATCTCAAATTCACTTATAAATTTCTTATCCATCACCAACTTCCCAAAGCGATATTATGATTAGGATTATTACAACTGTAAAAAATGAAGTTGAGCAATTTAATATAGAAGTGTTTGAAAAGTTCCTCAAAATATCTATTATGGGAGTTGGTATATATGGTATATTTCCTATGCCCATCTTTTCATCAGTATATAGAAATGAATTTCCTTTTTCTGAATAGCAAAACATATCCCAGTGTTATTTTGCAGACAAATACAAAAGTCCTCATAAAATATATTCAGTGTATCTTCTTATCTGGAGAGATTTGCTCTAATTAATACATTGATTATCCATCCTGCCCTTAGGATATATTATTTCCACAATTATATAACATATTTTACATAATGGGGATATAGACGTTTTTAAATTATTTTTTCAGTTGCGATCTAAATAATCTCAGATCAGTTTTATGGAACATTATTTCTTAAAGAAGACTTTAATCAGGAAGTTTTACTACCATTAACCACAAAAATAGTCAGCAATCCTACATTACATCTAGCATAATTACAAAAATGTATCTTATCAATGGCCTAGTGTGACTGCACCTGAAGGCCATCTGCTTGTGATTAGTGGGCTTCCTCGTGCAGTTGGTTGGCCACTGTGGGAACAGATTGCTGGACTAGATGGGTCAGGGGTCTAATCTGGCAGGGCACTGCTTATGTTCTTATCCATGCTACACCCTTAAGATGCTCATGTCCTGTGCTTAGTTTGAGTATAAGCCAGTTTAAGAAAGTTTTATCTGAACTGAGACATTTTGGTGATGGTTGCCTGTCATTTTCTTTCCTGTGGGCAGATCTCCCTGGACAAGTTGTGTGTATGTGTGTGTATGAATGAATATGTATGTATGTATGTATGTATGTATATCCATGTCCATACCCATACATGTGTGTGTAAATGATTATTATCAGCATCAACCAATCCACTGGAGGATGAAGGCCTCTTCATTGAAGGTTATGGATTGTAATATCTCACAACGAATCCAGTGCAGGTGGTAGATAGATATATTTTGACTTCCTAGTCTAGGGCTAAGAGTGACTGGTTAGCCCAAAGTCACCCAGTTGACTTCTGTGCCTAAGGTAGGATTAGAACCTGTGTCTCCCCACTCCTAGACTGGTTCACACACACACACACACGCACACACACACAGAGAGAAAGAGAGAGAGAGAGAGAGAAATTGAATTTATATATATCAAAAGACATATATGCAGGTACAACATTTTGAAATAAAAATTCCTTTCTTAGATTCTTGTTGGTTTCCAAAACCTTTTAGAACTAACTTTACCACTAATGGAACAGTAGCACAATGATTGTAACACTTGCCTTATTAATAGAAGTTTACTGCTTCAAAAGTCAACAGAAATATGGGGTTTTTGTAATTACTATTTTTCAGCTACCCACTTTTCCCTGGGCTTTTTTTAGTAAGTCCACTTCTAACCGAAACAACTGCAAAATGATGAAATAGTGCATCAGTGGACTTGTTAAAAAAAAAAAGCTCAGGAAAAAATAGATAACAGAGGGGGGGAAATGGTAATAATAAAAAATATCTGCTGGGTTTTGATCCAGCAATGTTCTGTTTACAAGGCAAATATTACAATCATTATGTTACTGTAGCATTACTAGTAAAGATAGCTGTAGAAGGCATTAAAGACCATGGTAATTACTGACACAGTTGAAGAGATATTCCTGCCTTTGTGAAGTAACCAGTGAATTACTGAGGTTAACCAATAATGAAATATAGTACACCAGCCAAAACAACTAAGAGTAGTTGAGGTGACATAAAAGGTAGAGAAGTATTTTAAGACCACAACAGGAAAATACACCCAGAGGCTGCATGTGCAATGGGAGGAGGCTGAATACAGAATGACCTCATCTGTTCCTGTCCTCCAAAACAGATTGCTGGCCCATTCTGGTGACAGGGCAACTGAGCAGTGCAGATAAGCCATAAGTCCACTGAACAAGAACTGGAGTCACTTCCAGGTAAACATGCACAGAAGTATTCTTGGCTCTTTTTCAAATTCGTGAGCATCATTATAGTTCAAAATATGATCCTTTCATCTTTCTCACTTTTCATCTTGGATAAAAATGAAAGGATCAACTAATAATAAATGGAAGGGTAAACAGATGCAGCCTGCAAAAATCCAGACAACACTAGTGGGCAGCAAAGAAGATTTTTACAGCCCAGGGATGGTACCCCTAATAAATGTCACTCTTAGTCTTAGAATCATTTTGGGTGTCTCCCTATCCCAGTGTTGTCCAAACTTGGCCACTTTAAGATGAGTGGACTTCAACTTCCAGAATTCTCCAGCCAGCCATGCTGGCTGGGGAATTATGGGAGTTGAAGTCCACTCATCTTAAAGTGGCCAAGTTTGGACAACACTGGACTAGACACATGTCAAAATAGCTTCTGATTCATTTAGTCTTATCTTCATGGCAGCTCTGAGTTGGCACTAGGGAGCAGTGCTTCCAACCACTCCAGAGGAAGCAGAAGTACATATTGTTTATTTGTTTAGTTATCATTTGGTCAGCATAGGAAATTACATTATGTCATAAAGAATATAAAAAGGGGGACATTAGAAATATTCCAGGCAGCACATTGTGGTGTGATTACTATTAAGTGTCAGTTAAGAGAAAGAGGGGTGGGAATGAGGCAATTTTAGTAATCTTCTGCAGGGCTGGGCAATCTTCCAGTAGTCTAGATCAGTATTTCTCAACCTCAGCAACTTTAAGATGTATGGACTTAAATTCCCAGAATTCCCCAGCCAGGAGTTGAAATCCACACATCTTAAAGTTGCCAAGGTTGAGAAACACTGGTGGAGGGCAATATTTAACAGGGAAGCCAGAATGAATGAAACAATGATGTAAAATGGGCAGGACTGGATCACCCATGTCGGAGAGGGTTGTCTGGTTCTGATACTGGGTTTTTAGGAAATGTTTTGGAAGTTGTTTTTAAAGGATGTTAATCCTATTTTGAAGTTTACACTCCAATTTTCCCATCTTCCCTACTTCAAAATAGAGAGAAAGCATTGACAAATGTATGGCAATGTATGGTTGGAGGGACCACTGGCAGGTTTAAAACACATTCAGAAGCCACATGTCGCCCTGCAGCCTTCAGGCCCAAATATTAATCGAGAGTCCCACACAGAGAAGGAAGGGCAGGTTAAGCTTTCCCCTTTCCCATTCCCTTGATTTCTAGATGAAGCCCTGCAGCTGTTGTTCGGTTATGCAAATCCAGCTCTTTTTTTTAACTGTTTGGTCCTTCTTGTCATGCTCATTCCTCTTTTTGTAAGAGCTGAGCAATTCTCTTGATTTGCCTTGATTTCTTTGGCAAAGACTCGGCGTTAACATGTGTGGCAGCCAGCTTTACATTATTTTCCCCAAAGCTAGTTGTGCTCTGAACTCTCCCAGTGTGCCCGTGATCGTCCAGAAGCTTTTACAAGCATCATTACCCAGGGCTCTTTTAAAACTGTCTAATACAAGGTTAAATCCAGTCTCACTGCTGCAGTCATTCTCATTTAAGCAGCCTTATTGTTATTACATTTGTCTTGCTATGAGACTGGCCTTAGTTGCCCCCCTAAAATTAAACTGGAGCTGCAGTTTCCTTAGTGGATCCTATGGTGAATTCACTGACATTGGCCCAGAAGTCAGCTTTGACATTCTTAGCCAAAGAATCATGCCTGCTTTCATTAGCCAAGGCAAAGAGAAAAAAAATCCAGTATAGCAAGAGATGATATGCCACAAACACAATGTTTTGCCTTCTTTTTAAACTCACCCTCCCTGCCATGTGTGCATCTCAGCCATATCCACAACCCTCAGCTGCAAATAAGATATAGTAGAAATAAGAATAAATCCAGAATAATAAGGGGAAAATGAAAGCATTTTTTTTTCTGCAAGACAGCATGGGTATGTAATTTCCCCTGCCTACCATTTATATTTGAGTATGAAATGCTTTTTTAGAACATCTCCTAGATGCACGCACCCATGCTTAATCACAATTTACACACAGAGAGATAGATTCAGGAACAAACATATTTTTGCCAGAAGTGTGGCAGCCACCTAGCAGATTTATAGAGGGTCCTTCAACAAAGTAGGGGGTGACTTGTAAACTGAAAAATATTGCTCATACAATCACTTAAATCCAAAGTTACACACGTTATGTTTCACATGCACATGCACACACATATACATGTTTTAAAATGAGAAAAATAGTTTGTGTAACACCAACCTTCTAGATCTCAAATGTTTCTGGATAATATCAGGCCAGTCACTCTGCATTCAGCAATAATGAAGATAAAATGGTGGCAGAGAGCATGTATGCTGGTTTTACTTGAAAGAAAGGTGAGGCATAGAGGTAATAAACCTATAAGACAATTGAATTAAGATTTAGACAGACCAGCTATGTCGTGCTCTGACATCATCATCTGACAATGTAAGTCTTATTCACGTAATTACCTGATAGGGAAAGGGCACCCTAAATGTGCTGATCACACATGGCATTGGCCCTATTTCCTGGATACCAATGACCCTAAAGCAGTCATTTCTGTCGGAAAACACTGGCACCCAAGCATGATGTTCGTGCTGCGTAGAGCAACAGGAGTGAGCTCCCCACTGCAGTCATAATGCCCCTTTTTCTAAGCTTTATGCAAAGAGAACAGCAGGGAGCTTATGTCGTCTGGAATTGCATTAGGCAAAAGAAAGGACAATTCAATTTTATCGGTCTACACAAATTTTCTAATTTCCATCATCAGTCAGTAATACCATGAAAAGAAGAGATTGCTTCAGGTTGCAAAAGATTCCTTATATTTGTCTATTTATTTATAAACTTTATAGGCCATCCCATAACCACGTTAGGGGAGATTAAAACAAGGCATAAATCTGCTTAAAATTTAGTAACAATAAAGCAAAAAACCCCCCCTAAAGATACAGTTTTAAAAAGCTTCAAGATATAGTAGGTTCAATGAAGGTCAAAACAAACTTTCCCCCCTAAATTATTGGTAAGCAACTCTCAGATTAGGGTATAATTTTGCATCTTACTATGCACAAAAATGTGAAAAAAATAGGTACATTAAAATGTATGTATTTATTTAGTCCTCAAATTTATATGGTTGCCAATCTCACATAAATGTGACTGTAGGCAGCATACAACAGGACTATAAAACAGTTAATATATAAAAAACAATTATTGTTTCAAAATTTAAAAAAAAGTTTTAAAAATTACAAAGGCTAAGAAAGAACAGCAGATGTTAATAATGGAGCCACCTCAATACCTCACTCAGCCCCTGGGGCCCCCAGGCCTGATGGCATAACTAGGTTTTGAGGTACTACTGGAAAATCAAAAGAGATGGAGCCGGCCTCACTTCAGGGGGGAGGACGTTGCGTAAGGCGGGCACCACAGTAGAGAAGGCCCACCTCCTGGGATCTGCCAAGTGGAGCTCCCTAGCAGACGGGACCCTTCTGTCAGATCTGATGGAAAGGGCAGATGTAATCGGGGGAAGCAGTCCCTCAGATAAGCCACGTAGGGCTTTAGAGGTCAAAAACAGCACCTTGAATTGGACCTAGAAGCAGACTGGCAACCAATGCAGCTCACGAAGCGGAGGTGCAACATGTGTTGTCCTAAAGGCACAGATAACTGCCCATGCTGCTGCATTTTGCACTAGCTGACTTCCACAAGAGTTGGACCTATTTTCCACTTTAAAAGAAAGCACTCACAAAAACGGGGGGGGGGATTTTTTTGTATACTTCTAGTGATGGTTTCATTCATCTTATGACCTTTGAAGGACAAAAAAAAAAAAGGATAAAAAAATCCAACTCTTGGCTGAAAAAGAACTTCCCTAATGAAGGAAGTAGACTAATTGATTTAAGAGGCAATAAAGATGCAAATAACTAAATATGAATAATGATGGACTTCATACATTTGTATCACTTCGGTTAATTAGCCGAACAATATCTAGAATAAGAATTCAAAATAATCCCCTTTGAAATTTCCTTGTATAAACAGTGAAGTCCAATGCCATAGCTACTTATTTTTATTGAAATCTAGAGATAGTTATTTTTTGTGTCCACAAACAGACCATATATCACATCGCAAGATAATGATGAAATGACAGAATGATAGGTGTAAGTTGTATCAACCAAAGGGCTGTGAAGATATCCAAGGTAATTCTTTGCTTCAAAGAAAGCTTGATCATACATCCTTTGAAGCTACTTCATGAAACTACACAAGACAACCCCACCTCACTTGTTTTTAAAAATAAAGTAGGCATATTTTAAGGTGCTTGTTCATTTATTAAATGTATATGGTTACCCACTCAACACACAACTCTGGGCAGCTAACATAAAAACCAATAATAAGAGAACAATTTAAAACAACCTAACACTCAGAGCAACTGAACCAACATACAATCAAAACAGTATGATGGGCTCACCTCAAAACATGGCCCAATGTTTGGGAGAAAAACTAGGTCTTCAAGACCTGATGAAAGGCCAGTAAGGACTGAGTATACAAATTTAATAAATAAATGTTGCAAAATTACAGCTGTTGTTACTGGGACTTGAGATAACTGGAAGAGGCTTCTGTGCATGTTCAGCACATGCAGAGAACCTCTTCTAGTGCTGGATGAAGCTGCAAGGAAATGCAAAGGATCTTGGAAGAAAAAGATTCAGCTTCAGTTTCCCACTCAGTATTAGCTCACTGGGTAACCAGGGGCCAATTAATCTCTGTTAATTTAATAAATAGGGTTCTTGTGGAAATAAAATGAGTCAAGTCCTTCCTGCAGCCCCAGTATACTACTTAACCTGTTAAAAGAAAATACACAATCTAAAGGAAATAAATAAATAAGAAACAGTATTGCTGCCTCTGAACAATAACAATCAGAGGAAGCTGAGAGGTACATCTCAAAGGATGCATATAATCCTGGAGCTGTTGTGCTCTCTAGAGCAACAGCAAAAATAGCACCACTCCCTTATCTATGTGATGGTCATTCATCTAGATATGATAGTTAAGTATTTTTTAATGCCATGTAAACAATTTATCTTTATGTGTTAGACATTATTCTTAAGTTTCTGCATTTATCTCCTCTCTTCTGTTGTCTGTGTTGTGTCATCTACTAGACTGTGAAGTTCTTGATATTGGGAGTTATCTTACTACTACCATTGCTGTTACTATAACTTCTGGTAGTATATTGTATACTGAAGAAGAAAATATGTCAGAGAAACATTATTTGATTTCTTTAAGTAGCAAAATGGTCTAGTAGGTTATTATCATGAGAAGAACATGATTGTAGCTTTTGCATTTTCAATCCAGAACTGCTATGAAATGCCAATTACATAAGAGGCTTGGACTCTACTGGGAATGTATTTAAAGCTGAATAAATTGAAAGTATCCTTGCAAATTACCTTGCCTACAATGACAGGCCCCTTGAAAGAATTTCCCATCAAAGTGATAACCTTTCATCTCAGTTATGAGACAATAGACTTGTTGTGATTTCTACATGATACAGATGACTAACAAACCTGCCAAATCAGCTCAGAAAAAATAGTAAGTAGATTCTGAAAGGACAAACTGATTCCTTAAAAAAATGACAAACTGAAGCTAGCGTGTCAAATTTTGTTTTCTCCGTAATAAATTGGACTAGGGCTATCCACAACAAAAAGCCAATATGAAGATAGGACTGAGAAAATGTGTATTATATGAGCTGATACCTTCAGTAGCACAGTAGGAAAAACCAAAAATAAACAGTGGAGCAATCAGCACCTTAGCCCACTGTAAAGAGTAGACTTATGGCCTTCCATAAATGTTTACTATCCTCATTCTCTTTATTCTACTATTGAGTATCATGGACATAGTATGATTTTCAGATCAGGGTTGTGTGGCATTTAGGGTGTTGAACTAGGACTGGGAGATCTAGGTTCAGCCCTGACTCAGCCATGAAAGCAATAGATCACTTTTCTTCAACCCAACCTGGTGCAGAGGGTTCTTTTCATGAAAATAAAATGGGAGAATGGAGTACTATGTATGCCATCTTCTACTTCTGGGGGAAGATAAGATATATCAAATCAATCAATCAATAAAGTTTTCAAATTTGGCTTGCTGGCTGGCTAGCTGCCCTGGTTCTCATCTGAAATAAGGTTGGTTTTCTACATGATATACTCTTCCT
Organism: Python bivittatus; assembly: GCF_059951505.1. Taxonomy (NCBI): domain Eukaryota; kingdom Metazoa; phylum Chordata; class Lepidosauria; order Squamata; family Pythonidae; genus Python; species Python bivittatus. Next base: position 25,031,211 of record NW_028277113.1, on the reverse strand, counting down.
TCATCTGGCCTTGGATAGGCTCTTGTCTTACATCACTAATCCAAATTTTACTTTATCTCCCACTTATTCTGCAGAAATATTCAAAACAGTTGCTAAAGTAAGTGGAAACAGTCACATGTCAACACCAACAATGCAACATCATTTTGCAGGCCAGCTAAGTTTACTCTCTATTGTATTCTCCCTGCCATATTGTACAGTATATCCACTGAACAGACTCAGTATTTCCTGTAATGATATCAGAAGCACTATAAATAAATTCAATTCTATCCTACATTGTAATATCACTGGATTTAGATAAGGAGGAGAAGTATGATGATATTATAAAGAGTTTCGAATAAGGAATTTGTTTAGAGTCATGTTTTTATATCTACATTTCAAGGCATGCCTTCAGTATGGTCTCTCCCAGCATTTTTAAGCATGACATTCTCCCACTTGTTCACAGGATTATATTATGGGAATTTAGGCTCGTTCATTGTGTGTATCTTCTTCTGAGATACGACTTTTTTGCCAAATGCTTAATATTCATTAGATTGTAACATCATGTCTTAATGTGCAACAGACAAAACATAAAGGCGTCACACTAGTTTTACAAACTGATTGTATTTTACAAAACTGAGCATGAAATGTTGGGACAGAGTAGTATGCATGCTTTCAGTCAGTGATGCTCAACAAATAGTATGTATTATGGCTGTGCACGCTTTGAAAATAATTCAGGAAAAATGCTTCAGATTTTGTGTGAGGACACAACTTCTCACTATTTATTAAAGCAGCCTGTATTTTTTCAGGTTTACACATCAGCCTGAAAAAGAATGCAGTCAGTTTAAGAGACTTAACTTTAATGCACAAACTTAATATGCATTCCACAGGTGGAGCTCAGAAATATTTAAGTGAGACACAAGGTAAGTATTTGAAATATTGTGTCTTTAAAATTGTTAGCCCTTCAAGGTTGTCCAGACAAGAAGCTCAATCAGGAGCATCAGCACTATCTTTATTGTAAGGTTACATTAAACAGAATTTTGTAAGGCTGAAAGTATTTTTCCCCTCCTCTCTTTTTAGTCCCCAGAAGAGAGTCCCTCCTGAAATGCTTCCTGTGCTTTTCCCCCACCTGTGGACTGAGTTTCCTCTTATCAGACCGTTATCCTGGCTGCAGGTCTTCCTTCTGTCTCCCAAGGTCATATCCACATAACATCACAAAAATTTACTGTAATGATACATAATAGCCAAATGCCTGTAAACATAAATCTCCTTCTTGAAGAAAAAAATGGGCTTTTGGTTTCTATCATAATAGAACCCAGGTTCTTTGATATGGTGATTGGTGAGACTAAACATAGGACAGGTTGAGAAGAACTGCTTTAAGTAACAAAAAGCAAATCAGACCATTACATTTCTGACAGTGATGCCCATTATCTAACCGTGCAAGAGGAATTAAATCACACTTAATTATCAGAACAAATAGGAGACACATAGAGGAAAAGTCTTTGGTTAAGGACAAAGAGAATTCAAGCACACATACATTCTTTAATGTCTGTAAGAAAAGGACTGAGGACCTCACATTGGTAAAACCTTTCAATATGGTCACATTAGGAGTTGCATAAGGATGTCTGCCTAAATCAACAACCAGAGAGTCTATTCTTTGAACTGTGATATAAGGCTGCAGTGTAAAATGCCAACATGTATAAAGAGATCAGTATTTGGTTTTGTAAAACATAAGCATAATCCCTGTGTTCTGAAGAGACATTAACAATTACAGCAATGAGAAAAGGCCTGTGGCCTTCCAGGCATTGCTGGATTTCTACTGAGCTACACTTACAACTTTCCATATTGGCTGCAAATAGTTGGAGTTCTATTTCAGCAATGTCTGGGGGACCTCAGGTTTCCTCACTCTTGAATTATATAAATAGGTTCTTGTGCTACAACTTATGCAAGACCAATTCAGGGACTAGCCAAATCATATGATCAGTCTGAAGTCACTTGGCTCAAACCTTAGAATGTCCACTTAAGAAAGCTCTATAGCCAAATGTTATTCAATTGTCAATGTAAGACTAGATTCTGCCTGTAATCCCTACACCATGTACTCCAGCTATAGTCTGAGAAACTAAAGGCAGTTACATGGAAACTATTCAAATTAACAAATATTCACTACTTAGGATAGACCACAATCATGATAACTCCTTGGATATTTGACTTAAGTTACACCAAGTTTAACTTAAGGTTAGGAGGGAGCTTTGTGGGTGATTTGTCCAATGCCTGACTGATCTCCCTGTTGTCATTAACATGTCCTGGTTGTGGAACTTTGTCAAGGGCAGACATCCAGCTCTCTCAGTAAAGCCATTCTTTGTCAGGGATTGCAAAATATTAAAGGTTCTAAAAGGAAGGGAAAAGGTAATGACAAAATCCAGTGTCTGAACCCGCCACTTTCACCTTCTCACATCTCTGCAAAGCTGACTAAAGAACTGAATATTTTCTCATGCATTTTCTTAACAATATGGCATTCTAAAAGAAATACCATGACATCTGAGTGTGTGTGTGTGTACGCGTGTGCGTGTATTTCCCAACATATGTAGACGCTCACATTCCTATACCTACAACCAATCTGCAAAATAGCAAGCATTGTGTTAATAAATAACTAGAGAGTTATAGGCTGGATTCACCCATCTTGCTAAGGTGAAATGGAGTTTATTCATTTATTTAGGGTACAGACTACCTGCAGTCCAAGAGCCACTTGCAGTCCCTGAGCTCCTATATTATGATTCCCAAAAGATTCTGGTTACACCAGAAAAAAACTGGAGGAACAGGTTCTGCTTAGAAATCAGCGATGCAGCTTGTGCAAATACAATTTTGTATTTTGTTTTATACCTAGAAAGCTATTGTCTGAATGTACTTAGTATTAAAAAAATACTTAGTTTCTCAGGACTGGTTATTTTATAGCACAGATAAATATATTTTTATATAGCAATAATCATAATCTTCAGTTATATCATTACTGCCAACATGCGAGTTGTAACCCATTATGGTTGAACAGAGCCAATCTAATGATATTATGTGGAGTGCTCAGGAACAGAGACACTATTGATAGCAATATAAATACAAAAGGAAAAGCAAGAATGCAACCAAACTAGCTCATACAATTTCCAGACAGACCATTGCATCGCCTAAAGTCACAATTTTCTAAATTCTCTCTCTGGGGGAGGCCCTAATGAGATCAAATAATCTGAACATCAGCTTTGAAGGAACACTCTAGAAGCAGCAGGCACCTAATGAAAAGTCTGCCAAGTGGCAGACACATTGTTTGCCAGCTGCCAAGATCATTTGCAAATGATGGGGCATCATTCCAAGCCCCATAAGGAATTAGTCCCAGGATATTAAAAACAGGACTTTCAGCATGATTGACAATCAATTGCTGAATACAGCTGACAAGATACCAGGGTAGGAAAAGTGTGTTTAGCTATTTTTTTTCCTCAGAAGCAAGCTGTTGGACAAATTTGCTTACCATAAGGAAAATGAAGCTGAAATGAACAGGATATAAAGTTGGGCCTTGGCCTTCAGAATTGAGAACATTAAGTAACCCTGCCAGCTCAGCTTTCAGTAATAATGTTAGGGCCAAAATGGACTTGGGCTAGGGAACAAAAATCTCCTTCCTGCCACTTCAGAATTGCAGGTATCAAAACTTTAACCTCCAGTATAGGACAGCTCGCCATTTCCCTACTGATTTAGTGAGCAAAATCATTTATATATTTTTGAACAGGGCAGAGTCAACACAAAGCACATTACGTGACAGTTCTGTAGCGCATTTCTAATACTCAAGGACATTTTCTAATCAGGTATCTTCTTGCACTATTTAGTCAGTAATGACCAAAAGTAGGCAAGACATTCTCTCATCATTCTGGAGCATCGTTTCAGCTTGTTTGTTTGTTTGTTCGTTCGACTTACTGTACACGGCTGCCTATCCTATGAGCTATAACTCTGGGCAACTCACAACAACAATGATAAAAAGACAAAAAATAAAAACAAACACCCAAAAAATGTTTAGATTGTGCAGTATGGGACTGAGTTAACATTTCTAGTAAGTAATCTCTTTTGTCTATTTGAAAAAAAAAAAAAACTATTCCTGTATTTGGTCCATATTATTGGAAGTATCTTAGAATGCTCTCATCTGTTATAGGCATACAGAATATGTACACACCTGTACACACATATTAACTACCTGTCACTGATGTAATTATTTTCTATTAGGAAACTCAGCAAAAATCTGAGCAAAGAAGGGAAAGAAGCATTCAGGAGCTTTCTGTATGCATAAAAACTGAGGCCTGAACTGTCAGAACAGGTGAAGCACGGGGAAGGAAGCTTAGTCTATTATAAGTGCAAAAATCAAGATGCTTATTATTACTATTACTATTACTGTTACTGTTATTTGTATGGCTGTCCATCTCAGCATAAGACTTCAGGCAGCTAACAACATATAAAAACTCAATACAAAAACAGCACATATAAAAACCATTCTACAATAAATCATAGCAACATCCATCCAGGCTCCAACTAACCCCCTGATCTCCATGCTTAGAAACACATCAGTGTGTTCAGCGCTTTCCAAAAAGCCAACAGGGATGGGGCCAATCTAATCTCATGGACATGGTGTCCCATAAAGCAGGCACTGTGACAGAAAAGGCCTAATTTCTAGATCCTCTTAGATAGCAGCAAAGAGATAAAATGGCCAATTCTTTGTTCTGTCTACACTAGTGGTCATTCATATTTTTGCAGCCCAGATATTGTGGGCCATATTACCTGCAGTCACACCTTGGGCTATCCATCATTCCATGAAAGGGGGTTCCTGCAGTGGTAAAAAGGCTTGCTAGAGGGTGTGGTATCCAACTGACAGCAGGAGGGAAAGATAAGCACCATCACCCATTAAGAACACAATGATGGTAGGGAGCCAGGTTACTTGTACAGCCCTAGAATAGATGTGAATGAATGATTTAGGTCTTTTATCTTTAAAATTCACAGGAAGCACTATCTGAAAAAGTATTTGTCAGTCATGTATCCTTTGCAAAATTATAAGCCAAACTGCCAGATGTTATAATAAATACAGTTAAGGAATTTAAAACTGAAAGAACTAGAGAAAGGTAATCAACTCATTGCATCAATCAACTCCTATTTTCTTTAAAAGAATAAAAACAATAATTTAAATGAGGAAGAGAGGAAAAAGTATTATAAAGAATATGTATGGAGCCCAGAGAAATGGTCTGGTTCCATATATTCAACTGGGTGACTGAATTGACACATTTTCTGGGTTTGTACCATACACTAAATCATAAGCTAACAAAGCTGATAGCAATAGATTTACTGTGTTCTCACAAACACCAAACTACCAAAACACACGCACACACAAAATCTAACCAAGATAGCCCACCATCCATGTTTGGCAAATGCAGCTGTTAGGTCTTTCTTAGATCTGGATTCACAACTTGTGTAGACTCAAGTCAACGTGTTGTTACTAACCTGAGGAAGAGAGGGCTGTTGGATTCTCTTCCCTTACTTGTAGACTTGCTTCATATATATACTGTATGTAAATGTGTGTGTGTGTGTGTGTGCACATGTGTGTGTGTGTGTGTGTGTGTGTGTAGGAGGGAGGGAGGAAGGAGAATATATACAGTTTGGGTATATTCTGATAATTTCTAAATCATCCCACAGGTAAGCAACCTGACATAGTCACAGTAAAATATGCCCAAAACATTACAGCAATATTCAGTAGTTCTGATAAAGCTAACTATCCTAGTCTAGGTCTTCAGATATGACCAATTACTATTATATGGAATCAGTATTCTTTTGCTGGTTTAACTAGTTCTTGCCATAAAGCTGCTAGATCTCATACAATTGCCATAGCTTGCAAGCTATAATGATCACTCATAATGATTCCTAAATGCTTATCCCCATGCATAATTTCATGAAGACATCAATTCTTTCCAATGTTAAAAAAAGGTACTTAAGAAAAAAGGCAGTAAAGTTGCATTTTACAGTAGTGATAACGCTATGCATTTCAAAGATCTTATGAAAATGTTTAAAAAAAAGATACTGATAGAATTGACTGTCTGCCAAATTTAATTGCACTTGGTGTAATATAGGATATATTTATATGTGGGAAAACTCATCTATTCATATAGTTTCTTTAATCTAAACAACAGAACAAAATTAGAATAGACAATAAGTGATCAAGCATATAAACAAAGCACTCTCTTTTATTCTTCCTTGACTTCAAATAATTTTCTATTTCAAATGGACATTTGAAATCTTTCATTTTGCAAATGAATGATGCCAAGTTATTTCTGGGCAAAATTAACACTGCCAATTGCCTACGCTTTTGTAACTGCATTTCTGATGTCAGGAATATATTATAGAGTTGTAAAGAAGAAAATCAGTTTGTTCCTGTTTTGGTGAGGCAAGATTCTGATTATAGATATCAAGTGCTGTACAAGGTTTTGACTGAAAAGTCTAGCTAGTAAGGAGATGATCACATGAAGGAGGATTTTGCATGCAGAAGGTCCCTAGGGGGACTTATTAGTTCTGTAACATTTTTACCCTGTTCTTCAGCTGCCAATGTTCTCTAAACAGCCAACATAAAATCAATAATGGCAAGTTGTTACAATCTAGAAAACATGACACAAAAAGAAAAAGAAATGCAGGAGGAAAAACAGGAGGGAGGAAATACCATTTAATTATACAAGGACCAGAGATGAATGAATGGACTTGTTTGATTTGATCAGAACTTGTAAGTTACTATACATTCAGTGGCTAACTTCATACATTATGCGTAGTGGGGTCATATAAAAGTATATCATGCAAATCCCCCAAACTGGACATTTCAGGGTCTGGATCAGGGCCCAAATAATCCCAAAGTACTCTGGGTTAACTGTGGATTATTCATCCTTAGTCAATTGTATAATATCCGCTCTTCTGATTTCATATGAGACATGGGATTCTAAGCAAAGCCCTACAAAAAAATGGATCTTTTCTAGGCAGCTGGTCTCTGCACTGCATTTTCACTATCACCATGGATATGCAAGCAGATTAAGATGGGGACAGAAATGCTGTGAGCAGCTCTGCAATGGCACTCTACCTGATGTGTGTGTGTGTGTGTGTGTGTGTGCGCGCGCGCGCGTGTGTGTGTTTTAGTTTTTGGCCTAGTGCTATATGTAAACCAAACCGCTCAAGTTTTTTTTAACAATCCATGGTTTACAAAATCTTAGCTTAAATCAAATAGATATGGTAAGAAATGGCAATACATTTTCTATATTAGTTGGGCATTAAATTTGGCACATGGGCTACACATTATTTGGAAACACAATGGATAAGAATAATGTAATCTGATCCTTGCAAATCAGTGATCTCTAACAGATCAACTACAGAAGTTGTTCCATGAGTTGATGAAATATTATATGGTTTGGTCGCTATTATTTCTGATGAAGTGCTAGAGTACTTAGTGGACACAATTACAAATCCATTTTAAAAGGGTATATGACCCATGAAGATCTTTAAGAGCCTCCAGATGCATGAGAATATTGGGATAGAGTTTGTGTGTGTACCTAGACCCCCTCCCCAGTTTTATCCTTTGTGTGTTGCAGGCAGTCACCTGCACAGAGTATTAGTGACACCAGTGTGCCTATTTTTGTATCTTTATGGTGATATTTATATACAGTTATCTAGCGGAATTTGTCACTATTTAAATACCTGCATATTCATGCAGGGACTAGAACACTGTTATATAGTGATCTCTGGAAGGAAACAAATCAAGCCATCAGGATAAACTATTGTGCTTCCATTAAATTCTAGTTTAAAATGTCTGCTTACATTATTGTGTGCCAAGAATGACCTGCCTAGAGCTTCACAGCTGTGAGAGTGAAAGAGTTTACCCAAAGGAAAGCTTGCTTGACAGAAAAGAGGTGGTTGTTGGACTCCCTCATCAGCCAAATAAGAGGAGGACAATCAAGCTGCAGTGTGGAAAGCAAGTGATTTTGCAGCAGCAAGAAGGAGAAAGATACAGTTGCTTATCAGATTTAAAGATAGGGTTAGGGGTTGAGGGTGAATTTTATATATAAGGATTTTGTATAGATTCAGTTTCATGGAAATTTTACAAAACAGTGAAAAGCTACCACCTCTTCTCTGTAGATTCAAGTCACTTGTCCATCCACAATGGTGGAGGTCACTTATCCATTCCACAATGTTGGAAAACTTCACTGTGGTCCTGATTCAGATAAGAGCTCATATGCCAACTTTCAACCTTCATCCCCAGCTGACTGCTTCCTGAGTTAATTTTTCCACCTTCAGCATGGTGATTTAAAAATAAAATAGTAGGCCTCTGGTAGCATCAAATTCCAATCCAGATCAAGGACTCCATTCTTTTACTTCCTACTAGAGCAGAAAGGAGAATTCTGGGCACACATACCTTACCCAGCAGTTAAGCCAGCCACCCAGTCTCCAATTTTCTATGGTTTAAATCTGGTGTTTCTCATTTATATTATTAGATAGAGGCTCTGAGAGTTTGGATATTCAAAAGCCCTAGGCATGGGAAGGAGGTGAGCACACATGTGCACATACTTGCATATATCCCCAACTCCAACTCTCTCCCTTAATCACTGAATAGTGACAGGAAAGATTTGAACAGGTGTAGCTATGGCAACAGTACCTTATGTAATAAGGAATGTTTGCAGTTGTTTGGGACCCTGTAATCATGCTCAGCTGAATTCAATTACAGTAACTTTTCAGACCTTACCCATCTAAATAATCAGCATATAAGTCAGAAGGAGTGGAACATGTGTTCTTGTCTCTCCCTCAATTCTTAGAATAAAGAGTATACAATATTTTAGGAAGGGAAGATAGATGATAACACCTTTAATATGGTACACATTTTTAGAGATGATAATATTTGGAAGATGAAATTGCATGTTTTCATTGTAAAGTTTGATAGCATAATGTAATATGAATCAGTCAAGAGATAGGATTTTGCAATAAGTGACCAAGATGAGATTTTAAAAAAAAAAATCTTTCCCTTAAATAGAAATAAGAGTAGCACATATAGTAAGGAAAGTATATTGCCAGTTGTGGAGTCCATAAAAAAAGGAGTAAGAGACACAAAAAGGAAATTTCCAATCCACAAGCCATTTTTGGTATATGTCTTGACAGCTTGTTATTTCTCAGGCACTTCTGAATTGGTGATGATGCCCAGTCATCTGCTGGCATGTGTACTGAAAGTTGTTTGTATGCCTCTGTGTTCTTCCAGAAATACTGTCTAAATAAACCAGTACAAATTGCCTACTATTTTATAACAACTTAAACTGAATGTGTCCTAATTAATATATTAAATTGCTTCATCCAATAAATGAAGTGAAGCTTAAATACATTTTCTTTGTATAGCATCCAAGTTACAGTTATCTATAACAAAGCTATGTTTACTTAGCCTTCAACAATCCCATGGATTCCAGATATACTGGATTTTAACTTCCATAATTCCTAATTAAATCTTCAACCCTGTGATCTTAGGCTAGTCACATATTTTTAAGCAAAAAAATGACAGGTATCTTACATCATGTCTAGTTTAACAAAAGGTTATGGCCTATATTCTTATAATAAACATTAACATTTTATATCAGCATTATTGATATTTAATATTAATGATGTTATAATTAATGATAATTAATACATGGCTACAATTAATGTTAGTTATTATATAATCAGTATAATCTTACAGCAGACTATCACATAAATTCTGGGCCTCACAGAATTCTATAATCCATCAAGAAATGTGAAGTTTTTAAAACTAGTCTTTTAAAAACTATGCTATTTCGGGGAAATGTTTTCTTCTGAAACAATATCTTCAGAAAGATATAATACTATCTTACATATAGTTATCTTTAAAATATTTTCTGTATAATCCTAAAAGACATATTTCTTATTTTCCTTTCATTCCCAGTCTCCATAATCAAATCATTTTCATCAAATTCCACATCCAGATTCATTTTTTTATCTCACATAGATAGTAGTTTACTTGAAGCAAATATTAAAGCAAAGGTCGGCTGTTTTAAATAATTGATAGTAAGTATTTTTCATGGATGTGACTGATCTTGCAGTGGAAGAAGGGGTTTGTTTTTGCATTTCAAATAAAGGGTAAAGAGTATCGATCTCCTTTCCCTAAACCTCTTGCTGTATATGCTGGTGCTAATCAGGACAATGTCACTGAGTATGTGGATCACTTCCGAGCTGAGATGTTAAACTGTAAAAGTAGAGTAAGGCAGAAAATCAAAGCTCAGATTACTATTTACATCAGACAGTTCAACTAAAATTCATCAATGTGGTACATTAGCTAAAAATTTCTAATTAATTTAGCTTTCTAGAACACAGTACATATATGACTTTCAGAATATTTATTGCTTTATTTAATTCTTCCCCCATTTTAAAGATCAGGTGATTCTCCATTCATTTGTTTAATCAAATAGAGTGGGAATTACCAATATTTTAATGGTCAGGGGCTGTGCTCTCAATTTCTCCTCCCCCCCCCCCCAGTTTCTGTATGCAATGTGGTGGTATTGCATGTGTCACATAAGTGGGATCAGACTGAAATGCTCTTTGTTATATTTTTAGAGATCAAGTGTGGTTTAAAGTGAAAAATAGCGTGTTAAAATTAATTGAAGATTTGCTGACCTTGTGAACAGTGAAAGCAAACAAGAGCTGGACAAAAGAGTTCAATAGCAGGAAGAGACAAGGAAGAAAAGAAAATGTTCAAAGATGTGTGGTCTCAAGGATTGTGTGCTGAATTGTGAGGGGTGAAAAGATTATCTCCTGAATAGCTGCTGATTACAAGGATAGTGTTCTAAGAACTGCTAATTGCTTCTTGTGGGAGATAAAGTGACTGAGTAAGTTTTGTGCTGAGTAAGCAGAGAATGTAAGAAGAATATAAGTCAGCCAGATTTCAAGGTTTGAGCTTACTTAGCAAGTGAACAGAGAGAAGAAATAAAATGTTTATCATGGAAGTTTTGTGGGAGAATTCAAGAGGGATCCCCAGCAAGTTTTCCACTTAAATGAACAATGTATACTTGGCCAACATATACTAGGAGTCTGAGAAGGGCATCAAAAGAAATAAGAATTTCCCCCCGATTGAAGTTTAAAGAAAAGCGAACATGAACAGATAGCAGTCTGCAATTATGACTTGCAATGCTTGTGGCATGTTTCTGTTTCGGTCTGAAAACTACCTTGCATACTTCATTTAAAGTTTTAATGATGCAAATTAGTTGTCTTATTTGAAAAACACCAAAATAATGCTTCAAATTTGGTATTCATAAATAATCTCCACCTGATTTTATTAGACGTGCCATACTGAGAATATGGAACAGATATAAACCCAGGTTGTGCCCGAAAACACCTTTATGGGTCTCAGCTCAAAAAGCACATTATAGAAGAGAAATGGCAGATAAAGATAAATGGTTGATGTACTGGGACTTATTGGAAAACTATCAAGGGAAATTTAAAATCAAATCAAGAGAAAAACTAATAACAGAAGGATATAGTTGTCAAGTTATAAAATGATGCACAACATGAGAGTAATTCTCGACACATTGGAATACTATGAGGCACATCCTGAAAAGCAAATGGCCTTGATATTTTTAGATGCACAAAAAGCCTTTGACAACGTGAATTGGCGATTTATGCTACTGCAATTGGAACAAATGGGCTTTGGTAGAAAATTTACCCAAGCCATTGAAACAATATATCACAAGCAGACTGCAAAAATTATGATAAATGGAGATTTAACAGAACAGATAGTCATAACAAAAGGGACGAGACAAGGTTGTCCACTATCGCCCTTGTTGTTTGTCTTAACATTAGAAGTGTTGAACAGGAATATAAGAGAAGAGAAAGAAATAAAAGGAATGAAGATCAAAAAGGAAGAGTACAAATTGCAAGCCTTCGCAGATGACCTAGTATTTATACTAGAGGACCCACTGGAAACAGCACCTAAATTAATTGAAAAGATAGAAGAATATGGAAAAGTAGCAGGATTAAAAATAAACAAAGATAAAACAAAGATATTAACAAAGAATATGTTAGCAAGGCAAAAGAAAGAATTGGAAGAAGTCTTGGAAATACAGGTCACAAACAGGGTTAAATACCTAGGGATATATATTACACCAAGATGTAGTACATTGAAGGAGGATAATTATGTTAAACTTAAACGACAGATTGCAATAGATCTGACAAAATGGGAGAATTTACAATTATCAATGATTGGGAGAATATCCACTATTAAGATGAATATATTGCCTAGGATCTTATATCTATTCCAGACAATTCCAATTCGTTTAGGGAAAGAGTTTTTTGATGATTTAAATAAAATTGTATTGAAATACATCTGGCAGGGTAAAAGGCAAGAATAAAGCTTAAATTACTACAAGATGCAAGAGTAAGAGGTGGGTTTGCCTTGCCTAACTGGGAATTATACTATCAGGCGACAAATCTGATGTGGGTAAAGGACTGGATAACTTTAAGAAATAATAGACTATTGACCTTAGAGGGACATGACCTGTTGTTGGGCTGGCATGCTTTCTTATGGTATAAGGGAACGAAAACACAGGGCTACTTTAGAAGGCATTATATTCGAGAGGCATTGTTTTTAAACTGGGAGAAGACAAGAAGACAATATTATTTAAAAGTTCCACGATGGATATCCACTATTGAAGCCTTTTCTTATTCAATAACATATAAAAAGGAACAAACAGTTAGATATACTGAGATATTGAATGAAAAGGGTGAACTTAAAACTATGCAAGCGTTGGAAGAACAAGGTATAAAAATGAACTGGTTCTCATATTTGCAAATACAATCTAGATTCGATAAAGATTTTAAAGCAGAAGGTATTTATGATGAGCTGACTGTTTTAGACAAAATTTTGATGGGTACTGATGAAAAGGTGATTAAAAAACTTTATGGACATTTACTAGAATTTAAGATGGAGGAAGAACAGGTTAAAGATACAATGATCGCATGGGGGAAAAATTTTGGATACGGAATTGATTTAGAGAAGTGGCAAAAATTATGGTCTCAAAACTATAAAATGACAATGTCAACTGCATATAAAGAAAATCTGTATAAGATGTTTTATAGGTGGCATTTACCTCCAGCAAGGATTGCGAGAATGTACAAGAACAAGTCTGATAAATGTTGGAAGTGTCATCAGAAGCCCGGTACATATTACCATATGTGGTGGACATGCCCAGAAGCTAAAAGATATTGGATTAAAATCCACACATGGTTGGAAAAAATGATAAAACAACATATAGACTTTAAACCAGAGATATTCCTATTAGGAATTATACCTGAAACATATAGTAAAGAACTGAAATATTTGATTGTAAATGTTCTGACAGCGGCTAGAATTGTATTTGCTAAAAATTGGAAAAATGAAAAAGTACCTATGCAGGAGGAAGTCATTAAGAAAATTATGGAATGTGCAGAGATGAGTAAATTAACATTTGAAATTAGAGAGCAAGAAGATAAACAATTCTATATGATATGGGATTTGTTTTATCAATGGTTGGATGAAAAGATATAGTAATGTAATAGATCAGCAAATTATATAATAGAAACTTGACAAACTGATATAAATTACTATATATATATATATATATATATATATATATATATATATATAATCAATGGATAAAAATGATATAAATCCTATTATGAAAGCTGGTGTTATAGACTAGTAACAAATGAATAATAATTGATAATTGATAAATATATAAATATGTGTTAGATAGATGACATGAGATTTTATATAAATGATGAGTGAAGATTATGAAAGGATGGCACAAATGATTGGTAACTGGCTGACACACGGTTTAAAATGGAAGATGGTTTTTTTATGCTTTTTATGTTATTGTTTGTTTGTGTTTGTTGTAAAAAATAAAAAATTTATAAAAAAAAAAAAAGTTATAAAATGATGCATTGTTGGTATATGACACCAGAGAAATTAGCTACAATGTATAAAGGCACTTCAGATGTATGTTGGAAATATGAATAGCATGAAGGGACATTTTATCATGCTTGATGGACCTGTAAAAAAGCTTTAAAAAATTGGATTCAAAGACATACTTTGATACAGAGGATTTTAAACATCAATATTCAACTGAAGCGAGAACTTTTCCTTTTAGAATTAATAAACAAACAATTAGAAAAAAGCCATGGAAGATTATTTCAAGATATGATGGCAAGATTATTATATGCACAGGGATGGAAAGATTTGACACTACCCATTATGGAGGAATGGTTGATGAAATTGACAGCTTTGCTGAAATGGATAAATGGACTTCTTTGATTAGAGAAAAGACACTACATTTATTGGTGACTTCAAGCCTCTTATGGACTTTTTGCATAAAAATGAAAAAAATGAACTGTGTGATTATTACACAGGATAGATTATAGAAAGAAGAGTAATATGATGTAATGTTGAAGAGAGAGGATATAATATATTTGTACTTATAACTGCTGTGAAGGATATTGGAAGCTACTTCTTTATATCTTTTTTCTTTGTTTTCTTTTTCTTCAACTTTTTTTCTTTTCTTGTACTTTTTCCTTTTCTTTGATTTCTTTCTTTTTGCCTTTTTCTTCCTTACTTTATATTAGTTTGTGTTAGTTTTATCTTCTTGTTTAAAGGCTTTAATTAAAAAAAAATTATATATAAATAATCTCCACCTGCACTTTTCAGTAACTCCTAAAGGAACAAAAATTAAATCTCTATTAATTGAACAAAAATACCATTCCTTCCAGGTCAATTAACAAAAGGACTGTTTTGTTCTTTTTAAGTTTGGATTACCCCATAATGTTAATTAACCATAATTATAAGGATTAAATCAGAGTTGGCATACAACTGAATCTCATGTCTCCCTAATATGAGGAGAATTTCATACTTTCAAGTGAAGTTGAACCCTAACACCTTCCAAAGTCAGGGTATCAAATATGCCAATTCCAAGATCCCCTAAAAGCAAGGTTACAGGAGAAAAAGGTAGAAGGGATAATATTCATAGTAAAAAATATGGGTGCTTCCAGGCAGGGAGATCCTGGTGTTACCTTTCAAAAGATTGGTTCATCTTTATTTTTCCTTTCCTGCTCCAATGGATTTTCAGTAGGAAGGATAGAAAGCATGGTGGGAAAACACGGGATGATTATAAATAAGGATATTAGCATCTGTTTTCCTGAAATTCTGTGGTTATGCAAGGTACTTGTCATCTAGAAACACCTTGTGGCAAATAAAATGAAAGAACTACAGTACAATGCACAGAAGGCACATTTACACATCTCATCTGCTGCAAATTCTCCATTCCACAGTGGTATCAGAAGTTTAAAGCAAAGCAAATATTTTTCTATGTTAATCTTCCTATCTCAGATTCCAAATTAAGCAGGCCAAAGATATTGTGTAGCTATTCACCCACCAACACCAGTGTTGATGATGATGATGATGATGATGATGATGATGATGATTTTGCTAAGAAAATGTATGTAAGAATACTGAGAAAACAGAGAAGGACTATTGATGGAAGAAAACTAAATCTGGACCCATGGTGCAGATCTGTTAGGGATAAGTTCACTGCATGTTATCCTCTTGGTCTGGAATCACCATAGATATTTGACACTCTAAAGCAAATACAAATACATACACATACATACATACATACACACACACACACACACACACACACAAACACATGCACACACCCAGACACGCATACTTGTACATCCAGTTAATTGTACTCAGGCTCCACCTTGTGGTGCCAGACTAGTTCTTAGCTCCTGCAGTTCAGAGGCCTTTTTAAGATGACCAGCTTTCCAAACATAACTGAATGCCTATAATTCAGCTCTAATTTCAGTTATGCCATAATAATACATAACCAACTAAATTCAGCCTATATACCAACTTTGGACACCTGAACAAGATGAATATCCACACATCATTAGATTAAGGTTGGTCTCCTGAAGAAGCTGTTTCTCAATCTAAAGGATGGATGAAATGTTCCTGAAATTAACTGATGAAAAGTAATCAACTTCTTACATTTTAACCCCTAGTTAATAATAAAGGTTCTTTATTGCTACAAAAATAATCTCACACAACACCATATTTATATGATTGGGTGTTTTGAAACCAATCATCAGCTTTCTGACATTGCTCCTGCCTTTATTCTTCTTCTAAAGAAATACTGTAGTTCCTTTGAGTTACTGTATATTAATTAATTGTAAAGAGTGATAATCAAGCAGAAAGAAATCATTCAGCAATTCCTGCCTGTGAAAATCTCATGCACCCTTTCAGCAAACGTGCCCCTCCCCCCCGCAATTTGAACAGCCCAAGCTGAACGTAGCAATTTCCTCCCCACACACTAGTATTACTCCCACCCCCTTTTTTTCCTTCCTTCTGTCAGGATTATCAGAACAAGACTGAAAGAAGGAAAACACATTTCCCTTCCCTTTAAATGAAGGAAAAACCAAAGACAATTTAAGCACAGCAGAGAGGCCTGGGTCTTTTGTGGAGGCCTGGGTCACCCAAGGCAGGTTTCCAGATTATAACCCCCAACACACTGGCACCAAAACAGATTAGAAAACATAACAGTGCAGATGAGTGTTGGGCTTACAGAAAAAGGATAGGATTCAAATAAGAAGTCAATATAAAACAAGTTATCCAAAGTGGACATTGAGCCTCAGGGGAAAGTAGTGGCAAAATGAATTGGGCAAGCACCATTTTTAAGCATCTCCAAAACAAAAAATAAAAATGGACCAAAACACTCTGGTTATTTACTGCACATAGAAGACTGCATGAGATTGATTCTTTCCCAAGTCCTGAAAAATTGCAATTCAGAGAAAGCACTGTCTTCCTTCCCACCAGCCAGTCCCACTTCTGGGAAGAATCAAAGACTATTCTAGGAGCATAGATATTTGTGGTGGGGGAGGGGAAAAGAGGCAAATTATGAAAACTTGCATCACAACATTGTGACACAAACCACCTGACTTACATACTTGGGTTGGATGTCAGGCTGAGGTTTGCATGTGGCATTGCAACTGCATTTGCATCACAGTTGTGCCAGACCCCAATGACTAGCAAGCTCTTTCCTGGCTAGTTAAACTCAAGTTAGGGGAGGAGAGTTCTGTTTACACAGGAATTTAGCCAAATGACCCTCAGGGGATTCCATACTAGAGGGGAAAGATAATAGGTTACAGTCTCTGAGGGGTGTGTTCTATACTCCAGGTCCTTTTGATTAAACAGTGTCACCTATCGGGACCTAGGAAGCATACTTTCTGCATTGTGATCCCTGCTCTCTGGAACACCAACCTTCCAAAGATCCATTTGGCTCCCACCCAAAGACATTCTGAAAGACTTTGAAGACCTGGCTGTTCTCCCAGGCATTGGGGTAGGATGGGCGATGGGAACCTCTCAGTTGTTTTTCTTATCTTTTTTTTCCCCAGCCATATATCGCTCTTTTTCTTTTTTTAACTTTTATGGCCCTTTCTTACTTTATTTTTTAAAACTTTATTTAGTTTTTACATACACCATTAACAAGACAATCTTTAATCTTAAAGAAAAAGAAAATTAAAAAATTAAAAATACAAACTAAGAAAAAAAAATCTACCTTATATTTTATATATCAATAGCCACTGGTTTACTAATGAATTTACTACGATAATATGAACAAGACAAAATATTGTATTTTTTTTTCTGAATTTTTTTTTTTACTCTTTTATATTTTTCTTAGTTTGTATTAGTTTTTTAATCTTTGTATTTTTAAACTTTAATAAAAAATTATTAATAAAAAACCAAAGTATTATTGTAAGACATCACAAAATCTCTGCCATAGTAACACGCATTGCTGCATCCTTTGTTTAGTAGAAAATATTACCTTTCCAAAATAGATAAATCACACATTTCCAACATCCATTCCTGGGTGTTTTTCCATCTGGAATAATATCACTTTCCAATTACTCAATATAATTCTTTTAGTCATTCCCCATGCTCAGTATAACCATAATTCCTGATAAACAGTCAGATTCCAAAGCTTTGGTATATAGTTCAGCATTACATTAAAATAATAATAATAACAACAACAATACTGTAATGTGCAATTCCAAAACATTTGGAGCACCACTTGAACACCATCAGCATTGACAAAATCACCATTAGTCAATTGCAAAAGGCAGTTTTACTTGGAACAGCTGACATCCTGCAATGATACCTTTAATATTATTAAACAACATCTGCCTATCCCAGGTTCCTGGGAAGGATTAGATAAGTGGACAAAATGCCAAATATAGTCTAAACAACTGACTGTGTGACCAACCATAATTTATTAAACTTGTATGTCACCCAACTCTCAACAACTCTGGGCAGCTCACAACAAATTACAATAATATCAATAAAAAATAAAAAATAAAGACATTTAACATTTGAAGATTTTCCCAAAAATCTGGTTATGTACATTAATGCACTATCCCCAGAAGATACTAAATGATCATATGGCCATAACATATGGGTCAGTGAGCCCTCAATTTTTTAATACTTCCAGCATAGGAAATCTGATGACCATCCTTTCAAATACATTTTGGGGAGAGTCCAATATACCCCAAATATTCTTTTTTGATGAATTAACTTTAATCTGTAGATATCATTTTAACATTTTAAAGAACATGAATCCATTGATGGGACTTTATGGGAGATTCCAGTTCTTTAGTCCATGTTTGAAATATCCCAGAAATGTCCACTTCAAAAATATTCTTGAGCTTTTGATAGAGATATGTTTTAATTCTGTCATGGATTCCATTACTTTTAAATTGTAAGCCACCGAGAGTCATCTGGAGTCATGCAGCCTCTAAATTTACTAAAAATAAGATAAACAAAATAAATAAAATTATTTTAGCAGGGGTCTATGAAGCTTGTCCAGCTATATGTATGTAAGTATGTTGTTGTTGTTCTTGTTGTTATGTTATACTGTTATACTGCAGAAATAATATGTAACAATATGTTAAAGTAGGGAATGACATGGGAGACATGAATTCGGGCCTGATGCCTTCAAGCACCCAGCTGCTTTAGGGTCTTGTATTGAACGTGAGATCTGACACAGTTTGCTTTTATTTGTGTGCGTGTGTCCTCATCCTGCTTTTTCTGGAGTCCTGATTGCAGTTACAAAGCTTAATTGAAGACCTCTAAGGAATGAATCTTTCTGACTAATGCCTTGCAGTTCCTCCAAAGTTTTCTTCTCTGCAAAGGAGATGTTTTTCTACTTTGTCCTCAGGGTGCTTGAGAATTTCTTTTGATATTCTCTTGGTGACATTTTTAAGTTTACAGTTAGAAGTGAAGGAACATGGGCATCTACAGGCTTTGGCTGCTTTCATCAAAATAATTAATGCACCATTATGCTATCATGTCACAAGCTCCACTCTTATTGGATGTGTGTGCAATGATGTCACAATGCACATCCAAAGGGTGGAGCTTCCATTGGGAGACCACTTTGCTGTTTTCACCAGACTGACCTGCTTGACATAGATACAAACACACACACACACACAGAGAAAGATGAGTGCACACACATACAACTATGAAAGAAAATGTACCATTGCTGCTGCTATTTCAGCTACACATTTCCCTGGCTGAACAGTTCTTCTTCATCTGAAAAAGCCCAAGAAGAAACGTTCCTCCATAAAGTATTCCTTTCAGATATAGTTGAAACATGCTGTAAAAAAAAAAATTGTACAGCCAAGATTTTTCCCATGTGCTCTTATAAGAAAATAAACACAAGAACACCACATTCCATGCATGAAAACTTCATTGATATCCCTTTGTCTTTGAAAGAAATTTCAAAAGCAAATCCCCTTTTGTGATATTGAATGTGAACTTCTGGGGAAAAAATAGCTTTTTGAGGGGAGGGGCTACTGCAACACTATAACTGGCACCATTTTAATGTTATATGAACTGTTTCACTGCTTGATAATGTTGGAATATCTAAACACTATAGGAGAATTCCCAAATGCAGCAGCAGTTTTCTCAGGAATTGGAAAAAACTGGAAAGGAAAGAGAGTATGTTCTTCTCTTAAGTGACATGTATTTCTGTCAATCCCAGAGGAACAGAGACTCAACAGACTCCCACATGACCACTATGAGTATCAGAGCTGGTCCCTTGCAAAGGAAGGCAGGGAATGCTATGCTGAGAAAGTGCATTCATTATTTTCAGCAAGAGCCCCTGAATTTTGGGAAAGTATTGCTTCATTGTCAACTATTTTTCAGTAGCATTGATTTTTGCCCTAGGAAAAACAGTAATATCTAGCAGACTTTGGCTTATCTTAAAGAAATGGGTCAAGCATGATTAGTACTTGGATGGGAGATTACTAGGAAATCCCAAGATTGTAGACTAAACTGAAAAATCAGGAAGAAAATCCCAGAAGAAGGAAATTGCAAGTTACTTTTGTATATTGCCAAGAAAACTACATGGATTATCCATGAAGTCATCTGCAGTCAAGTCTACTCAAAGGAACCTTGATTATATTATGCATTTTTCACAGAAAATTAAATGGTTCTTTTTATTGCTATGTTTATTTCTTTGATCACTGAAAATTCAGCTCTGTGGAATCAATTCCAACCTTTTAATAATACATGAAAATATCTCACTTTCATTTCACACAACAAATCAAACAAGCCCAATACATATAATTATTATTAAACTTAGCTTCAGCATAAGTATCAAAATTGTAGAGCATTTAAATGTTCATAATCAGCTCACTCATATTAGATTGCTTTTCCCATCTGAGGTTTTATGTTTTGGAGGTTTTTTTACAACTACTATACTTCATAGCTCTGTTGGTTTAAAATTGTGTCTTTCTTTTTACTGTAGACTCATCTAAGACTAAGAGTATACATAAGACATGCTAAGAGAAGTGACCTGTCTTTGAAAACACAACCTCAGTAAATGGAAGGGTAGGAGATGAGTCTGGAGAGGGTAGACTTAATATCAGTGATTCAGTCTGTAATTCTATGCAAATCAATTGGATACAGTGGCCACTGATTCAGGGGGAGGGAGAGAAAGTGTTTAGAATTGCATTTCATGTCAAAAGTACAGTTCCAAAGAAGAGCATCCTGTCTACCACTCAGTCAGCTGGCTTAGACACATTAAACCAGTGTGTCTCAACCATGGCAGCTTGAAGATGTATGGACTTCAACTCCCAAAAGTCCCCAGCCAGCATGCTTCTGGGAATTGAAGTCCTCACACCTTCAAGTTGCCATGGTTGAGAAACACTGTGTTAGACTATAAAGAGAAAAATCTGTCCATAAAAAAAATTCCAATAAAAACACTATTCTCCATCCATTTTTCACTCACTGAGATATAGAAGCTTGCATTTCTTCCATCACCTATCCCCATTTGGGTAAAGGAGACATTAAAAACAAATGGAGAGAGAAGAGCTAGAATGGCCCTTCCTCTAGATCAGAATCTTTCGAACTGTGGGACTAAGGGGTGGTGGTGGGGAAAGCCCTTCACTTGAATGCAGCCTATTTTCTATCACTGGGCCTTTGCCTTTTGATCAAGAGTTCCAGGAGGTGACTCTGGATGGCTCACAACAGTTAAAACAACAACCAAATAAAAACAAGTTAAAAATTAATACACAAATATAGGCTCAAATGGCAAACTAGCTGATAGATCTCTCAAGCTAACAAAGAACTTTTCAAAGTGGTTCAATCCATACCCCTTTCTCACACTAAGAAATATATTTCTTGCCCAATGAAATTGGAAATCTCATTAGAGGTAGTCCATCAGCCAGCTTGTTGAAAAATGCAACTTGTTTAATAGTACTTCAACATCGTTCTGTGCTCAGTATAATCTAAAGTGTGTATTGTAGTATGACCTTTCGAGGTACAGAGGAAGAAAGTGCTACCCAGCCTACATTAAAATCACCACCAGGAGCTTGAAAATCAGAAAGCAGAGAGATGCTGAAATGTTTGAAAGGTAGAGTATTTAGGCATGACAGTCCTTAATCAAAAATAAACCAGCATGCCTGGATCACTTTACATCCAGGTCAAGTGGGACAAGCCCCAGCTAAGTTCAGTCTGTTACTTATACTTGGATGGCTTTGCAGAGAGCTCTAATGATGATGATGATGAATACCAGCTGACTAAGAATGGGAGTAGCTACAGCCTGTAAGCTACAGCCCTCTGTGATTAGTTTAAAATGGGAAGCAACATGCATTGCTTATGTAACTGGTTATCATTCTTCTTTGAATCTGAAAGACTTCCTTTAGTGCATTGTGGTATATAACTACACTTTTACTGCTTACAAGCCCTAACCCTAGGACAGAAATAAATATATAGTCCCTGGAAATTGACAAATCATTATCAACCGATTTTTAATATTTTGAGTTAAGATATGCATCTCTCCATTGTATAAGAGATGTTCTGCATTTTAGGCTAACTTTATATTGATAGGCCTATTATTAACTTTTATTACCCCATCCTTCTCTGGATTAGGCACCACGCTCAGAACATTTAGAGAGAAATAATGCAATAGATTTATTCCCATTCCTTCCGCCTTCTAATGTAAACTTTCTTTCTGCAATATAAATTGCCCATAGGAAGTAATCTTTTTTAAAAAATTCTTGTTTTACATGTATTTTCAAGGTAATGTATTAAACTTTAGCTTCATTGTAATCTTGTTCAACACATTTATGCCAGTCAGATATATACTGTACATATGAGAAATAAATTCACCCTTTCTCCTTTCAGCTGAAAAATAGCAGGAATATGGCCGCTGTTCTCACATTTGATCTTTGTGGACATACTCTGCAGAAGTGAAAGCCCTCCAATCTTGGAGTCCAGGCAAATGTCTGGCTTAACTGGCTTTTGATCCTGATTATGGAAGGAAAGCCATGTTTACCCTATGAATACATTAAAACTCTGTATCCCCAATTTCTTAAATAGACACACAAAAGTTTTTTCCCAACCAGATGCTCAGAAGAGCTTAGAACTTCATGCATACAAAAACTATTGAAGTATATCCAATTTTAAACTCCCTACCTCCTGTTTGGTCATTGTGTACCTCTCCAAGTCATGTCTTATTCATTGTTATGTACCTGTTCATTCAAATCTGGGCATTACCACAAGCCATTCTTGAGTTCCAGTGTTAAGAGTTGGTAAACAATTTGTGGAAAAAGGAGGTGGTTTTTCAACAGTTTTCCAATATAGTAGAATTATTGCTTCTCCACCTCTGCACCAACAACCTTTGAAAAATAAATCCTGAAATTAAAAATAAAATTGTGTCAGTTAAGTCAAATGACCTAAACATTAGATTTTAGTATATAATATTTATAATTTATGTGCAGCAGAATAACATTTTTTTCAAATAGCTATGATGTTACTTTCTCACTGTAGATTGCAATACCCGCCATACTGCCATAATTCTGTGCTATATTTTGGAGAGATACTTTTAGAAAGCCTATTGTGTTTCTCTGCTGTTTTCTAGCCATCAGCGTGAAAAATATTAATAGTATGTAGCCTTTATGGTATATACGCTGATTATGATGATGATGATCCACTTCTTTACTCCAAGGGCATTCAGCCAGATATGGCAGCCATAAAATGGGAAGAAGAGCTCCTTGAAGATAGTTCTGAAAGACTCTATTATAATCCTATTTCTCCCAAACAGGAATCAGAAGACATGAACTAATTTCCTTCACTAGGGAGAAGCTGGTCTGATCTGAAATATGACGAAAGTTATCTGACTGAAAACTCAGCTCTTTTCTGATGGAGGAGTTTTATAGTTTTATAGTATAGTGCCAACAATTATATATCCACACCTTATAGAATTCATAGTGGTATAAATAGTATAGCTTAAAAAGTATTGCAAGAAGATTGTTGAGGTCCCTTCTCCATAGAATCTGTGAATGCTAAACGTCAATTATGTTACCACATTATGAATTTAACGACTGTCAGTCTATGATATGGACAAAATTGCCTTGTTACAATGCAGCATTATTGCAATTAGCTTTTTAAATAATTACTGTTGAAGAGAAACACCTCAGTCTCAGAATTTTCATATACCCTTTTGACATAGAAGATTTTATTAGGATATTCAATTTTTTAATCTTTATTTTACAGTCAAAAATAGTAACTCTTGAAATGAAATCACAGAGAATTACCACAATCAGAACTGGGCCAACATTTCTTGTCACCTTTTTTATTGATAGGCTATAGAAGAGTTTTTTCTTGGATATTATATTAATGTTAGCACCAGATGCTTCCATTTGTCCTAATAAATATATATAAGACTATTGATTGTGCCATCCATGGGCTACAATGAAAATCAATGTAAAATAAAGATGGCTGCTATAGGCACAACTAATAAAAGACAAATGTACCCCTTTTAGCTACTGGAGAAAAATGTCATTAATCTCTCCAACAGCTTCTCTTGTTGGCCAGTGGAAAATGGAATAAGGCCAATAACTGCCAAGAAACTTGCAGTTCGTAAAGCAATCTCCATCCACAGTAGCAGAGAAAAAACTTTGGGCTTCTGTAGCATAGATGATAATCATGATCATGATCATGATCATGTTCATGATGATTGCAGTGAGTGGATAGTAATGTAACATCATTAAATAAAAAAGGACAGAATATCTGGGCTTTATTTCTGACTATCCATGCCTGTTTTTTTCACCCTCTTTCAGAATGTGTATGGGAAGGTGTTTGGTCTAAATGAAAGTTTATATACCACCTTCTGCTTCTTTGTTTTTCTTCCAAATAGAAGCAGGAAGTTGCACTGCTGTTCTTGTCAATTTATGCCAACATTTGGCAGTTTAACTCCTGGGGGCTTGCATATGATCCATAGACCACCATTTGCCCATCTGTGAAACAGAGAATGCAGATAATTTAAAAATACTAGATTTAATAGATTTGATTTCCTGATCTCTGTAATTAAAGATAATGTCCAAAGTAAGGCTCTGAATTCTGAAAAGGAATGGGATGCTTGACTGAACATGGCTAGGAAGTTATTAGAGGGATTTATTAGGATTTTTATAAACAGAGGACACATTTTTTTCTATACTGTCATTCAGATCTATGTTCACAATAAAAGAAGGGAATAGCCAAAGGGGAACAAACATACAAGATAGGACTGTCTCTATAAAAATATGAAAGGCAAACCATATCCGGATTGAAGTACTATAGTTCTAGAAAAATTCCATAATAATGTTAGGTTACATTACATATTATATTATATTATATTATATTATATTATATTATATTATATTATATTATATTATATTATATTGTAATTAGTAGCATTCAATCATCTAATGTTTCTGTATTAAAGTTATGATGTTCGAGGTACTTCTCTTCATCAAAGAAGGGTATAACATGTTTCTAGACTGGATTACGTCCCTGAATTTATACAGATTTTATACTAGTTTGTGGTAGTGTATGCACAATTAGCAAACTACTTTTTGGTCTAGACTGTTCTGCAAATCCAACCTGTATGATCAGTATATAGTTTGGTTTCTTGTGCAAAATCAGAAAATTGGGTTGATAAACCATGGTTTAGTTAATCGTGGGCGAGCATGTTATGTGAACTCAGCCTGTTGTCCCTTGCCTCCAAAATCCAATGAATTGTAGTTAATCATGAGGCTTCTCTAGAAGAAGTATTTTGAGCAATATGAGATATATTATACAATATGTGTTTTATGTCTGTATAATATGGTTTAGATTTAGGAATTTCAGACATTCTCATTACGCATTTAAAAAACCTGGTCATAGCAATCCTTGGCATCAGAAGCAGATAGCTTTTAAAAAGATTTACTTGGCCCCTTTGGCTAGGAATGCATCCAAGTAATTGCTGCACAAATCATGTAATAAATGTAGACACTAATCTGAATTGGTTGCATTAACTTTTGTTTATTTCTTGATTTAAGTATATTTTCAAGGACTCTTTTCTGCTTAATGAGCACTTACAGTGATATTCAAACTACTGCAGCTCTGTGACATATGAATCAAACATAAGTCAATTACATGAGAGGTATATAATAAAATTGCATTTTCTAAGGAAGGAAAGAAAAAATCTATCCCTTTTTCTTCTGGAGTATTTGCCTTTCTCTTCCAATCACTTTCTCTATTCTTTGTGAGCTTTGCAGCTTTGAAATAGCAGAATCATCACAGGGGGATAGGATGTATATGCCTCAGGACAGCTGGGTTACCTATCACACTGAATCTACTTGATGAATCAATTTTAATAGGCCTTGTTTTCATATCTTGTCCCCTGTATTGGTGTCAGCCTTGCACAGTAGACTAGACAGGGAACATGACCGTATGAGCTAATTCTGCTTTATTGTAAAGGTACATTAACAGAATCTTGCAAGTCTTAAAGTATAAATCCCCCCATCTCCTTTACAGCCCAAGAAACTAGGGAGGATTTCTTCTGAGCCTCTTGCCCTACTCACATTCCTGCTGCAGGCTCAGCTGCCTTTTATCTGATTGTTCCCTTGGTTCCATCTCTTTGCTCTGTCTCCCAAGGTCGTTCCCACATACCATTGCAATTGGTTCATGCCTTGTCACAAAAATAATGCACATCTCAGTTACTTTCATAAGACAAAATTTCCTTCATTTTTTATTTTTATTTGTGTGTATGTGTGTATGTTTCTTTCCATCAGGAAGATATCTCATGGTGCTTCTCCTTAAAATAGGTAGTAGGGATTAGTTTGTCAACACGAACCTCTCCAGTGGAGAAAAGCAGAATTGAGTTGACTTTGTCTTGGTGGCAAGAAGAGTGTATAAACGAAAAAGTGATTTAAGCCACATGTTGCTTGAAATTGCTTTGTGTCCTGCTAAGATTAAAAAATCAGCCAGCAGGTTTATGGATCTTTGTTTCACACTGTTTCTGGAGATTCACTGACCCAAATGTACTACAGATCCTTGATTATTGTTTTTGCTTTTCTGTAATATTTTGTATATTACATACTTTGAATTCGAAACTTATTATGCATCCTAGATGAGAAATCATCTACAAATATTTTTTTTCTTTCCTTCCAAGTTGGTGATTAGGTAGCTTTGGATTTGGTTTTCTTCATGTGATTAGATCTAACAATTGTTCTTTTTGTTTAAACTTTGTTTAACTTGAGTCCTACAAGATGTAAAAAAAGTTGCTTTCCAAGCTGTGGTTTCTGCTTCTTTTTCCTTGAGAACAGGAAAGAAGAAACAACTTCAATCAGTCTCCAGAGGATATTTCACAGAAATCCTCTAAGGAATTAAAGATAGAGGACTTTGTACCAGAAGATTTTATAAATGTACTTATTTCTACAAATAAATGTAAAAAATGTAGTAACTTTCTTATTAAGCAACAAACGTGATATGTTACATCAGTTTGAGTCAGACGCACTGGAGGATTTTACAGTTCCCACCCCTCACAGTGTTATTTTCCTACAAAACAATATCTCCATCTCAGTGGTGCCTCAACAAGTCATGTCTGTACCTACAAACAAGTCCATACTTAAGCAGCCTTATCCTAATTTCATGGCAAAACAGTGTCTACTAATAGTTGAAACAATCTGTATGATCCTTCAGGTAATATCTCTCAATTAAAGTCAGATTTCCTTCTTTGTAGTCTAAACTGGAAACAATTAATCCAAGGAAGAAGAATCCAAGGCTTTAAGAAGGTTAAATAAACACAAGAATTCCAGCAAGCATTCTATTTTCAAAGTAGTTCTTTATATATAGGCAATTAAGATGGCAAACTGTTGCCCATTTTGTCCTTTTCATGAAAGTGACTAAATGGGCTTCTCTTTTGTGAAGCAGGGGCAGTTTTCCACCAGTTCGCTGTTTTTCTAACTGCTAGCCCTTTTATTAATGTGAGAATTAACTCTCACAGATAGACTGAATTCCTCCTTAAAATGTCTTGTAACAATGCTGATGGGACATCCACTTAAACATAACATGTCCCCTAGTCATCAGCCACTAATTCTGTGGGCCTCCTGGCAGATACAACTGTCACATGCCGCTGTCACATTTCTGTTCAGTGTCAAAAGGAATGAGTTCTGTCCTCAGCACAAATAATGCCATATATAAACATAACAGCATGAATAAAGACAGATGCAACGGGAAACAATGTACTCCTTAAAGCCAACTGTTGCATTGTCACCTGCCTAAGTTGATCTTAACAGGGTAGAATGGGTTCCAAAGAGGCAGCTCTAGAATGGTATTAAAGTTTAGCCATACAAATGCTTTTTAAAATGAGAACTTGGGGAGAGGGTTACCTTTATCCAGGCCATTTTTTAATGATATTAACATTAAGTAGCTATAGGCCCATTCCCACCCTTGCCCCATAATGAGATAACCAATTCTGCCATCACACCACATCTGATGAAGTAACTTGAAGAGCAAAAGCTTGAAGAGTATACTTACGAGCCCCTAGTAGAATCTCTGATTAACACTTAATAGGAAGAAGACTAATTAAAGGATTCATTTAAACTGTTGCCAAATTAAGAGCAAATTGAAATTCTGAGAAAATTGGAAGAGTTAAAACAATCTCTTGTCATCTGTTCATTTAAACACAGCTTCCTTAAAGAACATATCCATTCCAGGTCTCAAGCTGTGGCAGTAGAGGCTCAGAAGCAAGAGGCATACCCCTTATCTATAGATACTCATATGCTTGTTTCTAATGATTTGGTTGAGATAAAATAGGATATTGTAGGTAACATCCAGCCTCAATTTCACCTTTCTTTACTTAGTAGAAGAACTTTGTGCAGGGGTGGGCAACATTTATCAAAGTCACTCATTCATCAAGATGAAGCAGGCATGGATTCCCTTTTGCAGTTCAACCCCACACCTGAAGTACCACTGAAAGGCCTATATCCTGGTAGTTTTACTTATAATATCATCTGGTCCCCAGTCTGAAGAGATGTCTCCAAATCTGTGGGAAGGGCCCACAGTTTCTGTCCATCCCATAGAAGAGCTTTCACTCTAAACCCATTATAATATTTTGTCATCTTCATGGTTAGAAGGAAGGTTCAACAACACTGTCTTGCTCACTGAAAGTCTCTCATGTGTTCATGGGACTGTTCCTGCTTTTAAGAAGGAATTGACAACCTCTTAGATTCAGCCAGTTATCTCTTTGTTGTGGTGATTTCTAATCCTTTGTGATCTGATGGACATCATATGGCCTGAACTGGCTGTCAGTAACTGTTTCTTTGAGTTCTTATACACTCAAGTCATCAATGATAGTATTTAGCTATTTCATCTTATGTTGGCCTTACTTCCAATTGCCTTTGATTTTTCTAAGCACTTTGATTCTCCAGTGCCTCTTGCCTTTGTCTTACATGTCAAAAATATTTAAGCTTTAGCTTCATTATTAGTGCTTCCAGTGAACAATCTAGTTTCTTTCATCTAGTATTGAATTATTTGTTCTTTTTGCAGCCCAAGGTATTCTCAACAATCTTTCCAGCACTACAGTTCAAAATCTCATTAAATTCTCTTTATACAGTCTTTCTGATGGTCCAGCTTTTATAGTTATGTTACAACAAGAAAAGCCATAGCCTTAATAATCCATACCTTCGCATCAATACAATGTATTTGCATTTTATTATGTATATATCTGTCACAGTCTTTCTTCTCAGTAGCGAACATCCCTTTATTCTGTGGATGCAGCCACCATACCTGTGAATTTTTGAGCCCAGGAAGATAAAGTGTGTTACTACTGCAGTTTCTTCTCTACCTACTTGCTGGGTTGGCACTCCTTTTTTACATATCTTAGAAGATTGTTTTTTGGGTTTTTTTTTTTTTTATTGAGCAGCAGATCATCTTTTGTATTATTTTTTTTATATTTAGCAAGAGATTCCTGAAGTCTTTCTCACCTCTAGCCATCAAAGCAGATCAGCATAGCTGAGGTTGCTGCTGTTTCTCCCAGCAATGTTAATTCTAATTTTTCTAATATTTTTAGAATATTTCTAATATTTCTTCTAGTCCAAGATTTCTCATAATATATTCTACATATAAGAAAGAAGGTGACAGAATACAACCTTGGTGCACTCAATTTCCCAGTTTTGAACCATTCAGTTACTCCATATCCTGTTCTGTTGCTTACTGGTCATTGTGTAATTTAATAGACAGAACAGGTGGCCCAATACATCCATGTTTTTAAGGACTATCTGCAATTTGTTGTGATATACACAGTCAAATCACTTAATAAAATCAATAAAGCAAAAATAGATTCTTTGCCTTTTCCATTATCTATTGGATGTTAGCAATGTGATCTCAGCTGCTCTTGCCTCTTCTGAATCCAGTTTATTCACCTGGCTGTTTTTGCACCTTACTGTTGAAGTCTGGATTACAAAATATTGAGTTACTATCTTACCAACAGGTGAAATAAGTGCAATGGTTTGGTTGTTTGAGAATTCCATAGCACTGTCTCTTTTTGATATTTGAATATAAGGAGATTTTTTCCAGTTTCTTGGCCACTGCTGAGTTTTTCACACCTACTGACAAACTGCATGTACCTTACAAGATTTTAAACAGTTTCATCAATTCCTCTTATTGTTAGCAATATTATTAAGGACCCATTTAATTTCACTGTCCACAATGTCTAGCTCTAGTTAAGTGATCAGACTACATGAGTATCATTGATATTGGGATCTTTCAATTAAGTTCTACCTATATATGCCAAATCTTTCTTTCTTTCTTTCTTTCTTTCTTTCTTTCTTTCTTTCTTTCTTTCTTTCTTTCTTTCTTTCTTTCTTTCTTTCTTTCTTTCTCCAGTAGATCTTTGCTGTCTTTGTTTTTTAACATGACCATCTTTGCATAAAAGCTTTCCTTGATATCTAAACAATAGGAGAAGTCTGGTAGCACTTTTTCAGGCTGTAGTGGAAAAAGATAAACCTAATAAACAAAATGGAGACTGAGCTCCTTCCGCCCCTCCCCCACCCTCTCCTTTTGGATATGATCAAGATCAAACCCAGTTCCTCTCTTTGCTTAATCCCATCAGATCTAAATTGACCCTCTCTGCCCCAGACAAAGGCCCCTGCATCTATAGACCATACAGTAGAAGCCTCTCCACTAGCTCACAGCCCAGCCCAAGGTCAACCCTTACACAGACATTGCAACCTAAAGAAACACCAGTCTTCTATCAGCTGATGACCTCAATATTCCATCTCCTTAACAATGAACTTACTCAGCTCTGCTGCTCTCCTGAAAGGTCCATTTTGCCTAACAATAGAAATAATCCCAAGTACATAGACAAGGATCTGCCTAGCTTCTCCAAAACTGGCCAGTAAATCAGATCCCTTGGTTTTCCCACCTTGTAGCCCTCAACTTCTATAAAAATCTTTGCTTTTCTGTTGTTCAGAGTCCCTCTTTCTTGTAAAGCTGGCACCCAAGGATCCTTTCAATAAATATGGTTCTTCTCCTCAATGTTATGCTCCTTACTTCGGCAAAACATCCACAGACTACCACATTTTATTAAAAGGTGTATGCTTTTGTGAATTACAGCTCACTTCATTAGTTTTATCATGCATCTGATGAACTAAGTGGTAGTTCACAAAAGCTTATGCCTTTTAATAAAGTTTGGTAATCTGAAAAGGTGCTTCCACATTCATTCTGATACCTCAGGGTATGAAATCTAATGCATTAAATGTATTATTTACCTTCACTACATAATCATATGGAATATTGTTGAAGTTATATCTTGTTGGTCTGATGATTTTTTTTTTTTAAGTGAAATACTATAAGACAGAGTTCATGATCTGAGCCACATTGAACACCAGGTCTTGCTTTTACTGACTAATGGAATTTCTCCATCTTTGCTTACGAAGTATGTAGTCAATGCTATTTCAGTATTGTTCATCCAGAGACAAGCATATGTATAGTTATCATTTAGGTTGTTGGAAGAAGGCATTTACTTCAACTCTGAGGGCTAAGAGATAGGCATGTGTATGATTGATTAGAATAATTATGCAAGGCCAATTGTGCATTTCCTTGAACCTCACAAACTTAAATAATTGAGAACCAGACTATCCTGTATTGATAGCTCAGTGGAGAGATGTGTTTCAAGTTCACATGGAATGATTGAAGACAAGGAAAAGTTTATATTTGTATTGTGGGGAGTGGGGGACCGGGAATTGGCCTTCCCTCTCTACTATGACTTGCTACACATTCTGATAAGCTGAATCACAAATATAACCAACTAGAACCATGAAATCTGCCACAATCAATGGCATCAATTGCCTATATGAAGGTCAAACATGGAAATACCAAGGGCATGTGAAATACACAGGGCAAATATTTCCCCAGCTTGTGGCAAATTGCAGGATTTATGAAAAGCATTTAGTCCTACCTCTTCTCATTCAGCTACAATGGAGAAAGCCAGCTGAGCTCCTTAATATTCTATTCATTTAAGCTGGAACTAAACATATGCCACCTTTTCACAATTCAGAGTAAATAACATATTGGATGCTCTATATCAGAATCAGCTTCAATATGTAACTCATTTAGTAGACCCATCTGCTTAATCAGAAGTTAACAAGCAGAATGGGCAATATATTTCTCTCTTTTATTTCTTCTTATTTCCTATTTCCCCTCTGGAAAAGCAATTGATAAACATTTGGCTAAATTAATTTGCTTTATCAAATTATTTATCTACACAGAGAAGTCTAAGCTTGGTTGGAAAACAACCAAGGTAATTAAGAAAAGATGTATTTCTTTTGGCTAGAATTTGCAGCACCATGTTGTCAAATTATGCCTGACATTTCACCTATCATCCTGAGGATTTTTGTCTTTAGAGGAGAAAGAAACAGCCCCTCAACACAATAAAGCACAATAAAAATGGAAAACAGAAACAATAAATTAATGGTAGACAACTTCTACCAAGCAACTCTTCTAGGAAGTAATTACCATTCTTATTTTATATATCAGCCTCTTTTCAGGCATATTTTATTTAGTTCTTTTTGCTATCTCTTTCAACAATGTAGAGTAGTTGTGGGGTTGAATAACTGTGTAAGACCTATTGCAGTGAGATACAGAGTGAATTTTTTAAAAAATTAAGTAATTGTATTTATTCCGTAATTGGGCTCTTTGGGTATTAGTTCTCCAACCCAATCTAGTGAGTGAATGAGGCTCTGATACTTTAATTAAAATCATCAGAAACAATCAATTAATTCATTCTTTGCTCAAAATCCTAACTAGATTATAGATATACTTGCAAATCAAATTAGCTAGACTAGATACATAGTTCATTTAGTTGTCTTTCTTCTGTTACTTGCTTTAACTCCAGGAATGCTCTGATATTTTATCCTTGTTTATTGCCTGAGAAATCCTGAAGGTTTTGACAGGCTTATACAATCAGATTTTTCTCATCCATTGGGGTGAATGAAGGGGTAACATGGAATATGCCTGCTCCATTATTTTTATCCCAGAGGCTGACCTATGGTGCTATCTGCTAGACCAGTGTTTCTCAACCTCGGCAATTTGAAGATGTGTAGACTTCAACTCCCAGAATTCCCCAGCTAGATAGAACAATGTTTCTCAACCTTGACAACTTTAAGTTGTGTGGTGCTCTGGCTGGGGAATTCTGGGAGTTGAAGTCCACATATCTTTAAGTTGCCAAGGTTGAGAAACATTGTGCTAGACTGTACTGGCAAGGGAATGAGATGATAGGGCTCTCAAGTTTGATTCATATTTGTGACAGTTTAGCATAGAGAAAGGGGGAAAAGGAGAGGAGGAGGAGACAGAAGAGTTGGCAGGAAGAGAAGAGTTGGCATTGGGTTAGTCCCTTTAAAGCCACTTTGCATGTGGGCCATCAAACCTGGCTCCAGTTGGCAATTGCATCTGGTAATTTGATTTGTTTTTCATCTACATTTGCCAATTCATCTACATTTGTCAATCAAACCCAGGTCAGGGCACCCAGCACATGTACTTTGTTCTTAAAACAGGATAAACAATGTGAACAAAATCATATAAACTTGTGAACCTAAACTACTACAGCCAGCTTTCATTTACTCATCAAATAAACATTACAAACTGATGTATGCGTGCACGCATAAACCTATACATACATACCATAGCTTTCAGATACTCAGTATTTCATTTATGGCACTTTTTCCCAGCTCACTGAAAAGTAGAAGTACATGATATAATTTTGAAATGCATGTACAGTAAATCCACATGCACATATCTTGTCATTACTATAATCATGCAAAGTTGCAAAGATATTGAGATAAAGACCCCCAAAGTTAGCTGTTTCAAAGACATTTCATTGGTTCATTGCAGTAGTCAGGGCTATTTGGCAGGCCCACAAAAATGAACACAAGCATGATAAAATCCCTTATCTTCACATGGCTCAAGAGGCAAGTATTCAGCCTTCTCTTCAAAGCTATGGAAGAAATTTAAAAGGGGACAATACATAATTACTCTAAGTCCAGAAACCAGTATTCAATGTATTTAACTCTGAACTTGTTTGCTCTAGGAATGAAATAACATACAGATGGCAAAATATCTGCTAATGTCATGTTTGAGAATCATGATCATATTATTTTATTTGTAAATGTCACAGGTGTTTTTACGCTACTTTTTAGCCTATACTGTAAAACTACCAGTGTAATAACAAACAATATAATAAATCTTGTTTGGCATTGATCAGTCTCAAAGCAACCATGGGTAGCAGTGATCTTATAGATACTGTAACTGGTACCCATACTGAATACTGAAGGTGGCATCCCACATCTTGCACCATCAATGCCATCACCACCTATGATGAACAATGATGTCATTGGCTGCTCTTCACATGCTACCTTGCTTTTCAGCTCTGCCACAATACCATTATCTGCCCATGTAGCTGGCAAACCAAGGAAGCAGGAACATAAATTTCAAATCTTACATAGACTTCAGGAAGCTGTCTTTAACACTAATTGGGAATAAAAACAGAATCTTGAAAACTGTGAGACCAAATTCCCAGCCAGAATTACAATGACTTAATTAAAATGAAGTCTCTTTGGAATGCTTTCTTCTCACAGTTGCTCACATCTGGATTGTTTTGCCTCTTATCACATAAACTGAACCTCTCCTCCCCCCTCTTTCTTCCCACACAACCAGGTAGGACATCTCTTTTACTTTGTTTGTTTTACTGGTAATGTGGAAAGAGATAAGCAGGCCATGCAAATTCTAAACGGACCCAGCCAATTAACCCCAAGATAGTTAGTTTTAGCCAGAAATGCTAAATGCATATTTGGAGCTAAATTGATTACCCTGGTCAACTAATTCTCCCTAGGTCAATGAACTATTTGCCTGAAATTTAATCATCCCTCACAACATCTGTGATCAAGATGAAGTTTTGGAGAAGTTCCACAAAAATGAACTTTATATATTCCCGCACAAAAATGAAGCATCTTTAGGTATTTTCTCCACAGTGAACTTGTTCACTGTAATTTTTATTCTGAATGTATTACTACATCTTTTTCCCACATTGCAGGGGAGATTTAAAGACAGGAAGTGGGAAGAGAAATAACAATCAATCAGCTTCCTTTGTGCCATGTGGTAGTATTGAAAGCATGGCTGCCAGTTGACCAAACTAATCATCCTGGATTACATATCACAAATGCACAAAGGTGAGTGAATTAATTAAAGGAGAGGCTTACTAAGTCATGCAAAAAGGAATCAACATACTGTATCACAAAAAGAAAATGAAATGGAGTTCAAAGAGGGAATAGCAAACTCAAACAAATATTTTAAAAAGTATAAAGTCCTTGTAAGACTAGCTTGAATGGAGATTTCAGTTGAAAGGAGAAACCCAATTACCTTGATTTTAATAGAAGAGAATACTGTATATGTAGCTCAAAGTTGAACTGTGGACTCCTTGATGCTCTCTGAGCTTTGTTGTTTGCTTGCAGACATTTCGTTACCTGATTATGTAACATCATCAGTGCTAGTGCATGTGGGGTTTGCTCCGTGTTTATATAAAGTAGCTTGCCTTGCCAGTGTTGAGGGGGGTGTAGTTTTCTGCTTGCTTCACTGTCTGGTATTAATCTTGCTTATCTGGGTGTTGGTTTCTGAAGAAGATGTGTTCTGGTCTTTTTGTTTCCTTCTTAGCTTTTTTATTGTCTCTTTCGAATGGTGTGTAAATGTGGTTTATCTCTGCATCTATTGATGGCTGATTTGTCTGAATGCCAAGCTTCCAGGAATTCCCTAGTTTTGGGGTTTAGCTTGGTCTAGGCTGCTCACAGTTTCCCAGTTGAAACTATGGTTAAGTCTGTCCATGTGTTGTGAGATTAAGGAGTTTTCATTGTGTCTTCTGACTTCTAGTTGGTGTTCATGGATGCGCTCTGCAAGCCTTCTGCCTGTCTGTCCTACAGAGTGGCTGTTACAGTCCTTATACTGTACATGTTGTAGATGACTTCTGTTTTTCTTCTTCAGCTACTGGGTCTTTTGGTTTATTTAAGATAACAGACTATAACCATGTGGCATCACCATAGTACACAAACCAAGTAAATTTAAGATGTTTGGGGGGGCTTTAGTTGGTTTGTGTACTACGATGATACCGTGTGGTTATAATAGTCTGTTGGTAGTTTCTGAGATATTTTTGATGTATGGCAGTGTTATCCTTTTCATAGTTTGTGTTGGTTGTGTTGTGGTGGGTTGAGTAGTCAGGTACTTTTTGATAAAGTTGCATGGATATCCATTTTGTTGTTGTTTGTTGTTATAGGTGATGTGTTTCCTTTTTCTGCTGTTCTGGGTTGCTGCAGTGAGTTTGTGCTCGTTTGAAAAATGTTCTTACACAGCTCCTCTTGTGGGAGGTTGGGTTGTTACTTTGGTAATGGAGCACTTGGTTAGTGTGGGTTGTTTTTCAATAGACTTGCGTTTCTAATTTGCCATAATTTCCTCTGCTGATGAGGATGTCCAGGAAGGGTAGTGTGTTCTTGTTTTCTTCTTCCCTTGTGAATTTCATTCCTTTGAAGATGTTGTTGATTGTTTCATGTGTATTTCATTCCTTGATTTTCAACATAGCTAATGGAAAATGGTATTTTCTCTATTATCTGTGCCTGATCATGATAATAGCCACATGAAGTTTTTAATATTCCTATTTTTCAGTTTATATTTTCTGCCATTGTTGAACTTATACTTCAAATTACACTTTTTTACACATTCAGGCCTCTCTAGGACCTGCATATTAAACTCTATTTCCCTTGAGGTGCTCATCTCTTCACCTATTCCTGCATGGCTGCTCCAAATCCAGAGAAATCTCTCTAGTCATTTGACTGTCAGACAAAAAGATTGCTACTGGTCTGTTGTGTTTTCATCATTTATTTTTTTCATATAAAAATTGAGACAAAGCAGGTACATTTCTTTAGATTTGTTAGCCACATAGTAGCCCATGTGAACAGTGCTTTGGAAGACAGAGCTAGAGGTACATCAGTATGGAGGGACCACTATGCTTAACTGCTTTACTTCTCAATGAAGATGTATTAGATTGGAACAAGAAGTAACACCAACAATCAAGTTGGGCACTCTTGCTATTAATTGCTTTGATTACTGAATTCTGCATGAACTATTATCTTAGGTTTTCATTCATAAATTGTTATTTTTTTCCACGTCATGCCAAAGCTATAGAAAATGAGCCAAGGGGGTTAATTGCCCTAAGACCAACCCCTCCTCCAAATTTGAGATCTTTAGCATATTTATTCATGTTGTTTAAATTAGGAACAATATTGTACCTGTTAGATGCCCAGAAACAAACCTTTTAAATAATGATGCATGAAGTTAATGCTTTCAGGTTTTTCTTTCAATAAAAAGAAATGACAAAAATCCAAATAAATTCAAGTAGGTAACTGGTAAGTACCAAAGAAAATATCCACAGGCACATTGGTAACTGTGAGCAGTACCCCACCTACTCTGACTCTCTCTATTCTTTGATGTGCAAGTTGTTTACACAGATAAATCACTTTTTTCAGCTATATGAATATCTGACTGCAGTCCAAAGAGTAATTGCCCAGATTTATCCCCTAGACCTGTAGCTCAGAATCAAAGATTTTCTAAGGCACCCAAGGCAGCAGTGGAGAACTTTTATTTCCTGAGAAGAAAAATAAGCTTTCCCATTCCTCTTTTTCGCTTCTTCCCCAGAACTATAACAATAATGGAGGATGGAATTTCAGTTTGTAGTCAAACCTAGCAAACTACAAATGGGAACATACCTTCTAATCTGAAGATTTGCAACATGCAGCTATGACATTATGGCCTTACAACCAGGGAATGTATAGCACATGTCTAAGAATGTCAATAAAGCAAATTACTCAAAAAATAACAATTTTTGGAGAAACAAAGCTAAAATAAAGCAAATGCAGCATACATAAATATGTAAAAATAATTAAAGCAGTTGCAAAGCAGACGGGAAGTCAATCAGCCTTGATGAGGAGATGCTAGGCAAGTTATAGCAGCAGGAAGACAACTGGAAAAGAAAGAGACAGTCCAGCTGCAGTGGGTATGCTGTGTTCACGGTGAAGCACTGCTTCCACTTAGAGTGAACAAAAAACTACTGTAGAACTGTAGTAGCAGCAACCATTCAGCCATCACCCCCGCCACAGGCTGGTGTAGAGAACAAAGATAAACTTGAGAAAGAATATAAGAAAGGTTAAACAAACATCAGCTTAGCCCTGGGAAGGAAGAGGGGATGAGGAAAAAAAAAACAAACCTCAAGATAACTCAGCCTGGATAAACTTAATGTAAGAGAGGCAGAGGGAAACTCTATCAGGCTTTCAAGCTTCTGTTATTATACCCTACAACAATAAAGTAGAATTCCATTAATTCTTGTGGTGTCTCTTTCCTGATCTGGATTACCTCAAAGGGCTGAGAGCTTGCCATGCTGGCTTTGTTATCTGAGTTTAGAGTTATAATATTGTATGATCCTAGCCAGAATCTTGCAGGTAATTCTTATTTATTATTTGGAGCTATGTTTTAGTTTGGGCTTAGGAGAAGGCTGTTCCCAAACTGGAAAACACAGCCTTGGCCTAGTTGTTAATGTCTCATACCGTGGGATCTATCCTTTTAGGACAGAGAGTAGGTCA
This sequence comes from Python bivittatus, assembly GCF_059951505.1. NCBI lineage: Eukaryota > Metazoa > Chordata > Lepidosauria > Squamata > Pythonidae > Python > Python bivittatus. The sequence goes on along the minus strand of NW_028277113.1, from coordinate 24,992,130 downwards.
TCCTATTTGACAGGGGGTGTCCAAATTTGTAAGGTGGCAGGCACAATATTATAATCAAAGCCCCATCCCTTTTGGACATGCACACAAAATGTGTGCAGGAGGTACAATGGGAAAAACAGTCCCCAGTGTAAAGTATTTTCATTTCAGAAACCTAAATATGGTAACCTTATATAAACACCTGAGAGGAACTTCAGGAATGTAAATGCAAGTCACCCACATAGGAAAGAATGACCCATGAGACAGGATCACATAAGAATTTGAAGGGCATTGTTTTGATACACAATTTTATATTCTATATATATTTTATAGAGATATAGATATGTTTCACATAATGTATAACTATACCTGTAAGAGTGCACTCTATTCTAAAGAGTTAACTTACTTTATAAAGAGCACACCATTCTCCTACCCCATCTCCCTTAAAAGCAATTAACCAGAGGCCTGTAGCCATAAATTAATTCCGTACCAGGCTGGTGTTAGGCCAATGTCCAGAGAGAAAGGTCTGGGATTCCAAAGGATAGATAAGAAGGAAAAAAAGTTAAACTTAGATTCAACTTTCAGGGACCACCTCAACCCCTCCTTAGACCATCCTCAAAACCCCATGTATGGATATAGGGGAATGTATCACCTGCATACATTAATGGATGTCTATAAAACTCTGATGTTTGCTTTGTGAGGTGTGATTCCTTCAACATTCCTTTCTAATGGGTGTTGATTGGAGTCACCCAGCTGGGTCTTGATCAATATACATCTGTTATCTTAAAGAAGCCTCGTCTCAAGTCTCTTTATTTGGCTTTGTTGGAACTTGGGAAATAAAAGGTGCCATACAAATTATTGCCAGAAACCTACTTTTATTTTTCTACTATTTGAGAAGATCACAATTTTCAGACAACTTCGATCATTTTATAGTTGAACCTTAGCAAGATTGCTAGAGCAGATAGAATCATGTCTGTTCCATTTGCTTCTGCTCATTCAAGACCTTTCTGACATTTTAAAATTTTAAGTTCACAAAAGTTGCAAACTGAATTATGTGTGATTTCACCCTTCATTCCCCTGCCATCATCTGGGTCTTAACAGATACAAGAGCAGCTCAGAAAAGTAGGAGAAATGCTGTTGCTAAACCTGGATAATTGTTCATTTTAATTATATAGCATGCTATACAATTTAGAAGCAGTGCCTCATCAAAGCATCTCCAAATTTATGGCAAAAACTGTAATATATTTTAATAATCTGTTCCATAAGAGAAGAAGAATCTAGTGATGGTTTACTTGGCAGTCAAATGATCCTTTTCTCATCATGCATATGCAGTGTTGATATTCTGTTTCCCAACCTGCTGATATTAACCCAATGGTATTAAATAGGTCATATTAAGAAAGCCAGAAAGGGTGTATTATACCCTAGTATTAGCTAAGAGCTGGTTTGTTTGTTTGTTTATTTGCTAAGAGCTAATATTTATTAGCTAATTTATTTATTAGCTAAGACCTAATATTTATTAGCTAAGAGCTGGATAGTTAATATTTATTTATTTAAATGTACTCTATGTAAACGAGTACATTAATTTAACTGCTCCGTGCAGTAGACACATATTCTATAATAGTAGGCTGTATAGAGATGCTAATAATATAGTTACAAATAATTATTCTGACAACTGCCAGCCAAAATCACTACTTTTTATTTCAGACTGAGTTGAATAACCCCAGTGCCACACAAAATTAATAGCCTTAAAGCCCATTGATTCCATTGGAGTTAAATCAGTAGGGCACAACTTCCTTCAAAGTACTAGAACTGACTTAAAATGCATCTCATTAGTAGACTAGTTTGCTTTTCCTTAGGATGATGGCTCCAGGGAATGGGATGGAAGAGCATACAATGAAGCTGGTTTCTACGAAAACCTATGTTGGCAGATACAGAAAATGTAACATGCAAGCTGGTCATTCCCCAAACCTGCATTAGATCAAGCCCTCAGCATAAAACACAAAGTGTACAATGCACCCTTTTGCTAGAAATGTGCATCAATTTTCAGGCTATATCTTAAATCTAATATTAAATTAGGATGATTTGGAGGAATCTAGAAATCAAAAGAGGAAATTGTTCCCAGTCAGGCCAAAGTCAAATGTGAAACCTCTCAAAAGTGAATTATCAATATTCCAAGAAGGCGGTGAAAGTGGTGGATGTGTGCTGCAGGCTCTGGTTGTGTTAGATCATTCTGGTATGTTTTGGGGGGCATCTGCCTGTCATGGAGGGTCGTAGAAGGTGTTTTGTGGATTTGTAATTGGACTATGCGCCTGGCTGCTGAGTTTCTGCACTTACCTGGCCCTTTCTGATCCTTTTATTTTTTTTGATTGACAGACTGGTCCCTAAACTGGACCAGCTGGGTTGCATGTCTCATACTCCTTCCTGGGCTGTGTGCCGTGAGGGAGCAGAATTACATGTACCTGCAGCTCCCATGGACTGGGGGAGTCTTAGGGGGAGCCTTGCTGGAGTTCTTTGGGATGACGAGGAGGCTCACCAGACTGGCACAGCTCTGGTTTTGGGTCAGGAGGAGGCCACAGCATTGCTGGAGTCACTGGACACTTGGGCAAAGGTGCCTGTGAAAGGGGCACCTCATTTGCCAGGACTGTATGGTGGATACACACTGATGTGGATGGCTGCAATGGAGGGGACAACATGGTGCTTGCCTGGTCTATGCCAGAAATGGCAGCGCAACATGGTGTGGCTTGAGACCCCCAAATTTGGCCAGCAAGACAGAGAATGGCTGGTGTGGGTCTTCCGGGCTGTGTGGCTGTGTTCTGGAAGTTTTGTTTCCTAACGTTTCGCCAGCATCTGTGACCGGCATCTTCAGAGAGCCGGAGCACAGACAGGAGCAGTTCTCTCTGTGCCCAGGATGATGTGACCCTTTTGTGGGTATTTATAGAGATCTAAAGGGGGGGGATTGGGTGTGGGGGGGGTTTAGGGGGTTTGGGTTAACGAGTGGTTGCTTGTTTTGGTGTCAGCATCTGTGTGTATCTTCCTGGGGATTAGGCAGGGTTTTTTCTTCTATTGAGTTGTTAATGAGTGACTGCTGGGGGTGATTAGTATGTTCATTTTGTGAACTGTTCACACGTCCTGGTGGTTGACCTGAGTTCGTTGACCTTTTGCAGGCTGTATTTTTCAGGATTGGTAGCCAGGTTTTGTTGATTTTTAGACTCTCCTCTTTTTTATTGAAACTGTGCTGGTGTTTGTGAATCCCCACCCCCACACCCCACAGTCTTGCCCTGTTATCTGGGAACAGTTTGATCCTGTTGGGCCTGAGGAAGTAGACAGGGCCCTTATGACTGTGAGCTCAGCCACCTGCTCCCAAGATCTATGCCCCTCCTGGCTAGTTAAGGTGGCCTGGGGGGGCGGGGTTCCTGTGGTTGGATCCTAGCAGTGGTTAATTCTTCCTTGAGAGAGGGGGTTGTTCCACTCCCCCTTAAGGAGGTGTTGGTTCACCCCTTCCCCAAGAAGCCATTGCTGGATCCTATCATACTAGACAATTTTCATTCAGTATCAAACCTCCCTTTTTGAGGGATGTTCATGGAGAAGATGGTTGCACAGCAACTTCAGTAGGCCCTGGATGAAACGGATTATCTGGACCCCTTCCAGATGGGATTCAGGCCTGGACATGGGACTGAGTCAGCATTGGTGCCACTATAATGGCTCTCTAATAACAGTGGCTTTGTAGATAAGTGCTTAAGTACAAGGGTGTACCACAAAACAGAAAATGTGTTTTGTTTCGTGCAGACATTCACTCAAACTGCTCCAGGGCAGGCAACAGTTTGGCCAAATAAAAATCCAGAACATCTTGATTGTCCTGAGTTTCAGCCAAAACAAATCTGAAGGAATCTTTCAAGATGGGTACAGAACCATGAATGAACCTGACTTTTTCCTTTCTTCCATATGGCCTGTGAGATACACCTTCCCCTTCTTATGCTTTCTCTTCCCTCTGCTTCCCTCTGCATCACTAACCAACCAACTTGTCCCTTCTCCCATGATCTTCCTTCACCTTTCCTTGCATTACCTTCCTTTGTTCACCACCGCTACCACCAGTGTCCTTCTATTAGCCCTTCGAGGTAAGTCCAGATGAGAAGCACAAATCTTGAATACTAACACTACCTTTATTGCAAGGTTACAGTAATAGAATCTTGCAATGTCCCTTGTCCCATGTCCCTTTTCCTTCTGTGGACTGAGATACCTTTTACATAATGGTTGTTTAGACTGTGACTCTTCCTCTTGTCTCCCAAGGTCATTCCCACAGACCATTACACCTTCCTTATTTCTCTGTTTTCTCTGCCCTGGAACACCTTTGCCTAGAGCACATGAGATCCATGTTCAGATCAAACATATGTGTTCCAGATCTCTTCCCAGAACTCCCTGCTTCATGCACAGAACATTTTGCACAACCCTTCTTAAGTAATATACAGTGGTACCTCGGGTCACGAATGCTTCTGCTCACGACCAATTCGGGTCACGAACAGCACCCTTCGCAAAATTTTGCCTCCATTCGCGAACGCCTGATCGGGTGACGAACAGGGCACGTGGTCGTGGCTTCCTGTAGGGAGGGGGACTCTCCCTCCAAGCAATAACCGCCTCCCCACCCGCCTTCCTGTCCTCCACGCCAGAAGTCGTGTCGAGCAAGGTTAGCGTTCTCTCTCTTCGTACTATATTTTGTGTCATATTTTTGTGGTTTTAAAAAAAATGCATATGGTTCAGAACGGATTAACCATAATTACATTGAACCTTATGGGGAAATTTGATTCGGGACGTGACCAAAATCAGTTGGCGAGCAAATTCAGAGGGGTCAGAACGGATTAACCATATTTACATTGAACCTTATGGGGAAATTTGATTCAGGTCGCGACCAATTCGGGTCACGACCAGAGTCACAGAACGAATTAAGTTCGTGAACCGAGATACCACTGTATAACAATACTGTGCATTGAGTAATGTATCATATGCTTTGTGCTTGTTTCCTGTCCCAGGAGCAGGAGCATTAATGGAGTTTTTAGCAGAAACTTTTGGAAAATACTAACCATTCACATTCTTCTCCTTTAGCACTCCATGCTTCACCAGTGCAATATATGTCATTTTCATAACTATCTCTGACAAACATTGTAGGAGGATAAATATTCCCTTTATTAGAACCATTACTCCCTAAATGTAGAGCTGTTCATGAACAAAACTTCTAAACCAATTCATTTGAAACCTGTCAAGCATGATTCTCTTATCTTGAACTGAGGCTGGCTTTCTCCCTTCATGAAGAATAGATTTCCTGAAAATTTCATTCAATTTTGCAGAAAAGTGAGAGCTCTTCATTAATATCTAGTTGTAGTTAATGACAGGTACAAAACTTTGAATTTCTACATAAATGTTTGAGTTAAATAAAGCAATTTCAGAATCAGTCCGTTCAGTTGGGCTATTTTTTTAATTGGGATCCAAAGCACCACTTTTCATGAACCCACTACACAAATCTCTAAAAAGCTTTTTCCATCTGCTTTCATGATCCATGTTCAGCATGGCTAAGGAGGAAAAATTGTGGTATCAACTGAAAAATGAAGTTTCCAGGAATGTGAAATGATGTAACTTACAAGAGCGCATATTAGTAACTTTTTAAGTTAATGAAATAGCTTGGTAACTTGCCATGGACTGCTGAATAAGTTATTATCTCACTCATTTAGCACTAACTATTATTCTATTGCTAATGATCTAATTAGAAAAGCAGTAAGATTCTAAAAGCGTATCGACCTCTTGCAGAGAGCTCAGAAGATTTTAGCATCTGAAGATATTCTCTGCATTACCATCTCCCACTGGAGCAGTTAAGAGAAAAAGTTTTATTTTGATTTCACAAAGAATATCATTTAGATACTAAACATTTTCACTTTCACTATTGCTAAAATCCATTTAATAAACTTAACGTTCACCAAATGACCTTTTGCTTTCAACAATGCTGTAAATGGCAGTGGAGTGAATTTTTTACAACCAAAACTTCATACTTTCAGTAAGAAGGTAGGATAGGCAGTAAGGTAGGAGGGATAATTTGCTTTAAATAATTACATGTAAAATTAATTTGGGACTGATCATTTGCTTGGCCAATGCTTATGAACAAAGTCAAAACATTGCAGAAGAAGTATGAATTATTTCTGCCTCCATAGAAGTCAAGTTAAATGTTTTCTCTGGATCTTCTCATCACTTTAGGGATAATATAAAACAGATCTCAGAATACTGGGGGGGGAAAGCAGGTGTCTGTAAGCACCTGTTTACAGATACACATGTACAAATCTACTGTTTTTCTGGAAGATGGGCAGCTTAGAACTATGATTCATTGCCTATCAATGAAGGGATTCACCATTTTCCTCTTGTGAGCTATTCCTTGACCCTATTTTAAATTTAAATTAAATTTTAGAAAGGGTGAGCAATACCTATGGTTATAATAAGGAATGTGTTTCACTGCAGAAAAAGGAGTAGTGTCTGTTAACAGTGGCACAACCACTTGTATGCATCTAGAAAATTTTTAAATTATTATTCTTGAAAGCTATATTTAGCTGTGAATATAGAATGTGTAATGTATGATTCTTTCTTTTCAGCAAGGGTGGGCAATCTGTGACCCTAGGATCATACACAAAATGCCTGTGACTTTACTTCAAATCATTACTGTGATTTCATTCAAGGCAATGTTTTATCTTAGAAAATTGAATTGCTCTGCCTTGATGCCATGAATCTTCATGGGCACAAGTCCCATGGATCGAAGCAAGGCAGCTGCTCTGATGCAATGCTTCAAAGGGGTTCTTCAATCAAAGCTTAATCGAATCAAAGCATCTCTGCATGAACCTAACATGTAGTCCTTGGTCTAACTTCAAAAGGTGTCAGTAAGTGATCTGACATGAGCAATCTCCCTTTTCTGTGGCAGGCCACTGCACATGGAGTGAAAAAGAAAATGAGAGGAGGTTGTCAGAAAGAAAGAGGAGAGAGGAAATTAACCAGGAAATTTTACCAGTTCATTCAAAGTTGCTTTTAATTATTAGTGAAACTTCAGCAGAAAGACAGCATATAGAGGCTGAAAAGCTTTCATAATCCCTTTCCCCATGCCAAGGCATACCTAAAAAGAAAAGTAATGGTGATTTTAACATACAGTAACATGCAGCCTAATCTCCAAGTAACACTCTTATGAATGAAAAAGTGAGCGTACCTATGGTTTAGTGCATTTCAAAAGATTAAATATACACATACATACATACATACATACATACATACATATGCGTGGGATGGGAAATGACCATATACGTAAATGGAAAGATTTCCCATAGCTATCAGGAAAAATTAAATCTTGAGACCCAATCAAACATGATATGCAAAGTACATGAATGCATTCCTCGATCCCTTTTGGGGGTGGTTCTCCTGGGAAAGGAGATTTGAATGAGATACGCAACACTCAGGGGAAGTCTTTCCCAAGTTACCATAACCCTGATATCCTGATCCAAGCCACCTGCTCCTCCTATCTATCTATCTATCTATCTATCTATCTATCTATCTATCTATCTATCTATCTATCTATCCACCTACCTACCTACCTACCTACCTACCTACCTACCTACCTACCACCTCTTAATAGCTAATAACACTGAGAGGCAGAAGAATTTAAGCAGTATAAATCCATTTTCCCTGTAGCTGCTTTTAGTAGAAGGAAAAGATGTCAAGATATGTCTCTGGTCAGCACCAGCACCCAGATCATATTTGGGGAGACCTGGATTTGTGGAATAAACGTTGAATCTACTCTTTTTCTTTCCTTCAATATTCTAGATAAAATACTGATGGAAAGACAACTTCTGTTTCTGTAACTACTTAATAGAGTGAGGTCCTGCAATTTATGGCTATATATGTAAAACAATGTTGAATTAATCAGCTAACAATCTTTAATCAGTGAACAGCCATATTAAGGAAAGTTTCAAACAGTTTTTGTTTTGCATGTTGTCACCCATCATAAAATGACTACCTTAAGAAAAATGTGGGGTGTAGCTTCTCCCTGTTTAGCACTATGGAAGTACAGACAGAGAGCATATTTAACTTTTATTGGACTTCAAATTAACCAAAACACCATTATTTCAGCCATCCCCATGCAAGTGTTGGACTACAACTCCCATCATTTCCAGCAAGTGTGACCAGCCAAATAAGGAAATTTATCTTTCAACCTGGGAGTTAATAGAAATTTCAAAGATGAAGCTAAGCCTCCCATATTAGTATCTGGATCCATAATCCATCTGATCATTCCTATGCATTTTCTCTCACTTTCATTCTCAAAATGCAACAGAGAACAAATGGTTGCACAACTAGTATTTTTCATAGGCTTACACATTAGTGAAATCAGTTGTCGGCAATTTAAATTGGTGGTATTGTTCAGACTAAGACAACAAATCATAGATTTGATATTTTACTTAGATCCTCTGATCAAGATAGTTGTTTTAAGGGTATACAAAACATTTCCTTAGTCCCAAATACACAATTGTAAATGGATGTAATTTCTTTCAGACTTCTATCAAATATGTGAATAATTGTATAAATTCCACATTCTACTGGCATGTGTTTATGATTGTTTCTATTTATTAAGCACAAAAAACTCTGTTGTCACAATTAGAATGTGTGGTTATAGCCGATTATTTAATTTGCTGAGTCCCTCTAGCTCAAGTCACACGAGCACAAAGTGACAAAGAAATGATGATGGAATGGAGAGCTGCAAATCAATCCAACAGGAAAACCAGCAATGGTGGTTGTCATGGTAACAAGGACACACAAGCAGACCATCATTATTTGTACTTCTTTAGAACCTGATTCCCTTGTCACTAACAAGCTAACACCAACCCAAAATAATGACTGAATTTATACACTATGGTCTATGCCATAAAGTGGTTTGTTATACAGGCATGTTTACATACATACTCATCGTGCTAATCACCTTTGGAACAAGCAATATTATGCAAAGCACAGAAAAGGAGTAAGAAGAAGACAGCAAAAGAAAGACAAGATGAGATCAAATCGAATTCTTTTTATGTAACTGACCAATAGAAAGAAATGTAAAACTACAAGGTATGACAAGATGAAAGGATATCTAACTAAACCTCTACCAAGATCCTCTATACCTTTCTATCTCTTCAAAACATCCTTGCTTCTCCTACATCTATACACTGATTAATATACTGCCTTTTGTTCTCTAAACTTCTGATCTCTATCTTTTTGAGTATCTCATCAACTCTATTCAACTATGATGTTCATGGTCTTCTCCATCCTTCAATACAGTCATTCTTCCTTCATATATTCGTTGTGCAATTACAAATCTCTATATGATCAAACCACCTGACTGTACACCAAGTTAGGAAAGGCTGTCATAGAATCTTAATCAATTTAAATATATACATATATATGTATATAATATACATACACACACGCTGTATATAAACACATTTTTCTGGTCATTCCCAAAAGTTGTTATATTAAGATTAATGAGGAAACTATATATCCCTTTAATTGCTATAGGTTCGCATGTAAACACTGAAGCTAATCTAACCATGAAGCAAACCAAACCAGCTATTCAAGGAAGGTCAGTGCAATAGACCGCCATTAAGCTTTTCTGATCATTCTGCTACATGCACACATAGTAGAATGAGAATGAAATATTAAAGTCTGGAGATTCTCCATCCAAATTCCTAATTATTGGGAAAGAGAGACTACTGCAAGTTTACATACAAAAGACTCAAATCAGGTTCCTGCTACCTTATGTGAGGCTGGGAGGATAAAGTCTGTGGAGTCCTTGGTGCTCTCTGAGCTTGGCTGTTTGCTTGCAGACATTTCATTAACTGACTAGGTAACATCAGTGCACTGATGATGTTACCTAGTCAGTGTTGGAAAATATGGGGTTTCAACCAAGCCTGTCTCACACTAGCACAAAGGAGGGGTTGCTCTACTGCAGCCTAGCTCTGCTGCTTTGTGTGGGAGGGGCTTGGATGCCGCCTTTTTTCCTGTTTCCTTCATTTTCTCTCTCTTCTCCTCATGGCTGTCCGCGACGTAGGAATGAATTCTCTCTCCTCCTCATGGTTTTTGTACTAACATTTCACAAACCCAACAGTCAGGTAATGAAACGTCTACAAACAACCAAGCTCAGACAGCACCAAGGACTCCACAGTTCATGTCTGAGCTATGTACTGTATATTCCCTTCTATTGGTAGGAAAAAGTCTATCTGACACCTTGAAGAGCTGTTTGAAGCAGCAGAGAACGCAGCTGAGCAACCTTTTTGTTAGTGCTTGAGGGCCTCAAGATAAGATAAGAATTGCAGTAAAATAGAGCAACAGAAGAAAGAGGAGAGGAAGATCCTTTTTTTTTTTAATACATAAAAGATAATAGGGCCATTAGATTTATCAGAGACTTAACATATTAATTTCCTTATGGGTTAGCCAGAAATAGTGCTGACATTATGCATTGGCACAATCTTGGAGGATAAAAACAGTGACTTGTGACCTGTGGACTATAAGTTGTCCTCTCCAGCATAGAAAATACTGAGCTTAAAAGAGCACTTTCGGTCTCCATGAGGCAGTCCTAGTGGTAGATTCTCCAATCTGGTGCCTTCCAGACGGGTCAGACTTCAAATCCCAGAATCTTGCATCAGCATGAGATTTTAGAAGCCATTTTATCTGGAGAGGCCTGGGATGGGGAATGCTGTCTAAGGTAGATGAGACTCATCTATGGAGAAGAATTACAACAATTTGAAAATGAAAGAAACAGACATTAACAACTAATCAGGACAGCCAGCAGCAGATTAGTACACTACATTCACATCACTTGTTTGCCTAAGAGTACAAAGAGGCATTTCCTGAGATATATGAGCACCTTGTAAGCCACTAAAGCTCTCAGCTTCAGACTAGGGCTTTGGAGATCAGAAGCATTTTGTAAAACCTAAGGCAGCTTTCTTTTTTCATCTTCTTATCCTGACCAAAAAGGATTTAGAGTGGCTATCTCTAATAATCCATTAGAACTTTGGTATGCTGACCTCAATACTCACAAGCTAATTTGGAGTACGTTCTACCTTAATCAATTTGCCAAATGAATCTTGTTGCAAAAGCAGTAATAGATTGCACAAGGAGGTTTCAACTCAGGGCTCCAGAAAAGAAACCATTAACTGACCTGTTCAAAAACAGTGAAAAGAGCACAGCCTCATCAATATTCTACAGTAGCCATGTAGATTTATTATACTTATGTAAATAACTCAGCTTATTTTCTGCAAAGATTCATTAAAAATGGATCACAACAGACATTAAAAACTACATTTTGTGTGGCCTTCCCTCTACCCCCAACATGACTTGATAATCAATTTATAAGATAGGAAATGTTTATCAATTACCATAAACACAGCAGTAATTTAAAAAACAAATACAGAACTGCCTTTTTTACCTTTTCCCTTTTCTTTTTTTAATCAAGTTTTATTAATATCAGTACAGGGTAGAGCACCATTACAAAAAGTGATAAGAGAAACAGAAGATTGAGAGTATTTTGATACCCAGCCAAAGGAATTACCAAAGGAACAATTCTGATAAAATTAAATAAATGAAAATAAATGGTCTATATTTATCTTCACAGCTAATTCTTTCAGAAATGGATATTCCAAGCCTTCCTTAAAAAGAAAATAAAAACTTGGGTTCACTTTAGCACATATATTGCTTTACCCCAGATTATAGTTTAGAAATTTGTGAGGATATATGTATTTGGGAGCGGGCATATGGATACACACTGACATTTATATTCATTCCCAACAGAAACTGGTGCATTGCCTATTCATAATGTTATCCAAAACAAAACATTTTCTAAAGGACAAGCCCTTATTTGTTGTTTGGGGGAATTTGTCAATAGTAATTGACTTTTTAAAATGGTAATGATCCTTGATGTGAAGGTGTTGTTCCATTAAATGAGACAATCCTCTCTAACCCTTTTTAATTAGATTTTTTTTTTCTTATTTGGGTAAGATGCAACAGAGAAATTGGGAGGAACATAGTCTCTTTGGTCTCATTTAGAAAGGAAAGCCATTTTGAAATGTTAGTCTCCAAGTGACTTTAATGTTTGCGTGATTCTATTTGTTCTCTTCAATGATCTAAAGAAACAGGTGCTCAGTCTTTCTTCCGTTTGACTGGCTAGATTGAAATACATAAAATGCACCAAAGAGATCAAAATTAATGAATTTAACTCAAAACCATACGTAGCTGAGGTGTCCAGTTCAGCAAACATTTACTGTTCCCTGCAGATCTATCTGTTATTTCTATATAGCAAATATGTTTCTAAGTGCATCTGCTACTTTACCTCTCTTGGGATAAAAATTAGTGAGCTGTAGAAAGTAGGACTTGATGGAAAATCTGCTGGTAACCATTTTTTAAAATTTATTTAATTTAGTCTTGTGTTCAGGGAGGTGTTACTGCTTTTTTTAAAATGATTCACTTTAGTCATCAGTCATGGTCTATTTAAATAATACAAAAATGCAGATGTACAAACTAATGTTATCTTTTACAACAGAATAAGTGATGGTGCCATTCTAACAATGGAAAAGACCCAGGTTGTTCATAAAACATTAGAGCAGTTTTCTCCAACTTATTTTTCAGCCCAATATGGCAAAGAAATTTGGCATCCTATGTACAGAATCAGCATCAAACTAGAAATAAAGTTAATTTCATTGTACATATTGTAAATACCAGCCACGGAGAAGCCTGAGCAGGCTCAGAGTCAATGGATGCAAAGAGAACTTTACCCTTTTCTCTTATTTTAGAAGTCATAACACAAATTGCCTCTCCAAAGCAATGAATTGGTATTTGAAGGAAAAACTCCATTGTCCCCAAAAGAAACTTCACTTGAGATGCAAATACCCCCTTTAGAGGAGCAGGTTTTCTCAAGACAATATTGTAACCAAAGACTAAAACTCCCTGTTCACAGACTCATAGCTGCAAGTGACATATCACTTCAATTCAACTTTAGACCTATTTAGCACCTACAGATGTCACTTCTGACCTAATCCCTGTTCCCACTGTTGCTTCTTTTCATTGTGGGCTGGAGACATCTCAAAAGAAAAATGGCAGAAAAGGAGACTGCTACCACATGGAAGCAAGCATAAAAGAACCTTCAATTATTTCCCATTACCCATTATATTTCTGCTTAATAATGAAATAATAGATTTACACACAGGAATCCTATGTGCTTCACATAATTTTAATTCTTTTAATTTATAGCCAGAGCACCAAAAACAATGCTCAAGAAGAAGCAGGTTGCAAAAGATTAATAATATTCTAACAGCTATAGAGAAGAGAAGAGAAGAGAAGAGAAGAGAAGAGAAGAGAAGAGAAGAGAAGAGAAAAATAAAGATGAGAATAAAGATGAGAAAGAGAGAAGTTCGGTGCCCTTAATCAGCATACTGTATTTTTCCGACTATAAGACGATACTTTTTTCTAAAATCCTTACCCTAAAAATTGAAGGGCGTCTTATTCAAGGAAGTCAGCCGAGAATCGCGCGGTTGCAAAACTGCCCATACTTTGTTTCTGCAGAGAGGCTTCCTCCTATTGCTAGCCTCCAATCACGAGTGAAATAGCTTGTCTCCCAAACAGACTTCTTCCAATCACGAGCCTGATGTAACTGACGTCAGCTGATGCTGAACAAACCAATTAGAGGAAGGCTGTTTGCAGAGACAAGCTATCGGCAGTTTCACTCATGCTTGAATGGAATCAGTTATGCAAAAGAGCCTGGAAATAGAGCTGCAGAGAGACAGCTTGGACCTCCTCCCACCGAGTGTATCAGGTAAATGTTAACTAATTACTAAATAAAAATGAGTTCTGCACTATCTTTAAAATATTGATTTCTTAATTTTGGGTTGGAAAAGTGGGGGTCGTCTTGTACATGGGGGCGTCTTATTGTCGGAAAAATACGGTAAGTATCAAACCCAGTGCCTTATAATAGCAGTGGCAGTTGAACAAAACTTTGCTACAGTCTTGGAAATTTCAGTAGCAAAGTGAACAAGTAAAATGCAAATATCATGTGTTTCAGACTAGTCCGCACAATGAATAAGAAGAACTATGAGCACTGCACACCAAGTAGGGGACAGTGAAGTAAAACGTTGCCTATTGATTTGAATGCCTATGGAGTTGGAACAGATGCAAAGATGCTCTGTGTAAGAGATGTTATTATTCCTTCCCTCCATCAGCATCAAAAATAAGGCATTGAATCTTGCTGATGTGAGTGTTCTTCTGTGTATAGTAGAAGGAATTCTATCAAGTTATTTGGGGAATGTGAAAGAACTATGAAAGAAATCCTTGAGGCAATAAGCTGAATTTTTAGATCTGTAATTCTGTATATCCAGATCAAGAACTTAATTACTTGCTGGCTTTGTCCATTCTTAGTGATATTAAGAATGGGGTAGAAGAGCCCCAGAGGGACAAATAATTGGTCTTCTTCCAGATACGTTTCCAGAAGTAAACATATCTGCCAAAGTAAGTTAGACCAGTGAATCACACAGAGGCTTTTGCCTTAGCTGGTATTTCAGCAACAAATTCTTATTTGAGATGGTACAGGGGGATATCCAAGTTCCAAACACAGAAACACATTTGAAGTGAAGCAGGGAACTCACAATAAGGTTCTGATGAATTTGGATTGGATAGTTTCAAAACATGAATGATCAGAGCATGTACAGAACTGGGTACCAAACAACAAGTTCAGTGCTTTAGCACTGAAAACTTTAACGGGAATGATATGTTCCCATTGCAGCTGGGAAATATGATGTTCAGTTATGCTCCTAAAATATGGAATTTGTCATTTTATCAAGAACTTTGGCTTTCTTAATCTTGGGACTCAACAAAGAGGACAGTTTTACATAAATGCAAAAAAAAAACACCTTGTTCTTCTGATGTTAAGGAATGCACTCAAGATATGTGTTTGTTACCAGTTTTTGAAATGTCTTTGTATTCTAAAACTGAGAAGTTGGAGCAGTATGTATCTATGTGATTTACAGTAGATTTCATGATAAAGGGTTGAATTAATCTTATATTATTACATATATTTACATGATATTACATATCATGTAATATATTACATAGATTACAGATATTACATGATATTTTCTTTTTATTTCTTTTATGTTCTTTTTATTTTAATCATTAAAATTATAGTAGGTTTTTTTTTTACTGCACAATCACTTATGTCGTTTCTGGATGTAATTATTTCACCAATACATTTTTTTAAAAAGATAAAAAATAAACACCTTTGCTTGTTTAATGGGATGGCTATTGATTTTCCACATATACTGGCAACATCATTTTGTGAAAAGCAACACCTTTTTTTTTTTAGTGACGGTTTCGCATAACACCTGGCCCATAGAAGCAAGGCTTATCACATGGACCTTGTTTCTTTGCTTTTTATTATCTGCCTGCTATAAAAAAAAACAAAAACTAAGGAATAGGATGGAAGTGAATTACATTAACAGCTTCTTTCTAAATTTGACATAGAAGTATTCATTTTAAAAAGCATTTCTTTTTCTATCGTCATTCCTGAATCTGCTGCTTTCCAGATTATTGAACTTCAGTATAATGCTGGTCAACTATGATGAGAGAAGGTGAATAACTTGGTATATTTTATTAGGCATCTCATGTATCACCACAGATAACTGAATACTGATCTCAATGGTCCTTTGATCTGTACCAGTATGTCATTCTTGTTCCAAAAGCTCTAACAAGCCTTGAGATGGTGATTTTTAAAAATGGAAAACCCCAGGCAATTATCCCTTGTATTTCTCATAAGAAGCATCGTGTAGTGATTTTTCCTCTAGATTTTGAATGAGAATGGGCTTCTCGTAGGAACTGTCCACAACTATTATCATCTATAATTTAAGATAGCTCCATTTTGGGAACAAGTAAATTCTGTTCTAACCTTTAGAAAGGAAATTGAAACTTTTTTTATTATGATTCTCCCCTCACTTTTGACACTTTTTCTATAAAATTTATGAAACGTTCAAACTCACAACTGCGGTGACTTTCCTTCTGAAAGAGCCTCTCCAAGAAAAAGAGAGGAAACCTACTGCAATCTTTACATCCTAGTTTACCATCTTTCTGTGGGAGAAGAAATTTGAGGTGTCAAATGATGCTTTTTAAAAAGAATTGTGATCAAGAGACAAGCAGCAATATTCTTAATAGCTTCTGTAGACATTTGAAGCCTTGCTGTTTGGTGCTGCTCATTTTGAAAAGAAAGATCTGATGGGTCAAAAGAATTACCAGGCACAAGATGAATGAACCACTACAGTCAAGGTCACCTGATTCTTGGCAGCATGGATAATAATGGATTCTTTGAAGAATAATAACTCATATAACACAAAAAAATGCATTTCAACTAAAAGTCTTTTATCCTTTTCTCATCCCATGACAGATGAGAAAGTACACAAAAAAAGAAAAAAGAAAAGCAGCAGCAGCAGCAAACAAAGGTCTTAAAAGCTGCTACCCATCCCTTCCAAAAGTTTCATTACTATAAAAGTATATGCAGTTATGGATCTTTAAGCTCACTGCTCCACTAGTCCCTGCATTTAATATCTTCAGAAAATATCATTCTACCAGTGCCTAACAGGGTTCAGATAGAAGGACAGCTGGTAGAAGAGAAGTATCTTCAGCTCCATGTGAATCACTGTGATCCTACTGCCAGTTTGCAGAATATTTTAACAACTTCCAGCTCAGATTTTAACCATGAACTGTCACTGCTAATGTGAATCTGCCTCTTTTATTTAAATCTCTGGGAAATATGGTTGGTTAGCAGAGTAATGACTATTTACTTATTGCTGTTTTGACAGAGAGTGGCTTTCCTCTTGGATACAAATAGACTGATAGACTGCACTGAAGCAGAAGAGAAGTAGCTAACCAAAATATATAAGTTAGGTTTCTAATTCTTAACATGCCTGCACAATCAGTTAAAAACAGCAGCTTTCATAACGCTACATCAGTATTTCTTCTTCATGTTTTTACTTTAAAGAAATAGTTTAATATAAGCACAGTCACTTTTAAGATATTTGACTGGCTTGAAGGAGGTCCAGATTTCCATATCTTTTTATACCTATGCAATTTACAGATGTCAAATAATGAGATAAAGCAAACTGAGCAACAGAGGGCTCATAAAAAGTGGCATAATGGGCCAGAATTGCAAAGAGAAGTATTGTGCTATGCATTGCTATTCTGTATGTGTGTGTGTGTGTGTGTGTGTGTGTGTGTGTCTATCTTTATTCAACATACCTATCTGCATTTTTAGGCTCTCCTGGGGATATAGCAGCAGTAACTATCTTAATAAGATCCTCCACTTCAAAGTATACCACTGCTTTCAAATGACGATTTCGCAAAGGTTTATTAAAGTTGGAAGTGCATACGCCTGAGATGAAGAAGACTAAGAACAGGGGAAGCTTAGTGTTGTAATGCAGAGCCCAACAGGTTCCTTAATTCCTAGGCAACTGCAATATCTTTGAATAAAGACAGGATTTATCCTTGGAACAGTAATTTTGCCAGCACATGCTTAGAAACTTATGCATGGATATGGATAAATGTTATCTAGTTCTTAATTGAGTAAAGGAGAAATACAACTCCAGTGAAAATGCAAATTCATCATTCATTTAAAATTATCCTGTACACATACATCAGCATTAAACCCCACAAAGCTTTTTCATCTTTTAAATGACACATTTGCTGTCAACAAGCAACTTAATACTTGCTTCAAATATTTCACTATGGCATTTTATGGATAGCCATAAAATAAATCTCTATCTGATTCAGGGATAAAATAAAGTACTATTTACACTTCTGTAAGATTTTAGTATTGTTCAAGTCTGAGCACCTGTTTTCTCAACACTAAAATTCATGAAGACTGGAATGCCATAGTTATATATTATTTTTTACCAGATATATCTGATCATATCCTGAACCTTCAGTTATGCATCAATTTCATTTTTTATTATTTCATTATTTTCTCTCAGAAACAAATGTTCAATTACCAAAGAACATCAGCTGATATGTAATAATTCAACTAATACATGGATATACTAAATTTTATACCTGTCGCTAATCTATAACCACATCCTCTGGAAGCTTCAGAATATGGGTCAGTACTACAATCAGATGTTCTTAAAGTGTTTATTTAATTAATATATAGATGCCTTCTCAAAGTTTTACAACTTTATCAAAGCCAGAGGCCTCTGCGTGGCGGGGGGGGGGGGGGGGGCAAGGAATGGAACATGCATTGTGATTATAATGCAAACCCCATGGCTTATGTACTTGCACATTCTGCCATTTTTTCCATCATAGTAATGAATGTGTCTGAAAAGAGTTTTAGTTTCTGTTTTTATGCTTTTATAATTCTTGCAGTTTTATTGTGGTTATGGGTTGCCCAGAGTCACCCAGAGTTGTGCACTAAGATGGGTGGCCATACAAATCTTTTAAATAAATAAATAACAGAAATTACAGCTGCAAAATGCAAAGCAATCGAAAAGCGTTCCTTGAAATCGGGTAGATATCCAAATCAGTTGCTGGGTCAAGTATGCCTATGCACCTATTAACATAAACATCCCAACACATGCGATACACATACATCTGCATTTGCTCACACACTACAATCATCCAGCCAATGTAGTTACAGTGTGATGGGGTTCGTTTTGAACTGGAGGTGTACTTTGCTGTTGCAAGGGTGACAGATGACTCAGAAAACAAGACAAGGAGGCTATTTACAACAAGTATTTACAACACAGTCCCCAGTGTCAGGTTTCCTCCTAAGTCTCCCTTCCAGAGACCATATCTCCCTCTAGCTCCCCTGCTAGCTGCTCTGTTTTCCTCCTCCTTTCATTCCAACTCCCTCCCAACTCCCTCCCAACTTTCTAGGCTTAATGAGAGACGGTGAAAAGAAAGGAATGGGTTGGAATCTTACAGTCATGTGCTCAGCACAGCTTGACCTTCTCCTACTCAGCCAAACACCTACTGCTTCTCTGTTGGGGGAAGAACGTCTCTCAGGGTCTTCTGCCCAGTCCTTCTCCAGAGACCAGGGCTTTGCCATCGACAGCCAATCCACTCCACTTCTTGGGTGTGGAGTGAAGTTGCCACCTGTAGCCAGCTAGGTCCCTCCTTCCCATTCTTGGGTCTTGGGTGGAGCTCTTCTCCTTCTGGATCTTCACTTCTCTTCTTCCAGGAAAGCCACCCCTGGACCTTTCTTCTCCCTTCCTGACCAGGAACTGACAACTGGTCCTCACATTTAACTTCTCTCTCCAACTTCTCTCTCCAGCCACTCCATTCACTCCATGCACAAACTTTTTCTTTCCTCTCCTTCTCTTTTTCTCTCCAATTTTTAGTCAGACTGGCAGCATATGCCCAGCAACTGAGGAGGCAGGTGTCCCCAAAACCTGTATACCAGGCTGGACCAAGGGGAATGCTGTCTCAACATCTCCCCACAATAGTCCTGGCTAGCAGCCAGGTCAGTTCATTAGGTCTTATGATAGTGCAGATGTCTTTCAAGGTCAGAATTGACCCAGTTTTCCCTTTTTATTCACTCCATTGGCTGGCTCACGTCACCAGACAGGAGCCATGCCAGGCCACCAAAACACATATGCCACAAATTTACCTTCCTTCCCTCTCTAGTGAAGGAAAGCAGCAATTTTCTGCAGAGTCATTGGAAGGAGGAGGAAAGCATAGTCTTCTTCCTTATTCTTCTCCAGCAACGTTGCTAAAGATCATTGGTATCCTGATAAACCAGCCATTTTGGGAAGAATGAGCAAGGAGACATTTTCCTTCCTCCTATTCACTTATTTCATCCCATTGGTAACTAGGGATTTGGTCTGTGTCAACAACAGGCTCTTTCTCCTTCTCTTGATTAATGTATTTCCTGATGGCCAGTAGATTACCCTGATTATCTGGATTGACCCCTGAAATAAAACACATTATTTGGAGCAAAATTGGGTTTTGGATTCCATGGGCATTACAAATTTGAAGCAACAGTTCCATATGAGAGAAGCTCATAAAAGAACAATTATCAAATTATAATATTTCGTACTATTCTCCTCCAAACTTTCCTGTAGAAAGGATTTATCCACATAATATTTTTTATCCATTTTATACAACACAGCATGAGATCTATGCTATTTTACTGATCTAAAGAGTTATGGAGTTTCTGAATGAAAAGAGCAGACTTACACAAACATACAAAACTGATAAATGGATTTTGTGGTAATGGAGAAACCCCATTCCAATATGAGTTGACTCATCAGTCATAATATAATATACATTTACCCCAGGTAGGAATGTGGGATCTGCAATGGACAGTAGGAAAATCAGAGAATTCAATCAACTTTGATGTCTGTATTAGAGCAGTATTCCAATCTAGCACATGTGGTTCTTAAAAAATAAAATAAAGTTCCATAGAAAACTTCATAACTGTTTTAATTCTTAACCTCTCCTAACATTAAAAAAAAAGAAGAATCGCCTTATAGTTTATGTTGCTGCTAACAAATTATCCTAAGGTTGTTTTATCTATATAAAATACTTTTCTTTTTTGACACATGCATTTCCTCAGTGCATGCTTTTTTCATGCAAATTTCCACAGTGTCAGCTCTTGCCTCAAAAACAGTAAACAGATTCTAAAGACTGTGGAGTCCTTGGGGTTCTCTGAGCTTGGTTGTTCTCTTGCAAACATTTCGTTACCCAGCTAGGTAACATCTTCAGTACTAGAGTAGATTGGGGTTTGCTCTCTGTTTATATACAGTGGCTTGGCCTGCCAGTGTTGGTGGTTTGCTTGTTTGTTGGTTTGTTTTCCTGGTAGTTCGTTGATTAGGGTATTGTTTACTGCTTGACTGTATGTCTGGTGATAATCCTGGTGTTAATCTCTGCTTATCTGTGTGATAATTGCTGGAGAGGAGATGTCTGGTCTTTTGTTTCCTTTTTATTGTCTCTTTTGAATAGTGTGTAGATGTTGTTTATCTCTATGTGCCTGTTGATGGCTGTCTTGTCTGAATACCAGGCTTTCAGGAATTCCCTCACATTTTTGGATTTAGCTTGGTCGAAGATGCTGACAGTTTCCCAGCTGAAACTATGGTTAAGTCTGTCCATGTGTTGTGAGATTAAGGAGTTTTCATTGTGTCTTCTACCTGCTAGTAGGTGTTCATGGATGCGCTCTGCAAGCCTTCTGCCTGTCTGTCCTACATAGTGGTTGTTACAGTCCTTACACTGTATGTTGTAAATGACTTCTGTTTTTTCTTCTTGGACTACTGGGTCTTTTGGTTTACTTAAAATGTTTTGGAGGGCTTTAGTTGGTTTGTGTGCTACAGAGATGCCACATGGTTGTAATAGTCTGTTGGTTGTTTCTGAGACGTTTCTGATTTATGGCAATGTTATCCTTTTCATAGTTTGTGTTGGTTGTGTTGTAGTAGTTGAATGGTCAGGCACTTTTTGGTAAAGTTGTGTGGATATCTATTTTGTTGGAAGATGTTGTATAGGTGATTTGTTTCTTTTTTCTGCTGTTCTGGGTTGCTGCAGTGAGTTTGTGCTCGTTTGAATAATGTTCTTAACACAGCTCCTCTTGTGGGAGGTTGACTTGTTATTCTAAAGAATTCTAAAGAAATTCTAAATCAAGCCAAGTATGTAAACAGCACTAAAACCTTGGTTTAATAAAATATGGGTGAAGAGAGGAGGTTCCAATAAATCCAAATGTCTTTTAAATACAAAAAGCACTTGTGTGTCTGTTTGTGTGTGAAACCCAACTACCATTCTGTTATACAGCATAAATGGGCATGCAGCCTAAAGTGTACCCCAGCTAGTTTATCTCCCAATCTTCCTAGCATCTTCCCATTGATCTTCATGCCAGCCTGCCCAGGTTGATTGATTATATGCCATCAAGTTGTTGGTGATTCATAGCAACTGCAAAGATAGATTTTCTCCATGACAATGTCCCTAACCTGATCTTTCAGGTCTTCTAACAGTGCACTCATCAGTGCTGTAACTGAGTCTGTCCACCTTGCTGCTGGTCATCCTCTTCTTCTCTTTCTTTCTACTTTTCCCAGTATTATAGCCTTCTTCAGAGAGCTAGGTCTTCCCATAATATGTCTGAAGTAGGTTAATTTGAGTTTGGTCATTTCAGCCTCGATGATTTGTTTGATGATCCTATGTTTGTTGTTTTGGCTGTCCATGGTATGATCAGGAGTCTTCTCCAACAGCCTGCCAGGAACAGTAGTAAAAGCTTCATTTAACAGACTCTGTCTATTACTTGGGGCAGATGTCCAGAATCACATTGTGTTCACTGCAGTCAAAGTCTGTTAAATTAATGTTTTACCAGGTACAGAAACCAAGAAGAACAATTGGAGAAAATTGGAAGACGTATTTAGCACAGTATCAGTTATAAGTGCCATGCATCATGAGATACAGCCTTGCTTTGGTTTAGATATCAGAGGAATAATTCAAGTCACAGGATCCAAAGTTAGAATGACAGGTGGACAATTGTTTATTGACTGCTGAAGAAAAAGCAAGGATGCTATTCGCTCAGTAAAGACAATAATTTCCACTTGGTCATCAACTACCAGTAACAGCTGAAATCCCAAATCTTTAGTAGTCATAAGCTATATAGTTACACTTCATAAAAAAAAAATTGTTGATAATAATTCTTTCCTATATCAATCTTTCAGCAAGCTAGGATATAAATACATTTCTGATGTAGTACTTCAGATTTTAATTAAAAGTAATGTAATGACATCTGTTCACACAGCAAGCTTAAAGCTATCATTGAAAGTTGAAACAGAAAGGAAAAGTCATTCTCAAGTATTGTAAATTTAAAGCAATGAGGAGGAAGAAAACACCATTTAAGAAGTTATTCTGAGAAAACCATAGGCCAAGTCATATGGTAGTTACACGTGATCTGGTCCCTTTCTCCCAGTGTTTTGGACAATTCCCATCATTTTTTGCTGGATTGCCTACCCTTACTCTGCACTATAAGAACAGAATAGTTTACATTCTGCTCCCATCTCTTCCTATTTCACCATGTTACAGTGACACGACAATAGCCAACTTATTGTTTCCTATTCAACATCTCTTACTTCTCATTTCTTTGTGAGAATGGATGTTTCTAGTACATGTGGAATAGTTCACTCATGTGCTAAGTCTTTTTTCCACAGACAAGTGCACTGTAAGCATGGAGAACATCTATTTGCTTATGTCATTAGTGTGACTAGGGGAACAGAGAGGGTGCTTCTGCTGCTGCTTCTCTCAAATTGGAGTGACTCATGAAGGAAATGCTTGAGCGCAGCCTTTTTTCTCTCCTTGGTTTAAAATCAATAAAATAGAACTATTGTGTTAGGACAAAGGGGTTTAATGCCCTCTCCATTCCCCTCCGCATAGAAACAGGGTCTTTATGCTTTTGATAGTTGTAAGAGCAGGAGGAGAACTTCAGAGGAGTATTTTAACTGGAGTACCATATGGAGAAGGATTAATAATTAACTTTCTCTTACAATGACCTGTCCCCAGTCTGAAATAGAATCCCTCAAAGCCGTTTTAACCAAAGTTTAAATAATGTATGGAGATCTTGTCATATATGTCCCCATTGCATCAACTTTGGCCCTGAATTTAAAAATAATAATTCCACAGAATCAGATGAGCACCTTTCACCGAACCTGGCTGCTAAACAGACATACTGCACTCCTTGTTTCTTGCACTGCAGATAACCATCATTCTGAGACTGAGGCTGAAATAGGAGTGTTCAAATGCCATCTACAGGAGGCTGTTAAATCCAGAACAGTGTTGACGGAGAAGATATTGTATTCTTGTTTTAGAAGGCTGATACAAGTTTGGCTTTGCTGTCACCTGATTGCAAGTGTAAAGAAACAAAGAAGACATAACCACCCAATGATGCTTCCAAAGCAGAGAGAAAGATCAATATTAACTTTCTCAGAACTGCCATTCGTCCTGTGAAGAATCAGGGGTTGGAAGCCATCAGGAGCTATAAGGCCAGCAAAGCTTATTGTTGAGTAAAAAGATGGTGAACAAAGTAAGGTGGATATTCTGGTGGATATTCATTGTTTACTCCTCTACAACCCACGTATCATTACCCACAATAGTAAGCTTACAGACTTCAATGTGAGATGCTGATACTGGTTTATATTCAACCACTTAACAACAGAGATTCTCAAAGAAAGCTAGTTAGCTTTCCTGAAAAACATTTATCACTTTATCACACAGAGGCAGAGTGATGGCCCAGGATTTAGATCTATGACAAGGCTTTCCCCCCCATATCCTTATGTCCCAACAATGCCACAAGTGTTGTAACTACATTTATTTGCTTAACTAAGGAAGCCTGAAGGTGTTAAACTTCATGGGTTCTTCGGCATTCTACAGTATTTGCACATAAAAACAACTCATTTCAAAGTATTTTCTTCATGCATAGTTTTGTTTGCATTTGAGCTAAACTCACATCCTTTGAAGATAGTATCTAGTTAGTAATTTTATATCAGAGAAACCCACTATTGCACAAGAGTAACTGGTTCACATCTATTTTCAGGAAAAGAGTGAGAAATTGCTATCTTGTTCAATAATATTGGAATTGCAGATCATAGAAGCTCCCTTTAGAAAAATCTATTTTGATGTCAAAAATTATTGCACTTGATTTAAATGTGGTTACATATCATTTTTGATTCAAAATTATCAGGAGGCTCCTTTCTGCCTTTTTCTGATCACATTTGTATAGTCCGTTAAAAGCTGCAAGGATATTTATCTTAGAACAACTCATTATTTAAAGGTGTCCGTAGAACATTTGTATTCAATGCTTCCCAAGGCCTGTTTTATTACTAAAAGAAAAGGGAACGCTTGAAAAAATCATATGGGGCAAAAGAAGGACACATTCAAACCTCCCTCCCAATGGCAAACATGCTAGCACAAATGACCCAGATACCAAGCCTATAATGCAGACTATTAAAAGACTTCTGTAGGGTAGACAGAATATATCCTATTAAGAATGTACCCTACTGAATATATTGGCTAAAACTCTGCAGTGCCAACATCTTCTTCTGCATTTTCAGTTTAATGGAAAAAAAATTCCTTTTGAAATGTCATTCAGGGAAGAAATTTCTCCTTTGAAAAAGAATTTCAAAGCTGTCATTTTGTTGCACAATGCAGTTGATTAGTTTCAAGGAAGATGCATCAAAGCATAATGAAAACTGAGCAGTCTTCAGCACTTTCCTCCAGCACATCAGCCCCTGCACCTATCTCCCATTAATTTATCTTTTCATCCATCTAAGTATGCTCCTGATTCAATCACACTTTAACACACTTTAACTCTTGCACAAATTTTCAAAGCCTTCTATAGCAATTTGTTCAACATTTAGATAGGAGTTATCCAATTCTTCCCTGGCAACTTGTTGCTCAGCAGAGAAGGAATCAGAAAAAGAAATAAATTATGTAAGAAAGTAAAGGCAGGATGTCAGAAGGAATGGGAGAAAACAGGCAGCTTCTCATTTTTCACTCCCACCTCATCCATAGCATGCTTCATTCTTATCTATATTTGAAATGTGGCTTTGAGGTTTTTTTTTTAAGGGTATATACTCAGGTATAAGCCCATCTGCAGATAAGCAGACCTACAAAATTGCAACCAAAATGCCAGGAAAAATGCGCCAACCACAGATAAGCCAACTTGCAAAATCTCAACCAAAATACGTACTGGTTACAGGTAGTCCTCAACTTGTGGCCACAACTTGTGGCCACAAATTTCCATCGCTAAGTGGTGTGATCATAAAGTGCAACGTCACATAGCCTCATCACTTAGCGACGGCAATCCCGGCATTCTCTGTTGTCGTTAACTGAGAATAGTGGGTCGATCTCCCCCCCCCATCTCTGCCCGTGCGGCTCTGGGGCTGCAAGAAGCCCCTGAGCCGCAGCACAGTGCAGCACACAGCCATTTGCAGTGCGAAGCCCAGCCCCACCCCAGCCCAGCAGTGCAGCACAAAGCAGCTGCCCCAGAAAACTCCAGCTGCCCCAGGAAGACCCAGAAGCACAGTGCAAAGCCACCGCCTAGCAGTGTTGCACGAAGCTGCTGCCCAGTGCCATGGTGTGAAGCTGCCCAGCAGCACAGCACAAAGCCACAGCCCCAGGAAACCCCAGCCGCCTCAACCCAGCCACCCTTACTGCTCTTTATTCCTAGACCCCTGCCACCTGCACTCCACCACTCCAGGTGACTTTCACCATCTTCTTGCTCCTGCTGTTGATGAGGCATACCCACCCTAGCCCTTCACAAGGCAGCTGCTGGCCATGTGAAGCCATCTTCCCCAGGTCTTACAAGAAAACCACCATGTGTGACCTGGGGAAGAAAGCCTCATGCAGCCAGCAGCTGCCTTGTGAAGGGCCAGGGTGGGCATGCCTCATCAGCAGTGAGAGCAAGAAGACAGCAAAAGTCTACTAGGGCAGCAGGGACTGTGGAGTGCGGGGGCAAAAAGGGCATAGATGTGGGGGGAGGAAGTTGAAGCACCTCTGCAGTCATAAGTGCAGGCAGGCTGCCAAGTGCCCTAATTTTGATCATGTCACCACAGGGGCACTGCAATGGCCATAACTTCAGAGACCGGTCATAAGTCCCTTTGTTCAGCCTGCCATAACTTCAAATGGTCACTGAATGAATGGTCATATGTCAAGGACTACCTGTATATATTTAATCTATTATTAAAAATGGAAAAACAGAATCTGTTCATTTATCTCAAATTTTCTGGCAGCAACAGAATTGTTTGTTTCCTCCACTCTACTAATAACTTTTAGCTTAAAAGCTGCATCATATGCTAACCGTTGGTGATCTCCAGACATGGTGATTACCTACCTACTGCAAATTTTACATAATAATTTAAAGCCCGTGATTTAAAAAAAAAAAAAAAATCTGGGCTCTGATCCTCAGATAAGCTGAAGCTGATTTTTAGGGTGCATTTCGGAGACAAAAATTCCCAGCTTATACATGAGTATATACAGTATAGGTGGCTAGTCAAACATGGATTGTGAAAGTGAATAAAAACTATATAGCCTAACACCATAAATCTATATCCAAAAATAATTTCAGCCAATTGCAAAGTCTCTTTTCCTGATGCCTCAAACCCAGATGGGTCATAACTGTCCATCAGTCAATGGAACCCAGCTTTGCTACTTCATGAACAACTTTTTCAAGCTGAGAGACATCAAAAGTTGACGCGTGGCTAGGTCACTTCGCAGATGCTGTAGTCTCAACTTCAGAAAATTCCACATTTGGGGGAAGGTAAACCTGACAGTAATATAATGACAAAATACAAATTGCAGTGTAAAGGAGTGAAGACAGAGAGTGTTTACTTAAGACAGTTGATACTGGGTCTATAGCGCATGATTTGCTGCCAACTGCTGACAGTGCTGCTCATCTCAGCAGTAGCCTTGTTTCAGTGCTCCACTAACTTGCATAGTGGTTCCAGGACAGAAGATTAAAGCATCATTGCTCCTGACAAACGTAATAAGACTCTACATTCCCAAATAATGGAAGTGGCTGAAGTTTAACAGGAGGGGTCAGCACTTCCCCAAGGATAGAGGCTACATGGATCAGCTAAGGTTGTTGAAGCACAGATAAGATATATTTCATTCCTTAAACTATTTTCATTTTTGAGAAGCCCGAGTGCCATCAGCTGTATAAGCCCAGTGGATCATTTTTTCTGTGCAGAAAGATAAAAGGTAAAAATTCCCCTGAGCCAGACTTGACTTCTGGTGAGTGAATACATGAACACACTATGTAATTTTCTTGGCAATAATACATTTCCCAATATATATTTTTTTTACTTCCCATTCAAACCTACAGCTCCAAGGTTTCCTGAAGATCTCCCATCCATGTACACATCAGCTGTAACTCTGCTTAGCTCTTTTCAAGATCAGCAAATGTTAACTAAGTGCTGCCACTTGTGATGTATGGGAAGGGACTGCTTCCTAATCAGCTCCTCAAAACTATAACATGACTTGTTTCAAGTACCACACCAAGCCTTTGTTTGCCTAAACATCATTTCACAGTTGGGTTCAGGCATTATGCTAAGTCAAAATCAGTCAAAGGACATGGTGGCCTAGGATGATCTGTGCATATGTCTCTTGAGCAGGACTACAGCACAGAGGTTAAGTAAAGGAAGCAACCCTTCACATGTGTACAAAGCAGCCTTTCCTTTTCCTTTTCTTCAGAGTACCTATTACATGGCAAGAGTACCAACACATTCCCAAAGGGGGAATACACAGTTTGAAACCCCTGCAAAAATAAAGAGCCTCTTTAATAAGCAAGGGATGTTCAAAGTCATGAAGGTATTTTGAAAATAAACTTTAGATACCTAATATGAAAAGCAAAGGCCTTATCTAGTTAGGCAGGGATCAGGTTTCCAGGAGCAGATGTAGTTATTCGATGCTGTTGTTATTCGATGATCACCAGTGAAGTTAGGCTCCTTTAGAGGCCTAGAGAATCTGTATAATATGTGTACCTACTTGTCCTTTGTTTCAGATAGCAAAATGGGGACAAGGGAAAAACTCTTACTTTTGACAGCTACTGCTTCCCCTTCCAACTTCCTTCTCCTGTTGCTGAATTAAAAGTACAAAAACAGCCACAGAGCACTGAACACAGAGAAATGCTGTTTAAAAGTTATTTATTCTCACAGATGAATCCTTTATGCTGGCTACTTTCCAAAGGACCAGTACAAAATGGAAAGTAATATGAATAGTGATGAATGAATGAGATTCAGTACCAAGGCAGACAAATTCATTTATAGCTTCAGAAGTGAGAAAATGTTTAGGGTTTTTTTTTGTTTTTTTGTTTTTTTTTGCTGGAAATTAGCATGCATCAAAGAGTGAAAAATCAAATTGAATTTTCTTCAGCTCTAAGGCCACCATTTATATATAAAAATTCATGCAACTTGGATAATTATAATTAAATGAAAATATATATTTGGTTTACTGTTCAGAGCAGACATTTAATTTCCTCTTAGATATGAAAGATTTGGGCGATGGAAAAGAATCTCTGCCCTGTTAAAGTTGTCATTACATTCATTGTAAAGGAAAACAAAAGCTGTTGTTCTAGCAAGAGAAACTGTTCCTATTACCAACCTTGACAATAAGATGGCTAACTTGATCATATTGCTAGATCCCCTTTTTTGATTTTCCCCTCCCCGCCTCAATTTTGGTCAAGTATATAAGTTTTCATATTATTATGAATCAATTTGAATGATTCAGGACTGAATCAAAAATATAAGGTACACATTGCTTTAATAGTTAGTAGACTACAAATGATTACTTTAAAAACTGTACTTTAAAAAAAAATCATCCTCAAACATTTCACGGCTGCACTTGTACCACATCACTAACCCAGTGTGCTGCTTTTCTGGGATAAGTTCTCAGCTGAGACCAAATTATCAAGGACGCTTTGGGAGGGGTCATTTTTACCAGAAGCCCAACCACTGCAAAAAAGTAGCTAGGAAGTAGTCAGCTATGCTAGTTCTTTTCACCTTTCTCCCCCACCCCACAAAAAATAAATAAAACTGCAGATGTAAAACTGGTCTAGACAGAACTAGGGGCAGGGAGTGGATGGGTATATAACTTCCCTTGTGTATACAAAAAGTAAAATAATTACAGAGGGGAAGTTCCTAGGGAAGATTTTTTTTTATTCTCGCCCCACTCCAAGGGTTGCTGTAAGCACTCGTGTCTTGCTGGCAGCAGGAAGAGGGGGTTTGGGTTGACTGGAGGAGGCTGCTTGGGGTAAAACTAAGCTTGTCTATCTCCACTTCCAACTGGAGCTATTCACTTACATTCACACTCTACCCATTCATAACCCTATAAGTGTGTCATCTAACAAAGACTGTAAATTTCTTATCAGGAGACAGAATGTGGCAGAAGGCAACCCTGAACTGCACTGCCCAAGCACAGAGTTATTGTTTTAGAGAACAATCCTCTAGCTCACTCTCTGAAACATGGATACTATCACTAAACAATAATATATTCTTCTAGATACTTTAATAGAATTGCTTATTTGCTTAGGTATGCATTTGTGCAATCTCCTTTAGAGTTCATGATCACAAGAGGAAGCCAGAAAATCAATACACCCTCTTAAAGTAAGTTAAAGGTACGTATCCTCATAGAGCCATTGGGTCAAATGTCAATCAATTAATGCTCCCCTCAAAATGAATTTAAATATTTCCTCAGTTATCTTCCTTTGATTTAGCTAATCAAAGTCTTCATGGAAAAATGGCTTGAGTGCTCAAAAGTAATGAGAAAAGAGAATGGCCAATATACAAGAAGCATAGTATTTCCTTCCCTGGCAAATCTCTCTTGAATAATTCAACATAAAATTAATGTGCATACCCTCTCTTAATTTACTACATACAATCTGTATAATTAACCCTCTTACTATTTATACATATGTATACTTTTATAATTTGTATCAGGAATAAGGGGTTTGGTATATTCCAATAAATGTATTTTATTGCACCTGTACTATATTCAAAGGCTTATAGTTGATTGGTAAACATGTTCTACAAGCTTCCCTTATTCATTATCACATGAGTTACTGCACTGCCACTATAGAATCTGCCTTCCAATGTTGGAGAAATCATTTAATTCATTTTTTCTTGGTCACCCCCCCCTGAAAACTTATTTATGTGCTTCCCATTTCTCTAGGTATTGCATAGAGCAAAATGGAGAGGGAGTATACTAGTTTTTTGACAAGATTGCTTATTTATTATGGTATTTCAGCAATCATAATTCTACCTTCTGAGCTGGCAGTGTATGCAAGTCACATAAGACATAATGAAAATCAGATCTGAAAACTATCATCCATGTAATACACATACACTTTAGGTTCAGAGAAATGTTATTCCAATGGAAGACTAGGGAATAAGCTAGGTTTGGCAACACTGTTGAATCTAAAAAATGGCACCCACAATTTCCCATGGCTAAAATCTTGTGAGATCACCAACTCCAAGAGATATTGCCATTCTTGCAGGAAATCTTACAAGATTTGGGACACTTTTCTTTTTAAAAAAATCAATTGTTTGGTGGCCAGACCACTATGAGACTATGTATGAGCCTAAGAGCCTAAAAAGACTCCAATACTGAGAGAGCAGTTGCAAATTATGTATGAAAAAGTGCGTTAAACTCTTGAAATATACTATATTGTTTAACCTAATTTTATACACTTTTAAAATATATGCATATATAGTTGCTCAATCCAATTCTCTGTGAAGAAACAGATTTACACAGAGTACACTAACCGAGCATTGACATATAGTACCCTTAAGCATTTGGTGGAACCCCAGCTCCATGATACCTGCTCAGATCTAAAAGATACTATTTGCTTTATCTGGAATGGCATGGGGCTGGGTTATTTGAGGGACTGCCTCTCCTCGGTTACATTTACCCATCCCGGGGTAAGTCCGGCAGGAAAGGCTTGTTACAAGTCCTGTCTCCTAAGGAGTTCCATCTGATGGGACCCAGGAGGCAAGCTTTCCCTGCCATTGCACCCACCCTTTGGAACATCTTCCCTCCCCGAGGTGAGAGTACCCCCAACCTGACCTTTTGAAAATCCCTACTAATAACAGTACTGCTTCTGCTAAAATGACAGTGTGCCTCTTTTAAAATGTAGTCACTATTAAATTCCCCAAAGTGTTAATCAAGGGCTCCAATTAAAACTTATCTGGCAACTACTCATAGTGAGAGTTCCATAGTTCTTTAGCAGCTTTGCTCTGCTTTTTGCTCAGATTCCCTCCATCACCTACCAGTACCATTTGCAAGTCTGAGAGATCATGTGACAAGATGGCAGATGGTGTTTCTCTTCTCTGTTCTGATGAAGTGGCACTGTGAAATTTCTCCTTGTCAGATAGCTCAGAAGTTCAGTCTGATTTGCACAATAGTGGATAGGATTATGCTTGGACAAATACAAGCACAATCCTATTTGGTTAGTGCCCCACTTTTGTCAAACCCCTTGAATTACAGCTGAAAGTCCTGACTTTTTTCCCATCTGGGTGTGTTTCCTTTCAACTTCAATGTGGTGGTGTATAGAGGCCAAATGTTAAAACAATTATCCTTGTTCCAATATTTCTGGTCCTGACTGTATGGTATGGACTAGTGCTATGTTTTAAATTGTCTTGTTTTGGTAGGCTTGATGTAAGGACTGCCACTGGACAACAATCAGCTAACGCCATTCTAAAATTCTCCAGATCTAAGGGGGGATCCTATGTTCCAGCAGCACTAAAATTATTCCGGGCCAAATCATTAGCGCAACTCCTTTATGGGACCTTAGTGGGTCCCTCCTCTTCCTGTTTCACGCCACTGGAAAAAGTGCAAGCCAAATTTATTAGAGCGCTTCTTCAGATGCCTAGATGTGTGTCAAATGCTCATCTCCGACTTGCAACTGGTATGATTAGGGTTGCAGCTAGAGTGTGTTTAGCCTCTCTAACCCTTTGGTTAAAGTTTAAATTGCATCCCCAGGGCCTTATACCTTGTATCTTTCAAGATAATTTCCAGTTGTCATGGATTAAGGCCATTAACGCAAATCTTCTAAAATTAGGTTATTCTCCAGCTACTCTCCTGTAGATGGATTTTAATCGAGCAAAGCAAGAATTAAAACAAAGAATAAAGGATACTGAGAGACAAGAAGATATTGGAAAGACACCACTCTTCCTGTCCCCTCCATTCAAAAAATACACAGTTGTGGTCTCTAGTTATCTTGACCACCTTGAAATCACCTGCCATCGGAGAGCTTTCTCCTTAGCACACTGCCATGCCCTCCCCTCTGCTGTCTTGGAGAGAAGGTATAAAAAAATTCCACTGGCCGCTAGATTATGTCCATGTGACTCAAGGGAGGTTGAATCTATAGAACACGTTCTCCTGCACTGCCCCTTTTACGAAGACCCCCATGCTAAATTTATTACGCCATGGATTGCTAAACATCCTGGATGCACAGATCACGAGCACATGCAATTGCTGCTCATAGATGAACACCCCACAGTAACAAAGCAGGTAGCAAGATTTTGCACAGCAGCAATGAAGATCCCCCTCATCAAGAGACCAAAGCTAAGAAAGGCTATCCTTTGTAACGGCCTGTATACTATAGTAAATTTTCTATAATTTTGCCTATATATACTTTTACATATAGCATAGTCACAATGCAGATTTTTAAGTTTTATACCTCACATTTAATACACTTTTAATCCGTACATAGTTAGAATAGATAATATAGGCTACATCCTAGACCTCATTTGTTGAGTTGAATAGGTAACAAGTGTATTTTAATATATATGCCTGCTACTACAAGTTGTCAATATTTTAAGTATGACTATGTTTTATAAACGTATGCCTTTGTACTGGTCTATGACTGTAATAAAGATTGAACTGAACTGAACTGATGTAAGGACTTGGAAATATTTTAGGTACTTGTTTAATTCTTAGTTTATTTATTTCTTAGACTTATATCCCACCTTTCATTGAGGAGCTCAAGGCAGCAAAGAAAGTGTCCCCCCTGCCCCATATTAGCCTTGTGTTGTAGGTTGGGCTAAGAGAGAGTGACTGGCTCAAAAATTACCCAATGAGCTTTTGTAGCTAAGGTTGAACTAGAACCTGGGTCTCCCCATTCCTAGTCCAGCACTTTAGTGGACCTAGTCCAGTCCATTCCTAGTCCAGCACCTTTGCTCTCAAAGGTAGTACAGACATAGTGAAAATCAATTGGATCCAAACAAGCAACTCCATTGGAAAATACCATTCTGCCAGTGGAACAAATCTACAGCTACCATGGAAGACAGGGGAATATGTTTTGGGGAAGAGGCAGAGGAAGACAGGGGCCAGAATCCTATTGCATAAGCCTAAAGCACTCTCTTAACATTAGATGTGGTTCAATAAATAAAGGTACAATTCTGCTAAAGCAGAAACTTCTAATAGTGAAGGCCAATTAATTAATTTAATCATCAGCTTCTGAGATGGAAATTTATATTATATAGATGGCTTTAAGAATGATTAGGCTCTCTGTAAAGTCAGAGTCAATCACAGAACCATAATCCATTAACTGGCTTCCAAAAGATGGACGATTATTTATTTGGCAAATAGTCAAGCATCACTTACATGGATGTTCTAGGGATTGTAGTTGAAATGAACTTTCGATTAGTCATAACAATATCTCAAAGTGACTTTCCCACTTCCAAATGGTTTGTACTAGCCCTTTAATACTACCAATGCAGAGTTGCTATTATGTTAAATTAAAAAAAAAAAACAGGGAAAGAATGCATTAATTTTGGTACAGAGCTCACTTCGTTATAACCAAAAAGAAAAGCTATTGCACATCTGGCTAATTACAAACATGGACTTAGTTCTTCCAACTGCCTTACCACAACAGTTAAGTAGCAGTAGCATGAAAGTTGAACAGAACACAAAATAATTACACAAAAGTTGACTAGAGACACTGGTACTACAAACCTGGCTTAGTTGAAGGCCTTCCAGCAACTGGAAAGAAGAGATAAGTAGAAAACACTAATTTCATACCCTGCTTATAATTCTGTGAAAAAAATTCAGTTCTCTGAATTTTTGTATATCTGCCACTGAATGTTATCAGAGCTGTACAGGTAGTCCTCACTTAACAACCGCAATTGGAACCAGAAATTTCATCACTAAGTGATGCAGTCATTAAGTGAGACATCATATGACCAAACTTGCAATTTTACTGCTCAATTCTCCATTGACTCTGTTTGTCAGAAGCTGGCTGTGAAGCATGCAAAAGGCGATCACATGACCACATGACGCCGCGACGGTCATACACTCCAGCCAGTTCCAAAGCACCTGAATCTCAATCATATGACCACAGGGACGCTGCAATAGTGCGAGTACTGATCGTAAAGTTATTTTTTCAGTGCTGTCATAACTTTGAACATTTGCTAAACAGGGCAGTCATTAAGCAAGGACTACCTGTAGTGATAATATTCACTTCATGGCAAATACTTTTTCAGCTGAATTGTAGCTCAGTGGATTGATACTGTTACATGTACCTTCTACTTCTTCATTATCTTTGGGACACAGTAGTCTATAGTTACAGTGTAATAATAGTTAGCATTAATTACTGAGCAATAGGAAAAAAACAGTGTATCTAGTCACAGATCTCAGTAACGTAATACTATATGGAAACTGAGGACATTGTTATTTTTGTTTTCTTTGCTATGCACTGAAGATGTTACCTTGCCAGGTAACAAAATGTTTGCAAGAAAACCACCAAGCTCAGAGAACCCCAAAGACTCCACAGTTCAACCCTGAGCTACATATATTCTCTTCTACTGGTGAAACACTATGTTGATGTTAAGTTGAAGTCCAACGTTGTTGGAATGTTTTGATTATTGTTCAGTAGAAACCCCAAACAAATGCATAGATATGTCCTGATATATATGCATGGTTATGTTTATTTCTAGTTTAAGACATTGCAATTTTGGATTACAGGGACTTCCATGAAAAAATCTTGCAGAAAATGTGATGTAGTACTACAAATTACAAGAACATGAGAACAGTAAAGGAGTTTTTATTATTGTTAATATTTATTCCATTTGTATGGCCGCCCATCACATCTAAGTGACTCTGGGCAGCTGAGTTTATAATTTACAGTTCCTTAAAGGCCCACAAGTATATATTTCCCACCAATCTACTGTACAGTAGGGCCTGTGTGTGATCCATCTTAATCAAAGTGTTATGAGATGATGTGCCTCACAAAACATCATTGGTAATGTGATTTTATTTACTACAGCCAACCTTGGCACACTAACAATAGGAAAGGAACAGCATGCTCCAATCCCTCCAATCAACAGGTGAATACAAAAATAATCAGTGTCCTCCCCCTGAATATTAGTAGTTCATGGAGTACAAAAAAACTCTCAGCTTTCTTCACACAGAAAGAACAGCAAATTTTCCTGTATTTCAGACTAGTATAATGTACCTTTGGCCAATTTCCCAGAAATCTGAGTTCTTGGAATGAGTGAGAAAGCTGCCTGGCCATGAAGACATATAAATTTTCACATATAAATTTGCATTAAAAGCACTGATGGTGACATGATATTGAAGTATAGCAGCCAGGTGCTTTTTCCAAAAGCTGCAATTTGGATTATAATTTTTACTTCTAGTAATTGGTCCAAGCAGGAAAAATCAGGAGGGGGAGCTTTACAGAGAGGGGTAAACTGGATATCAACTGATCATAAAAATAATTTGAGTAACAGGGAAAATGAAGCTTTTATTGGAATTGTGAAAAATTAAGATTGATTTTCTCTGATAAGGTTGAATGTGAAATTTAACAGATCCCCAGGATCAATCAGTGGGTGACAAGGTCTCCATGAATGCAGAAATAGTCCATCCTCATGTTCTGCAGAGCTTCAGTGTCTCATGTTTGAAAACAGGAGTTTTGCTATTTGTCTTGTACCACAGCTGAACCAAAAGCCAGTCAGCTGAGAACCTCAACGCATGCTGTAAGATTAGCATGCAACCACTCCTACTGATTGCCCTTCCACTAGCCAAAAATACCAGTTTCAGGATGTGACCATAATTCCCTATGACCTTAAGACTTCACCAAAACGTATGCAGTACAGGTCATCTTTTTAAAGTCTACAGGTAGTCCTCGCCTAACGACCACAACTGGGACCAGAATCTTGGTCACTGAGCAAAGTAGTTGTTAAGCAAGATGCCCACATGACTCCTTTGCTCAACATCCGCAATCCGGGCATGCCTAGTTGTGGTTGTTCAGCGATCTCCTGGTTCTTAAGCGGCTGGAGCAAAAGACTGTCTGCTGGAGGATTTCAGGTCAGCACTGAGCTGAAATCCTCCCAGCAGGCAGCTCTTTGAGAGTGAAAGGGCTGCCTGCCGGAAGGTTTCAGCTCCATGTAGAGCTAAAATCCTCCCGGCAGGCAGTCCTTTCGCTCTCAAACGTTCCTAAAGCCCACCAAAGGGTTTGCCCTCCTCTCCATGGACAGAGGCAAAATCCTTCCTGGGGCTGGAGGAATGGAGGTCAAATCTTCAGGATTTGAGTTCCATTCCTTCACACCACTAAGGGGTTTCCCTTCCCCATTCAACAGTGTGAAGGAATGGAGCTCTTCAGGATTTGATTTCCGTTCCTTCACACCACTGAGAGGTTTCAACGGTGTGAAGGAATGGAACTCAAATCCTGAAGATTTGACCTCCATTCCTCCCCACTGCTGAGTGGGGAGGGGAAACCCCTTGACGTTGGGAAGGACAGTGGGAATCCTGAAGACTTTAGCTCCATTCCTTCACAACGCCAAGAACTTTCCACTCCCCTCTGTGAATGGAGGGGAAATCCTTGGTGGGGCTGGAAGAATGGAGCTGAACTCTGTTCCTGCACGCTGCCGCATCCCCTCTGTTTGCAACCTTCCCTGCCGGCTTCCAATGGGAAAGTCAGCAGAGAAGACTGCAAATGTGAGCTGGTTGCCAAGTGCCCAAAATGTGGCCATGTGACTACAGGGGAGGGGGCATGGTGCAATGTTTTATGATGTCCGGAAGTGCTTTACACGCTGTAAAGCACCCTTTCTGAGGCCATCGTAACTTCGAACTGTTGTTAAACAAACAGTCATTAACCAAGGACTACCTGTATTTCTTAATTAACAATTAAAGCTTATGCTATATTTCTCCCTAAGCAAGATCATCCTTCCTCTTTTGACAGGAAATTACAGACCAAAGATACACAGAGAAAACCTATGCTGGAAACAGTTGGGGTCCCCAGATCAAACAAGGAGAACCTCTTCCAGGATGAGTAATGTTAATGTTAACTATTAGCAACTGCTTGAGACAAAAGTATTTCCCAAAAGACTGCAGAGTCCCCCATTAGCAAGCTTTAATAAGTATGTAGAAATGTTGCAGGAATTCTGGCAAATGGACTATTTTTCCTTTAATTTAAAAATATATCTATGTATATTATGGAAGGAACTTTCGGAGTCATTTCCCCACAACTTTAAGGTGTAACAGCATGTAAGGTTATTGAAACCTTGTGAGTTTTAGAATCACATGTACCTATGTTATTCTGGATGACATCATCCCAGAAACTTAATTTTAATAAGTTTCTGAAGTGAAAGGAGAAAAGTGTATTGTCGAAGGCTTTCACGGGCAGCATACGATGGCTGGTGTGGGTCTTCCGGGCTGTGTGGCCATGTTCTTGAAGTTCTGTTTCCTAACATTTCACCAGCACCTGTGACCGGCATCTTCAGAGTGCAGGAGCACAGACAGGAGCAGTTCTCTCTGTGCCCAGGGTGATGTGACCCTTTTGTGGGTATTTATAGAGATCTGGGGGGGGGGGATTGGGGGTGTGGGGGGGTTGGGTTACTGAGTGGCTGCTTGTTTTGGTGTCAGCATCTGTGTGTATCTTCCTGGGGATTAGGCAGGGTTTTTTCTTCTATTGAATTGTTAACGAGGGGCTGCTGGGGGTGATTAGCAAGTTCATTGTGTGAACTGTTCACATGTCCTGGTGGTTGAGCTGAGTTCGTTGACCTTTTGCAGGCTGTATTTTTCAGGATTGGTAGCTAGGTTTTGTTGATTTTTAGACTCTCCTCTTTTTTATTGAAACTGTGCTGGTGTTTGTGAATCTCAATGGCTTCCCGGTATAGCCTGGTATAGTGGCTGTTGGTGTTGTCCAGTATCTCTGCAGCATCCATACCAGGATAAAAGCACACGAAAGACACTGCAGACTACAGCAACCAGAAAAATCTGCAGTAGCTGAACATGCTCTCAAGCACACTGGACACAAAATCCTATTTGAAAACACAGAGATACTGGACAACACCAACAGCCACTATACCAGGCTATACCGGGAAGCCATTGAGATTCACAAACACCAGCACAGTTTCAATAAAAAAGAGGAGAGTCTAAAAATCAACAAAACCTGGCTACCAATCCTGAAAAATACAGCCTGCAAAAGGTCAACGAACTCAGCTCAACCACCAGGACATGTGAACAGTTGACACAATGAACTTGCTAATCACCCCCAGCAGCCCCTCGTTAACAATTCAATAGAAGAAAAAACCCTGCCTAATCCCCAGGAAGATACACACAGATGCTGACACCAAAACAAGCAGCCACTCAGTAACCCAACCCCCCCCACACACACACCCAATCCCCCCTCCCCCCCTCAGATCTCTATAAATACCCACAAAAGGGTCACATCACCCTGGGCACAGAGAGAACTGCTCCTGTCTGTGCTCCTGCACTCTGAAGATGCCGGTCACAGGTGCTGGCGAAACGTTAGGAAACAGAACTTCAAGAACACGGCCACACAGCCCGGAAGACCCACACCAGCCACTGAAAGGAGAAAAACTTGTAGAATGGCAAAATAACCATTCCTAAAATATTAAGAAAAAGGATATCTTAAAGCAGCAATTATTAGCATAGGGGCTATAAAAATATATGTTAGAAATCCAGATTATGACATCAAGTCAGTTGTCTCCATTGATGACTACAGGTGGGTCACATGTAAAGTACAACAGAGAAGTAAAAATAGTTCAAGGAGCTAGAATATGGGACAGAAAAAACATGTTTACCCATGTGACATTTCTTATCCTGTATAACTATCACAATTATGCTTAAAATATTCATGCATTTTAATTATAATAAAAAATAGAGTTTGTGCCAGTTAGATTCCATAAAAACTTATGAAAAATCAATCCAAATGCCTACCACTTTACACCTGTAGCTTCAATTGAAGCATTTTGCATAGGGCAACTTTCAAATATTATATCTGAATCTCCAAAGATCCTATCAAGTGCTATTTCTTATTTACACTGATTTTCCAATGTATATTTCACCTTTAGCTGAGATACAGTTATTTTGCACATTTCTATTTTCATAAGCCAAAGTTTAAGGTGTTGAACTAGCCATGGGAAGACCCAGGACCTTGTCCAGCTTCAGCCACAAAAACCTCCTGGATAATTTTGAACCCCTCTCTCTCTCTCTCAGCACAACCTACTTCATAAGGTTGTCATGATGAGGAAAAACAGAAAAAGGAAATGCTATGGGTTGTATATTTTCCTTGTTGTGGATATCTTTTTGATTTAGAAATTCTTTTAAGTCTCTAAGTTAACATAACTGAATGAAATGTGGGGAAGATATAGGATAACACAGACACTTGGTAAATGTAGAAACAAGGAACAAATTTTTATACAATAAACTAAAATGGTTTTTAAACACGTTCACTTACTTCTGCAAAATATCTATATCCTGTTAATATTAGTCTACCCCAGGACTAACAATATTCCTAATCTTGTCTCCCTGACAGGGAAAAGTATTCCCAATCTAGGACTTTGAGCATCCCGCAAACCTGTTTTTCTCCCCACTTGTCATATAACCCCCTTCTCTATGTGGAATATAACAAAGGAGGAGATGCTCTACGGTTTCATCCTCTGCCACCACCACCCCTATCATCACACAATGTACCCAGCCTTGAACTCCAGTACAAAAGGAAAGCTA
Source organism: Python bivittatus (assembly GCF_059951505.1). NCBI lineage: Eukaryota > Metazoa > Chordata > Lepidosauria > Squamata > Pythonidae > Python > Python bivittatus. The sequence continues at coordinate 24,951,624 of NW_028277113.1, read as the reverse complement.
TAAATCTAAGAAATAAATGTCACGGAAGATTGGTTTATACATAAACATACATACTCCCTCTGTACATATTTGGTTTGTATAAACATAGTCATATTAATTACCCTCATATGGCTTCAAAATCTAGGAAATTTCCCTAATGTGGATGTAATTTTTTAAATTCAATTTTCAATTCAAATTACTGAATTTTCTTGGTAATACAGATAGCTCAAAGAGAGAACACAATTTATTTTACATGTATAAAAAATCAAAATATAAGGCTGTCCCAAACATAAAGGCTTTTCTTTTTAGTCAAATACAACCAAGAAAATCAAGGATTTTTTTTGTTTGTTTGGTTGGTTCAACAGGCATTTATGACACATACTTTAGGGATAAACATAATAAAAAAATAAGTATTCTTAAGAAAATCAGTACTGTTAAAAAAAATTCAATAATTTCAATAATAAATTCAATAATTTGTGCCAAAACAACTATTAACTTTGTGGGTGCTCAAATAAATGACTAGATTAACTATATAATACTCATTTGTTTCTTCCATCCATATTAGTTCCATATAAACTTTTCCAGTTGAATCCTTATAATTCATATAATAACTAGGTCCCAGATACTGATAGAGGGTAGATGGCTTGAATGATAAATTCATGCTTACTGGAACACTAACACACCAAAATGGTTTTTGTGAATCATCCAGAAGAGTCAGATCCATAATGAAACAATTCTATAGTATACAGTAGAAAGGGAGAAGGGAAAAGAAAATCAGTCTTTGTGTTCTGTCATTTCCACACAAATGAATAATGTAAGAGGATATCTATAAAATTCTTCCCATAAAATGCACCTTTAGCAGGTGAAGAAAATAATCAAAGAAAACATTAGCCTTAAAAACATTTTCTAACAAAAATACTAAGGCATAACACAGATATATTTTTATCATTATAATTTCTTGATTATACAAGAAAGTCAAAATGTGGAATTCTTATATTCTAGAATGGTAAGAGGTTACCCAATTTTTTAAAAAAGTAACTATTACATTACCATTCTTGGGAGAGGGGGTTGTTTACATCTATTATCAAAATACCACAAAAGATGTTTGCATAATCCATGTGAAAACTATTCTATATCACAAACAGCACACTCAAAATAACTGTATATTGGGGATTGTTGTTTTTTAGGGTTAATTTGTAAAACTATACCTTTTACATAGTGTGTGCTGCATTTATTTACACTAAAAGACTAATATTGTTTTATACAGTATACTAACCACATACAAACTTTGTTTTATAAGCAGATCAACTATTTCCACAATTCAGTAACTGCAATTTACCTTAATAGTGCCTTCAAATGCATCTGTCCTCCAAGACAATCCAATGTTTCCATCAAGAGGAAGATGTTCAACTTCATTTTTGTAACTGATTACTGTAAGCCTGAGATATCCATTTCTAATGTATTCTGAAACAGTCAATTAAAACAAAAATATTATATCATGTCACAGCCAATGATGTTATCTTGAAATAATATTTCAATTATTTTTCTCTTCTCTCAATAAGATTTACGCTTCCTATAAATGAGCAAAAGATATTTCCTAGGTTACAGTCATGGTCCATTGGAACATGAAACAAACAGAGATTACAAGACTATCAAAGGCAGTAATAATATTGTTGCTCTTTTATGTTTTGTTTATGCCTTAAAGACTAGCACTATAAAGTTCTGCTATATTCTGGATGACTGTGTTATATGGCCTATAATACTCTTAGGGCACTGCGGCCATCAAAGTGATTTTTTAAAAAATGCTATCTCATTTTAATTGCACATTTCTCAATTATTTGCTATCCTTTTATACTACCTGTCTTTTGTGAAAGCCACAGAACAGTGAGCAAATGTTTTTGGATAACAGGTTTTACAAGGAATGCCATTAATCAAATCCAGGTTGTGCCTGAAAACACCTTTGTGGCTCTCAGCACAAGAAGCATTTTATAGATGAGAAATAATAAGCAAACATAAATAGCTAACCTATCGTGAGATACTAGAATTTTGTCAAGGGGACTACCCAAAAAAAAAAAAAATCAAGAGAAGAACTGATGGCAGAGGAATATAATTGCCAATGGCTTTCTTATTCACAGTTATTAGAAAGTTCTGAAGTAGACAAAAGAGTTTATGGTTCTGAACACTCTTAACACTGAGTTTGAAGTAGAATTGTGTACCAAAGATGAATATGTAATTGCTAAAATGTATAATTTTTATTAAAATTTGAAGCAGAACAAGTGAAAGAATGTATGATAAAGTAGGATAAAAATTTTGGTTATAATGTACAGATGGAATAATGGGAAAATATGTGGTTGAAAGGATTGAAATTTACATTGTATAATCTTAAATTTTTATAAAATGATATACTGTTGGTATATGTCACCAGAGAAATTGTTTAGAATGTTCAAAGGCACTTCAAATTTATGTTGGAAATGTGAACAAAAACGGATATTTTATCATGCTTGGTGGACATGTAAAAAAGCTAGAAAATTTTGGATTCAAATACATGCACAGATTCAGAGGATTTTATATATAATTGAGACCAGAGGTCTTTTTTGGGGGGAATTGGACAAACAGTTGGAAAAAAGTCATAGAATTTTGTTTTTGTATAACTGCAGTAAGATAATTCTGTGCACAAAGATGGAAAGATTTGGCATTACCCACAATGGAGGAATGGCTGGTGAAGATGATAGAGCTTGCTGAGATGGCTAAAGTGACTTCTTTGATCAGAGAAAAGACAATATCTACATTTACTGTTCTCTGGAACCCCCTTAAGGACTTTGGTGTGAAAGAGAAAAAAAATGAACTTATGATTTATGGTTTTCATGATTAGATAGGATAGACTATAGAAAGAGGAGACTTACGCTACAACCATAGAGTAAGAGGTAAATATATAATTGTACTTATAACTGCTGTAAAGAAGATTGAAAGCAACTTCTTTATATTTTTTTCTTTTACTTTTTTCCCCTTTCTTGCACTTCTAGCTTTCATTCTGATTTTTTTCTTTTCTATATTAGTTTGTATTCATCTTCATCTTCCTTTATATATATGTATATGTATGAGAAATGCTATTAATCAACATTTACAGTGGGGCAAAAAAGTATTTAGTCAGCCACCAATTGTGAAAGTTCTCCCACTTAAAAAGATGAGAGAGGCCTGTAATTTTCATCATAGGTATACCTCAACTATGAGAGACAAAATGAGAAAAAAAATCCAGAAAATCACATTGTCTGATTTTTAAAGAATTTATTTGCAAATCATGGTGGAAAATAAGTATTTGGTCAATATCAAAAGTTCATCTCAATACTTTGGTATATATCCTTTGTTGGCAATGACAGAGGTCAAACATTTTCTGTAAGTCTTCACAAGGTTTTCACACACTGTTGCTGGTATTTTGGCCCATTCCTCCATGCAGATCTCCTCTAGAGCAGTGATGTTTTGGGGCTGTCGCTGGGCAACACGGACTTTCAACTCCTCCAAAGGTTTTCCATGGGGTTGAGATCTGGAGACTGGCTAGGCCACGCCAGGACCTTGAAATGCTTCTTACGAAGCCACTCCTTCATTGCCCAGGCAGTGTGTTTGGGATCATTGTCATGCTGAAAGACCCAGCCACGTTTCATCTTCAATGCCCTTGCTGATGGAAGGAGGTGTTCACTCAAAATCTCACGATACATGGCCCCATTCATTCTTTCCTTTACATGGATCAGTCGTCCTGGTCCCTTTGCAGAAAAACAGCCCCAAAGCATGATGTTTCCACCCCCATGCTTCACAGTAGGTATGGTGTTCTTTGGATGCAACTCAGCATTCTTTCTCCTCCAAACACGACGAGTTGAGTTTAGACTAAAACGTTCTACTTTGGTTTCATCTGACCATATGACATTCTCCCAATCCTCTTCTGGATCATCCAAATCCTCTCTAGCAAACTTCAGACGGGCCTGGACATGTACTGGCTTAAGCAGGGGGACACGCACTGCAGGATTTGAGTCCCTGGCGGCATAGTATGTTACTGATGGGAGCCTTTGTTACTTTGGTCCTAGCTCTCTGCAGGTCATTCACTAGGTCCCCCCATGTGGTTCTGGGATTTTTGCTCACCATTCTTGTGATCATTTTGACCCCACGGGGTGAGATCTTGCATGGAGCCCCAGATCAAGGGAGATTATCAGTGGTCTTGTATGTCTTCCATTCTCTAATTATTGCTCCCACAGTTGATTTCTTCACACCAAGCTGCTTGCCTATTGCAGATTCAGTCTTCCCAGCCTGGTGCAGGTCTACAGTTTTGTTTGTGGTGTCCTTCAACAGCTCTTTGGTCTTGGCCATAGTGGAGTTTGGAGTGTGACTGTTTGAGGTTGTGGACAGGTGTCTTTTATACTGATAACAAGGTCAAACAGGTGCCATTACTACAGGTAACGAGTGGAGGACAGAGGAGCCTCTTAAAGAAGTAGTTACAGGTCTGTGAGAGCCAGACATCTTGCTTGTTTGTAGGTGACCAAATACTTATTTTCCACCATGATTTGCAAATAAATTCTTTAAAAATCAGACAATGTGATTTTCTGGATTTTTTTTCTCATTTTGTCTCTCATAGTTAAGGAATACCTATGATGAAAATTACAGGCCTCTCTCATCTTTTTAAGTGGGAGAACTTGCACAATTGGTGGCTGACTAAATACTTTTTTGCCCCACGGTATCAGTATGAATACACATTCATTTTTGTGCTCCTCTACTGTAGCTACTCAAAGCTTTAGGTGTTTTTGATGGGGAATTACATTAAAGGCTTTTAGAAGTCAAACTGAATAATAATCTTTATTCAAAATATATGTTTTCATAAATATTCTTAAAGATTTGGGCCTGTACCATCAAAGCAGGCCCTAATAGGAACCATAAAATTCTTCAGGATTAGTGCTAAGTTGTGTTACAATATTTACATTTACATTATATTTTTCTTCATTTTCTTACATGCCATGCCTTTCCAGATTGTAAGCTTCAACTCAGGAACATTTTTTTTTGTAAGCCACCCCAGTAAATCTTTAGACAGAAGACCAGGATTAAATAAACACACGCACACTTTCCTTTATTGTTCCACTGTAGATGTTTTAACTTTGCTCTATACGGAAGTGGAAAATCTACCAAAGAAAATCATTTAAAAAAAATACTGCACTTTTGCAGTACTGAGATTTATTGAGGATTCATGCTTATTCCCCTGAAAATTACGGTTTAAAAGCCATGCAAAAAGAAACATTAGTAGATCTGCAGTCCAAGTAGTACCTTTTTTACAAAACAAACTGCGAAATGTACTACATATATAAGTATTTCCTCTATTCTGTAGGTCAATGTGCAGCTGATAGCCATGCATGCCATATTCTGGGTCAATATCATCTGGGATAGCCTTAATGGGGGCTGCATAATGTCTCCTGAAAGAAAAAGAATAGATGGAGGGGACTGCATGCATAGTGTATAAAATTATAATGAATACATAAAATGCTAAATCATGAACTATGCACACGGAGAAGAGATAGGCTTTCAGTCCAATTTCTCAGAGCTACTTTTAGCTCTCAAGTATTTCAGTTTATACTGGGTTATCATCTGAGCAGTCTTTAGAAATTAAACTATTAATTTAAATATATAAAATGAATCTCTTTAGGTGATTTCAAGCATGTTTAACTGAAACTGGCAATGTCTCATTCTGTTTATATATCCTATAAACATATATCCTATGTTAGGGTTGCACAAACAGCTTATATAAACTGTTTATATAATTTTATCCCATGATAAGCTAGCCTTCAAAGCACATTAGGTACACAACATGCAGTTGTCTGAAATTTTTTGGTTATATATGTTAGAGTTATTTGATCACTCTTTCTATACATTCTAAATTGTAAGAAAGTATTTCCAAGAGCAAGAAGTAGTTCCCATTCAAAGGAAAAGATACTTCTAGAAAATGTGAAAGTCATTAAGAGTCAGGCAGCATAAAGTTTATTAAATTGTTGTCCTGTGATATAAGAACTCAAATCCCATTTCACTTCCCACAACTTAGCATGACTTAGCAGTTGCATTAGCACTAGCTGAACAGTGCTATCTATTGTGTGTCACACACACAGATGTATGCCCAGAAAAGAACTGAAGACAAATTAACTACATTTGTTCAAAGAGTACATAGCTTTGGGGTCTGGATTAACTCAATCTGAGAAAACAAAGTAGGGTTCAATCTTAAAACAGTTTTTTCATGTTCCCACAGAACATCTTTAAGGCCTTTGCTTTTATATTTGGATATGCTGTGGACCTCTCCCTGGGTAATTGCAGAGATACTAATCTGCTATTCTAATTTCTCCAGCCATCAATACCAAGGGGAGAGTTAGGATTATACTCTATGAACATTTAGAAAAGTGATACTACCAAAACAAATACTGTATCCTAGAACATATCTTCCTGTTCAGGTCTGAGGAGGAGCAATATGAGCATCTCTCTTAAAACCAGTAAAACCAGTACTTACACTGTAGCAGAACCAAGAGTGCTTCTTTCAATGAGCTGGTGGTAATGAAGACTTGCCATAACAAAAGCAATCTCACTTTTCTAAAAAATAATTGCAGATAGCATACCTTTCAGGATTAAAGTATTTACTTTTCTGAAAGGTCTTTGATAAGCAAAATCCATTTACGACAACAACAAAAAAGGTGTCTTTCTGTTCTTGTGTGATCATAATGTATCTCTGATATTTTAATATTATATCTGATAATTTAAAAATAAGAGCACACAGAGACTACCTCATCTTCTTTAATCATCTGAAACAAAGTTCCAAAAATAAGCCAACCTAGTCCAGGTTATTTCATGGATAATCAGATCATACTTGATCCTACAGAGCTTTGGAAAAGTGGGGCTCTGTTTGCTCATGGTTTTCAGAAGAATGCAATGAAATTTTCAGCAACTTAGAATTTATGGTGACATGTTATGAAACTGGTGCAGGGATTTTTGAGCTACTCACCTTTATAAACTATTTAAGTTGTTTGGAACTGCAAGAGCTCCTTTTCCAGCAATTACCTATTCCACATTTCAGACAGAGATGATAATTCCTCCTCCTGAATGCAGTAGAGCCAATTATCATGGTTGGGGTAGGGATGAATGTACTAAACCTTTCCATAAAATAAATCAGTTAGCTCGTACAGCTCAGAGAATGCTCAAGACTAGAGACTGGTCAACAAGATAATGGCATGGAGCAATTTACATAACTAAGGATACCCTGACACAAAATCTCACCAGAAATCCAATACTTTGAGAGTAAAGTTAGTAATGTAATCTAATTGTATCACTATATCTCAAAGTTCACAATGATTTGAAGCAGACATTTTAATCACTAAATCCAATATTCTCCCTCCTGACTGTGACATTTTATATAAAATGCCAAAGGTTTATTTTTGGTGCAGCAATCACAGAAATACAATTTACAGCATACCAAAGCTGAAAAGGAACAGATCAGAGCTTTCTGGATGGCGACATCTGAAATAAAACATATGTGATTTTGGCTAATGAAAAATCTCTTCTGCAATTATTCTGCTTCACCTCAAAATTTGGATTTTGGCTGAATCTGAATTTCTGTACATAAAGAAAAAGCCCATAAAAGAGAAACAGAAACCATTTTAAGTGGTTAATTGCTATCTACAAAGAAAAGCCAGAATTATAAATATCAGTTCTTTGTGCTAATTTCCTATTGCCCTTTTAATTTAATCCATATTAAACAATATGAAGTTACACTCTTCGTTATTCCACAATTGCAAAGCAATAGCAAGAGGAGTGAGCAATTTTATTCATTTCAAATATAAACAATAATTTAAGATTGTCTCTGAATTAGTATTTCTCCCAGTACCAAAAATGTAGGACTATCCACATGCTAATGTTACATTTATCAGTAAATTATCAATTACCCAGATTACTTAATACATATTCTATTGCATCAAATTTCATCAAATTTGTACTCCAGTTCAGTTGTCACTTTCCTCTGCTCCATTCTCAGATACTCATATGTTTCACACAGAAGCCTCTTCACTTTGGCGCGAATTAGAAAATTAGTTTTTTTTCTCCAATCTTGGCGCCACGTTGTACATATAGTCTGAGAAGGTGCTGTTGGTAGGTTTTCAGCATGATACAGATGGTTGGAGGTTTGTTGTTTTTGACTGAGTTGTGGCTGAACCTTTTGAGATCGTCTCCTGACCAGGCTGAACAAAACTGGTTTATTATCTTGCCCATGCAACTTATATCTTTTGTCCAGCAGCTAGAGACAGTGGTGTGTGTGGCGTTGGAGGCCCATTCACTTGTTTGGACATGGAGCACCAGTCTCGGGGAACTGGAGCCGGTGGTGGCTAGATTGGAGCCGACGGCACTGGTGGTTGGATTATTGGGCTGCTGGGTCTATGGGTCGACTGCCTTGCGGAGGAGGTATTTCGGGCATTTGGTGGAGATTGGTGACATAGCAGGGGGAAGGAGGCCAGTGCCAACAACGAAAAAGCCTCTATCAGTTTGCAACGAAGACTGGGCAGTGGAATGAGATAGACAGGACTGCTGGGGGCACGGATGAGGGCTACTTATTCATCTTGGTCATGTGACATGAGGATTTTGCTATAGCGGATGCAGGGCCAAATTAGGCTGGTTGTGGCTGCCGGGGCCCTGTGGCTGCAGTTCTTTCCTCCTACACTACATTTGGTCTCCGCTCTAGTTGGAGTTGGAAGGCATTGTGACAATCATTTCCATGCAGGTTAATTTAATAGTAGTCAGTGAGATCCAAGATCTGCTGAGTGGACTGGACTGAGAATTGGACTTAACATCCAGTAGAAGGGCTTTTGATTGTGATTGATTCTACCTACCCCCCACGGGTGAGAGCCAGGTAAGGGAGAGGCTTTTGGATCAATGGGTTTGTATGATTAGGTGCCTCAGCAGTCTAGTGAGAGAAGATTGACTGAAGGTATTGTGAGATTGATATATGGGACGGTTGAAGTAGGCCCTTGAATGTGTAGAGGCAATGACTGCTATGCAAAAGTGCCTCTATTATTAGGGAGCCCTTTGGTTGGTTGGTTGGTTGGTTGGTTGGTTGGTTGGTTGGTTGGTTGGTTGGGGACTGTGTATGTGGAGTGGGGGCTACAGCCTGGGACATGGACATTTATGGACAGGGGAGTGGGGAGGGCTCTGAAGAGATGAGGGCAGATTATAAATTCCCAGTAGTGACAGGTAGGGGGAAATATGATGGGAGGCGGGCTGCCAGCAGGGATCGAGCCACAGGTATATTGTTCCTATGGTGCATTCCAGCCCCCCAAACTCACTCCCAGGGCCCAGATGTAGATTTTCAAGGCCCTGGGTTGTCAGCTGCTGCTGGTGAATGCCAGGTCAGTCTGTAATAAGACCATTCTTATTCACAATTTAACTGTTGATGAAAATGCCAATCTGGCGTGCATTAATGAGACCAGGTGGGGACAGGAGCAGGAGGGGGGCTCCCCTCTGAGATATGCCCAGCCAGTTTTTGGATATGGCACCAGCCAAGACCCCAGGGGAGGGGAGAAGGGGTGGCAGTGGTCATCCAAGATAACTGGGAGGCATCCAGGGGCTCTGCTCCTCCAATTGCTGGGTGTGAGACACTCTTTATTAAGTTGGGCACTAAGAGGGATCAGCTGGGACTGTTGCTATTGTACCAGCCTCTCTGCTGTGTAGCAACCTCCCTGCCTGAGCTCCTTGACTCCATGGCTGAGTTGGTGGTGGAGTTCCCCAGCCTCATGGTCTTGGGGACTTTAATTTGCCTTGCCTGGGTGTAGGGTCAGAGATAGCTCAGGAGTTCATGGCCACCAGTCATCCAGAGCCCAACACATAATAGTGGTAATATACCTGCCCTGGTTTTTCTGTTGGGGCAGTGGCAAAGTGTTCTGGATTTGGGGGAGATATTAGTTTCTTTCCTGCCATGGACAGATCATTCCCTGATGAGCCTCCAACCGTCTGGCACTACCACCCTCCACAGGGAGGTTGGGCCTGTTAGATTGGCCTGCCCCAGGCAACTAATAGACCTGACTGGGTTCCAGAGGGACCTTGGGGTTGTTCCTGAAAGTCTGCTCCTTGGTCTGATTAAGGCCTTGATGGCCACTTGGAAAGGTAGAGCAGCTGCAACTTTGGATTGGATGATGCCTGAGCAGCCTCTCAATGCTTATGGTTCTCAACACACTCCGTGGTATACAGAAGAGCTGAGGGAATTTAAAAGGGCTAAGAGATGCCTAGAGTGCCGCTGGTGAAAGACGAGGAGCAAAGATGACTGAACATGAGCTAGAGCCACTATCAGAGCCTATCTCATGGCGATAAGAGCGGTGAAATGTAATTACCATATTTTTCTGACAATAAGATGCCCCCATGTACAGTACAAGATGACCCCCATTTTTCCAGCCCAAAATTAAAAAATCAATATTTTAAAGATAGTGCAGAACACATTTTTATTTAGTAATTAGTTAACATTTACCTGATACACTCGGTGGGAGGAGGTCCAAGCTGTCTCTCTGCAGCTCTATTTCCAGGCTCTTTTGCATAACTGATTCCATTCAAGCACGAGTGAAACTGCAGATAGCTTGTCTCTGCAATCAGCCTTCCTTCAATTGGTTTGTTCAGCATCAGCTGACGTCAGTTACATCAGGCTCGTGATTGGAGGAAGTCTGTTTGGGAGACAAGCTATTTCACTCGTGATTGGAGGCTAGCAATAGGAGGAAGCCTCTCTGCCGAAACAAAGTATGGGCAGTTTGGAACCGCGCGATTCTCGGCTGACTTCCTTGAATAAGACGCCCTTCAGTTTTTAGGGTAAGGATTTTAGAAAAAAGTATCGTCTTATAGTCGGAAAAATACGGTATTTCCCCACCCTTATTGCATCCATGGATAGTCACCCAGCAGCCCTATTTCAGATGACTCAGTCCCTCCTTGGAGGGAATTATACTGAGGCTCACCTACAGGGTCACTGTGAGGAATATGCTGTACATCTAGAGGATAAAGTCGCTCATATTCACTCTACGTTGGACTCCAGCCTTAAGGCAGAGTCTGTGGAGCTTATGGGAGCTAAGTCTTGTATGGTTATCTGGGGGGAATTTGAGCCCGTTGAACCTGAGGAAGTGGACAGGTCTCTTGCAGCTGCTAGTTTGGCCACGTGTGTTAGATCCATATCCCTACTGGCTTGTTAAAACTGCACAGGAGGCGATACATGATTGGGTCTGAGTTGTGGTTAATTCCTCCTTGAGAGAGGGGGTGGTTCCACAGGCACTCAAGGAGGCAGTGGTGCACCCCCTGCTCAGGGGGCTATTGCTTGACCCAACCAACCTGGACAGTTTTTGTCCAGTTTCCAACCTTCCTTTTTTAGGGAAGGTTGCGGAGAGTGGTCACATGGAAGCTTCAGAGGATCCTGCATGAAGCCGATTATCTGGACCCCTTTCAGTCAGGGTTCAGGCCAGGGATTGGGACTGAGACAGCACTGACCATGCTCTTGGATGACCTCTGGTGGGAGTGGGATGGGGGTAATGCATCCATCCTTGGTCTTCTTGACCTCTCAGTGGCTTTTAATACCATCCATCATGGTATCCTTCTGGACCGACTTCAGGAGTTGGGAGTGGGCGGCACTGTGTTGTGCTGGTTCTCCTCTTTCCTCCGGGGTTGGTTCAAGTCAGTGTTGATGTGGGGAGAGATCTAGCCCGCAGCCCCTATTTTGTGGGGTGCCTCAGGGCTCAGTTCTCTTGCCTCTCCTGTTTAACATCTACATGAGGCTGCTGGGTGAGGTGATCCATCAGTTTGGGGTGAGGTATCATCAATATGCTGATGATATCCAGCTTTATATCTCTACCCCAGGCCCTCTGAGTGATGCTGTGGATGTCCTGTCCCAGTGCCTGAAGCCTGTAAGGGTCTGGATGGGGCACAATGGCTGACTCAACCCAAGTAAGATTGAGTGGCTCTGGGTATTTGGACTTTCTAGAGACAAAGCTTTTCCATCTTTGGTACTGGATGCAGTAGCACTGCCCCAGACAGACCTGGTACCCTCATGGACTCATGACTCCTGCTCAAAGAGCAGGTGGCAGCCATGGCCAGGAGGGCCTTTGCACACCTCCGGGTGGTGTGTCAGTTGCATCCATTCCTGGATCAGGAAGCTCTACTCACAGTCACCCATGCCTTTGTAACCTCTTGCTTGGACTACTGCAACACACACAACATGTGGATGCCCTTGAAGAGCATTCAGAGCTTCAACTGGTACAGAATGTAGCTGCACAGGTAGTAAATGGTGTCAGATATGCAACACATATAACACCACTACTGCGTGAGCTGCACTGGTTGCCGGTGTGTTTCCAGGTGCAATTCAAGGTGCTGGTTGTCACCTTTAAAGCCCTGCATAGCTTGGGCCCCAGGTTACCTGAGGGAATCTCTTTTCCCAATAGTTCCTACCCATCCAATTCAGTCCAGCAAGTTGGGCATGCTGCAGGTCAGCCAAGGAATGTCGGCTGGCAGGGACCAGGAGACGTGCCTTTTCTGCTGTAGCCCCTGCTCTTTGGAACATCCTCCATTCAGAGATTAGGATGGCCCCAACCCTGTTGGCTTTTTGTAAGGCTTTAAAGACCTGGCTATGTACTCAGGCCTGGGGCCTCGAATGTGTTAAGGGCCCTGTCTCTTGGCTACACTGATAATTATTATGACAATTTTCTTGGCTGCTGTGTATATTTATTTTTGTATTGTTTTTAATTCTTTTTGTTTTTAGAATTGTTCCCCACCCAGAGTCACTTGGCTAAGATGGGCAGCAATAGAAATTAAATAAATAAATAAATAAATAAATAAATAAATAAATAACTTATAAAGGCAACAGCTGATACATCAGTATCTCCTATGAAAATTGTACTTCTATATGTTCCGATACAGAAACAGGATCTGTTTCACATATACAGCTAGAATGTCCTCAGTACAACAAATGGAAGACAAAACTCATAACACCAATTATTAGAAATGTTAATTGCTCCTCTAAGCAGGAAGTTGTTTTTCTCCTAAGCTGTCAAAGTTCAGCTGTTTCCAATGAGGTTCCTAAATTTTTAACAATAGCCATGGCTTGCAGAAATCATCCAGTGCCTCCCTTATACTAGTAACTGCTTCAAGCTTTTCGTTCTATGTTTAGTTTATATCGTTTTATATTTGACATGTTGTAATATTGGTCTTGGACCATAGATAAATAAATCTTCCTTAGCTGAAAAATACCACACAAAATAGAAGCTTGTTTTACATTCATTCTGATTTGTAGAAGGATTTCATCCCTATTCATAAGAGGATGAAAATAAAAGGCACACAGAAGCAGGAATAATCAAACAAGAAATAATTATCTCCAGAATGGAAGTTTACTTGTGGACAAAATAAAGTTTGTGGATATCTTCTATGAGTTCTTGGGATTCTTATCAACCCACAGTAATCCCAACATTTATTTATTTTACATAATTTCTATATCACCCCAATTACAGCAGCTCCCTTATATAAAACACCAGAAAACATAAACCCATTAAAGAATAAAAATAACAATAATCCCTACTGGCATATGGCAACAGCATCCTTAAAAAGTTACATCCAAAGACCCATCAAAAAAGGACTGTTCTCACTTCCCTTCTAAATGTTAACAGGAATGGATCATCTTTCCACTTGTGACAAGCCACAGAAAAGGCAAATGTCCTGATCCTTAGCTTCATAGGATACACAGCATGCCTCCCTTACTCAGACAAGTGTACAAATGGATATAAACGTATCCAGTGAATAAAGCAAGAACGAAATCATTTGTAGTCAGCAAAATTAAATAATTAGTCTTATGGTAATTAAAAAAATAGAACAAGTCAGCAAACATTAACACAAACAATTCTGTCATTCAGCATTAGCTACATTAACATACCAATTTAATTGCTGTGAATGAGCAGATAAAGTAAGCATTTACAAAAAAAAAAAAGTTGCCTATTGAGAAAACAATCTTACCTTCCAAAGTCCCAGCATGAGCCCTTGGTCAAAATGGTAGAGTTCAACAAGCGCATCACAACCAATCTTTTTTGCATTTTCAGTCAGGTTAGCCAACTCATATTCAGAAATTAAAGAACGTTGCCATGGGCTTCAAAGACATTACATTAGTTAAGCACAGAATGTTGTTACACTGTTGTTAAACAGTTACACTGTTAGTAACTGAAGTTCAACAACTTTTCAACTTCTCAATGTGCAATTACTAGCAACAAGGTAAACTAAAAACAGTTGCAAGTCCATTGATTTTCAATCAGATTATAAGCACAGCACTATAACTATTTTTTTTTTATTTATTTACATCCCACCTTTCATACGACTCAAGGTGACATATATAGCACTCTCTCCTTCCATTTTCCAACAACAACCATCCCAGGAGATAGGTTAGGCTGAGAGACAGGAGACAGTAATTGGCCCAAAGTCAGCCTGAGATCTTCTGAGGCTGAGGGTAAACTAGAACTATTCTCCCTGCTCTTAATCCAACCCCTTCTTCAATACATCACAATAGCTTTCTATTGTGGGACTATTATGGAAGGGAAAACAACTTTCTCATTATTTAAGGTCAACACTGTCTCTTCACATCTCTGTATAAACACTGAATAGTGAGACAAGAAACATACAGAAATTAGTCATTGATGATACTTCCTTGAATACAGAAAGAATCACCACACTGCTGCCATAGGAGGCTGCATCTGCACATATTTTCGCTTCCCTTCTTTCTGCCCTAGCTAAAAATAACAATCAGGACATTAATCAGTCTGAAATGGCATTCTACTGATTTTCACTACAGTGTTGTTGTTCACATAAGTTCAAATGCATTTACAATATACTATACTAGTAAATTAAAATTCTAACCACAAAAGCACAACGTAAAGAGCTACTTTTAAATTAACTTACCCATTTTTATTATGCACTTTATTCTCACCCAGAAGTACTGGCGTCACTCCAAATAACTGCAAAGTTGACAAAGTATCTAAGAGAGGCCATCTATTACTATACCAATATACAGTAACAGATGTTTCATTAAAAGAAATGTCTGCCTGATCCATTCCATGTTCCTTTCCATTTCTGTCTTTTAGTAAGATTACCCATCTCAGACCAGAGATTCTGTGATTGGAAAAGCAAAAGAAGTGTTGAAGGCTTTAGACTGTCTCTTTAAATATGGGCACAGCTTATAGAAATGTTTAACAATGATCATTATGTCTGGAAATTCCAAGGACGTGTTTTGATATTTTCTTTTTTAAAAAATATTTTGTTTCCCCAGCAAGACAGTCTCTCTTCAACAAGATCTACATATATCTAACAAGCTATGTTAATCAACTTTATGAATTTGTATTTTCTATCTCACAACTAAATATTAACCAGAAATTAAGAACTTCCATACATTCTCCTAATTATCAGTAATCTATAAGTGAAATACAAAGTCATTAAATATAGCATTTTATTAAAATCACATTTAATTAACATTGCTTACTTGATAGCTTCTTTGGTTTTAAGTGGAAGACCAGTGTAAGTGTTTATTGGCTTAAGAAGCTGAATTATATTGGATCTTTGAGCAGCTATTTTTTTCATAATGTATTCTCTCTTCCAGTATCTTGACCTGGAATCTTGCAATTCCAGAAAGCTCAGAGACATGCAGTCTGTTTCCTGGACAGATTTGGTCCTCCATTTTTTTCTTTTAGGTAGAAAAGACTTAGAGTATATTTTGGACCAGATAACACTATTGAAAACACACACACACAAACACAAATATTATGACAAAATCATTACAAATAAAATGACTGAAATCATTACAGAACAAAATTTAAAAATAAGCCAATGTTTAGACTAATGGGATTCAATCATATATTGAATTTAACATAGGGAAGATTTCATTTAAAGATGTGGGTGGGACAAAATCAGTAGTGTGCTGGAATCAGCTTGCACGTGCTCACAAGAGCCAATTGTTAAATTTTCTGGAATTTTGCAACCTGGTTGACAGCAGAGGTGAGTGCACTGATCAGCTGTTACAGAGGCAATAATGAAGCCAGCAGAGCTGATTCTTAAACATTTAGCAGCACAGCATTCAACAAATCCAAGTTTTAATGAAACCAATGGCAATAATTTCACTAATGAGTCTACACTATTACTTGTTAATTTCTTAATTTCTACTCCTTATTTAGCTTTATTTTTCAATTAGTGTTGAAAAATTAAATGTGATTGCCAAAGGATGAATGTTATCATGTTATTTATCCATTTTTTATCCCATGATATTTTTCTAAAAAGCCTCAGAATAGCAAGAAATCAATACAGTAAGTTGTTTTTCATGTCTTAAAAAATAAATACCATTTCATAACTAGCAGAAACTTAGTGAGAATAAGATACTACTGACCATCTTTAAAAAAAAAATCAAAATTAAGCACCAATAGTGCTTATTAATTAATATGTTTGTAAAAAGAATACTAATATATACAGTATATACATATATAGTACATATACGTATACATATATATATAAAGTAACTACAGGACTTCGTATGCATATGTTGTTATATTTATATAACGGAACAACTGTAATATTTATATAATTTATATTTATAAAAGGCAGTCCATTTCAGCGGAAGATACCCCCGACATGTAATATTGGTGGCGTTTTCCAGCCCTCTGAGCTCAAGCCCAGACCCTAGTCAGCAGACCTGCAGAGGCCCGGGGTTTCAGCTGCTGCTGCTGTATGCCAGGTCAGTCAATAAGGCCCCTCCTTATTCATGACCTTATTGGGGAGGAGCAAGCCAACCTGGCATCCATTACCAAGATCCGGCTGACACCAGATGGGGGTGTTCCCCTTTCGGAAATGTGTCCAACAGGGTTGGTTTGGCACTAGCCAAGACCATAGGGTAGGGGGGAGGGTGGCAGTTGTCATCCGGGAATCTCTGCTAGCCTTCAGAGACTCTGCTCTACAAGTTGCTGGTTGTGAGACCCTAATCCTGAAGACAGCTCGCAGGATCAGTTGGGACTTTTGCTTCTGTACCAGCCTCCCTGCTGCATAGCAACCTCCCTGCCTGAGCTGCTGGAGGCCATCTTGGGGTTGGCAGTGGCCTATGGTCCTGGGAGACTTTAATCTGCTGTCCCTGGGATTGGCCCCAGAGGCAGTTCGGGAATTCATGGCCACCATGGCAGCCTTGGGCCTATCCCAGGTCATCCATGGCCCAAATTGGGACAGTGGTAACACTCCGGACATGGTTTTCATGTTGGAGCAGTGGCAAAATGATGTAGTGGGGGATTTGGCATTGTCCGCTTTGTCATGGTCAGACCACTCCCTGGGGGCCTTGAGATTCTTTTATGCTACCCTTCCCCCTCCACAGGGGAACCTATTCAAATGGTCTGCCCCCGGTGAGTGATGGATCACCAAGGGTTCAAAAGGGAGCTGGGAGTTGTTCCTGAGGACTTGCTGCGCAATCCGGCGGAGGCCCTGGATGCAGCCTGGAATAAGGAGGAGGCCAGGGCCTTAGACAGGATTGCACCTATGCATCCTTTCTTGGTCCATCACCCCCGGCAATCCTCATGGTTTACAGAGGAGTTAAGGGTGCTGAAAAGGGCCAGGAGACGTCTAGAGTCCCACTGGCAGAAAACAAAGGATAAGTCTGACTGAACATGGGTTAGAACCGCTATTAAGGCCTACCTCATGGCAGTAAGGGCAACGAAACGCCATTATTTCTCTGCTTTTATTGCATCCAGAGGGTAAGGAGGGTTCAGAGGACCATCTACAGGGCCGCACAGAGGAATCTGCCAAACACCTGACGGATAAAATCGCTTGGATCCATTCCCAGTTGGAGGCTAAGTGTGATGCAGGTCCAGTGGAGATGCCTGGGGAGTGGACTTACTTGGTTATCTGGGAACAGTTTGATCCTGTTGGACCTGAGGAAGTGGACAGGGTCCTTGGAGTGGTTAGTGCAGCTACCTGTGCTTTAGATTCTTGTCTCTCCTGACTGGTTAAAGCCACCAGGGAGGTGACACTGGGGTGGGTACTGGCAGTGGCCAATTCATCCTTGCAGGAGGGGGTTTCCCCGTTTTTCAAAGAGGCCCTGGTCTACCCCCTCCTCAAGAAACCTTCGCTAGATCCCACCCTTTTGGACAACTGTTGTCCAGTTTCCCACCTTCCCTTTTTAGGAAAGGTTGTGGAAAAGGTGGTCACGTGACAGCTACCAAGGATCCTGGAGCGGATTATCTGGATACCTTTCAATCAGATTTCATGCCCAATTATGGGACAGAAACAGCATTGGTCTCACTTTTAGGTGATCTCTGACAAGAGCGGGATGGGGGTAGTGCATCCATCCTTCTTGCTCTTCTTGACCTCTAGGAGGCTTTCAGTACCATCAACCATGGTATCCTTTTGGGTTGGCTGCAGGAGTTGAGGCTGGAAGGCACAGTTCTGTGCTGGTTCAGCTCCTTCCTCCAAAGCCAATCCCAATTGGTGTTGATAGGGAGTGAGAAGCCCAACCTGCAGCCCCTACCTTGTAGGGTGCCTCATGGTTCGGTGCTGTTGTCACTATTTAACATCTACGTGAAACCATTGGGTGAGATCATCCAGCACCATGGGATGAGGTATCATCAGTATGTTGATGATACTCAACTATGTATCTCCATCCCAGGTGACCTAAGTGAAGCTGTGGCTACCCTTCTGCAGTGCCTGGAAGCTGTAGGGGCCTGAATGGGGGAAAGAGGCTTCAACTGAACCCTGGTAAGACGGAGTGGCTGCGGGTACAGGGAGCCTCAAGATCTAGGAGCTCATTATCCTTGGTTCTGGATGGAGTTGTACTATCCCAGACAGACCCAATGCATAATCTGGGGGTCCTCCTAGATTCATGACTCCTGCTTGAAGAGGAGGTGGCAGTCATGGCCTAGGAGGGCCTTTGCACAACTCTGGGTGATGTGCCAGTTACACCCCTTCCTGGATCAGGAGGCCCTCCATGCAATCACTTGTGCCCTGGTCACCTCCCATTTGGATTACTGCAATGCATTCTACATGGGGCTACCCTTGAACAGTATCTGGAAGGTACAGCTGGTGCAAAATGCAGTGGCATGGACAGTTTTGAACACCCCTGGGGGGCACATATAACACCTCTGATACACAAGCAGCACTGGTTGCCTGGTTGCTTCTGAGTCCAATTCAAGCTGTTGGTTATTACCTTTAAAGCCCTTCATGGCACAGGACCAGGTTATCTGAGAAGCCGTCTCACCCCCGTTATGTCAGCCCGCTCCACAGTCCAGCAGAAGGGGCATGTTGCGGGCCCCACTAGTCAAGGAACTTCAGCTGGTGTGATCTAGAAAAGGCCTCTTGGCCTTTTCTGCTGTGGCCCCTGCCCTGCCCAGCTTATCACCTGAGGTCCGGTCTGCCCCCACTCTCCTGGCCTTCCGGAAAAGTGTGAAGACATGGCTATGCCAGATGGCCTGGGGGCCTGATGGAGGCTTGCATTGTTGGAATTGGCTGTTGGGATAATCAATACTGCTCCCCCCCCATCATCTTGAATTGTATAGTCTTTTTATATTGAATTATTTTTAGGTAATTTACTATGGATATTTATATTTTTATTGCTTTTACTGTTTTGGATTTTAATTGTGAGCCCCCCAGAGTTGCCCTCTGGGGGATATGGGTGGCATATAAATAAATAAATAAATAAATAAATAAACAAACAAACAAACAAACAAATTTGCAGTTCCATTTTTAACCAAAAGGGTTCTCAGTACAGTGAATGAGGCAGAATACATAGCTTAAAATATTACCCAATCAAATTGTCTCATATAAACATTAAAAACAAGGAATCACTTTCTTTCCTTTTCCCTGACACATATTTGAAAGGTTCTTATAATTTAGATTATACTGATTACTATCATGTTATAGCCACGTCCGATGCTATTCCTTACTTGTCATTGGACAGATGATAAAAAAGTTTGTTCACGCAGCCAATACACAGTAGAGACTCAACATCTAAGTACGAAAAGATTTTCAAAAGTATTTCTGATGGTATGCTGGGGAATGAAGATGAGAAAATAATGTAGTCATTTGAGTAAAATTAGCAACTAGCAATGTGAGTTTTACGAAATGTAATTTACAAACAAAACTAAAGATTCACATTACAACTCCATTAAGTCAAACTAAAAATCTCAAAAGCCAATAGTCGCACACAAACTTAAGTTGAAGTTGAAGATAACAGTTCTTCAAAGCACAGAAAATTTCTTATGCCCACTTGATATAAATTACAAAATGTAACTTTGAATCTTCTGTTTCAAGGGCCTTTCTTTCAGCTATAGTAGATTGTATCAAAGAAGTTTATCCAAAAACTATTGAATGATATTTTGACAATGATTATAAGAATAAAGACAAATAGTTGTTAGGATTTTAAATTCTAGAACAGATTATTATAGCAGCCTTGGAAAACATTGCATACATCCTGACCAAATTTCACTATAGATACATAATCCAAATATTCATATAATATTGATTATATAAAAAGTGCACTTGTTTACTTCTAGCTAAATATCATCAAAGATAGTAACAGATTCAAGATGCTTGCTTCAAATATTTCAGATCCAAAAATGCCACTGAAGAAGCATAAAACCACAAATATTCTGCAGAATTTTGTAATTATTCTGAAATACCACTGTAATTGTTCCTATGCTATATAAAAAGTGTAATGTACTAAATTCATTTCACATTTTCTACCAAATAATGGTTCTAAAACAAAGAAATTAATATTTCAGTTCCTAGCTATATTAATTATTATTAATCTCACATCCTATTAATTACAACTTATTTCCTTTCTTTGGATTGGATCAGTATTCTTTATGGGACAAGCTGACAGTTTAAATCTTCTACAATCATTCAAATTTCATCAAAAAAAGAACCTTTAAACATGAAAAAAGGTAAAATGTACTTTTCGTCCAAGATTCTTCTACTGATAGTAATAGCAAATACAATAAGTATAAAGAGTTATTGATGAGTGGGTAGCCTTAAAAACTGATTAAATAAAAATACTGATGCTGTATTTAACTTTTTCCCTCATTCTCTGATTGACTTCACACATTGAACTAAGTCATAAATGTAGCTTTGTTTGTTTGGTTGGTTTTGGCTTTGTACACAGCTTGTACATAAGTCTTGTTATACCATAATGCAGTATGTGCAATATACATAAAATTTAACCATTATGGTTGAATAGTATGCACAACCAGACCATTATGGCTTATTCAACCATTTATAATAGTTAAATCCTGGTTTACTTTTATGTGTGAATAATGCCAATGAGATTTACATATCTGAATGAATGTTTTTCAGCTGTTGCTATGAAGTAATAAATGCATCTTACCTGTCAACATGGATTACAGATTTTGACTTATTGGACTTCCTAAATTGCCAGCAACTGTGCATCTCTTTCATTTCAGAAAGCTGCATAATAGCTGAGTATTCTGACTCAGTACTAGAAAAACAAACAAATGCTTAATCTTAAAACTATTTTGACGCAAGTATGAAGACTTATTATGCTTTGAGAAAATATTTTCAGGCCGCTGCATATTTGAAAGCCTGATTATTTTACAACAGGAACCCTTTTTCTTTAACAACAGCCTAGTGAAGCTTTCTCTACAGAATTATAAATGGTGGACAATTACTAGTTCTACATGTTACATGCTGTTAAAAGCCAACAAAGGAAAAGCAAAAGAGAAGATGGCAGCCCTCTTATAGAGAACAATGTTCCTCATCTGTTCCTTCAGTTTTATGTGACACAAAGTGCATAAAAATGGACACTTATTTTACACATTATGCTAAGCAGCAATATAAATTCAATAACTGTAGTTGTATGGTATCATTTATGGTTTTGTATTATGCAATCAACCATGGCTAAAATAACCATGGTTAATACCACTTATTAATCCAATTGTACCACACCCCAAATCTGGGTTTGTCTTACCATAAACTTTTAACATTTAAGCCATGAGCAATTTATTAAATCAGGATAGATTTCTCTTTTTTTAATAATAATTTTATTAAATATTACACCTAAAAAAACAAAAACTAATACAAACTACAAAAAATAAAGAAAAAATAGAAAGTGCCGAAAAAATAGAAAAGAAAGAAAAAAATAAGAACATAGTAAAGAAAAAGAAAGGAAATACATTAAAAAATGACTTCCTGTGATGGAATGGTGTTATGAAGGCCACACTCAGGGAGATAAGCGTTTCCTTAGCCCTCAACAGGAGCATGGGAAGTTTAAGAAGATGAGACTGGCACCATCCTAAGGAATTCACAGTGTTGTGGCTTGCTGGCTTGGGAACTTAGGTTCAGTCTGGAGAGATTTCTGTCTTGAGGTGGAAGCTAATAAACACAACAGAACTGTATTGCATTGTCTCGTGGAGTTCTTTGGGCTAAACCTGACACTTCCCCCTTCATCATGAGTATAAACAATTTTAGTAACTTATCACCTTCTCTTAAAATACAACAAATAATCTCTTCTTCTCCTCATATCTCATCGTTATCTATAAAAAAATCCTTAAAGCCTCATTGTTCAGTCCTGGTCAGTAAAAGTCCATTAAGGGTTACCAGAGATAACATATCCATTTTGACCCTGAATAAACCCACTTTATATTCCTTCCTTTTACTTTTAACAATCTTGATCTTTAATCCCTTCAAATAATGTCCTAGAACTTGATTTCTTTTCATTTTTTCTTTGTCTCTTCTCATAAAATCCTTCAAAACTTTAACGGGTTGGTTTTGTAAATCCAGTATAGAAAAATTATCCAGGTCACTCTTTCGGTTTGTTATTTGTATATCCCTTTTAATGATTAACACATCAGTCAGTTTCATTTGTATATCCAATGTAGCATCTTCTGTATCATTCTTATAGCCTGTCATCCTTAAAACAATTTTCAAATCATTCACTCTTGTCCAGTAAAACATGTTCCTCTTCTATATCATTTTTTAAACACAATCTATAATGGCAGACACTCTTAAAATTATCTTCAGGGTCCACTGTTCACAAATATCCTTCAGTATGACCAATGTATTTTGCTCCTTTCTGTATTAGTAAGTCAAATTTCAGTGTTCTTCTCCTTTAATTGTAATCTTTAGTTCCTTCTGGTTCCCTCTAGTGTCCAACCTTCAAAGTCCCATCGTACCTTTTTTTTTTTTTAATAATGCAAAACAACAGTATTTTCCCACAGGAAAGATTCTTATAATTAATTTCAAAATCTTATTTCAAATCCATCTGGACCCTTAGTCCATTAATAACTTTTCAAAATCAACATTCTAATCACTCTTTTGCTGTTTATTCCAAAAAAAAATTTTTTTTTTACGTCCTTAAACTTGTATCTAAAACTTCTTTTGCTAAGGATTACAGGAAATTCACCTGGTGTTAAAAAAAACTTGTTGCTCCAAAGGTTCTTATTAGTTGAAAAGCAGTTAATAACAATGTCTCAAAGTGATTAAAAAATGAAGCTCAGTGTCCATATATGCCACATTACGGCTGTGAGCTTGATTGAAATCCCTCAACTTCCAGCCACTTGATATACAAGTCGACCACAAAAACCTGAGTTCCTGTAGTCTACTCATGAGGAGCAGCTGTCTGGAGTACAAGTGGAGAACTTACAATCTTCTTTTTCAGGAGACACTTCACCAGCCAGAATTTACCAACTAGCTGCAGATCTCCACCACAATACCATCCCTGCTAATTTTTCATTTTAGATTATATTTCATACTGTGCTGATTTTAATAATGATTTGTAGTTTTAAAATGGGACAAGTTATTTAAGCATTATTCGAGAACTTAATTTTCTTAATCTTATAATGCTTGTAAATCTCTTGGTTATTTACTCTGTGCTATTTTTTTGTATTTCTTCTTATTCTGTTTTTTTTTTTAATGCAATAAAATATTTTTAAAAACGCAGCAGCCAGTCTCTGGTAGGACAACCCTACTAGTGTAGAATTACTCTTATATTAAAGGTTTTCCATTGATTGCCAGTAGGTGTCTGGCCCCAATTCAAAATGAAGGTTACCACTTTTAGAGTTCTTAATAGTGCAGCACTAGGATGTATCGCACAATACCTTACCACAGCCAAATCTGCTTGTATGATCCAGTCATCTAGAAAAGGCCTACTCCTTGTGAGGTACATGGAGGGTGGCCCCCATAAGGTGGAATACTCTTCCTCCAAAAGTAATACAGCCCTCACTTTCCTGATATTTCAGGGGGGAAAAACCCTAAAACAATTTTATTCCCATAAGATTTTGAGCCCAGCTGACTGCTTAAGGGGAGCTATACTGAATTTATCTCTGGTTCCGGATGACGTTTTTATTTTTATTTATTTATCTGCCTTGTATGCAGCAGACACTGCCCAGAGTCCTCCAGGATTGGTACAGGCTATAAATAGTTTAATAAATATTTTAGAGCACAGTCTTGGGACAGCCAAAGTTTACATTTCTGGGAGCTTATCCTTACCCAAACAATAAAGAAAGCCATGCATGAAACCGAGTGTCGTAGCAACCCGCCGGTTTAAAACTAGCAACAAGCAGAAACTTCAGAGATGAAGTTCTCCCCAGGCGAATCAAGATTAAGACGGCACTCCTTCACCCACCCACCCACCCACCGAGCGGTAAGCCTTGTTTAACACAGTCCCACGAAAAGTGGACAAGCTGGCGGCGCCCGTCGGTGAAGGGAGACCTTTTCACAGGGACCGGGAGGAAGGAAGCAAGAGCGGCGGGCACCCGGGAAGCTGCTCTGTGGTAAGACCGCCCCTTCAACTCGGCCGCAGAAAGACGCGGCGCGCCTGAGGCGCCCCCGATCCCCCAGAGAAAGCGAGCTTGGGTTACCCGTCTCCCGCTGGAGAGCTGACTGCGCTGGAGCTATCTCCGGGGGGGGGGACAACGAGAGGTGGCGGCGGGCGAATTCCGTGCCGAGCAGCGGCGGCAATCGACAAGCGCGAGAAGCCTAAGCTGTGCTGCCTCAAAATCCAGCCGCGTCCGGTTGCCATAGAGACCGTCTTCGGGAGGCGGCTTTGCAAGCGACAGGCCGAAACCGCCCCGCCCCCAGTCCCCAGTATCCCAAGTCGAAACGTTCCGCCGGTGTCCGTACACACCCTGCCTCGAGCCGCTCTCTTTCCCCGCTTCCTTTTGGCCCTGTGGACGAGGGGCGTGGCGAACGGGCCAAATGGGAAAGGGCGCACGTGATTTTCTTCTTAAATCTAATGGTTTGCGCCAGTAAGGCAGAGTGGTGAGTACAAGGGGGTGGTAAGGTGCTGGTCCGGTGGATGAAGTGGAACTGTGCATACTTAATACTGTGGTCTTCTGCATCATTCCTCAGACATTTCTCATTTGTGATTACTACCTACACTATGCCTATCCCCAACCATGGAACATATATGCCCTTTCAGCATCTTCTTCTGCAGTGCACCAAGTCCCCAAACCAAGGATGTTGCTTTTGACTCATCCCAAGCCACTGAGAAACACAAACTTACCGGCCTTTCCCCGTGGCTGAGTTGAAAGGCTAGATTCACCAGTCCTTGAATTGGCAGAAATTGTGTGCTTCCCCATTGCTGATGCCTACCTCTTGCCTCTGTTCTCAGTCACTGACTTACAGTAATCGGTAACAAAGTCTAACAGATCTTACATATCGTGAGGCTGCCTTTGGTTGGAATAAGGGGAAAAACACTACTCCAGGGTTTCTCAACCTCAGCAACTTTATGTGTACTTCAACTCCCAGAATTCCCCAGTCACCAGTTCTGGGAGTTGAAGTCCACACATCTTAAAGTTGTTGAGGCTGAGAAATACTGCACTACCCTAACACTGATATAGCTAAGCAGGAGTTAAGCCTCACTCATGGACAGGGTTGAGATGAAGGTAATGTCACTGGGGCATGGCAGAAAAGCTAGGGGAAAAACACCAGCCATGGCACTGCAACAGGAATACTCACAGCACATTACAGCCTGCTGGCCTGCTTAGGCATCCCTACTTTTCTGGACACAGTGCAGCCATATGCCAT
This sequence comes from Python bivittatus, assembly GCF_059951505.1. NCBI lineage: Eukaryota > Metazoa > Chordata > Lepidosauria > Squamata > Pythonidae > Python > Python bivittatus. Next base: position 24,925,590 of record NW_028277113.1, on the reverse strand, counting down.
GGCCCACTTAAACCAACCCTGCACAAATTACTACAGTGGGCTACATGGCAGCTCTTTTTCAAACATCAAAGGCCCTTTCAAGCAAAGGCTTGGAATTATGGTAATTGCATTTATATTTATCCCCAGTATCTAAAGAGAAACTAATAGAGGATTGATTATCCTGCTAACCCCCACAATGTCATCGCATTTCAGACTGTAGGCTGAAAAGTGTGGAACAATCATTTTCTGGTCTTTTGCTTGTCAAGCTTACAAGAAATTTGAATGAAAAGTAGCTGACAACTAAGGTTATACGTGAGAAAATGCTTTGTAAGTAGAACTGTTCAGTGATATCATTTTCCCACCTCATTGCAGTGAGAAGTCATGTAGTCCAATAGAACTGGAAGGGGGGGGGGGTCTTTATAAATGGTTCTGTACTTTGTATAGCAAATGCATCTTTACAGCAATTTAAGAGAATACTATCAAACCCAAGCTCTCCTTCCCAGAATGTGTTAATCAACTGCAGTTGAACTTGTAGGAGAAATACCTCCAATAATGGCTTCCTAATTTATGGGAGAAAGGTAACTGTTCTCATTAGTGACTTGAAAATCTCACAAAAGCCAGAGATATGACCGATAAATATTTCAAATGCCATTCATAGGATAAGATGCATTTTTCCAACGTGGTGCTTTCCAGCTGTGTTGGGCTTAAACGTACGACAATTTCCATTCAGTAAAAACTAGGTTGAATGCTTCGGGGTCCAGTTTGGGGAAAGTTGCGCTATGAAGCTACACCAATATGCCCGACACAGCGCTATTTGATGCTATTCTATGTTTTGAACTAAAAAAAAAAAAAAAAGAACGCACGCAGTTGGGATCTCACATTTTCTTCTTTTGCGTTAGCCGAAATGATCGAGCCCCGCCAAAGGCGCTTTCCCTATCGCTTGAGCCCGCGAACTGAAAGCCGGAGCTCTACTCCTATACTGTAATACGCTTTTAGCTCCATGGAGAAGGATGGCGCCTTGCATTCTGGGAATTGAAGTCCTTCGTTTGTTTCCTCTGAAAAGCAATGAACAGATAGTATCTCCTACAAACTACTGTTCCCACAACCGCTTGCAAACGTAAATGGCGTGGCGAGTGGCAAGTATCTGTGACTGAAAAGGTCGTGGCCGCCTTCGGTTTGTTCGGACTCCTTCAACAAGTGAAAGGTACAAAGGAAAACACGGCAATGTTCCGTTCAACGGCTGCGGGAACTTTGCACCGAGAGTAAACTGCGGGGCGATGCCTCCGGCTGCTTGCAGAGGACGCAAGAGGGCTGGAATAATTCCTGGTCTTTCCTTGGGGGCAAAAGCAGCTAGTAAATCATAATGCTTTCCGCTTTTATGCGAGGAATCTGCTGTAGTGACCAGATACTGAGGTCTCCGGTGAAGCAGGCGCTTGCACGACATAGGAAGGCCTTTCTAAGCACTTGGGCACGCTCCAGAGTAGGGCAAGGGCTGAGCCATGACCATGTCTTGAGCCCTGAGATAGGCTACGAGGGCATAAGGCGAAGCTTTTGGGTCCCGGTGAGTCCCCTGAGAGCCGAAAAATCCGAAAACAAGGGCTCGCAAGTGCCTGTGCAAAGAAGTCAAAAGGGAGACGCTTCTCTGTCAGCTGCTCAGAAAGGTAAGGAGGGAGACACTGCATTCACTGATTAAAACGCTTAGGGCAGTAAAACCGGTTCCCTAAAATGCTGCAGTTCTCCATGTTTCCGCTGTTATGAGAGGAATTTGTTACTCTGCGTGGAGAAAAATGTGGCCCACTGAATGTTTTAAAAGATAGGATCTAGAGTCCCTTGCTATGGACGGTGCTCTTTGGGCCTGGACAGCTTCAACATCTGAAGGGAAAAAAGGTGCCCGCTCCCTTGAAGAAACTCTCTTGCCTAATACTGTCTTAAAATTCTCAGCCTACAGGGCCAAATATGAGAATTACATGAGTGAACCTTCAGCAGTTCTGGAGGGCACTTGGTTGTAGCAAAATGTAGAAGAGGAACAGGGACCCCTTAGCCAGCCAGGCTTTGCAGAAGTACAAATCTTAATATCCTTCATCTTGCTGGCAGTTATAGTTCAGCAATTATGCTGGCTGGAACTAAGGTAAGCAACATCTCAAGGGCCAAAGGTGAAATATCTTGGCAGCCATAAGGCCTTTCTCCACTATTGAGTTGAAACATTTGGCAGAAAGCATAAAATTTACTGTCCCCACTACCTGTCTCTGTTCTATTTCAAGTCACCTTCGGCACCTGATTTACTTTCAGGGCAACAGGAAGCAGCCTTTGAGGTTGCTTTTGGATGGTGTCAGAATTAGGAGAGACACAGTAGTTTAGCCTAGTACAAAGGACAGTTTAAGGTCGATTCATTCTAAGGCTAGAGACAAGCTCTTACCTGTGCTCAGCTGCATTCGTTCTTGGTCATTCCCCAATGGCACTTCTGGTGTTTCATCTCACAGAGCTCCTCTGAAAAGTGAGGAATATTCCAGGTTCAGTGCATAATGAGAGGTCGCATTGGAGCAGTCCAGTCCAAGGCTATTGTCACATACCCATTCCAACCCAAGGCTAAGGCCTCAGTCAAATTGCCCACCAGATCCTCAGGAAAAAACCAAGTTCCATTGGTGTTTGGGGCGGACTGCTAATAGGTCTTGTCTCCCTGGCAGGGATAGGGCAACACCAGCAAGCTGGAAAGCAATCAGACCATGAGGACTGGTGGTAATGTCCTCCACTACCAGAACATGTTACAATTGCCCCGAGACAAAAAACAGATCTAATGTGTGACTCCCAGTGTGTGTTGAGTCCTTCATGGCTTGGGTGAAGTCTGTGGTGGCCCTGATAGCCATGAGTTCCTGACTTGCCCCAGACTTCATTTCATCTGGGACAGGTTGAAGTCACCAAGAACTGTTAGCCTTGGCAGTTCCACTGCTAACCCAGTGACAGAGTCCAGCAGTTCAGACAAGGATGTTACTGCACAGCAGGCAGGCTGGTATAGCAGCACCAAACCCAATTCCAGCCAGAGAGTCTCATATCCACTATCTGCAGAACAGAGCCTCTGATAACCATCAAGGTTTCCCAGTTAGCAATTGCCACCCAAGTTCTCCTTCCCTGGGATTGTGGCTATTGTTAGATTTGAAACCCAGATGGGAACATCCCCACCTGGGTCCACCCTGGTCTCAATAATGCATGCCAAGTCAGCTGTCTCATCCACAACCTAATCAATCTTGCATTCAGTAGCAACAACTAGAATCCAGGGCCACACAGAATCCAGTGACTTGGAATTGGGGTGAATACTGAGAAGTTGTTTCTTCCTCCTATTTAAGACAGCAGTGTTTCTTGGCATAAAGTTAACTATTATACTATGCTATGTATAATACAGTGGTATCCCTAGTTACGAACTTAATCTGTTCCGTGACTCTAGTTGCAACTCGAGTTGGTCTCAAGTCGAGGTAAAGTTTCCCATAAGGTTCAATGTAAATACGGTTAATCCGTTCCGCCCTCCGAATTTGGTCGCACCACGAGGCAAATTTCCCCATAAGGTTCAATGTAAATACGGCTAATCCGCCCTCCGAATTTGGTCGCACCCCAAGGTAAATTTCCCCCATAAGGTTCAATGTAAATACGGCTAAACAGTTCTGAAACATACGCATTTTATTTTTAAACCTCAAAAACCTTCCAAACGCCACAAAAACCTTCCAAACACCACAAAACACACCACAAGCCTCACCGAACGTCTCCTTGCTACCGCGATCTCGCCCACAGGAAGCCGCGACCGCGTGGCAGCAGGGAAAATGGCCGCGGATCCGGTTCGTAAGTAGAGGCGGAGTTCACAAGTAGAGGTAAACTTTTGGGGCCGGAGCTGGTCGTATCTTGAAAAATTCATAAGGAGGTGCGTTCGTAACTAGAGGTACCACTACTACAGTTACTACAGGAGGTGCGTTCGTAACTAGAGGTACCACTACTACAGTTACTACAGGTACCTCTAGTTACGAACGCGCCTCCTTACGAATTTTTCAAGATACGACCAGCTCCGGCCCCAAAAATTTACCTCTACCTGCGAACTCCGCCTCTACTTACGAACCGGATCCGCGGCCATTTTCCCTGCTGCCACGCGGTCGCGGCTTCCTGTGGGCGAGATCGCGGTAGCAAGGAGACATTCGGTGAGGCTTGTGGTGTGTTTTGTGGTGTTTGGAAGGTTTTTGTGGCATTTGGAAGGTTTTTGAGGTTTAAAAATAAAATGCGTATGTTTCAGAACTGTTTAGCCGTATTTACATTGAACCTTATGGGGAAATTTGCCTCGTGGTGCGACCAAATTCGGAGGGCGGAACAGATTAACCGTATTTACATTGAACCTTATGGGAAACTTTACCTCGACTTGAGACCAACTTGAGTTGCAACCAGAGTCACGGAACAGATTAAGTTAGTAACTAGAGGTACCACTGTATGTGTAAAATACAGCGCAATTGACTACCCAGTTTTATATTTATAGGTAGTCCCCAGGTAAGTCCCCGGTTTATGGGCAACCCATAGTTGAGAACGGAGCCTATTGTAGCAAAATTTGAGTTAAATACACAATTTGTGTTAAATACACAATGGTACAAGTTAATTACACAATACAATAATACTGTCCCAGCTTACATACAAATTCAACTTAAGGACAGACCTTGGTGTATTGCATTTTATTGTGGTTTTTACCTGCTGTCAGATACTTTATTTTCTTTTTGTTTTTGAGCTTGTCTATGACTGTAATAAAGTATCTCTCTATATATACAAGAAGCTTTTTGGTAGTCAGGTTTAGCTTAGTGTGTTTACCTCTCTTTTGAAAAAGTGAAGTGAAAAACACAATTGAGGCTTGAGGTTAGACATTCAACCAGTCAAAAAGAATATGGTCAAATATTGGCCAAGCCATGCCAAATTTTTAAAGAATGTAAGCGAAGAATAATGGCAATAATGTTTTATTTATGCTATTTTTAAGACTGCTATTATCTTTGTTCTGGGATAAGCATTTTCTTTTTATTTCTGGTCAAAAAGATTTGACATAGTGAAACCTTGGTCCAACAGAAGAAAAGAAAAGTGTCCATCTTGTCTCTGCCATGTAGTCAGTCATTTTAAGAACTGAAGGAAAGGTAGAAGATAGAAATTGGCAGAGATTCAGTCAAAACTAGTCCAAAAGATTTTGCTGCCCTGAGTGGAACAGTAAAAGTCTTTCTGCAGTACCACCAACTCATTCAAAGGCTGAAAATCTTACAGGTACTCTCATTCTACCTGGTAGAAAGGACATGGTAATACTAAATAACTAAGAATGTGCTTTCCTTTTGTGGTATTTAAAATATGTTGCTGGACTTGAGATGAGTGGTAAAAGAATAAAATAGTCCAGTGACTGTCAACCAGAAGATGGAATCCATCACTGCCACAGCACAATGTACATAGTCATAGTCTGAACTGGAACTTTCTGTATTGATCTCAGAGTAGCACTTCTCAAGGAATTCTGAAATAACCAGTTGTGTTATCTTTGAGCATCTGTTCATTGTTTGATAATGTTCATTAAATAACCATAATAACAAATTAACCTAGAACAGTATCCAGTAATCAAGAATAAACAACCATAGGAAGCTTCTGATCAAAAATCCATCCAAAATAAATATATATTTTTTACATTCTTGTGAACAGAAAGCAAAGAGGAACCTCTTCCTCTCCTCTAGTTTATTAACAAGGCTACACTAAAATCTTAAGACATAAGGAATAAAACAGCTGTAGAAGGTAGCACGTGTGATAGAACTAACATAATAATATTTTAATGTTTTCCTTACTGTTCTCAAGACAAAAGCTGTTACATGTGTTATGATTCTAAGAAGAAGCTGTAAGATGCATTAATTTTAGACATTGCGCTTTTTTATCTGGTATTTTACAGCTGCTATTTTTTTTTCCTCTCTCTTTTTCCTTTTTCAGTGAAAGAGGCTGGAAGAGATTTCACCTATTTAATAGTGGTGGTCATTGGAATCGGTGTGACAGGTGATTGAAACAGGAAAAAAATATTTCTAGCTTACAAGTGCTTTACTATTGGCATTTTTAGAAGATTTTTGATTCATTGGCATCTGGTTTTCTTCTCCTTCAGGTGGGTTATTCTATGTGATTTTTAGGGAGTTATTCTCTTCTTCCAGTCCCAGTAAAATCTATGGAGATGCCTTGGAGAAATGCAGAGCTCACCCTGAGGTTTGTTTCCAAATTTCAATGAAAAAGATGTTCATTAAAGAAAGAACTGTTCTTAATATTGAAAAAATCATTTTCTTCGATAGATCCTCAGAATCAGTGCAATTTGGTTTTGCTCATTATAAAGTGAAATATAGTTTTCTTGAAAAGAGAGCTGATTCTGAGCATCTGAAAGTATAATTGGCCAATCCTTCTTCAGTTATACATGCTGCCAAACCAGGAACATCTTATCATAGCATTATCACAGTTATGTATAATCTATCTAAAATAAGCCACAGGAGGTGGAGAGAGAGTATCTGTACCAACTGCTCCACTGAGTTCTTTTTTTCATGAGTTGATGTTTTCAGTATTCTTCATAAATTCTAGCATGGCTATATATCAGTCAGCATCAAACACAAGGAAACCCAAATTTTATATCAAAAAAATTACAAAGGGAAGACCACAGTATTATTTAATGTAGTGACAGATAATGTCAGACCAGCTGATCCACCACATGAAGCTTTTCCCCATGCCCAAAAGAACCATGCCTCCTCCCCATTTTGCTAAAAATTTGAGATCAGTGTAGAAAGAGGATGTAAATTATGTCTGACAGGGGAGATTATATAGCATTCATAGTTATACTGATAGAACTACTCACTAGTGCTCAATAGAAGACGGACCACTAAGCATACTGTCTTGTTGTAACTAATTAGGTAGTAGGTGTTTTTGGCGAACCCATAAAAGGCTATGGTGAAGCTACACGCCGTGGGAGAAGACAGCTAGTCAGGTACCTGTCAATGCAACCCTGATATTTTTGTAAAGTGTTTTCTTCTATGGTTGTTACTGTCTTCGAACCTTTTACATTATTTAGCTTACTTGATCCTTCTTGTATTTCATTTAAAAAAAAGTAACATAGTCTAACCTAAATTTAAAAGTCCAGCTTTACTCCTAACAAATGGAGAAGTAATTAATAACAATCAAAGCTTTTGGTTGATTCTTAGCATTAGAATTAGTATTAATTCTATTAATTAGAATTAATTAGTATTAATTATTGTCCTCATCAGTTCATGCTGGATATACCTCTTATATCATTATTATATTGGAGGGGGATTCAGTCCTTACAGAATTGTAAGGGAAGTAGCAAATAGAATTCATTACAGTTTTTAAAAAATCAGTATAATGAAGTTGCTTACAAAAGTGCAAATGGATTTCTCATAAATACAGTCCACAGTATCCAAGATACATCTTTCAGATTCTAAATTCACAACCAAATCAGAGCACATTAGTTTGTCTTTACCAAGGAAATACCATATGAAGCAAGCTATTGTGTGAATTATGGTTTGGCAAGCTGGGTATCAGAGATAAAATCAAAATTGTACAAATATCTTAGAGAAAGGACAGTGTGAAAGAACATGGGCCACCAATTCCACTGCTTAAGCTCACACACGCTAATACATATAGCAAAGGGGTATTATGAAATGTGTCCATTTATAGAGCAGAAGAAAGAACATTAATCAGGCCAACCTAAACACCCAACAGTATTTCAGCATGAAATATTGAGTAGTTTAGAGGTAGGAATAAGTCCTTTCTTAGGAAATCCTTCATAGGAACAACTGGGAATCAGTTAAATAAATAATTGATAAATAAATAAATCAAAGTCTTTCTGTAGAACCATGTCTTATATTTATTTAGTGAATCTTTTAGCATTCCTGTACCTGAACAATGAGAGATTCAGAGGAAAAGCTGCAAAAAGCTGCTTCTTCAGTATCATTTTCCATGCAGATTTAAATGTATTAGCCAGGATTAACTGAGCCAAACCTAACAAGAAAAGACAATTTCTTCATTAGTTAAAAGCTGATGAAAAGAAACCATATCCACATGGGTACTGAAAAAGTCCTCACATCTTGGTGTATTGCCATATTAAAGACACATCCTGACCAGTAGCAGGCATTTAGACCTTTATACTGCATCCTGCCACAAGGTGGCATTTCAGAGAAATAGACTAGAAGACAACAGGCACAATGAATTCATGAATTTCCACTGGCTAAAACAAATGAAATAGCTTGTCTTACTTTTCTTGGTAACTTCCTATTACTATTAGAATCTTGCAGGAAACCATTTCAGAACTGTGAAAAGCCAAGCTTTGTTTCTTTTTCCCAGCGTAGAAATCATGTTTTGTTTTTCTTTTCTTTCTCCTTAAGCATATTTTTTTCAAGAATCCAATTTTGTTTTAAAGAAGTAATTTAGAATATAAATCATATTCATAGGATGTATATAATGACTAGGCAAACAATTTTCTAAGTATCTTAAACCTTAAACTTGTGTCATACTTGAAAGGCAGCTCCATGTTTATGACAACAGTGGAATGAAGCATTTTTTTATGCCAGTGTTTCTCAACCTTGGCAACTTTAACATGTGTGGACTTCAAATCTCAGAATTCCCCAACCAGCATGGTGGCTGGGAAATTCTGGGAGTTGAAGTCCACACATCTTAAAGTTGTCAAGGTTGAGAAACACTGGGTTATGCTATAGCTGAAGGGCAGTGAGAGTGTCATTTTCAGTGTGAAGGCATGGAAGATTGCCTGGCAGGACCATTTGTCAGTTTATTTATATCCAAGTCAGAAAGATACCATATACCAATAGCAAGCACGTTTTGTAATCTGTTAACTGTAAAAATGCAGCAATGTGTATGGATCCTCTGTGCCACAGTGATAGCTGCTATTAGATAGAAGCTAGCATTTACTGTAGAAGGAGCTCCATAATACCTTTGGATACTTGAGCTTCTGGCTTTAGTCCAATGTTCACTTGATTGGATTAACTTCCCCTAAATACATTTGATGAAATTTGCTTCTGAATAAACTTGTTGGAATCAGACATCAATGATCTTTTATCCAAATATTTTATCTGATTGTGTGGATGGATTGGGTAATCAAAACCATGACCCTGAGTAGATTAGGTACTGTATAAGCAGATTTAATTACTCTCTGGAAGTAAGATAATGTTTATGGTTGCACAGAGATCCAAAGTTCATATAATAAATGGGTATACTGTATGTAATAAAATAAAATCTAGGAAACTGGCACTATTCAACAAATAGTTCAAAATTTTCCTATCCCTACTTCTTCACAGTACCTCAGAACACACTGATACCTCACTGCTGTAGTATTGCTCACTCCTTATCTTTGAAGGATTTTGTTCACTGTGTTTCCCATCTTCTCCGTTAATTGTTTACCACTGGCTGCATCTTACATTTAATTTTGAAGTATCAGTTGCTTTACCCAAAAATTGCACATGTACAGTTTAAAGAACTGTCTGTTTTCTTAGCTTGCAAAAATATTTCTTTTATGTTTTTCGTCAGCCATATTGAGTATGTAAAAGATGGATTGAAATACATGCGTCTAAAATTCTACATTGAGGGATCTGAAAAAGGAAAACAAGGAACTGTTCATCTTGAAGTCAAAAAGGTACAAAAACTTCATTAAAATATATAGACTATCATTTAATGCAGAGGTGGAAAACCTCCAGCTTGGCATTCCCACACTCTTTCTCAGAGTTGTGTACCATGCAGGCTGGGACATGACAGCATCATTTTGTGCATTAGAGCAAGTTTGCCTGTGGAGAAGAAGCCAGGGAATGTGAGAATTGCTCCTTTTAAAAAAAAAGGGACTGTGAGTGACCAGGATTTTAGAAAGGGACTTTTAGTCCCTGCAGTCCCACATCTCAGATGACCTCACATGTAAGGATTCAGCCTTTGAGTCGAATTTAGTTCCACATCTCTGATTTAATACTTAAATTACCCACCTCTTCCCTTCTCTTTTTCTTTTTTAACCCCTCTTTTTTTAACAGAGTCCTGAAAGTGGAAAATATGAATATCGTTATATATTTGTGGATATTGATGGCTATCCTAGAAGAACAATAATTGTTGAAGACAAAAGATAGTGGATAGTGGATTGAAAGTTTTTCATTGCCGGGATATTTGCTGATAATATGCAGTGGATAACAATAGAATAAACATTGAGGTAGCAAGCCATACAGTATCTTTACAAATTGTCCATGTAATTCAGTGAAACCAGTGGACCTATATATAATGCTGTTACATAAATACTGGAAATAGAGAATTATGGGAATAATAGAAAATGCAACTAATTTTGATACTTTTATGTGGAATTGGCAGGAAGTTCTACTGTAGCAAATGTGTGATTCATCAAAGATTGTTAATGAGTGAATCAGTTTTTATATACATGTATCCACAAGCAAACATGCATCCATAACCTTCTAAATTTTTGGAATGAATATTTCTGTTTAAACTTGGATTTCATACCAATATTATAATAAAAAAGCCTAAAATATATAAAGTAGCGTTGTTACTTTTTTTTAACAGAGTTGGTGTGCATATGAAGATATGTATTTTCCCTGTCAAACATAAATTTAGAATATCAAGTAGCAAAATATATTAGAATATGTAGCTCCACTGAATAACTTCTCATTTGGTTTTGTTTCTTTTCTTGATGAGAGGAGTGGGGTTGAAATTAGCATATTGATTATTGTTTTTGCATATAGATCTCATATAGACTATTGAAATGCAGTCTATATGGGGCTACCCTTAAAGAGTATCTGGAAGCTACAGCTGGTGCAAAATGCAGCCGCATGGGCAATTTTGGGTGCCCCAAGGATGGCACATGTAACATCTTTGCTGCAGGAAAGCGCCAGTTTGCTTCCAGGTCCAATTCAAGGTATTGGTTATCACCTCTAAAGCCCTACATGGCACGGGACCAGGCTACCTGAGGGACCGTCTCATCCCCATTATGTCGACCCATCCCATCTGGTCAGGCAGAGAAGGTATGTTATGGACCCTGTCTATGAAAGAATGTTGTTTAGCAGGGCCCAGAAGGAGAGCCTTCTCTGCCATTGCCCCCACTCTATGGAACACTCTTCCCCCAGAGGTGAGGTGGGCCACCACTCTCCCAGCCTTCCAGAAAGGTGTGAAGACCTGGCTCTGCCAACTTGAGTTGGGCGAGACGGGTTCTAACCAACCCTAGGGGGGTGGGCTGGGACCTTGAACACACTCCCCAAGTCTAATAATTTTTAGTTAACATCAGTTCCTTGGAAGCTATTTATTTTTATATAGGAATCTTCTTGTATTTTAATGTATTTTAATTAATATTTATCCTTTTTACTGTAAACCACCCATAGTCGCTCTACAGTGAGATGGTTGGTGACAAATTTGAAATATAAATAAATAAATATACCAGAAAAGCAGTCAATTGTGAAACAGTGCCTTTTCAAATCATACTCATGGCCATAATCCACATTTGCTGAATCTTCAGCATCAGGAACATGAATGATCTTATGAAATAAACTATCATACAACAGGTTTATATCTACCTAAACAACAGTATTTACCCTATTTAACATCACAATGTTGACTATGTAACAATAATGACAGCATAAAACTAGCTGAGGGTGAGACAGTATCTCTTGGATCAGTCATGTTGGCAGTCCCAATCAGGTGGCACTAAGAGAATAGCATCCTATTGTGACATTTTAGTTAAGCCAGGTTACCTACTAATGTTACTGAGAGCCGACCAATTCAGTTGCTGAAGCATTGCCATTGCTCTGAATACACAAACGTTCCCTCTTTTTCAGATTTTTGTCCCAATTTCCCCTTTTTTACACTGCTGAAAATTTTAGCAAAAGTCATTCCAACCTTCTGTTCAGTTGTAACAAAGTCTCTTATATTCTATGTTTTTCTAAGAGCAGAGGAATACTTAGCAGTAATCAAACAATACTGTAGTTGTTTGGCTTGACTGAAGATGGTGCCATCTGGTGGTTTTACGGGAAATTGCACCAGTTAATTCCTTTCTAATTCATTCTTGTCCATTGTTTATTTACAGGTAGGTCTTGATTAATGCAGTTAATGAATCCCACAAATGGTCACTTTATTTGAATTTGCATTATTTGAAGTGAACTTTCTATGGAAAATATGGTAATAGGTTTCAGCTTGATGGAAATAGGCAATGAAAATTTTTAAACATAAATTTTTATAAGTATATTCATGAAATATTACAGTAAAGGATAAAAATATACTTATAATTTAAAGCTGTGGTTAACAAAGTCACAGAGTAGTTGTAGAAAGTAAAATAAAAACAAAAAAGTTCTAAATATTATTCCTAAAGGTAAGCTTACACTGATGAAAACATCTTTATTGTCTCAAAATATTTTAGCAGCGTAGACTGAACTCTGTGCAGTTTTTTTTAATCTTCATACATATGCTGAGAGACGCAGAGTGCTTTATCTACATCTTGGTGAATTTGCATGCTTTGATTGAGGTTAGGGTCAGCATCCATGGTTTTTTGTTTCATGACTTCTACAGCTCGAAAGATTACTTAAGATCCCACGAGAGTGAGCTTCTTCAGTTGCACATTACTGTTTTCCTCTGATGGAATCCTCCTTTTCTCCGTTTTGCACACACAAAGATTAGCAGTGTCTAAAACCCCAAGCACAACTGCACATGCACTAGCCTCACATTAACTGAATTTTGGATCACATTAAACACGGCCTGGTTATCAATTTACAGTTCACATTAAATTGGGTATCTCATACTTGAACTCGTGCTAATTGTGACCTACCTGTATATGGTACTACAGTACTGCTTGAATTCTAAACTTCCATAGCTACTTAATAACTTTATAATATTCAAATACACATTCTGTGTAGTCATCATCTCCTTGTGTAAAGTTCTTCTTTCTGGATATTCTGTTAAAAGGGAGGATATTCTTTGCTACTTCCTCCTGCCTATAGTTCCAAGTGCTGTATTTTCCAAGTATCCCTCTAGGGCAGTGTTTTGCAATCTTAGCAACTTTAGGATATGTGGACTTCAACTCCCAGAATTCCCCAGCTAGCATGGGGGAGATCAACCATGAACATCACATCCCTTCCCCTATGGAAATTCTCCATTTATAGCTATCCTGGGTTTTACAGCAGTTCCTCTGTTGCTGAAATACGTTTTTTGTTTGCTCTGTTCAGAGAAATAATCAGGTAAGGAGGTTAAAATAGTGGTATTCCACATCACTTCTATTACATAAAAAATTAGTTGGCCAACAAAACTCATAAACTTTTTCTCCACTGTTTTAACTCAGTAGGGACCAATGCAGTAACTGAGGCTGCATCCAGGCAGAGGAATTAAAATATGTTGTTCAGCTTTGCCATCTTTTCCACCTGAACTGATTTTTATTTTATTTACTTGGGGGGGAGGTAGAAAATGACATCTGATCTCCCCATAAAATATAGTCAGTGTGACAGGTAATTAAAAGCTGTGTTCTAGAGGCACATTTTGACTTAGCTTTTTTTTAAAAAGCAATTATAAATGGCATAGTTCTGCAGCTGGCATAAATTAAACTCTTTTTTGAAAAAATAATTGGAATCTGGTTTAAAGTACAGTTATACCCAAGGTGAATCTGGGGTAACATATGGAGGGAAAAATGTGCCTCAATATGAAAGGAAGGAAGGAAGGAAGGAAGGAAGGAAGGAAGGAAGGAAGGAAGGAAGGAAGGAAGGAAGGAAGGAAGGAAGGAAGGAAGGAAGGAAAGGTTTGTCCTTTTAAATTAGATAATTACAAATTTAACACTTGCCATATTTCTCTGATCTGTTCACAATCTTGTTTTGCAATATGGCATTGTTGTCACATTTAGAAGCCTGCGTTTTCCCCCAAGTCTCAGAGCAGCTTGCTAGCTGCAAAGTCAATTTATTAGAATAAAACACAGTCGAGCAGGCTTCACTAGAAGTCTCAGCAATTGTTTTCTTAGGCTGCATTATGCCTTTTCCTTCTTGCCTATTGACTTCATGTACTGGAATAAAGAATATAATTCCACATGCTGAAATTTGTCATATGCACAATTTGGGATATACAGTAAGTTGCTAATTTGCAGGCAAGCTACAGAACCATAGGAAGGCCTTTTAAAAAACAAACTACTTTGCAAAATATAAAATAGCAATACAGAAAGTAACTTTGCCAACTGACCACTTTGGCAAGAATAACTAGAAACTGCTGCTTAAATTTAACCTTCCACAAAGGAGATCATACTCAATCCCCAAGTAAGCTGCAAATGTCTTCATAGATTCCCAAGACTGGCAATTATGAACAGAGCAGCACATGGAACCAATAGAGGATAGAACAAATTTAGTTTGCGGAAACAATCTTTCACTTAAATTGGAGGTGTCTTTTGTTTTAGTCAATTCTTTCTTGTACATCTTTCTTCCTTTGCCTCCTGCAAGACATCTAGATTGGAAAAAGATTATTTGGGGCTGTTTGATAAAGAGAACAATTTCAGAAAGAGGATCACATTAAAGACTGCTGTCTTAAAACTCCCAGCATTTTTGTTTCATATTAGACTCTCTAAAATATGCCATCTACCAATGTTTTGGGATTTAGTTTGGGAAACAAGTAATTCTTCATGTACATCTGTACAGCCAGATGGAAGCCATTTTGGACTGAAGCTGTAATGCCAAGCTATAAAAACAGAATACCATTTCAAGAGATTGGATCTAATGTAGCTTTATTCGTTCATAAAGCAAGAAAACCTGCCACCTCAGCATGTATTCCTAATTCTACTAATATATGATCTAATATGATAATTGCAAAATATGATTTCATTACTAAATCTGCTGCCAGGAAACCCACAATAGAATTAATTAGTTCCATTTTGTTGGCATCTGTTTCATATATATATTATGTTTCTGTATTTTTAAAAAGCAGCAACCATGTTTTGTTGTAAAAGACTGCACAATTCTCAGAACTGTCATTGGGAGAGTAACAGATATCAGTAACTCAGCTACACAGTTTAACATAGCTAATGCATTTGTATCCATTGAACAAATCCATAGGCTAATGCATTTGTACTTTATTTTAAAAATAAAAATCTTAGGACACACAGCATTTACCTAACTTTGAAGAGAAGCAATATTCAGATAAGTTTTGTTATCAATGGAGTTGTCAAAAGGCACTTTGGTGTCACCACGATTTCTATTTCCTTATCCCTCCAAAGCAATTTTTAAATGATTGCTGAACATCTTCACTTACGATAACTCATAGCTTGAAGCTTTGATTGCACCTTAACCCTTGCCAGAAAAAGAGGGGACTACAATATGGAGGAGATGTGAAGCTCTTCAGACAACTGAAACAGGAGCTAGGAGGAGGGGTGAAGCAAGAGTTTCTTCCAACAGGGGAATGGATCACATCCAACTTTGCCCAGTGTTTCCAGCTGAAACTCATTTTTAGGGCAGTTCGTCTTCCACCATAGCTGAGCCAGAAGAAAATCAGCTCATTTTGGAAAGATAGAATGCATAACGTTTCAAGAGAGCTGAGACAAAGTGTGAGTGGTGCAGACCTCATGTGGAAGCGCAATGAGAGGGGCTGGTATCATGCAGCACTGTACTGTACTTTGCAGTGGCCAATGCAGAAAGTAACATGCAGATAGTTGCAGAATTATGAATAAATGCATCTTTGCAAATGACAGTTTGGATTAGTTTTGTTGTGGGAATAGAAGGAAGAGAATCTACTCAAGGGGGGGGGGGGCTCAGTCACACATCATTCCTAGGTAGAAAACAATGTACAGTTAGTTAACTAGCATACTTAAAGTCTACCTGGATAACATTTTCAGTGCCATTCTTCCATCAAATTTCTGTCCCATAGGCTAAAGTATTCTGTTGGAGTAGGGAGCGGTCCCATTTTGTGTTTATTTTTGTTACATTTTTATTTCCTTTAACTTTATGAAACACTGGCTAACCAACGTATTCTTACCCTCTAGCATAAAGATATAGGTTTGTTTGTTTGTTTGTTATATTTATAGAGCCACCCACCTCACAGAGTGTGACTCTGGGCGGTGTACAATAAAAAGCAAATCATAGAAAAACCTAACATTCTGCAATTAAAAAACATTCTACAATTCCGATTCTTGTCTAGACTACCATATGTGTTTGGGTGGGGAACACTTAAGGGTTGTTTCTTCAGACAATTGCTTTGCAAAATTGCAGGCAGAGGCCATACAATAAATATTTCCTTCCATGATCTTGAGCATTGTGGCTTGAGTACATATGAACTAATATCTTTTTCTAGGATTATAGCAATGGGCGTGTTTTGATTTTGTTATCTATTTATTTAGACAGTAAAGCCAAAATCAAAACCTACATCTTTGTTAACTACTGTTTTTGTTTTGTACCTGTGAGACAATAGATATTTGGGTAAGAATAGGAAAGGCTTCATATACAAAACTCTTTAGTTGATTCTAGTATGCTTCTAGATTGAGAGCTACATTGACAGCACTATCAAAGGCAAAGTGATCCCTGGGATCTTGTATTCCATAGCGGGCTCCTCAGGAGTAAAAGTGGCAGGAGCAACTTACAGGGACAACCTGCAATCTTTCCTGCTAGCTTCCCCATTGATTTTGCTTGTGGGAAGCCAGCGGGGAATGTCGCAAATGGTGATCACGTGATGTGGCTCGCTGTGACATCATAGGTGAGCTGGCCACCTAAGCACCCGGATCATGATCACATGACCATGGGGACATTGCAATGACTGGAACTTTGAGGACTGGTTGTAAGTCCATTTTTTTAGCACCACCGTGACTTTGAACTGTCGCTGAATGAATGGATGTAAGCCGAGGACTACCTGTACACAGAAGCAAGAGAGTCACATACATAGATTAGAAAGGAATGTAAGGGCAAATGTTACACTCATGGCAACAGAGATAAGGTATGCCAATTAAAACATGAGAAATTTGGCTATTCCTTGTTAGGAAAGTAAAACTTGAAAATTCTAGAACTAGACATGTACAGACTAGTTGTTTACGCCTGACTATAAAATGGTTTTTCACCCATTGCAAAGGGCTGGCTGCACTCAGTGCCAAATGCTTTGGCCTTGTGTGCTAAATAAAACTTGAATTCTGAATTACGATGTCTGGCATTTTGACCTGAGCGAGGAATGAACAAAAGGGAAGAAATTCTTCTAACAGTCTTTTAAAATGCTTTTTAAGGTAGCCAATAAATAAATAAATAAATAAAAGTATTCACTGCATTATTTTCTGGGTATTTTTTGTTGTCTTATTCTGATTCATTGTATACCATCCAGCAGCTTAACTGATTGGCATGGATCACAAATATAAATAAATAAATTGTTGGAAACATTCAATTACAACTGCACTTGAAATGCATCCAAAACTGTACCTCTCCCATCAATATTACACCCGTAGTTGCACTTTCAGCATCCTTTCACTTTATTCTCATTGTAATCTAGGCCAAATTCTCTCAAGATTCATGACAGCTGTCAGAATGCTGGGGAGAAAAAGATATAAAATAAATCTTAAGCAGTAACAAAAAGCATGGCCTAGTCTGTTTCCCCTCCCGTACCTGCAGCCATCTGATCGATAGAAGCCATTTCGGCAAGAAAACATATTTCACTGTTTCTACTACATTTTAATAGCACCTTTCTTTTGCAAGAAGGGCATGCTGATGGACTGTCAGATCTCCTGATAAGAAAGTCCATCATGCATTTTTGGTGTTCCATTTAGGACAAATTTCAACACTTTGCCTGGAGACCCTTACACATGAGAATTAATCATAACAACTCTTACAGGATATTGTCTACCTTAATTAATTTTATTTATTGTTCAAACAAACATATTGGGAGGAAATGTATTTTGACACTGTCATTAATCTCTAAAGTTGGCTAGCTGGACTCAGATTACTCTTCTGGTATCCATGCATCAGTATTCAGCCAAATTGCAATTAGTTCATCCTTTTAATGATTCTTCCCCATTCAGGAACATTTAGGTTCCATATATGGTACTTCTTTCTATTTATGTAAGACAAAAGAACTAGAAGAACTAACAACTGTATTTATGGGATGTATGTATGTATGATTGTTATTGTGCTAAAGTTTTCCAATTATTACAACAGAATATAAAGCTAGAATTAATATTGAAATAAGTAATTAAATCAATAGTTAAAAACCTATTTAAAAGTGTGTTTTCAGGCCTTTCTAAATGCCAAGAACAGTTCACTCAATTTGACAGGAGGCATATTGTTGGAATAAAATGCTTGCTTATCAGAAACTTGATTCAGGCTTCTGCAGTGTGGCCAGGCCAGTGGCCAGCACACGAACCAGAAACCTAGGATGAGGGAAGGTACCAGATAATAAAAGCACCTAAAAGCACGATAAGGCGATCACTGCTTGAGAAATACCTGATGCCACGTAAGCAAGTAGGGAAACGTATAACCATGACAGGCTATACAGGAAACATAGAATAAACCAATAGTGTTGCTTAAAGCTGTTGCATGACTATAAAAGGCTATATGCCCCCACAACCTGCCCCCACCACCTGCTTCCTGACTTGTAATACCCAATAAAAGAGTAGTTCAGAACACGCTCTGGGCTCACTCACCTCGAGGAAAACCTGCGTGTTTGTCTTCACTCTCGCCTGTCGAGACCCCATGAGTGGCCCACCCTGATGCGGACAGCAAAACCGCATTGTGGTGACCCCGACGTGATCGCGTGATTTCACGAGGTGCGTCTCGGACCGTCCTTACTTATCCGCTCGAGGGGAGCTGTGCACTCGTCCCGTCTGAAACACGGCTGGATATTCGTAAGTATGGGCGGAAAATTCTCTCAACAACAGACAGCGCATCTGAAGGAATTGAGGGAATTAACCGAATCTTCCTCTAAAATTTCTTCAAACGGAGGCAAAACCCTCCACCGTTTGAAAAACAAAGAATTAATTGGCCTTTTGTCTTACATTTGGCAACAATGTCCATCATACCCTGAAAAAGGGTCACTGAAAATATCCACATGGACAAAATTGGGGGAATACTTCCACGCGGCCCCTAGGGCCCCGGTCCAAATTCTGACCTCATGGCGTGTGGTCATGGAATGCTTAATGATTCACCATAAATTCGACAACCAAATGCCGGCAGAACCCATACCACCCCCGTATGATTCTGTTAAAAATTCTCCGGCCACTTTACTTCCCATGTCGGCAGGTTCTGGGTGCCTTGATCCAGCCAATGGTCCCACGGCTCCCATGGCTCCAAGTCCCCCCCTGACTATAAAACCTCAAAGGGGGGGTCACATAATCAGAGCTATGCAGACTGCTCAGCAGTCAGGTCAACTCTCTGCTGAGGATCTTGAAGCGTGTGCAATGTTTCCGGTGACCTGGGTGGTGCCCGCCGGAGCTGCTGCGGGCACTCCCGGCCAGCCGGTGCATACGCACATAGATTACAAACAAATCAAAGAGATTAAAAGTGCTGTTAGAGATTATGGCCTGCAGTCGCGTTATGTTATGGGCTTGCTTACTTCGCTTTCTACTGCTGCTGTGGAAATGCTGCTTGCAGATTGGCAGTCGCTTTTTGGCATGATTTTAACCCCTGCTTAATATGTAATTTGG
Organism: Python bivittatus; assembly: GCF_059951505.1. NCBI lineage: Eukaryota > Metazoa > Chordata > Lepidosauria > Squamata > Pythonidae > Python > Python bivittatus. The sequence continues at coordinate 24,905,969 of NW_028277113.1, read as the reverse complement.
AATTCGGAGTACGGCAAACAGGCTGCCGTTGCCATAAATGCTGGACTCCCTCAAAATGTTACTGCTGACGATGTCCTGGGGACTGGCACCATCAGCACTATCGCACAACAGCAAAACTCCGATAGAGCTGCTTTTCCTATTATTAAAAATTGTGCCTTAGCAGCCTTACGAAAGGTTGCTGACAATCAGGGCAAACCTTTGCAAACCTTTTCTAAAATAATTCAATCGCCTACAGAAGACTATTCTTCCTTTATTAGTCGCCTTCAAGTTGCATTAGAATGCCAAATTGACAACGTAGATGCTAGAGGTGAACTGTGTATGAAATTGGCTTATGAAAACGCTAATTCGGACTGTCAAAAGGTGCTCCAGCCCATAGCTAACAAACCTGGCATCACCCTGGCTGATTTTCTCCAAGCATGTCGTATTGTCGGAACCACCAGCCACAAAATGGCTGCGCTGGCCTCCGCCATTACCACAACCTTGCTTCCGCCTTCTTCTTCCTCCCTCACGCCACAAGACGCACTTCCTGTGTCACGCCCTGCCGGACCCAAATTATTTCCTCCATTTATCAAGCCTACTTATCCCCCTCTATCGAACCAACTCTTCTATCTTTGTTTCTGTCCTTACAACACCTCATTTCTCAAAGGACTCATTCTTTCCCTGTTGCACACATTCGTAGCCACCAACCGTTCCCTGGTATCCTCCAGGAAGGGAATAGCGTGGCCGACGCTGCGGCTGCGGCTGCATCCTCCTCCCCACTCATTTTTGCCTTTTCCTCTCCCACTCCGTGGGAAAGTCATTCCTATTTCCACCAGAATAAAAAGGCGCTCATCAAGCAGTTCAAAATTTCTGCTACAGAGGCCACTGCAATTTTACAGCAATGCCCCACCTGTAGCAAACAAGCGCACTCTGTGCCCATGGGAGTTAACCCCAGGGGGACAGAGTGCAACCAAATTTGGCAAATGGATGTTACCCAATATGCTTCTTTTTCCCCATGGAAGTACTTACACGTTTCCATTGACACTTACTCGGGGTTCATCATGGCCACCCCTCAAAGGGGCGAAGCCTCTAAACACATTATTAATCATTGTATTCGAACCTTTGCAACGCTGGGACGCCCAAAAGAACTTAAAACAGACAATGGGCCTGGCTATACAGGCAGTGCTTTTGCCGCCTTTTGCCAGAAATGGGGAATCACACACAAATTCGGCATACCATACAACAGCAAAGGTCAAGCCATAATTGAAAGAGCAAATCAGACCTTAAAACATGCTCTTGACAGATATATAGAAACAAAGGGGAAAGGGCCCCTAGCCTCCCAGCGGTGCAAGACATTCTCAACCTTTGCCTCTATACTCTTAACTTTCTCAACTTGACCGGACTACCTGCCACTTCTGCTGCTTGTCGTCACTTTGCCTCACAACCTGCCGCTGACCACCAACAACCACTTGTCTACTATCGTTGCCTGCCAGACCCCGCCTGGAGAGGGCCTGCACAACTCATCACCTGGGGTCGAGGTTACGCGGCCATTCAGCTTCCCGATAAGGTTCTGTGGGTCCCTGGTCGCTGCGTCCGTCCTTGTCATCTCCCGCTTTCGCCGGACGCCCAAGACGCCCCTCCTCCTCCCCACATAAGAGGCCTTACTGGTGTCACTCCGGAAGCTGACCCTCAACGTACGGCCGAGGAAGAGGACAGCAGGGACAACAGAAGGTAGACCAAGGGAAGGGCCTCAGTCAAAATGTCACATCTGCCTCAATTGGGAAGAATACTGTGGTTCCCGGTTGCCCTTCAGCTACTGAGCGTTGCCCTCTGCGCACCTAACTATGCGCAGCACAATCCCCATCAACCCCAGAACCTAACGTGGGCGGTATTGGACGCACACGCAGACATCCTGAACTCCACTTCATCTATGGCGGTGCCGGGGTCCTGGTTTCCTGACCTGTACTTTGACTTTGGTGTGATGATGGACACCACCACTTCTCCCAACAGACCGGGTATGGTTAGCCACAGATGGATCAAGAGATGGCCCCTTTATGTCTGCCCCGGCCATGTCAGGGCAACAACATACCGGAAGAAGTGTGGTGGGGAAAACGATTACTTTTGTGCGGACTGGAGCTGCGTCTCCACGGGAGAAATAACATGGAACCCCCCTTTCAGAGGTGATCTTATTACGCTCAGACGGACTGGTGGGAATGTACGATGTGAGCAAAACCAATTTGGAACATATGTTAATTGTAATCCGGTTAAAATCTCTTTCACCGCTGAGGGAAAACGACACACGGGGTGGCAGTCAGGGGTCACTTGGGGAGGCCGGGTTCATGATAAAACCGGGGAGCCGGGGAATATTTTTACTATACGCCTAACACAAACCCCCATAGAACCCCCGGTACCGGTGGGCCCCAAGACAATACCAGCCAACCGCAGGGAGCCACCCCCACAACCCACAGATGGTTGACCACCCTGATAGGTACCATAGCAGGACCACTGATATTGCTACTCCTTGCATGTACATTTGGCCCCTGCATTCTATCTCGCCTAACAAAATTTGTGGAAACTAAAATAGGTGCCTTGGAAAATATGGTACTGGAACGCCACCATTACCAACCAATACGGTCTGGAGAAAATATGGAAAAAGCATCCCTCCGCATATTAGACTCTGACGAAGAGTTGGAATCCACCAGTTTTACTTTTAAAACAAAAACGGAGGAGATGTTGGAATAAAATGCTTGCTTATCAGAAACTTGATTCAGGCTTCTGCAGTGTGGCCAGGCCAGTGGCCAGCACACGAACCAGAAACCTAGGATGAGGGAAGGTACCAGATAATAAAAGCACCTAAAAGCACGATAAGGCGATCACTGCTTGAGAAATACCTGATGCCACGTAAGCAAGTAGGGAAACGTATAACCATGACAGGCTATACAGGAAACATAGAATAAACCAATAGTGTTGCTTAAAGCTGTTGCATGACTATAAAAGGCTATATGCCCCCACAACCTGCCCCCACCACCTGCTTCCTGACTTGTAATACCCAATAAAAGAGTAGTTCAGAACACGCTCTGGGCTCACTCACCTCGAGGAAAACCTGCGTGTTTGTCTTCACTCTCGCCTGTCGAGACCCCATGAGTGGCCCACCCTGATGCGGACAGCAAAACCGCAGCATATAAATTAGATTTTAATTTAATATAATTTCTACATTTGTCATATCCCTAGCCATTTTGGTCTTGGTTGGAAGGAAAGGCAGGGTGTAAGTCAAATTATCCTAATACTGGGATGAGGACAGGGCATAACAGGATTCAGCTTAATGGCCCTAGAACGTTGATTGGGAAAAATTACAGTTGTGTGTGTAGGCGCACACGTCTTAGTACATGATAGAACATTCTTAAGCTAGAATTAAGAACAGGATGACATCAACATGCAATGTTTTGAAACTGTTGGGATAGAGCGGGATGAACCAAGATTTATATACCAAATTAAATATTAAAAGGGAAAATACTATCCTCAGAACTCCATTTAAAAATCAAAGTCTATTTTAATTACAGCTGATATTAAAATAAGAAAGCACTATAAATATTTAATGATAGACAGAAACATTTGGTTAATTTTTAAAAATTTCAGACTGAAAAATCCCAAGGAGTCTCAGCACTGTTACTTTCATCAAATACATTCTGTATTTCATGAACATTTAATCAGAACTCATTATTTATGTATTTTGATGCACACCTGTTCCCACACAACATATGGTAATACAGATGCTTACACAATATCTTCAGTTAACTGGAAAGTATTTCAAAATTAATGGAAGAAGCAAGTATGCAGCTGAAGTCCTTGGTGCAAATCAGCAGCTAGCACCAACCGTGATACTCTTAGTTCCTTACAAGTAAGGAACCAATCTGCAGCCCTCCAAGGATAAACAGCATTTCCCATCACTCCTTATCATTGGGTCTACTGCCTAAGGCTTCTGGGAGTTTGAGTTCCCCAACTTCCAGTGTGACCTGTTAGCCATCCCTGGGCAAACACAAAAACCTAGCCACAGCAAGAATAAAATATATTATGGATTAAAACTGGGAGCAATAACATTTAAGTATTTTGTATTTTAAAAAATGAAGAAGTATCTCAATTTCTGGCAAATGACACTGTACTTTTCAACTGGGAGAGTGTACCAGTTCTGCCATACTGTCTTAAGAAAAGATCCTGTCTCTTGTGTTCACTGTACAAATGTCCCAAGGTCCATGGCATGTCTATGTTTCTGTATGTCTGTGAAATGTCAAGATGGTGCCTGCAATAACATGATTGCAGCCACACCCTTTTTTATGTATGCCTGCTAAAATTTGCCAATGATTACAACAGAATATAAAGCTAGAAGTAATATTGAAATAAATAAATCAATAATTAAAAACCTGTTTAAAAGTGTGTTTTGAGGCCTTTCTATGCATGTAAAAAGGGGTTGTGGCTTCAGTCACACAGCTGTGGACAACAGCTCAACTTTTTTGACATACATGCTGGCTGGGAAATTCTGGGAGTTTAAGTCCACACATTTTAAACTTGCCAAGATAGGGAAACGCTGTCATAGAGTAACCTGGGTCCTTCCAGGCTGAGAACTGCTATCTCTACCAATCCAGTGTTGTTATGTGGTTTTGTCTCTGTCAGAGGTTTCTGAGAAAACGTGTCTCAGTATAAAAGATGGATATGCTTAGAGGTGGTTGGGGAACACATGAAAATAAGGAGTGGAGATGCGTTTATTTTGGATTATTCTTATTTCACTACTTCTGTATTTCTTGCTTCAAATGAAGAGCCATTTTTCCCTCCCAACAAGTCTGCATCTCTCTCCCATGCCTTTTGTTTTAATCATGTTTGCACAGAAAAGATATAAAGCCCAGGTGGCAGTAAATAAAGTAAAATCAAGCTGGGAAATTGTGGCAGCAGATTGATAAATCATAGAAAAGAATAGGCCAGAATAGTGAAGCCTACAAACCACCTGTTGTTGAGGTGTGGAGACAGCAATGAATTGTTTTTTTATAGCTGCAGATCAGAAAAACAAACCATCATAGAACAAAGCAATGGCAGAGTTTACATTAATGTTTAACAATATATTCCGTTCTAACAAGAAATATAAAGTATGGTATTAAATTACCTGACTAGTATTAGAACAGCCAGTTTAAAATTCTTAGGCCAGATCTGCCTCCTAAAGCAAAATCATACTTCTTTATCTGCATTGTGGCATGATAAAATATGTTGCTAAAAGTTAACTGTGAAGAAAAAAAAGCAAGGAATCTTTACCTATATGTCTGATAGATCCTACTGAGAAGATATCTCATATATGCTCCAAAAAGGGAAAGATGCCTCTTGAGAGGAAAGACACTTTTTCCTCCTGCAAATTCATTAGCATCATAAAGCACCATTATCTCTCAGCCCACCCTACTTCATAAGGTTCGTGTAAGGGTAAAATATTGGTAAATTATGCCAATTTCAGTACATAATTGCACAGTTGAGTATGAGCATGGACGAAAGCAGAGGTTCCCAACTGGGGAACAGGGGCTGCTAGGTACTCTTGAATTTCCAGAAATTGTTGTGGCATGGTGACAGAAGACAGTCACAAAACTGTTTCCCAACCTGTAGCCCTGGATTACTGATTTCTACAGCTTTCCTCACTCAGCTTAATCCCCACACTTTGTCTTCCTCCTCACCCAGGTAGACCTATTTCATCTCATTTTTTCTTCTTGTCTGTATTCTTTAGAACATGATATCCTTATCCATCCCATCAGCCCCATTTCCACCCCCCACTCTCCCTTCTTACTTTTCCTAATAAAAGCCTAGTATAATGAAAGGCATTATTCATATACTTCTAAAATAATATATATAAAAAAAGATCCTTAATGTCAGTGTAGAATAGCAAAGGCCCCACAACAGCCATTTTCTTTAAATTACAGCAACATACTTTCAAAACATCAGATACTCTAGAGGATTTCTGGTATACTGTATCACCAGGTACAATAATCCCAAATTCATTCTCTAAATAAGGACTTAGAGACTGGCTGGCTGCCACGGCAGGACCAAGGGAAGAAAAATATTGTATTCCTTATCTTGGTTTTCTAGACTGAAAATGAAGCCTCTGAAACTGTTGCAACTCCAGCCATCTTCTCAATTCAGATTCTGAAAGCTGATGCTAGGCTAACCTACTGAGAAACTCCCACATTTAATTCCTTTGATCTGATTTCGCTATTGATTGTATAATTGTAATTATGACAAGTATTCTTACAAGTGCTTACCTTCACTGGCACTTAAGCTTGATTATTCATAATTAGACTTTTGGATCGGGCTGTAAATTTTCTCTGACCGTGAGCTCTGATACTGTGTTCTTGGTTATGAGTTTACACGACACAGAGGTCTGTAACAGATATGAACATATTATGAAACTGTTTTGAACTGTGAGTGTATTTTGCTGTGGCGTTTAATCTAATTAATGCAAGGCCATCCTCTGTGTGGTCAAGAAAACCACGTAGCAGCTAAAATGTTTGCTTCTTTGCAGTACAGAAACCACAGATTTAGAACGAACAGAGTTTCTTCTTACAAAGTTAGACAATCTGGTGTTCTCCAGATGCTTTAGCCTTAAATTCTCCACAGCCCCAATTGCTCTAGCATGGCCAACAAGAAGGAATTGTCGATGATGGCACCAGGTTACCTAGTCCTGCCTTATTCTATAAGTATCGTATTCGAGCAAATCTAATCAATTAGGAGCTGGTGTTATTCAATTTTCTTCCTCATGAAATGGCCAAGCATTTAGTCATTTGTAGGACAGAAGTGTTCTTAACAACACAAACAAATGAATAATCTATTATTAATGTAACCTCTTTCTCATTATTTATGATGCTTTTTAAAACTAGTTTCTCAGCCAATAGTATTCTTTTATAAGCAGAATCACTCTTTCAGTATGAGACTTCTATTATCAGGCTATTTTTTCAACGGCGGGGTGATGAATTTTATTCTGCAATTATTGCCAGGAGATACTTGAAAATATTGTTAAAAATCTATCTAGAGTTCAAAAAAATTCTGAAAAAGAACTGGCCTCTTTTGAGATTGTCTGAATTTTTGCATTTTTTTAAATCACTAAATGTTTTCAAAGCTTCATATGGCTTTAATGTGTTGTAGATTAAGTGCTATGTATGCATTTCCATGAGCTCCAAAGTACTTTTCTGGACTGAAAGCAAAGCAGGGCCTAGCTCTACTAACTAAAGTGTCCCATCTTTGTTCTATCATCATTTCAGGATGTCCAAATATTCTGAAGTTCTGGAAAAATGTTTAATAAGAATAAGCATCCAAAAATCAAAGGCCTAAGTTTCAGTAGACCATCTAGAAACACATGGTCACAAAAGACACATATTTTTTTAAAAATGCAAGATTATGCAGAACACCTAAATGAAAAACCAAATTCCAGCCCTTCAACCTCATTTGTAAAAATGGAAGTGATGAACTGTGAGAATATGCATACATCCAGGCTGTCCTATAGCTTAGGCAAGGAATAATTTTATGTATACATGTGAAACAAATATTATAAACATATTTGAAATTTAACCATGACTATAGTAACTATACTGTAGCCTTCTCCAAGCTAATACTTTTGTCTGATTTACCAACTATGACCTTACCTGACAGACAATCTTACAACAGCCATTCATGCTCTGGTAATTTCCTGGTTCAATTATCACAATGTGTCGTATAGGGTTGCCATGAAACAGTCCAGAAACTTTAGTTCAAAACAGAGCAGCTATTCTGGTCACTGGAACCAGCTGATATGAACATACAATGCCAGTTTTCACCATTTATGCTGGCTGTAAGTCCAGCTCTGGATTCAAGTCCAAGGTGCTATTTTTGATCTTTAGAGCCCTAAACAGTTTGGACCAGGTTATCTGAAGGAACATGTTCTCCTAAATGTACCTATCTGGACCTTAAGACCTTCTGATGGGGTCCTCCTCCAGATCTCCTCTACAAGGGAGCGAGTTTTTTTCTGTGGTGGCACCCCATTTATGGAAATCGTTCCTCAGAGAGGCTTGACTGGCATCCACTTTAGCATCATTTTGACACCAGGTGAAGACTTTTCTATTTTCCCAGGCATTGCTGATTGGTTTTTAATTGTATTTTAATTCATATTGTTTTAGTTTTGAATGACCACCATATACAGTAGCTGCTTAATTTATATAATATTTTTATTGTGTACTTCATTTGATTTTATTGTATATGCTTTTTTCAAATTGTATTTTTAATGTCTTTTACTGTAAACAACCCAGATACTGGGTAGTTTAAAATCTGTAAGAAATTTATATATGAATAAATAAATAAAAAGGTTAGACGCCATATAAAAAGTAAATGCTAGAGAAGAAGCCCAAAGCTCATAGTTCAGCAAGGAGGTAAAGCACACCAAAGATGTTTCTGTAAAATTTTATCAAAAAACAGCCTTATATAGTTTTATTATTGTTATAGTTTGCACTTACTATATGCAATTAGAAAACAGATAAACATTTATAGCAAAATACTCCAACTTCATAGACATACCTAATATGGGCTACTGTTTTGGACTAGTTGATATATTTAAATTCTGAGAAATGTGAACCTTTCCAAACAAATAATGTTTGTCTTGATTTCTATGCAGGGCGTAGCAATCAATTTGGCAATAGTTGCTCTAAAAACTTGCTTCTATTATGAAGTTTTGAAAACACTAGATGCAATGTTACAATGCTATTAAACTCAGGAGAACAAAACAGGTTTGGCTAGTAACCATGCCAAAGACATAATCCAAGTAAAAATATTTCCCAGTAAGAATCAAGTGATAGTTTACTCATAAACTGCAGACGTATTGGATATTTACCATGTACACAGAAAAATGTCATTCAGCAACTGATTATTAAACAAGGTAAGATAAACAAAAACAGTTCAATTGCAGATGCTGGAAGCTGTTTCTCAACAACTTTCTTTAAAAAAAAATTGTGTTTACCAACATCTCAGGCTATTCTGTGGATACATTACTTTTAATGGATTTTATAACTGTATTATACAATATGGAAAATATATTGGGAGCAAAAGGCCAAGAATGCCAAAAAAGCCAGTTCCAACAGCCATCTCACACTAAGCATGAGAAACAGGAATCAAGGTGTCCATGAAGGATGGAAAAGGCAGGAGAAAGAAGTGTCAGGTTTAAATAGCAGAGGGCGTGAAGGGCTACACCAGTTACACTTGCCAAAACAACATAATCAAATATTTGTACAAGTTCTCCCAAATTGTTCTCAGAAACAGAAATCTAGAATGATTTGAGTAGAGAAAAAGAGACTCATATTCCATTACAATCTGATGAAGAGAACTATTGCTTAGACTAGCCTCAGTTGCCCCAATGATTCTAGTCTCCTATCATTCTCGCCATACATAGCCAATGGATGGGAAAATGGAAATTGTAGGTTTAGTATCTATGAATTCAGGTTTGGAAAGGTTGGCTTAGCACCATCATGTTGATCTTGCTAAAATGGTAATAATCATTGTTTTGAGGTTCCTCTGTTGCTATATATAAAATAATTTAAAAAGAAAGGCTGAACTTTTCCACTGAAAAATGGGGGGGGGGGGAGGTGGTACCAAGAGTAACAGCTGCATTTTGCTTTAGAAACAGGAATGTTTTCCAGATATATGCATTAAGAGATCAATTCAGTGATAGTATATCAACACTGTCTATTCCTTTTCTGGCAAATTTCACATGTGATTTGGAGACAGTGATATCATATCTATTTTTTTTAATGTAAAATCACATAGTATAGCATGCAGAAAGTGACTTTCTCTCAAATATTTTTCTTAGTCAAAATAACTTTAAAGTTAATTTTACTAATAGATGTGCATACACTTTTGAAAAAACTGTTAGAATTATCTTCAACGAGAAATCTGTTAAAAACATTCAGTGAAGAAAATTTCTAGGAATACAAGATGTTAAAAAGATTGATTTCTCTGAAGACAGCACAGTAGTGTTCATTTTTTTTCATTGCAAGTTCAGCTCTTATTCCCTTTTTAAAGCAATAACTAGAAAGGTTTCCAATCTGATTGCTATTGCTTATTTAATAATAGTGACTAGTTCCTGTGTCTATGTAATATTCTGGATTCAGCAGTCTTGTCTTATTTAAATCAATTAAAATGCTCAATTTCTTTTTATTCTTTTCTTATATAAGAGAAGAGTAATGATCAGAGGGGCAGTGAAGCTGTACAGGTGGCCTACTCTCACAAAGTTATAATCAGCTCCCACAGCCCAAGGGAAAGCCTACAAGTGTACGTTTATTCAGTTCCTGGAATTCTCCATATTTAAAACTCAGTAACTTCTGAATCACTTTTCCTCCAGCAGCACTGAACAAAACTATAAAAACTTAGGTATGGAACCATCAGCACACATCTGGATTTTAATTAAAAACGTTTTCATATTAGAGCATTATGCATCTTTTTCAGAGCACTGTATTGTACTCAACTTAAGGTCAATGGAGTTCATAAAAGTTTCATTTTCACAGAAACGGCCACCTTGAACATTTAAGTCCTATTAGATCACAGGAGACTGAAGGACACACACTATGTCTCTTCTTGTTTCCAAAAACTATTTAACCCTTCTATTAAATTAGCTAAAGCCTTCACCTCTTCTTAAAATTGGCAATTAATAGATAATATACATTCTTGCTCCAAAGAGTAATGATCTTAATAGAATGCACGTTTTAATTTTTTTTCCAGCAAATCTTTCATAATTCTTAAGTTAATATGTTGACTGGTAACTGAAACAGTATTTAAGGTACTAAATTTCCAAAATATCCTTTGAATAGTCAACTTGACACTTGCTGTGGCAGTGGTACAAGTGTCATCAAAAGATAACCCAGAGGCTTTGGCCCTCCATTTAGGAAGTTTTATTGCATCTGTATGTGGAAATGATCTAACATAGTTCTTTCCCCAGGTATATTCTCCTACCTTCTACACCAATTTTAAACCCACCTGCATTACGTTCAGTACAGCCTGATATTGATTAACCTACCACATTTAGATAATACACAAAAAACAAGTTTTATTTGCTCTACTATCTGAGGTAGAGATTAAACAAATAATTTTAAAAATGGCAAGTGGCAGAACACCAGGATTGGATGAATTCCCTATATAGTATAAAACATATATAGATTTTTTGGTCCCAAAACTTATATGAATTGTATGATGAGATATTTGATAAGGGAATTTTATTAGTGGCATTTAATCAGGCTTATATTACAGTTATACCAAAAGCAGGTAAAGATCACACTCAGTGTGCTAATTATTGTTCAGTCTCATTAATTAATGTTGATACAAAGATCTTAACAGCAGCGTTAGCAAACTGATTACAGCAAGTGATACTGCTCATTATTAAGAATGATCTAGCAGGGTTTATAAAAACTAGGCAAGCAGCAGATAACATTAGGTTGTAGATTTAATAGACTTGAATAAAAACACAATGTTATTAATTACTTTATAAACAGAGATAAAACTGGCAAATGGTCCTATGATAAGTATCAATATTTTTATATTTTCTTCCATTTCACCAAGGGAGCATAAATAAGCACTGGAAATCACATACCGTATTTTTCCGTCAATAAGATCCCCCATGTACAAGACAACCCCCACTTTTCTAACCCAAAATTAAGAAATCAATATTTTAAAGATAGTGCAGAACACATTTTTATTTAGTAATTAGTTAACATTTGCCTGATACACTCGGTGGGAGGAGGTCCAAACCATCTCTCTGCAGCTCTATTTCCATGCTCTTTTGCATAACTGATTCCATTCAATCACGAGTGAAACTGCCGATAGCTTGTCTCTGCAAACAGCCTTCCTCTAATTGGTTTGTCAGCATCAGCTGATGTCAGTTACATCAGGCTCGTGATTGGAGGAAGTCTGTTTGCAGACTCAAGCTATTTCACTTGTGATTGGAGGCTAGCAATAGGAGGAAGCCTTTTTGCAGAGACAAAGGATGGGCAGTTTTGCAACCGCATGGTTCTCTCCTCGGCTGACTTCCTTGAATAAGACGCCCTTCAATTTCTAGCGTAAAGATTTTAGAAAAAAGTATTGTCTTATAGTCGGAAAAATATGGTATTTGGTTTCAGTGCTAAATTCTGCAAGCAGGCAGACCTTATAGGAATCCTATGTACCATGAGTTACATAGATATATAAACTCTAATTAACGTAGTCCTACCATCCTTCTCTTGGGTTTATATTTAAATAGGTAACTGAAATCCATACCCAGGTTAACTTAGAACAGATTTTCCAACCTTCTGGCTGACAACACAATTAAGATAGAACGGTACTTCTATTTTTTCATGTTATAGAGATAGAAGAAAATGTTTTATTTCTTACTTACGTATAAATGTTAAAGGGAGAATATCCTGTTAGTTTATACTTGTACAACAATTTAATAAATCAGTGATCCATAATACAGCCAAGAACCATACAGCACAGCTGATAAGCATTTCAAGATGAAGTTATTTAGATTTAGATTTGACCTTGATTTTTGTTACCTATGACTTTTAAGATATATATTATTCTCTATCAGCCAAATGTTATTTTCTCTTTTTTTCTTGTGAAGTTCAATAGATCTTATAAAATAAAGCAATGGAGACCATTGCAAATTTTGTGCCTATTATAGATCCTCCATATCTCAAATCAGTTTGAAGGATAATTAATATTTTATTTTACGCAATGAGATATTTGGACCCATAGCAATATCCTTATTAACAAAAATGAAATTTATTTTTAGTGTTTCTCATTCTCATACTGAAAATTCTTTGTAAAAAGATACAATTATAAAAGAAAGAAAATGTATCAGAATATAAGTGATGGCAAAGACAAGAAAATTTGTACAGACGCAAATTTCCACCTGCTTGTTTTTGTAAAAGAAGTCTAAAGAACTCATTAAAAAAAATCAGGCAAGTTTTAAATATTAAGAAATGGCAGACTATATAAGTGTGAGCAGCATTGTAGCATCATGTGGTTATCTGACAGACATGAAGAAATAAAAGCAAAAAAATATTAGCATTTGAAAAAAAAATAGAAAAAGGCAACATTATGTAGGACGCTACTAAAACAATTTTATTCTGGATTTCTGATAAAAAGACGATTGCTTTTTTTTAAAGTTGGTTTTAAGATACTGTCCTGATGTGGAGCCATTAGGTATATATTTCATTTTCTTGCCCAAAACAGCATGTCCCATTTTGTTTCTTAACACTGTGTTTACTCAGACATGTAGAAACGGTACATAAGGGCCACAATGATTGCTGCTATTGCTGGAATCACCCAGTTGGTCCATGAGCTGGAAAAAAACAACAACATTATTTTCATACAGTAGCCACTAGCTACTAAATGTTTCAGAAGATAAATTCATTTACTGTATTTTCAATAAAGCAACTCTGGCTTGATATCACGCTCCTAGGTAAGCACTGAGACAATCTGTTTAGTAATAAGATAAATGCCTTATGCAATGATTAGTGAGTAAGTACAAGACTTTGTATGTGTGCCCCAAGACAGACCTACACTGATCCTATCTTCAGCTGAACTCTATCACTGGTGGAAATGAAATCCAAAATAATAGTTTTGTTTTTTAAGTTAAAAGTGATCACAAAAATATTATTCTTGCTTATAGCCAGACTTAGAGATGTCTTCTGCTTAACAGTCTCTGAGCTGTCCAGGCACAAATTCAATAAATTCCTCCATACTCCTACAACTGTATATCTCTCAAAACATATCCCACATATCTAGAAGATTCCAAAGGAATTAGTAAAAGCTTCAGGAGGAATAATCAATATTCATCCCTGGATTGCAGCCATAAAGGATACTTAAAGCATAAGTACCGGCTAGCTTACTATGAGTATGATGATACTATCACTTGTCTGAAGATGTTCTAAAGTAATCAAAGAACCATATTCTATAGGAACTAACTTGCTTTTATAACATAATAAAAGTATTCATAATTAAGCTAAGAATTTTTTTTAAGATAAATTATTACAAGCAATTATTATAGGTAATTTTGCTATTGTTACTGTTAGCAAAAAGCAATTCTGCACACCCATTATTACCCCAATCTAGTCTTAGCAGAACTCATGCTGGATTATAAAAAGTATTAAAACACAGTACTATCAAATTGCAAGTTGAATAAAAATTGTACCTGGAACTAGATTCAACAGTGGTAATGTAAGGGCCCTGAAAGACAAAGACATTTAATTGCAGACTTTGAATGATTTTTGAGCTTCCCCTTCTTACTAGAAAAATAGCTCATGTAACGACTGACTTGTTCTGCTTGGCTTCTTCAAATTATCACAGATTTACTACTGTACCTTGCTCCTACCTATTTTAAGTTATCATTAATTATTGGTGCTCCCTTGCTAGTTCATTCTGATTCACTGAATTCTAGAGCATATTAAATGGGATCCAAACTCCACACAAACAAACTAATCTTATAAATTATACTGTGTTTTTAGGAGTTCCATTTGAAGCATTTTCACCTATAAAATTGGTCACACAATTCTCTATACATTTAATTTGGTTGCTAAAAACATGAAATTGTCTCTTGGTTTAAAAATCAAACTCTAGAATAAGAAGACAGAGCAGATAAATGACAAACATTAGGTACTTCATGTACATTCAGAAGACAAAATAGTACTCTAATAATCTCTCATTGTCTTTCAGAATGGAAAAAGTTGGAAGAGGCACTGCAAAGAATGCTTGCCAATAAATATTACTTATCCAACTTTGAATACAAAGCTTTCATGTTCACTAGGAGCAAACCAACCAAAACAGCTACCCACTTTTGCTCATAAAATGTAGATAATGAAACAGAATCTTTTTTTCTGTATACATGAATATTTCAGAAACTATTCAGTATTGATTGGTGATGACCATCTTGCTGCTGGAAATTGAGGAATGTGTACATTAATTCAAATAGTTTGGGCTTGCCCACTATAACCATATTTTGGTTTGAGATCCCAGTTTTCAACTGATGCATATGTTTTTCTTGGTTGTATTCCCAATATTTGGATTTTATTAAGGCATCAGGAATTATGGATCTTCATGCAAACCTGTTAGCCAAATAAATCATCCAACATTGGAAATATCAATTTATACCTGACTGCAAGAGTGAACTGCTGATATATGCTGTTTGCTGACAGATGAATTACTAGTATTTTTTTTTTTATCAGAGACATGGAAGAAGACTTTTGAAGAAGTGGTCCATGATAGAAATTCAGGATTTTCCCCCTTATCCTTTAGTTTTACATTATAATGGACTACTTATATCATTAATTGTTAATTCAGATTATACAGTTTGTATTTTGTATATTATTAAAAAGTTAATTTGATAATGCTGCAAATAAAATGCAGTTATTGCCTTGATATCACTATTATTTTTGGTTAGTTGGCTTAATAACACCCCCCCTCGAAAAAACTATTGCCAATTCAGCTCACATTTTTTTGACATATGCCCAAGCACCTTTTTCTGTGATAAAACTGAAGTTCTGTTGTTACTTTAAGCTTACCTTAACAACAAGACTTTAGTAAAATGCATCTTAATATGCACAATAATTTTTCTACACTTTGCATAATATTGCTTACTCCAAAAGGGTATAGTCCAATGAGCAGCTGACTCTACGTGCACTCATTTTTACTGAAACACATTAGCTATTCTAATACAGGCAATCCCCAGTTTAAGAACAAGTTCCGTTCCCAAGGTTTGTCCTTAAGTCGAATTTGTATGTAAACTGGAACAGTATTATTGTATAATATTGTATAAGTAGTATTGTGCAATGAACTTGAACCAATTATACCAATGACAACATGGTATAGTATGTCATGTGTTGTTCATCTGAGGTTGTATTTACCTACTTTTGAGAACTGCTAAGGACCAGATGATTTTTATTATGTCCGGATACGTAAAACCATAGAACTCAAAGAGGGTGTACTTCCTTTTTCACACAACTGTATATCTAACTTGAATCACTGTGTATTTAACTCAAATTTTGCTACAATAGGTTCCATTCTTAACTATGGGTCATCCTTAAACTGGGCATTGTTAACCTGGGAATTACCTGTACTTATCTACCTGGTGTAATTTAGGGGGAAATAGCTTTGACTATATCACCACTCCAAGATTTAGAAGAGGACAGAAACAGGGAGACCGTGAATTCCAGTCCCACCTTAAGCACAAAGCCACTCCAGTGACCTTGGGCCAGTCACTTTCTCTCAGCCCTAGAAAGCAGGCAATGGCAAGCCACTTCTGAAAAACATTGCCAAGAAAATTTCAGGGACCAGTCCAAGCAGTTACCAGAAGTCAAAAAATGTTCTGGATTCAGAAACTTTAGGGTTCTATCTATAGTATCTCCAAATAAAATGTGGTATAGTCTCTGAGGGTACCCTGCTCAAGGTTCTATAAGGCTAATAGACCAATTGTGATTAATCATACATCATCAGATAATACAAGACTGACTAACTGACTGAGACATGTATTATTTTGGAAGGTATAAAGCCATTCATACTGTTTAGCAATCTGGTAACTATCCTACAGAATTTATTAAATTTTTTTTAGAAACTAATTCCACCAGTATAATGAATAGCCAATCCCCCCTCCCCAACATACAGGATACTCCTGCTAAAAATTTTATGCATTCCGCCATCCCCCCCAGCAAAAAAACCCAGATAAACAGATATTGCAGTAGAAAATCTTTTGACTGGGCTGGAGATAAATCAAAAGTACAGTTCTGTCACCCTCCCAAAAACCTGGGGTTCCCATAAGAGAACATAGCTATAATTATATTTGATTAAATTTTATTTTAAAATGTTATGATGAATGGAATTTGAAATTTGAAAGAGAAATACTTACTGTTGGTTTTTGAACTTTTTCCCAATCATCCTGAAAGATACAAAACATTTTATTTTGTTACAAATTAATATTTAATCCATTCATGAATCACTTTTGGTTAACTCTTCAAGAGATAAATCATTATCTGTTCCTCAGACATATAAGCAATTAGACAAGTGTTTACAACATAGCAATGAACACGGTACAGCACAGTTCGAATTACAGCAATAGCAGAATGATTTGGGAGGTGGGATTAAAAGAATCAACAAAAGCAGCAAGAACAGATGTATTATTTTGGAAGGTATAAAGTCCCATTATATTACTGAGATATCATTACAGGTAGTCCTCATTTAACTACCACAATAGGGACTGGAAATTCTTCATTAAGCGGGGTAGTCACTAAGAGAGGCATCACGTGACTGCACCCAATTTTATGACATTTTTTGCAGTGGTCATTAAGCGAATCACGTGGTTGTTAAGGAAATCATGCAGTTGTTAAGCGAATCACACAGTTCCCCATTGTTGGAAGCTGGCTGGGAAGGTCACAAATAGCAAGCACGTGACCCCAGGAGGCTGCAACCACTGTAAGTGCAAGCTGGTTGCCAAGCACCCGGATCGCGATCATGTGACCATGGAGACACTGCGATGGTCATAACTGTGAAGATCGGTTGTAAGTAGCTTTTTTTCAGCACCACTGTAACTTTGAATGGTTGCTAAATGAATGGTTAAGTGAGGACTACCTGCATAATCAAGGCTGTCAACATTAATTCTTGAACAGAATCATATACCAAAGCTGTATTTTATCCAAGTGAACCATTAATTACGAGGAGGGCCCATTTACAAAGAATACAGAATGGGAAAATTAAAATATACATCAGGTTTACATACGTTAATAATTTTATTTACAATTTCATTTTATTAAAATATGAAAACTATAGGAACGTGAATGTCCATGCTTTTTGTACTTACTGGATGAAGTTCCCCTATAATAAATGATTCTGACAACGTCCTGGCATCTGTAGAATGCCCAACATCTTCAAAACTTTCTGTTGCATCTCCACCTGCTTGTTCCCTTAGGACTTCTTCACCACCAGGATGCTGTTAGTAGAAGAAAGTATGGGGATGTCTGCGTATATACTTTAATATCATTAAGAATTGCTGTAACTTGCAATTTGCAAACTCAAATATTGTGAACATACATTTAGCATTCTAGTATTTTTAATGTACAATCTGAAAATAAAGTTCATTTTTTCCTGTTCGCTAATCAACTTTTATCTTTTTCATAGTTCAATAACATAGTATTATAACTCCTATAATTAAATAAAGTAAAATGCCCATCTAACCAAGCCATTATTTAGTCTCCAGACTTATTTATTTGATTTATGTCCACTGCAGTCAAGAAGACTCTTGGTGGTTTACAATGTATCTATAAACAGTACAATAAAATCTCCACAGTACAATAAATAAAAATACCAATAAAAGCAACTAAAGCAACACAATAAAACATCCATAATACACAAATAAAACAAAATGAAGATAAGCAGACAGCAGTTAATATATAAGCAATTACAGAACAAATAAAATCAATCACAATGCTTCATACTCCTAATGCTCTATGGAATAATTCTGTTTTTAATAGCTTGTAGAAAACCAACAATTGGAAGCTGATAACATTTTCAGGGTGAAGTTACTCTAGAGCACAGGCAAAACAACAGAAGAAAAGCAGTTCCTGCATGCTTCTGTCCCCTTTACATCAGAGAAATGAGAAACCATTAACTAATATGCTTTAGGAAAATCTGCTAAATCCAAACTGGTTGTTGAAGATGGTCCTGCAAGAACCTCAGTACCAAGCCAAGTAGGGCTTTAAATGTTAAAACTAACACTTTGAACTGCACTTGAAAGCATATGAAGATGTGAGACTCAGAGCACAGATGTCACATACTCATGTTGACCTGTACCAGCAAACAAATGGATGCTGCATTGTGGACCAACAGAAATGTCCAGGTGATTTTCAAAGGCAGCCCCATATAAAGTGCAAATAAAATAATAAATAAAACAAAACAAAATGTAGCTGAAATATTCACAAAGAAACCATTAAGCAACTACTACGGTACGATCCACTGTCTATTTCCAGAATTTATCAAAAACACATTTGCTCATAACAATATTCCTGGGAGGAAATCAAAATTGCATGTTCACAACAGCTCAACAGAAAAAAAAAAGTCTTGCCTTTGCAGATATAGATCTGCATAAAAGTGGGCAGCCATAACCTCAGGTTTGGAATTACCGTATTTTTCCGACTATAAGACGATACTTTTTTCTAAAATCCTTACCCTAAAAATTGAAGGGCGTCTTATTCAAGGAAGTCAGCCGAGGAGAGAACCGCGCAAAACTGCCCATACTTTGTTTCTGCAGAGAGGCTTCCTCCTATTGCTAGCCTCCAATCACGAGTGAAATAGCTTGTCTCCCAAACAGACTTCCTCCAATCACGAGCCTGATGTAACTGATGTCAGCTGATGCTGACAAACCAATTAGAGGAAGGCTGTTTGCAGAGACAAGCTGTCGACAGTTTCACTCGTGATTGAATGGAATCAGTTATGCAAAAGAGCATGGAAATAGAGCTGCAGAGAGACGGTTTGGACCTCCTCCCACCGAGTGTATCAGGTAAATGTTAACTAATTACTAAATAAAAATGTGTTCTGCACTATCTTTAAAATATTGATTTCTTAATTTTGGGTTGGAAAAGTGGGGGTCATCTTGTACATTGTCGGAAAAATACGGTATGTTCCTATTTTGTATGAAGACTATTTAAGTGCAAATATATTTGAGTTGCTATGTAAGACTTAGAAACCAGTTTCTTAGGGCAGAAATTTTAACAACCAACACTAATCCAGCTGCACAGTCAAAAAGAGCAAGGCAAAAAAGTGTATTAAACTGTGCAAAGAGTAAGAAAAAGCTTCACTGAAATTAAGCCAATGGGTGAAAGGCAGCCCAACATTATAACCAATACAAGTATCTCTACATTCCACCATAGTCTAATATCACCAGCTGGCTTGGTTGTTTTCTTGAATATCAGCAAAGTGAAATCAAAATGTCGTACCCTGATATCACAAAATTGATCATTCATGAGCTTTTAGCCAAATCATTACAGAAACCTTTGGAGACAAAGTCCCATTTCCTTATGCAAAAACCAGCCAACTGCATGCCCTAGATTTTCACCTACAGGCAGTCCTCAGTTAACGACAGTAATTTGGACCATAATTTCCATCACTAAGTGATGCAGTCGTAAAGCGCAATGTCACGTGACTGCATTGCTTACTGATGGAAATCCTGGCAGTCCCCATTGCCATTGTTAACCAAATCCCACCTGTCATTAGGTGAGGCCCACCCCGATCCAAGCCATTCCCAGCTTGGTCCCTCCTAGCCCTGAGCCTAGGTAAACCCAAGGCTTCTGTTCAGATGCCAGCCAGGGCCTCCATCTGCGCCCCATGCAGGGCCTCCATTCATGCGCTGCCCAGAGCCTTCTTTCGCAAAAGAAGCCCAGTGCACAAAAGAAGACCCCAACTAGAAGGGTCCTTTTTTCATGCTAGCGCAGCCAGGGCCTTCTTTCACGCACAGGCTTTTTCGTGAAAGAAAGCCCTCGGCAAGGCATGAACAGAGGCTGTGGTTGGCGTGTGAATGGAGGCTCTGGGTGGGGCATGAGAGAAGCCCTGGATGCACTGGCATGAAAGAAGGCAGTGCAAAAGGCCTCAGCTGGTACAGTAGTAGTACAAGGTGCGGTGGGCATGGGCAGGGACAGGCAATGGGGGCAGCAGGCAGCCAAAAGATAGTCGTAAATGCAGGTGGGTCCAAGTGGGCCTGAATTTTGTTCACGTGGGTGCTGCAATGGCCGGAACTTTGAGGACTGGTAGTAAGTCCCTTCGTTCAGCACTGTCGTAACTTCAGTTACTGAACAAATGAATGTTAAGCAAGGACTACCTGTATTTACTTTAATAAACCAGAATTTACTGAAAATTGGTTTGGGGGAGAGTGATGAAACCTGGGAGAGAGCCATATTCTTTTCTAACAAAGTTTCCCCAAGTACCTATAAACTAGCAATAGGGCACTCATGTAAATGATCCAGTCTGGAAATAAAAATGAATTTTATTTAATGAGCCAAAAAAGACAGATGCAATAGTTAATCTAGAAGCTTATAAATGCTTTGCAATGGTATTTATGCTTTTTTTTTAAGTCTTGAATTTCACACACCTCAACTTTATGCAGAACTTGTTCACTGAAATCTTATTTTGTATCAATTTCATGCAAAATGTATACTCTGATTAGGGTTACATTTATATTTTAAATACTAGAAAAACAAGAAGACAACAAATTTTAAATCTGTTTTTAAAAAGAAAGAAGTCTTACCAGGATAACCGGAATGCCCCCAGGGTTCAATAACAGAATAAGGGTGCTTTATGAACAGCAAATGGGCACTGCAGGGCTGTAACGTGGCCCATGGGCTGCTGAACAATTCTGTAAGTTACATAGGTATTTTTTCTTATGGTCACTGACCAGCCAACATAATGGTATAGATAATAGAGCAATAACACATACTCTGACATTAATTTATTAACCTTCACCGAATTTATTACTATAAAAAATGGATCCCTTCCAGTCAAGGTTCAGGCCAGGATATGGGACCAATACAGCACTGATCGCACTCTTGGATGATCTCTGGCGGGAGTAGGACAGGGATGGTACTTGCCCCAATCCTGCTGGCCTTTCGCAAAGCATTAAAAACCTGGCTTTGCCATCTAGCCTGGGGCCCTGAGAGTATGAGTGAGCCCATTTCATGGTTAATTTGAGTGTGGGGTGTTATGAGTGTTCTCAGCTGCTATTTTATGCTATTTATGTTGTTTTTTAATTTTGGTTGTTTTTACTCTGTTTTTAATTGTTAGCCACCCAGAATCATATATAGGAGATGGACAGCCATAAAAATGTATTAAATAAAGTAACATTTAGTGAAATGGATGCATTCCTGTCAAAGAATAAATGATTCAGATCTGAATGCCCTAAGAATTTTGTTATTAAAGGAGTTAAGAGGTGAAAGCAGATATCCCTGTAAAATTGACAATATAAAATAACATGAACTGTGGTTTCAATACCTTCATCACCACAAGGACAAAGTCTCCCCTCCATTACCTTTATGGGGAAACCATTAAAGTGGGCTAAGGATAAGGACCTTCTGAATTATATCAAACTACAATTTGATACAAATATTGGGCTATTTTCTGGCATTGTTTTTTCTAGATCATAACAGGCAACTGGAGGACAACCTAGAATATATTCAAAGTTTGTTTGTTTGTTCATCTGAATTATAGCCTTCCTTTTGCTCCAATAATTCTAAGCCTGCATGACCAATGGCCATAATGATTCTTAGTTCTGGAAAATGTAGTATAACATATGAAAACTGTAGAGTAAAACCTTAATATAGGCATGTATCACAGTTTAAAAACTATCCTTATTCATCTCTCATGGAATCCCACCTGCACTGCACATCTCAGCTCCCTCCCCTTGCCCATCAAAAAAACTATTCAGTTCTGAATATTGCTCTAATCCAACTTTCAAATATAGATAATCTGCCAGCATAAAACAAAAATGAAGCTTTCAAACTTTACTGTTCAAAGAATTAACAGTACATGAAACCCACAGCAACATTCTATAAAATCCAAAAAGTTATTTTTGTTGCTTAACGGTAATTAAAATATGTGAATTTTCCAAGGTTATTTCCAAGGTTAATACTTGGGTTGAGAAAGCATACAATGCTTATGCACAATGACTAAGCAAAAGTGTACAGATTAAAGATTATGCCTGGTCATCAATTCAAAAAAGGTTAAGGGAGTGCATCCAAAGAAATTACACAAGACTGACATGCAAATACAACTGACATTCTGCCCTTGAATCACTTCTGATAATTACACAGTCAAGAGAATGGGGCAACAGTGTTAAAGGTAAAAAACAATTCAACGTTTTAAGATTTACTCTTACAACTGAATCCAGAAAAAAGGTTAGATAGTAAAGTTTATTTAAACATTTCAGAGCCCAGAGTCATGAATGCCAAACATTCAATATTTTAACATAGTTTCGTAGCAGCTACTGCATTAATAAACGCAGGCTTTTATTTTAAATTTTTATTTTATTTAATAAAAGCCTGAAAAACAAACTGGGAACATTTTTGCTCCATATCATAGATGTAATTTTCCTACACAGAGAATTTTTAGAAAAAATCCACTCATTAATGGATCTAAAATTAATTCAATTATGTAATCTCTTGGTCAGTCTACACATAAAAGGTGAAACGTGTACTGTGCTGTCAGATTGAACTTGCAGACAATATCAAAGGTTAGTAGGGTTAGCTTAGGCATTCAGTAGGCTTTAGAGAGAAATGACTGGGGCTGAATTTAGAAACACACAAGTAGAAAAAGTGTAGACTTTTGCCCTCCTTTAGGACTATATGCCAGCTTTCCCAAACTGTACGCCTTCCAAATGTATTGGTTGCAGTATGGCAAAGCAAGATCTATGGCATAACTGTATTTTCCATGGGAAAAAAAATTAAGCCATTAAAAACAGCCACATGTGTAAATTATCATGCAAAATGAAAAAGCAACATTTATTTTCTTTATTCTGCTCAAAATATTTTCTACATGTTATGCTCTGGAGTTCAAAGCACTCACTACATATACTTAGAGATAAGCAAGTATTTCTCTTCATAAGGTAAATTCTATTTTCAAAATTAATACAAACTTGAGCTTATCCATTCATTCCGTACCACACTAGAGAATTGTACCACTAATGGTAGTGATAAGAATAACAATTCCATGGTTTTTAAGAGCAATAAGAAACTGGAATCTGTTCTCACTCAGCCAGACAGATTGCACTTCCTTGTAGTGCCATCAAGATATGTAGGACAATAACTGCCAGAACTCCCCTGCCACCTTGGAAGGCACCAGATTAGAAAACCAAGTCTAACACATTGTTCAGAAAGAAATTGATACCGGGTACAAAAGCTGCCTTTTGGGAGCAGCCCCCCCCC
Organism: Python bivittatus; assembly: GCF_059951505.1. Lineage (NCBI taxonomy): Eukaryota > Metazoa > Chordata > Lepidosauria > Squamata > Pythonidae > Python > Python bivittatus. The sequence goes on along the minus strand of NW_028277113.1, from coordinate 24,882,027 downwards.
ACTCCTTAAGCAGTTCCAAAGATTTTGCCAACTTGTTGTTTTTAACTAGACAGAATGGGAAAACTGATTAAATATATGAGAAGTAAATGAATCAACTGTACTTAATTAAAGATTAAATTTCCCCAAGCCCACCCTCACTTTGGAATGCAACTGCTAACTGAAGAACCAAATGCAACCCTTGGCCTAAAAACACTTGCACATTCCAGCTTCAAGGCATGGTTTGCAAGGCAGTACATGCTTTGGAAATTATTTAGAAGAAATGTGTTAGCCCTCATACTGGAGCAGAATCTCTTAGCTGTTTATTAAAAACAAAGACAAAAAAATCCTGACTTTCACACTTCTACATCAGCCTGAAAAAAGGAGGCCATTGTTTTAGGAGTTGTATTAATTTTGAAGAGTGGATTCCTTAAAGTACCAATACCTTTCTCTCAGGCTCTTGGAAAAGCCAGAAAAAGGTTGACCCACTTTAATAAACAGCAGAGATGTGCTGTGCTCATCTAAGATTTGAAGCATTTTCTCTTAGTCGGTTTCAAAATGTTCATAGTCCTAATGATTTGCTTAAATTATTAAAGTAACTACAAAGGCTGAGTTCAGATAATATACTAAATAAAAACCAAACAAAAATGTAGATTACAGCCAATCGACAAATGTATTACCATAGTTTTTTTCTTTACAGCATTTATATACTGCCAATTTCAGTGACTCCTGGCAGTTTCCCAAAAAAGGTAACATAACATCCATTAATACATACATACATACATACATACATAAACAAACCGTACTGCCAACCCAATCCTAGTGTCCAATAAAGGATTTCATATTGCTTCTCAAGTTAATATGTTTTGAAATACAGTCCAAAGGAGAAAAGAGGACTTATAAACGAGAACAAAAATCCTGGATTTAAATGCAGAAATGACTTTTTTTGAGAGGCCTGCTAATATATATATATATAAGCCATAAGTAAGAGGATGCAGCCTTGTAAATTTTAATATGACAAAAGGAGCAAATGACTAAAGATACTGGGGATTAAACATATTTAAATGTATTTAACATAATTTAATTTTAATTGCATTTACTGTAAATTAAAATTAAACTAAGTTTTTGTCCTTGATCTTTTTGGAACATGATTATTGACATTTTTCAAAGGCCAAATGTACTCTTATATTGTATGACAGAATCTGAAAGCCAGCAACATGGCATCTAGTTCATTCCAATTCTGCATACCTTTTCCTCAAATTCAGCCTGCTTGTCCCAACTTTTTCCCCACATATATTTATTTCCTTATGCTGAATAACAGAGATTTCAAAGGTAAATATTTCTCTTTGGCAACTATGTTTCTTAAAAAAAAAAAAATCCAAAGCACTGAGTTAATACTGTATCATCTAAAATCTGCATGTAAATTAAACAGGAATGCCAATAGTTTCCAAAGATGCTGTTCTCTGAAAATTCTATTCTACCTAGATTTGTCTGGATAAATTTCAGTATATTAGCTGTACTCATAGGTCTGGAATAATAGACTGGCTATTGCTCCACACAACTTGATATACCCAAAAATGTACTTGTGCATTTACAATTGGATCTGGGGGAGATGGCGGCATACTAAATCAATCAATCAATCAATCAATCAATCAATCAATCAATCAATCTGCAGTCTTTAAAACAAGTTTATTATTCCAATCTTTCTTAACAATACCATTAAACTGATCAATCCCAGAATGTTATATTCTATGTTATATTCTATTTAGCCTGGCCCAAACATACCCTAACATATCCTAACCATATGCTTCTTCCCCCAGCCCAGATAAACTGAACAGAATTTTAAATGTCCAGAATAGGGTCCTTGAGTAGCGGCACCATAAGTATGCAGCAGGCTAACCTAATCTTGTAACTAACCCTACTAATATTATCCCTCAGCCCAGAAGATAAGGGACTGAGAACCATTATTCATCATGGCTTCAATTTACATGAATGAAAATACAGTACTTCACACCTCTCATTATTATACAAGCTAACCTGGCAACATCCTTATATTATTCTCATAATTGGAAAAGTATTTTTTACTTATTTTTATGAATAATTGTTTCTGCTTTTGTATCAAGACTATATTTCACATTTTCCAGAGAATTCAATGTGTTTTTAGAAAAATATCTAATAGATATAATACACTCAACTACTGAAAAGTTGAACAATTTAATTTAAAAAAACCTTACCTACAAGAATTCAAAATTTAATGTCCTGGGTTGAATACCTCTCAGTCCAAGATTAAAGCAAATGGGATTAGTTTCAACATAATATTTTCACTACTGTGAAACCTATCTTGATTAGATTCTGAAATACGATAGGAATTGTGTAAATTGTTATGTATAAGTATTAGGTAAGCAACATGTACAGTGCCATTGGCTTATTGATCTTACATATCTTAAGTCTCTACTTTTATTGCAATTTGATAGGTGAAAGGGTACACAAACAAGTTTTAGTAGCTCTAATGCATTTGCTCATACCTGGTAAACAGAAGAACAAGTCTATATTCATTTGCTGTTTAGAATCTACTATTTGTCAAGAAATACAAATAGCAATATTTCCAGAAGTCAGGTGTCTGTCAAATATACTCCTTCTACTTCACAAACTCTAATAGTTTGGGTATTAAGAATACTTAATATGGTTTTTCTATGGAGAGGTAAGAAAGCCAGTTTGGTCTAGTAGTTAAAGCACTGGATTAGATATAACTAGATTCTAGCCATGGAAGCTAGTTGGGTGACCTTGAGCCAGTCACTTTCTCTCACTCCTAGGAAGAAGGTAATGGCAAACAATTTCCAAAAATGTTGTCAAGAAAACTGCATGGACTTGTAGTCACCCATGTAGCCACCATGAATCAAAACTGACTTGAAAGATTTTTTTTTTTTTAATGCAGAAGTAAAGAGCGTATGATAACACCAGCAGTTTCTGCAAAAAGATCTTGTGCTATCTTTGGAAGCATTTCATCAATTTAGTGAATATCTGACTCAATAGAATAGTTAAGACTTTTCACAAAATTGCTAACCTAAGTAAAGAATGAAATCTGTTAATGTTCAACAACTATTTGTATAGTAGTTTGTCACTTAGCTGTACTTTTTTCTAGAACCATAGTTCTTAGTGTGCAAGACCTCAAATATTTGTACAGGTAATGCGTTACCAAGGATTAACCATAATTGTTAAAGTACAGTGTAAGCCTTATTAAAAATGTGTTTAAATGGAATGCACAAGATCAGCACTACCATGCATTTTTTTTTTAATCCATTCAATTGTGTCCAATTCCCAGAGACTGCCTTGGCAAGGTTTTTCAGAAGTGGTTTGCCACTGCCTCTTCCTAGGGCTGAGAGAAAGTGACTGGCCCAAGGTCTCCCAGGTGGCTTTGTGCCTAGGTGGGACTAGAACCCACAGTCTCCCAGTTTCTAGCCTGATGCCTTAACCACTACACCAAACTGGCTCTCTACCATGTGTATTAAGGCTATATAATATTTCAGATTCAGCTCCAAATAAGCACTTCAGAATACATGGGATGCACAAAACCGTGTGCAACTTTTAAAGCAGCCATGTCTGTTCTCAGAACCACACAACAGCTTCAGTTTTAAGCAAATAACACTACTTAAAAATATGATCACTGAAGGACCTATCTTTTCAAAAAAATATATATTTCATATTACAAAAACAGAATATCTAGATTTATTAAGCTAACATCACAATTACCAGTCATTAACTATCAGACACATTACTTTTATACACTTAAAGTGAATAATATATTGATATATATATTGTATTTATTTATTTAAAAGACTTATATGGCTGCCCATGTTAACATATGACTCTGGGCAACTATCAATAATTTAAAGTAACAAAATAACAAATAAGCAAAGTAGCTATAACAACCATCAAGATATCTATATTTACATATAGATATTTATGACTAAGTTTTCTTATTTGGCACATTCAAACAAGATGGTTTAGTGGCAAGCATACCCATTCATGACTGATGGTTTCTCCCTTACAGTGATACTGCAAACCATCTATGATTTGTTTTTATATGTTTATATTGTCTGATTGTAAAACAGATGGGCAAAACAGATGTAAAACCATATTTTAACCATGATTTACTGATAAGCATAATGGATTGTGTTCATTCAACACAGTGAGCTATGAGACATGATTTGCAAATCCCAAGGAGTGGGCGCATGCAACATGGTAAACTAAATCACATTTTTGCTTACTTTGATGTATGAACCACTCAGACCACAACAAACCAGAGAGGGAAAACATGGTTTCAGAATTCCTTCCCTGGTTTAAAACAAGCCATAATGCCATATGCAGATGTTGAAGCAACCTAAAAAAGGTTGATTATTTGTATTCACTATGCTTGGGTTGAGGAATCCTAAAACTGGTTAATGGATAAACCAAAATTAGCTGAGGCTACACTGTCTGAATATATGACTTTAATGCCTGGGTGTCAGATGGCTTTTAAAACATATAAGAAAACTACCAGTGGTCTGATATGTGCTGACACTTGCTGCTAAAATAATGGTTGTAAAAAAAAAACCAAAAAAAAAACCTCTCATGCATTTTGACCTCTGCATGCTTTGTTTATGCTTTAAGGAAAATATCAGATAGCTCACATTTGCCTTACCCCAACATATGTAGCTTATCTCATTATTAGGCAGTAGGTAGCACAATGATAATCAAAGTATTTACAGATTATATCTGCAGATATTACTGCAAAATGATGACTAACTCGTTAATCTTTCATCATTACAAGGAACACAGCAGAAAGCACATTGATACATTATTTTAAGCAGCCACCACTAAACTGATGTAAGTTTCCTAATTGAAGTTAAAGGTAACGGCTTGATCTTTGGACCCTGGCATAAGCACAGACAAAGCACGCCAGCTCTTAGCGAACGCCACTTTTCAGTAAGCATGCAGAATCCTGAAAACCTCCCGAACTTAATCAGTTCCAACGTTAATTATCTCCTGCAACTTTAGCAGCACATAATAGCAGCCAGCAATCCCCCTCCCCTGATCTTCCAGCTCTATGCACTCACTTCCTCTAAAAACTTTGTGAGATCGTATATACGGCGGTGTATAATAATCCAAGTACTCTGGCTATGATTTTGCTTCTGGACTTCCTCGAGCTTGTAATAGCGACCCCGCCACGTTTCTTTCTCGGACTTGTCGCCGCTGGACTTCGTCATCGCCGCTTCGTTCGGTCCTTTTTCGCCTTTGCAAGACTGCAAGCAGATTTCCACGTGAAGCAGCAGCAGCAGCAGCAGCAGCAGCAGCAGCAGCAGAAGCGAGAGTGGCGGAACTGAAACGCACAACTCTGACCTAAGTGTCTCTCACCTTCTAACGCAAGCGCAGATAAAGTCTTTACGTAAACAACCCCTAATCTGAACGCACCACCCTCTGCTTGACGGCGGAGGGGGGGAAGAGAAATCGCCTTTGCCGGCCTCTTATTGGTTGGCTGAGTGTTGCTGGGTTGGCTTTCTGAAGCAATTCCGAGATTCCAAGAAGCTCTGCTTTCTTACGACAGAACGTGAGGTGTGGGGGGGAATCAACAAAAGTAACATAGAGATAAAACCGTAAAGACCTACACAACAGGCAGACTGATACAGGAAACGGAAAATGGTCCCACGGTGATGCGTAATATAAAGTGTACCATCAGATGTTACTTCAACTTTCGGCTTATTTCTTATTAAATGACATTGTTAGGTTGTTTCCTATAGTTGCAAAATGTTTTTCACGTTTGATATCATAATATTTATGGAAAGTTGTTCAATGAATATTTATGGTAAACTGGGGATTAAAGTACTGAACTGTAAATGCAACTGCATCAAAGGAACTAGCATTGCCCGCAAAAGCTCATCGCTAATAAAGTAATTTTTACTGAGATGTGGGATCCTTTGTATTATTTCTGTCCGGGGTCTAATTTAGCTGTTCAAAGTTAGTGCACAGTTTAGTGGTTTAAACTGGCAAATCCTTTCTCATAAATCACTGTAACTTTTGTGCCTAAGTTGAATACCTATATAGCAAACTCATACAAATATTGTATAAACACCTAAAGAATTTACTGTTATCTCTGTATGATGCTTTCCAACACATACATTTATATGACAAATATTTCACTATGGTCAGAGTCTCCATGGATAAGCAATAATTTTTTAAAATCAATTATTCGCCTGCAGTTTCCTGATACATTTACTGCAGTGTAAATTGTGATTTTGATATGTGGATGAACTGTCACAGCACAAAGACAAGTAATGACTTGGGCTTAATATCCTCTCAAATAAAAAACTTTTTAAAGCAGCAAATTCCCAGATAACAGACTTCATTTTCAAAAATAATAATAAATCAGACAAAACATTCTGGCATAAAAAATAAAACACAAAAAGGAGCAATATCTGGCTTCACTGGGTATTTTTAATGTATTCAGTTTCAATTCCACTTTTTACTGATAAAGCTATCCAAAGTGGGCTAGGTGAATGAAATGGGATGAGTGTGATTTAAAACCTGAAGTGTAGCTTCATTGTGGTATAGCAGAATCGTCTTTACAGTTTCAAACTGGGGACAAATTTGTGACAACTTACCACAATTAATAAAAGTGTTGAAAGTGTTTGCTCAACTTGTAGGTAGGTATTTGCTTTGTTTAGCCATGCATTTGAACTGTATAGGACACACACATACAATTTTGAACTAGTATAATCCCACTTTTTATGTACCTACAGAGAAACGATGAGATTTTTCTGAAATCCTGATAATGCAGTTACTATGAACAAGCTGAAAAATTAGTGGACTGCAAAGAAAAAAAATACAAAAATCAAAAATAGCCGCACTGATCTATTAGGAAAACAAAATTTGTTACAGTTGGGCAGTGTGTTAGGGAATAAAGTTCAAAATAAATCTTTGAATAATATCTGCCATATCAGTCAGGAATTCATAAATCAGAGATTGCAGAAGTAAAAATTCTAGAGTTTTAGGGAGGTGTTTTATATCTCCACGTGGCACCAAAGCCGCCTCTCCAGCAGTTCAAAAACGGTCCGTGATCTACGCCTGGATGAGAATTAAAATCTTTTTAAACGCTCAGTCATTTTTTTCCCCCTACAAATGTGAAAGAAAAAACTCGCGTGACCCCGCCTTCTGCCCTTCGTTCCAGTGCGCCTTATCACGTGCTGTCGAATTTTGGACGGGCGAAATCCGGGGCTGCGTTGCAAGCGAGCTCTGACCTCTTACCCACCTTCCCGCGGCCACGGAATTGCACCATAGATACTTTTCTAAATCACCTCTCGCTTTGCTAAATCAGCCGTGCGTACTTTTCCTCTCTACGCTATCGAGCGCTTTAGGCATTCACTGAAAACGGCAAGTGCAGGGAAACAAAAGGACGGTGTGCGCAAAAAGGGGGAAAGGGTTAAGATTTGTAACTGGGAGAAGCCCACCTTTTTCTGTCAGCAAGTCAGATTGACGACTTGCCCCGCGAGGTTTGCTCTTTCTCTCGCTGCCCCCTTCTCTTTTCACTCCTACCGCTGCTTTTCTGCCTTTACTGTGCACCTTCATTGTGTGCCATTCCAAGCATAGGCCTTCCTGCCCCCTCACTAGATTTTCCCGCGCTTTTTAGATAACCTGCTTCGCGTTCACAAATTTTAAACAAGGATTTTGGAGCTGGAGATATCCTACAAGTAATTGCATACTTGCAAAATTCCTAATTGAGATTATTCTTCAGTGGCAGTTTTCCTACCATAAGGTGGTTTTCAGACAGTTATGACTCATCCATCAAAGTGAGATGGATTACACAAGTTTCATACAGAACATGTCCCTCTAGTCAAACTAGGCTAGTTAGGCAAATGATGTCATATTTAGTGGAAAATATTTATGAGATTACAGTGCCAAGTTCCCAAAAGTACATCATTTGCTTTTTCTGCACTAAAGATTGAGTGTGATGATACAAAGCAGAAGGAGCGTTTTGTTGCTGTTGTATCTGTGGTGACTCGGCCACATTAAAATGGGACGTTACTGAATTTTCCTCTAGTCAACAAATATAATTTAAAGAAAAAATGTTCCCAGCCTATCTTGCAGGAAGAGAAACGAGCTGTGGTTTAATTCCTGTTTTTCAGGTTTCTCCCAAGCTTTCTGTCAGTCTTAGGCCTGAAGACAAAAAGAGTTAACTGTAAAACAGCAGTTCTAAGGTTACCATATTTTGTAATAATCATTGTTGATTGTAAAAAAAAGAATGAGTGCTTTTCATCAAGTTTTTCTCTCACACCCTTGAGAAAAAAGATTATTTCTGGCATTCTAAGAGTTCTGCCATTTTGGCTTTTTTAGGGGAAAACATCTGTGTAATAACCTCTGCAAATACAGGTGGTCCTTGAGTTATGATCGCAATTGGGACTGGGATTGCTATCACTAAGTGATACAGTTGTAAAGTGCAATGTCATGTGACCGCATCCCAATTGTTGTTGTAACCTAAGATGTGTGAGTCCTTAAGCAGGAAGTGGAGGGAGTCCCAGGTTAGTGAGGGAGGCCCTGGGAGGCCGGGTGCAGGCCATGCAGGAGTTGGAGGAGGGGGTCCTCAGTATGGCATGAGCTCAGAAAGACCTGTGATTGAAGGTGCTGGGTGCATGTGATTGCAGGGAGGCTGGGGAAAGAGGGTGTGGGGTGCATGTGTGCAAGTGCAAGGAAGCTAAGGAAAGAGGGCACAGGGTGCATGAGATTTCAGGGAAGCCGTGAAAAGAGGTTGCGAGGTACGTGCATGTGTGTGCGATTGCAGGGAGGTCAGAGAAAACAGGCATGGACTATATGTATGCATGTGTGCCATTGCAGAGAGGTCATAGAAAGAAGGCGTAGGGTGCATGCAATCGCAGGGAGGCCTTAGAGGGCACGGGTGTGTGCATGTGTGTGTGCGAGTGCGGGGAGGCGGGGAGGGGAAGAGGGCGCAGGGTATGTGCATGTGTGTGTGTGATCACAGGGAGGCCTGGAAAAGAGGGAGTGGGGTACGTGTGAGTGAAGAAAGGCCAGTGGGGAGACAACCCAGCAACTTGCAACCTTCCTTGATGGCTTCCCATTGACTTTGCTTGGGGGGAGCTGGCAGGGAAGAGTGCAAATGGCGATCACATTACTGCGGAACTCTGCAACTGGTCATAAGCGCAAGCTGGTTGCCAGGCACCTGAATTTTGTTCACGTGACCGCGGGGGCACTGCAATGGCCAAAACTTCTAGGACAGATCATAAGTCCCTTTATTAAGCACCATCATAACTTTGAATAGTCGCTGAACAAATGGTCATAACTTGAGGACTACCTGTAGAAGTTATTATTGTTAATCTGTAACTCAAAGTGTAGTAACATTGACAACAGAAGTATTTAATCATTTTTATTTATTTATTACTTTAGCTTATGTTTTAGTTCACTTCCTATAGGATTACCAGACATCAAGCAAAAGGAGGACATGTTCTTTTTGTCTCCATGTCCTCCATCCAGCAGGCATAGCTTTAAAATCAAATATTGTCCAGTTTTTTAAATATCTAACAATATATTTTCTCCTTGGTTCGGTGCTTCCCTAATAAGTGCTACTGGCAAGTTAACAAGATCAGATTTGTGACCTTAATTAGTTGATTAGTGCCTTCCAGCCATTGGCATTGCTGCCTGAAATTTGCAAGACCTTAATCAATTACATGCTGAAGGCTTTTGTTTCCTAAGAGGTTCAAGCTCATTTCTGTGATTGCAAAACCAGTCTTTCTGCTGCTGGACAAAAGTACAGGTAGTCCCTTGGCTTATGTCCATTCGTTCAGTGACCATTCAGAGTTGCAGCAGTGCTGAAAAATTGGATGTATGACTGGTTCCCGAAGTTTATTTATTTATTTATCAAATTTATATCTATATTTATATAATTCTGGCCATCGCAGCACTGCCTTTGGTCACATGATCGCAATCTGGGTGCTCAGGTGCCTGGCTCGCAATTACAACATTGTGGGAAGCCACGGTCACGTGACTGCCATTTGCAACCTTTCCTGCTGGCTTCCCACAAGCAAGTCAATGGGGAAGCTGGCGGGGAAGGTGCAAGTCACTCCAGCAAGTCGCTCCCACCTATAGCACCCCCCCATCTGCCTGCAGCCTCCACCGGCATTCCCAGGTCCTCTCCGGCCTCCATCACGTGATCGAAATTTGGGCGCTTCTTAACCCATGGGCATTTACCACCATCACAGTGATCACCATTTGTGTGCTTCACAACTGGCTTCCAACAAGTAGAGTCAATGGAAAAGCTGGCAGTAAAATCACAAGTTGAGGTCATGTGATGTCTTGCGTAACAACCACAGCGGAACTGACGTAAGTCCGGCACAGTCATGTGATGTCTCACTTAACAACTGTGTCACTTAGCAATGGAGTTGCTGGTCCCAATTGTGATCATTAAGTGAAGACTACCTGTACCTGCACAGTACAGGTAGCCCTCATTTATGACAGCAATTGGGACCAGAATTTCTGTTGCTAAGTGATATGGTTGTAAAGCATGACTGCATCACTTCGCAACAGCAATCCCTGCAGTCCCAGTTACCATTGTTAATCAAATCCCATGGTTGTTAGGCAAGGCAACTTCCTGCTGGCTTCCCACAACCAGGTCAGTGGAGAAGCCAGCAGGATGTTGCAAGTCCCAGGTGGCTTGCAAACAGGCTGGCAGGCAGGCAACCGGCTGCTGGAGTGGGGAGGGCGTGATGGGGTGCATGAGGGGTGCGAGGGAAGTGTAGCCAATCTTGGGGAAGATGTGCGTGGTTGCATAAGTGGTGGGGGAGGCGCAGCAAGGCTTGGGGAGGGTGCATAGGGGTTTGCAAGTGGCCAGCATAGCGTGAGCAGAGAGGGGCTGTGGAAGAGTGTATGGGTGGGGGAGACTTATCTCAGTGACTTGAGACCTTCCCTGAGGGCTTTCCCACTGACTTTCCAGGGAAGCTGGCAGGGAAGGTCGCAAATGGCGATCACATGATTACGAGCCACTGCAACCAGTCATAAGCGCGAGCCGGTTGTCAAACACCCAGATCATGATCATGTGACCACAGGGGTGGTGGGATGGCTGGTACTCCGAGGACCGGTTATAACCACCATTCGTTCAGCACTGTTATAACTTTGAACAGTTGCTGAACGAATGGTCATAAGTCAAGGACTACCTGTAGATAAATTCTGCATAGGTGCAATGAAAACAAAGCAACAGATTATGCAAATTTGACTGTGATTCTACTGATACATTGTTGTAAATTTATTGATCATTGATTATAAATAGTGATTCTGTCTATACTGGGGCAAAGTGTGAATATCTGCCACTCACAGCAGTTTTATTTATTCTTAAATAACTAATTAATTAGTTTGATTCATGAGAAAGTGTACTGCCATACTGCATAGTTTGAGAAGCCCTGTAGTAAGGAATTCCTAGTGAGCTGTAGCTCACTAGTAATCAGGGAAGGCAGGAAAAAGTGTTAAATTTCATACTGCGTTCCCCACCTATTCACTATGTAATGAAGACAAACTGGTCTGACTGATTATTTAATCTGAACAGAAAATATTCTTGACCCTGTAATCTATGCATAGTTAAACTATAAAATTTTCTGCTATCATGTGTGATTATGAGCAACCATGGAGAGATGCAGCTAGCAGTAGCCACTAGTTTTGATAGCTGAATACTGCCTTCAGAATTAAAAGCAGTACGCATCAACTATCAGGACTCACGTTCTTATAATTCTGGCACTAGTAGATGCCCTGTGTATTTTTCAATTTGCACATAATTAATTAATTAATTAGATCAAATCCAAAGGTTGAGATGCTATATACTGTTATTTATGAATAGCTTTGTGAATTGAAGAATAGGACTTGCTATTCAGTTAAAATGAATGCTGAGCCATTTCCCAAGAATTTCAAAATGTCATATATTGTAGTATAGTTTATTTTCACTAATGGAAGTTATTACAATGATCCAGTTTAGGCACAGAGCAAACTAACAAGAATGTCTTGATTTGATTTTGATTTTGTTTGATTAATTTGAAGATAAAACATGTACATTTACATTCATTAACATTTAGGATACCGTATTAAAATCAAGGTTACAAAATGTTCTTCATAGTTATATTCCATGGTATTCCAAGTACTGTACAAGTCAGACTGCATCAAAATGTCATAGTGTATTTACATTCTTTCTAGGAATACCCTTTCTAGGGCTCAGCCAGTTTGGAAAAATGCCTTGTATAAGAGAGGTGAAGGGAAAAGTAAATTGTGGCTACATTTCATTGTTATATGCCTTCTCATTCTGGAGAGAAGGAAATGAAAATAGCATTTGGGATTTTTCTTTCATTTCACCTGAAATAACCTTCCAAATGGAAAATGGGAAGTTCTTTAATAAAATTATATGTATGCCGCAGATATATGGAAACCTCTATGTGCCTAGATTACTTTCTTTGTTTCAGACTGGTAAGTACTGTACTCAGCCTTCCAACTTCACTGTCAGAGAGAACGACATTAAAAAATAACTTTCTAGTCGGCTTGAATTTGCATCATATCTTTATATCTTTTTGATAATTGCTTTTTTATGTTACAGATTGGGTTACTTTCTCATGGTTAGCAAAATAAAATGAATGATGCTAGGAGTCAGTCTCTGTTTTTCAGCAGTCTGCCTGAGCTACAGAAACTTTATGCTGTGACGGTTACAGTGAGTTCTCAACTGGCAGCAACTGAGATTAGAACAGAACAGTGGAAGATGTGCAAGTAAAATAAATATAATTATCAATTCATAGTAGATGCAGTTTTAAAAAATAAAATACAGGATGATACATTGCTTATGCTTACCATACTTTGATTATAAGCATTGTCAGCACAGAATCTGACTCGATCGCACCCTTCTCCCTGAAATCTGGCAGGCCTCTACTCTCCTAGCCTGCTGGGAAACCTTGTACCTTTTTCCATAAGCATTGGAGTAGAGTGTAGCTGGAGGCCAGTAAAGTTTTTTGTTGATGAGGGGAGGGGGTGGTTTGGAGGGCGCTGAGAGTTTTTGTGATGGCTTTTATGCTTTTACTGTTTTTACTGTTGTATGTTAGCTACCCAGGATTATGATGCATTAGATGGGTGGCTATATAAGTCAAATAAATAAATATATAAAATGTGCTTTGCACTGAAGATGCCTGGTGAGATAGGGAATGACTCCTGTTCTGACTTGAAGCTGCACTGTAAGCATGACACAGTAGCTGTAGCTCAAATTCTAACATTTCTTTCGTTTGCATATAAAATACAGTTCATATTTTAACAATCTACTTGATTGCAAGTAGAATTTGATCCTTTTGTTGTTGAAACAGACTTGCTATCATTATGCTTGAAGTCAGCTTTATAATGATAGATATTAAAAATCCCCCAGGAAAAAAATAGAGATTTTATTTTAAAAACTTGGTCTCTTTATGTCTCATGTGATGGGGAATCTCCAAATTCAGTTTCAGTTTCAATTTAAGTAAATGTTATTGAAATTCTAGTTTCAATAGAATAACTGGCATCTCAGTTTTTGCTATTCTGTTTGCTGGAATAATTTGTTTTGGGACTGAACCAGTAGAATTCACACACAGTGGTATACATTGCAATCCTCTGTTGGAATTTTTGTTTTTTGGGGGATGGGTGAAGGGCTAGTATATTAGAAATCATTTTGGGGAGGTATATATACTGTTAAGTGGCCTGTTATACTGGATAAATATTATTTTAGTGGCAGTACTTTATTTTCTTTTCATTTTTCTGCATTTCTGCTCAGACCTGTTGTAGAGGCTGAATATGGTTGAATATGGTAGAATTAGAACAGCAGAATAATAATTCATTGCAGCAAAGTCCTTTTTTTTTTTTTGCTTATTTTCTATCTCAGACTGTTTGCCTTCATTATTAGAAAACTTTTAAGCTATTAAAGTTATTCTAACTTTAGTAGGGGTTTTTTTCTCTTCAGACTGGGGTAAAACTTTGTGGGTTGGAACACTATCAGTTGAATTATTAATTTTTTGGGCCAAGGGCTTTTGATTATAATGCTTGTGGAAGAATTCCAAAAATTGAGTAGGGTCAAAACAAAGAGGTGGACTGGATTAGGACAAAACAAAGTTTAATAGTAAATTTAAGTTAATATATTTAATTAAATACTGTTGATATGATTACTTATGTTATATTTAGTATCTTCCCCTGTTGTCAAAGAAAAAAAAATATTTAGCAGCAAGTTTTAAAGGAACTCTTTTGGGCGCTCCATGCCTTGTATACAAGTCTTAATTAAAAAGTATAAAATTATTAAGATTAGTGACAAGCTTTTAATATTTTACCTAGGCAACTCCTGCTGCTGTGTCAAGGTATCATTTCTTCGCCTGTTCCTGGAACAGTGAATCAAATTTCAGTGATTATGACGGTCAGAAATATTTCATTTTCATTAATTAAAAATAATAAAAATAATTTCAATTTATAACAGCTTCAAAATTTATAGTTAATCAATAGGAAGTTCCCACTTATGTCTCACACAGTGCTTTCTCTCAAAAAGCATTTTCTTTTTTTTATTGTGCTACTGAAGGTAAGCAGATATGTATTTCACACAAACAATTTATACTAAATTGATGAAAAGGTCTAAGAATTTAAGGATATTGATCATGATGTATTATATTCACTATAAAAATGTATACCTAATCAGCCTTCTTGTTTCTTTGTTCATCAACAGAAAGCAGTACTTTTTTTTTTGTTCTTCATCTGCTCTATCAGTCTTCAATTCTCTATCAGGTCACATGTCTCCTGAATTCCATCTTGTCCTCCATAAGTGGGCAAAATGAGTGGGTGGATTGCTTTTATGTTGGTTTTGTTTATTCTTCCTGGGTCCTGATTACAAGAAAGTTTTGCTCAACTTCTGCTGCAGTTTAAGATGTTAAGGAAGGAATATAGCTAACTTTGTCATGAAGTCCAATCTTTAATGCACCTCAGTGGTTTCCTAATCCCTGGTAATGTTTGGTTTGATTTTATTTGAAACATACAACAATATTTTGTAGTGATTTTATTAAAGATTATAAATACAACAGTAAAAACTAATACAAACTAAAAAAGATAGATAGAAAAATAAAAAAGAGTAGAAGGTGCAGAAAAGTAAGGGGAAAAAAGGAAAAATGAGAAAGAAATAGAAAAGAAAGAAAAGTAACAATATAATAAAGAAAAGGAAAAATATATAAAGAAGTGACTTCCCACTTTCATCACAAGTATAAACAATTTCAGTAACTTATCACCTCCTCTTAAAATACCACAAAAGAACTCTTCTTTCATATCCCATCTCTTATCTAAAAACAAATCCGTAAAGTATCGTCATTTCAGTTTTGGTGTCAGCAAAAGTCCATTAAGGGTTGCCAGAAATAACACATATCTATTTTAACTTTGATCAAATAAACCAGTGTTATGTTTCTTCCTTTTACTTCTGACAATCTTAATCTTAGTCCATTCAAATAATATCATAGAACTTGATTTCTTTTCATTTTTTCTTTGTTCCTTCTCATGAGATTCTTCAAAACTTTCACAAGCCTCCTTTGTAAATCCAGTGTAGGAAAATTATCCAGATCATTCTCTTGGTTTATTCTTTGTATATACCTTTTAATTATTAAGACATCAGCTGGTTTCTTTTGTATGTCCAGTATAACATCTTTTTCCATATCACTCTTGTAGCCTTTCATTTGTAAATCCATTCTCAACTGAGTCTTGATCTTGTCAGGTAAAACTTGCTTCTCTTCCATAACATTTTTAGACACAATCTCTCCATAGAGGTAGATGTTTCTGTTGACACTATTAATAATAACTTCTGAGGCCATTTTTCAAAAATATCATTCAATATGTTCTATGTTAGAATATTTTGCTTCATTCTGTAATTGTAAGTGGAGTTTGTGTTCTTCTTTAATTGTAATCTTTAGTTTCCTCTAGTATCCAATTTTTTAAATCTTATGTTTTTTTTAAAAAAAATTCAAAACAAAAGCATTTTCCCACGGGAAGGATTATTTATAATTAATTCCAAAATCTTATTTCAAATTTATCTGGACCCTTAGTCCATTTGTAACTTTCTAAAATCAAAGTTTTAATCACCCCTTTGCTGTTTATTCCAAAAAAATTTTTAAATGCTTAAACTTGTAGTTAAAACTTTCTTTTGCTAAGGATTGAAGTTAACTCACCTGGTGCTATTAAACTTGTCAATCCAAAGGTTTCTCATAGCTGAAAAGCAGTTAACAAGCAATTTCCAAAAGTGATTAGAAAAGGAAGTATGCGAACTTAGTGTCCTTTCAAAGGTGCTGACTGCAGTTTGAGCAAGATGGCTATTCCCTTGCCTTCCAGAGCTCTAAACCCTCCAGAGACCACTATCTTGTGGTCCCCTCACAAGGAGAGCTGTCTGGAGCACTTGCAGAGTGACTTCTCCCCTTACCTAATTGCTGTCTGTCTGTCTGTCTATCTATTTTCTATCCATCTATTTATGCAAACAGCCAGATAAATATATACAGTGCGTATGAAAACATGGGGTGAAGGCAAGCAATTTATTTTCTTCACTGTTTATGTGACATGGGCATGAGAGCTCTTTTGTTATTTCCAAGGCTGTGGCAGTCAACGGGGTGGAGTATGGTTTGAATTCCATTTTTCAAATTGTCCTATTGGTCAGGCTGTTCTGATGCAAGCAAAAATTAAAATTGTATAAGGTTGGCTTCTGAGGCTGGTTTACGACAGACAGATAGTGGGAAAAAAGTGAAACCTCTACTATGTGAATGTGCCCATAATATTATTGCAACTTTGCCTCTTTGCCAGGAACTCTGCAACACTCAAGCTGTTTACTCAGTTGCACCTCCCTGTTTTCCTTTTCTTAAAGGCTGCATTTCCTTAATTGCAAACTTTATATCTCAGAAGCTCTAATCTGTTTCTGTTGCTTTCTTATGTATTTTATAGAAAGTCTCCTCTCTCAAACTAAACAGTCAGTGATTTGCATTTGGCTTCAATGTTTAACATGTTACGATAGTATTAACAGCCTGATGTCTAAATGAAAAAGTGCCAAGGGCCTGTCTTCCAATAGAAATGCTACTCTCTAAGGTACCTTTCACCTGTATTTCTGAAAGCATTCATGTTTCAGAAGGACTTACTATTTGAACAGATAGAAGATAGGAAAGAATTTAAAGAGGAAATATGTACAGTAATTTATTTTTTTGCTTGTTTTAGATACCCTTTTACAAATCAGGAACATTTCAAGCTTATATAGAGAAACATGGAGCTACAGTAAGTGATGAAAATTATTTTTCTGGTTGTTTATTTATGCATATAAAAACATCCCAAACTTTCCTATACAGTTTAGCTTAACTACTGCAGGGACTTTGTTATACAAGGAGTGTGCTGTATATTAGTTATGTGTGTGGTTTGCAATGAAGTTAGCTTTTTCTAATATAGATGTGTCAGTTTGGGGGGAAGGATAACAATAAAAAAAGGAGTGGGGAACCTCTGGAAAGCAAACATTACCATTCTCATCCTTAAATCCATTCCCAAGTTCTTAAAAATGGCCTGAAATCATGCTGCTGAAAATTGTCCATTATGCTGGTAATTTTGGCACTGCAATCTTGGGGGATGGGGGGGGGTTGCAAATGAAGTGCTAGAGATACTGCATGTGGCCCACAACCATGGATTATCCAGTCCTGAACTATAGGATTAAAATGCACCTTTCTTTTCAAGCCATGTTAATAAGCTATTTTAGATATTTTCAGAGAGACAAAGTAGTAAGAATATTGTTGAGCAGCTATAGCTGAGTCAAACTTTGCAGAGAACTTTTACTATTCTATGCAGTCAAGTTGATCTATGCACAAGAATATCCACAATAAACTAAAAAACAGTTCTTACTCCATACAGTCCATAGATTGGTTGACCATGATGGTTTTACTGGAAATTTGGTGACATAGTCAATTCAGTGGAAATTTTATGCTTCCAAACTAAAATAATTGTTAATGAGCAGGATGTCAAGGCCTAATGGACAAATCAGAAAATAATAATGTATATCAATAGAAGAGAATATATGTAGCTCAGTGTTGAACTGTGGAGTCCTTGGTGCTCTCTGAGCTTGGTTGTTTGTTCGCAGATGTTTCATTACCCAACTAGGTAAGTAGTGCTAGTGAGTGTGGGGTTTTCTCCCTGTTTATATACAGTAGTTTGCCCTGCCAATGTTGGTGGAGGTGTGGTTTTCTCCTTGGTAGTTCCTTGATTAGAGTACTGTTTTCTGCTTGATTGTTTGTCCGGTATTAATCCCTGCTTATCTGGGTGTAGGCTGCTGGAGAGGGTTTGTTCTGGTCTTTTTATCTCTAAACTGCATTTACACATCATTCAAAAGAGACAATAAAAAAGCTAAGAAAGAAACAAAAGACCAGGTATATATGCAAACATGCAAGATGTAGTTCATTTGTTTATTTAGTTATTCGTTATCATTTAGGCACTCAGGATGGCATAATTATTATTATTATTTTCTGAAATTTGTACGCTGCCCAACTCCCAGTAACTCTGGGCAGTTCACAAGTAGATAGTACTCTCTGTGAGGGAGGGAGGTTGGACTGAGAGAGAATGACTGACATAAAGTCACCACTAAGCTCCTGTGGTTGAGGGTGGACTAGAACCTGAGTTTCCCCTTTTCTAGTCCAATACCATAAACGTAACCGCCATTCTGCTATGGTGGTCATATATTTGTGGATCTGTTTTCTAATAAATATTGTATCAGCTGTATTATGTTGGACCTAAATAAGTAACTTATCATATGCTTTACTGTACAGTAGGTAACTGCAAATGCCTTTTTCAGAAAGAAACCATATATTAACATCAGTGAAGCAGGTTGTAAGACTGGAATGATCTCTGCTTGAAGGTCAGACTAGATGCCTTTTTGCTTAGTATATAACAGTTATGACAGGAGAATAATATTGATTGAGACCAGTGGAGTGGAAGAGAGGATTTAACCTTTGCTCCCAACGCAGCCCTAATTTAAGTTGTGGTCTGTTCTTCCCTTGTTGACCATGAATGCAAATTATAGTCTCAGTGGAACAGCCAGCATGCTCCCAGGCCGAATCATCCCATAAGTGTGATTCACTAAACAAAAAGCAATAATGAAAACATGGGTTACGTGGTTATTGTGTTTGACTCTTAACCATTGGAGAATGCTTTGTGCTGTGCTAGATGGACCAATAATTTGATTAAAAGTAGGGTGTTCCATAATAACAATATTCAATTTCATCCAGAGGCAATGTTTGCAAAGAGAAAGTATAACTCTGTTTTTGTTTATTTTTATATTTATTAGGTAGGAATGCCAGAAAGAGTTACCCCAGCTATCTTTCAGATCTGCCTTTCATATACTCTTAGAGCCAAACTTGCTCCTAACTGGAACCAAGCTGGTCACTTGTTGATACAAGGTAATTATTTGGAACTTTGATAGTCAAAATGTTGCTCTAGTGTTATATACAGTGGTACCTCTAGTTACAAACTTAATCCGTTCCATGACTCTGGTTGCAACTCGAGTTGGTCTCAAGTCGAGGTAAAGTTTCCCATAAGGTTCAATGTAAATACGGTTAATCCGTTCCGCCTTCCGAATTTGGTCGCACCACGAGGCAAATTTCCCCATAAGGTTCAATGTAAATACGGCTAATCCGCCCTCCGAATTTGGTCGCACCCCGAGGTAAATTTCCCCCATAAGGTTCAATGTAAATACGGCTAAACAGTTCTGAAACATGCATTTTATTTTTAAACCTCGAAAACCTTCCAAATGCCACAAAAACCTTCCAAACACCATAAAACACACCACAAGCCTCACCGAAGGTCTCCTTGCTACCGCGATCTCGCCCACAGGAAGCCACGACCGCGTGGCAGCAGGGAAAATGGCCACGGATCCGGTTCGTAAGTAGAGGCAGAGTTCGCAAGTAGAGGTAAATTTTTGGGGCTGGAGCTGGTCGTATCTTGAAAAATTCGTAAGGAGGGGCGTTCGTAACTAGAGGTACCGCTGTATTTTCTGCGTAGTGCATATATTTAATTTTTTTAGCCAGGCATGTTGGCTTTCTTTAAAGAAGGCACAAAATAAATTGTTGAATTACAAATACTCATGGTTGGCCTCATATAAAAAGCAACACTATGAGTCATGAAGCCTTAGAGGTCTACCTTCGGTGCTGCTTGATTATTAAGTAGTGGCAAAGAATAAAGTGACGCAGGATCTAAAAGAGTCTGTCCAAAGACCAGCAAGTGCATGAATGTCTCACTGACCTTGGTTCTATAAGCTGCCCTTTAGATAACGTTATGTGTGCAGGTACTATAGATCTGTGGAATCTTCCTCTCAGTTCTCAATCTTCCTGCAGAATATTATCCTGTGCTGGACATGTTTTTGAGTGTGAAGGATAAAACAACACCATTACCTGAGTCCTGACATACAGAATGATCCAATTAGCATTCTATCTAACCCTCTCAGGGATGGAGTCATAAACAGTATAAAGAAAAACTCAATTTTTCTCTGTGATTATGGTTACAATCTAAGATACTGGTAGGAAAGATCAATTCAGGTGGTTGACGAACTATGTATCTACTGATAGAATTATATTATAAGAATTAAAAGCTACATATGTCCACAGCCTTAGTCCTGTTTGAAAAAGTAGAAACTTCTTGAGTCTTGAATAAAGCAGCTTCTCCTTTTTATGGTGTGCCATCAACCCTGATGTCAAATAGGGACAAATAAGGAGTTGTATGCAGGTAAAGCCCTATGGGACCTAGACAGACTTCTCAAATGGTTTCCCTGCAAAAGTGAGATTGCTCAGCATTAAACCACCTTTCATGCTCTGGAAATTGAAGATGGGTAGAAGAAGTGGTGGAGGAAGTCATATAGCTGCTGCTTCCCTGTTGCCACCATAGCAAGGATCCTAAGGTGTTCTCCTTTCCTGCTTGAAGAAAGGAGGAAGAGGCGACTGATGAAGCAACAACTAACTTGGAAGTGGCATTGGAGAAGTAGATGGTGTAACAGCAATACCTCTTTCACCTTTTGCTCCCTCCTTTTGCACTGCTCCACCATTGTGGTAAGTATAGCATATATAGGCTACAAAAATCCAATCACTAGATCAGTGTTTCTCAAGCTGCCACAGTTGAGAAACACTGCACTAGATAGTTTCAAAGAGAGAGCTTCCTGTACCACTTTGGTGCCATCTGGAATTACTGCAATTCTTGCAGCCTAGATATGTTATGCCTTGTTATGGCTCCTCTGAGGACCCCATGTTATCAGTTTTTTTTAATTAAAAAAAAAAAGGTACAAAGCAAGGAGTGAGGCAAGTGGGTGCTCATTTACTGATCCTTGCCTATATTCTCTGATTGGTCAGCTGACAAGAGCACTGATTGGCATATGATATTCTCAGTGTTTTATGGTAGGCAGAAGTGAAGACGATCATAAGTTGACATCAGAAAATGAGGACTGGGGAGTAGATATGGCAGAATAAAACGCTGATGCAGAAGTGCTCATATTGTTTGTAGAAGTCTTAATTGTAATGCCCCTTTATCAAATATTACATTCCTCTTTTTCTTCTTTATTACATAAGGAATATGTTGTAATGCAGAAGTTACATAAGCAAGCTCTTATCTTTTCCCCAAATGCTAATTTGTAAAGACATTGTTTTGATATAGTTGTAATTGTGAGTTATAACACAGCACTTTCATTTTTTAAGGGAGAGATTTTTTGTCACAAATGGGAAAACTAAATGCAGTTGGTGAGTACAATATGAATAGATATTGTATCACTCTTAAGGATCTGGAATTACCTTAGTTATATCTTGTACATGTCCTTGGTAAAAAAATGGAGAAATCAATTGTATACCAAATATAACCTACAAAGATTGTCAGTCAAGCATCTACTAGGCGTATAATCTTGTCTATAAAAAAATTCCATGATTGAAATTAAGACTGTCAGTCACCATGCAAGTAAATCATGCAGACCTACATCACTGTTTTATTTTCCCGTTAGTCCTATTCCTGTTCAGCAATATTTAACAGTGTAGGCAACCACAAGCAATTATTTCTGTGTGGGATTCAGATGTGACAAAACCAAGTTGTACTTTTTCAGTCAGACATCCTTCACTTTAGTTGCTATTCATCATTAATCATCACTGAATACTTTACTTGTGTTAAATAGTTAACTACTGTACCATGCTTTCTACCTAGATAATATCAAGCAGATACCTTTAATGTTTTCATCATCAAGACGTACACAGTTCCAGTGGTAAAAGCAATGTAGCAGCAATGACAAACCACTCCAATAGAGTCTTTAACAAGTATACTACTTACCTTCAGTCACAACTTCTAAATATCACCCCACTTTTACAATTTTAACATGAATGACACCGTGCAACAATAATAGAGGCAGAAGTCCTGTTATATTGCCAAGTGTACTACTATATGTATCACCACTCTAGGTCAGCCACTGATACCTGTAGCCCAGAGCACTAGGGCTTTCTTCACAGATTTAGATTTCTTAATAGCTAAAATTGTAGTTTATGCAAACTACATATTCTTTTCCAAGGGTAAGGTTTAGGGCCACAAGGAGAAATAAATTTGTAGTAAAGATGATATAAATCTGTTAGCTTTGCTAAATTTTCAAACTGAACATTGATGGGCAGCAACTTCATTTAGAATTCAGCTCATTTTTACCCTTATGTACTTATGGTGAGAAAAGAGACATATGTAAATACTATATGTTGGATATTATGGATTTTATTTCAGTTATGGACATCAGTGTATCAGAAACTCAACTTTGCATCAGTGTGGAAGTATGCAGGATACATTTACCACCACCTGAGGTACAAAAATAATATAACTTTTTACATTTACATTTTATGAGGCTTTGTTGAATTTCAAACTTGTGATTGTACATCTAGGGCTACTTAAGATTCTTTTACAAAATGGAACAATCAATAGTTGTTAAACAATTCATCTCTCTGTTCTCTCTCTCTCTTTCTCCCCTTTTCTCCAAACCATATTTTTTCTTGTGTTCTAAACAATGTATGTAGATATTTACAAATTTTGTCTAAATAATGTATGTAGATATTTACAAATTTTGTTTCTTTATTATTCTCGTTGGGTGAACATTTGCCAAGAAAACAAAGTGTTTTTATATTTTTTTATATATAGTTTATTCATACCTCTCAGGTGCATACAAAGATTTATCAGGTGCAATTTTCATCTTACTTGAAGGAATATATTGGGGATTTCTGATATATCACTGAAATTTTAAAATACTGGTATTCAGGTATTGAGAGAGCCAGTTAGGTGTAGTGGTTAAGGCACCAGGCCAGAAATCAGGAGACCATGAGTTCTAGTTCCGCCTTAGGCACACAGCCAGCTGGGTGACTTTAGGCCAGTTACTCTCTCTCAGCCCTAGGAAGCAGGCAATGGCAAATCACTTCTGGAAACATTGCCAAGAACATTGCAGGGACTAGTCCAGGCAGTCACCAGGAGTCAACACTGATTCAAAGACACCGCCCCCCAAAAATAATCTATTGGGTCATGATGACCTACAGTCTGGATTTACTGGTCATTTTTAATTCATTAGAGTTTTTTTTAAAAAAGAAGGAAAGTTGGGTACATAAATTAAAAAATACATTTTTCTTTTAGTGCTGTAATTTATTTTAAATATGTATTTTGTTGCAGTAAATTTTAAGTCACACATTCTTATTAACGTTAAGGATAATTTCGAACTCTGGAAAGATTTAAGATGACTGCTTTATATTAAACATTTTTTTTTTTTTGTCTGCGCTCAGTCATTGCTGACCCTGCAGTGACTGCTTGGACGAGTCCTTGCAGTTTTCAAGGCAATTGTTTTTTCGGAAGTGGTTTGCCAAAGCCTCCTTCCTAGAGCAGAGCCCAGCTGGTGAGTGCAGGAGGTGGGGTTTCCGTTGCTTCGCACCCTTTTCGGGCGTGCACGTTTTTTCGCGTTTACCAGCAACTGCTCCCAACTCCTTTTTGCAAGGCGCCACCAGCATTTTTCCTCCCACCAGAGTGAGAGTACCCATTTATCTACTCACGTGAGTTTTCGACCTGTTGGGTTGACAGGAACTGGGGAGGAAACAGGAGCTCACCCTGTTTAACGCGAAGGCTGGACTCGAACCGCTGAAGCGTCGACCATTTCTGGCCGACCATTTCTGGCCGGCAACTTTCAGCGTCATTAAGCCGCTGCGCCACCGCGTCCCCTATATTAAACAATTAGGGATCCCTTAATTTCAAAGCATGGTTTTGAGAAATCTTTATAAAATGCTTTATGAAGTTATTTAGTTATTAAAATGACTGATTTTGAATGTATTTTAATAACTAAAGCTTTTAATGAAAGCTTTTATGCAATATTGATTATTTTAATGCACATTACTTTCTGTTTTATACTTATATTTCAAAAATTGCTGTATAGATTTTTTTTTTAATTTTAGCTAGAAGATTTTGATATTTCAACAAACATCATAAAGAGCTTTGACGGTGATATTAAGGCAGTCATTTCAAAATGTTCTATTTTAAGTAATTGGTGTTATGTTTTGCCAAGGTATGTTTTTTATGTGTTACAAGAAATTGTATTAAGATGAATGAAACTTCTCCAGCAGTATATACTAGTACAGTAGAGATATTATGAGTGATAGGAGCCTCCAAGAAAAGTTTTCCATCCTTAGAGTTTAATTAATATTTACACTGAATTTGTTAATACAAATTCAAAAACAAACTATTTTGAGTAGCAGTGTAACAAAGCAAATATCTTTTTTTTTAATTTGAAAAGGTATTTGTGAAACTTCAGTGTTATCTTTAATTCTTTACACTTAATTCTAAATGACAAGTTCACATCTATGAGGAAGAGTACCCTATAGAAAAAAATATTCCAATTGTACGGTTTCTTTCTTTGGATGTTAAAAATGCCAAAAGAACAGTCAAGCAACATATTTGGGAATTGCAAAAGGTTTCCAGTCATCTGTGTGCAGGTTTGGTTTTTAACAGCCTTGCCTCTACTAACTACATTTCCAATATCACATTACTGTAGGCTTTCTCATTAGTTCTATGTGTAATACTAATGAGGACCAGACATTAGAGTATATCACTTGAGCCACATTTCTGCTTTAGTGGATTGGTGAAGTGGGAACAGTGACTTGCTCTTTTATACTGTCTCTTTATAGAGATATTTGAATAACATAGATCATTCCTCTTTTATGGAATTTTCCAGGCAGAGAGTCTCAGTCATAACTATTATCAGCCTGAACATTTGCAGTAGTATGGTAATGTTTTGCACAATCCCTTACATCACCTGCTGGTTATCACAGATTAAGATGCCCAGCTGTTCATAGAAGCTTGTGTCCCTTTTTAACTTCTGCATTAGGCTTTGAAATATATATAGATTGTTAAATCCAGGTTTATGTCTATTCTTTTCATATTCATAATAATAAACTAAACAAATTCAGTGTTATATGTTTTTCTCTAATATTATTTTAAACTTTACAGCTTTCTAGATATATTTTTTATTCTGTGTCTACTTTTCCTCTTTATGACTATATTGCACTAGATAAGATATAGAACAATAGGTTTGCTTCATTATAAAAATAAATCCAATGTGGCAAATTCAATGTCTATTTACCTTATTTTAGGATAATAGAAGTGCATGTATTTCAAACCTAGTTTAACACGTCTAATTATAGATGTTTATAATTACAGTTTCTACCACATAGTACTAATTTTCTAATATTCTTTTTATACCTTTGCACAGCATGAAAATGGGTCAGATTATGAGTATCAGTCATTTAATTCCACCTGATTCTCCATTTCATTCATACAGTGATTTACAGTTACATTGGGAAAACCTGGTAAGGGTATACTTACCAATATATTTTTTACTGTTTGTTGATAAATAATAAATTAATTGACAAAGTTATTACCATATGTTATCTTATGTATGTATTTTGTCTTTAGTATGGCTACCTTCTGCCAGAGGATTCTCAGACATATTTCAGCATTTATTTCAAACTAATAGGGGAACAACTCTTTATGTATCTTTTATATGTTTTCTTTGTTTTCTTCATGTGGTGCCTACTTATGAACATGAGCCAAGATCATGATATGAAAATATACCATTAAAATCTGCCTTTCTTATTAAGTATTTGTTATAAAGTATAATAAACATTCTGTCTCTCACCACATGAAAAATAAACATACATAGTTATATTTTTCTCTCATTTGGTGAGATAAGCATAAAACAGATCAGTGTATATTCCAGGTTTTTCAGATATAAACTGAGTATCCTGAAGCAGAATTCTGTGCTCTACCAGTAGATTCTCTGCATTTTTTGTTTACATATACAGAATCCTGAAACCTACCTGCAACCTTTTTTTTTTTTTTTTGGAAGATAGTAAAATACAAATGCAAACCATTTATTTATTTCTTCCAACTTTCTGCATCATGGTCAGTTTTAAACTAATTGGACAGATCTGCAAAGGGCTTCAAAATTTATCTAGACTGTACATGTCTAGATAGGGAAGAATCAACTTTTACTCAACGCTGACAAGACTGTGTGGCTTTGGGTTTCATGCCACCCACCCACCTACCCACCTGAATCTAGTGAATTGCCATTATTATTATGGTTGATTGCACAGTCATCCAGATGTTTAGACTGGATTTGGCATTTTTGTCCACCTATCAAGTCCTTTCCAAGGACCTGGGATAGGCAGATGTTGCTGCTGCTGCTGCTGCTGCTGTTGTTATTTAATTCTGCCTAGTGTAACATTCATAATTGATGCCCAATCAGGGGGTCCTCCTGGACTCATAGTTCCTGCTCAAAAGGCAGCCATGGCCAGAAGAACTTTTGCACAAATACATCTTGTGTGTCAGTTGTACCCTTTCCTAGATTTGGAGGCATTGCTCACAATCATCTTCTGATTTGACTATTGCAACATGCTACACATGGGGCTACCCTTAAACAGCATATGGAAGCTTCAGCTGGTCCAGAATGCAGTAGTGGGCAGACCACGGTATACAAGATGTTAATGGAACTGGCAATGGATGTGAGTTTCATTGGGGCCTGAACACTGTTATGTTTTAATGTTTTTTTTAAAAAATAGCTGCATTGTGCTTTTTTTATTTTTATTCATGACCCAGAGTTCCTTTTGGTAGATGGGTGGGTGGGTGGGGATATAAACATTTAAAAATCCATAGACAGACAGACACATATACATATATGCACATAAACCAGAAAATTAAGGGGGGAAAAGGCAGAAAAATAGGCCCAAGTGGAATCAAGATTCAAGAGAATCCGAATGACATTACCACAAAATGTACTAATGTTCACAATGGCTAGGGGGAAGCTCTTGCAACTGGCTCCTTCCCATAAGGGAATTAGCCTCCCTGAATAAGGCTGCTGGGCAACAGCCTGCCTATGCAATAAGGGATGAGAAGTAGGAACGTTTCGCCTCTCTTATTGCCACAGAGTGGTCCAAATTTGGACACATATACATGTTCTTTGTCCTCTTACCCTATCAGTAGACATTGCTTCTGCTTTATCTCCTGGGGATCCTCCAAAAATCAAGAGGCCACCAGGAATAAGCCAACACAGAGTGGATATTCAGGACAATTTAATCAAGGGCCTGAGAGGCCTCCTGTTGCCAGCAGTGAACAAAGCACTCTGTGAAGTTGCCCATTGGGTTGTTGGGAAAATCCCCAAGTGCCTGCGAGAAACCAGCTTGATTCATGAGACACCGGGGCTAGACTATCCAAATGGTTCCAACCCATGGGCTGCTGTCAATCATTGCTGAACCAGGAAATGACCTCACCATGACAAAGGGGGTGGTGGTAATACCCTCCACATCCAGATCACAAAACAACTTTCCTGAAGTGAAAATGAGGTTATCACCAGCAAGACCCAGCTGGTTATCACAGGAGGTCCCCAGGAAACTATACCCCAGCACCCAAAGCCCCCCAACACTGAACCACTGGTAGGTGTGGTCCCTTGGCCTCCTGCCCAACTCCCAGCAACACAAATGCCCCACACTCTCTGCTGTCAGACCGTCTCTCTGTAGCTGACCAGACAGGAACCTAAAAATTTGACTTCCCCTTCATTCACCATCACAATCCAATCACTGTTGCCACCTCTGCGGGGGGCAGGAGCGATCTGCTTCCTAGAAGATCTTAAATCCAGACTAAGTCCTACCAAACTGGGTGACTTTGGGCCAGTCACTCTCTCTCAGCCCAACCCTCACACAATTATTGTTGTGAGGAGAATAGGAGGCAGGAGTATTGGGTATGTTCACTGCCTTGAGTTATATATTAAAAAGGCGGGAAAGGAGGAGGAGGAGGAGGAGGAGGAGAAAGCAGCAGCACCAGCAAGGCAAAGTATTACATGGCCAGTAACAAAAAAACTATCAGGCAAAGCAGATAACAACAAGAACTGGGAATGGCTAAAAGCAGGAAAGTTGAAGAAAGAGACAGAGGGGCTAATTCTGGCTTAAGACCAAGCCTTAAGAACAAGTGCATACAAAGCCAAAATTGAGAAGACAGCAACAGACAGCAGTGCTTCCTCTGCAAAGAAGCTGAAGAAATTGTGGATCACCTAGTTAGTTGCTGCAAGAAGATCACACAGACTGACTACAAACAACAGCATGACAAAGTAGCAACAATGGTGCACTGGAATATCTTCAAGAAATACGATTTGCCTGCAAGCAAGAACTGGTGGGACCACAAAACATACAAAGTAATAGAAAGTGAAGAAGCTAAAGTGCTCTGGGACTTTAGAATTCAAACACACAAGCACCTGCCACATAACACCCCAGACTTAACAATTCTTGATAAGAAAGGCAAAAAAGTCTGGATAGTGGATGTTGCAATACCTGGAAACAGCAGAATAGAAGAGAAACAACTGGAGAAAATCACAAAATATAAAGACCTGCAAATAGAAATAGAATGACTGTGGCAAAAGAAAGCAAAGATATTACCAACAGTAATAGGTGCCATGGGTGCAATTCCAAAACATCTGGAACACCACTAGAACACCATTGGCATTGACAAAATCACCATCAGTCAATAACAAAAGGCAGCTTTACTTGGACCAGCTTATAACCTGCGATGATACCTTTAAAACCATCAAACAACATCTGCCTATCTCAGGTCCTCGGGAAGGACTCGATGGGTGGATAAAAATGCCAAATCCAGTCTAAGCATCTGGCTGACTGCGACCAATCATCATCATCATCCTAAACATCTGCCTATCCCAGGTCCTTGGGAAGAACTCAGTAGGTGGATAAAAATGCCAAATCCAGTCTAAATATCTGACTGGCTATGCGATCAACCATCATCATCATCATCATCATCATCATCATCCACTGCTCTCCTTGGCTCCATTACTCCCATCCTTGTTGTATACCTGGGAGATGGAAAATATCACACACATCCCACCACTGTCACTGCTGCCATTCCAGCTCCAGACCACAGTCTCTGGATGCAGTGCGTGCTTCACTCTGATGTTCTGCTGGTTCCATTGCTACTACCAGAGCTATCATCAGTCCATCAGGGCTCTGCTCCCCACCAGTGTTCAGTGAGTAAGTCCAGTAGTGACAGAAATAACATCTGCTGTATTTACTTACTAAAATGTTGCTACCACTGTTGCTGAGGCCTTTTTGGCTCCAGCCAGCTAAACTGACTGCACACCTCATCCCCACCACAATACACTATTACCACTGCCACCACTGTTCAACTCTACTTCTAATTCTTGTTCTTCTCCTGTTGATCCAGCCTCTGAACTATGCATAGACCACACATCTTCCTCTATTGACCTAGTAAGTCTTGCTGTACCAGTGGGTCTATAGAGCTTCCAAATCCTGTAAACTATATTTCCCTCCCTCCAACACCCACATTTAAACTAAACTATCAAACACTGAGCTTATCCCTTGGATAGACTCTGCTGAAACAAATGAAACTTGGGCAAGTTTTTCTGAAGCTCCCATTCATTTCACTGACCTTATGTAGAAAATACCTACAGTAGATTTTTCTCTCTGTCTTTAATAAATCCATATTGTTCAAGAAATTGTGTGTATGGTAAACCTAGTGCTTTTTTATATAGATTTATCAGATAATTTATTTCAGCCCTTAACACCAATTCAGATATCCTTCCAGTTGCATAAGAAGTCAGCCCATGCAGTACTTTCCTACAGCAGATTTAGAAGCTATTTTAGATTCTTTTGTTACTGATCTGAAGACTGTCATTCCTCATATATGTGGATTTCCTGTTTTCTTGACACAGAAAGCAATGTGCACTACAAACAATTTTACACCAGTGTCTGTTCAGGTAATAGAAGTGTGTGTGTATGTATGTATGTTTTTGTGATTGTGTGTGCGCGTGTGATATATATCCTGTTTATTAGTATATAGTTGATTAAACATTGAAATAGTCAATTATCTTCATTTTTATCAATATATCTTTTCTATTGCTTTATTATCATAATTTAATAAGGCAGCTAAAGTGTGATAGTGAACAATTAGAGCAGACACAGTTTTTTGCTGTGACACCAAAACACTGATGGTTTTTCTTGTAACTGGCATATCCATAAATGGCTAAAATGATTCCTTAAGGACTAGCTAAATGGAAGTTCTGACTACTATGATACTTGTTTTTCTGTGGAAACCTCATGTATAATAGAAAATAAAATAACAAAATGGTTTATTTGACTGCAGAATCATGGACTAATTATTGCCATACAGAGTTTTGAATCAATATTTTTCTTTGATGTTGAGAAATGCTAGCAATCAACCACAAGTTTAAGCTGTCTTGAGTAATAAAAATAAGGGAGAGAGATGAAAAAACTGCTTATTGGTATTTTGAGACCTTCCATAGCAGTGCTAGATACTCAGTCATTTTTAAAACTACAGTTGAATTACATCTGATCTGGTCTTAAATCAGTTAGGTTTGCATTTTCCTATTAGCTGTTGATCACATTGCAGCTTAGCTCTGCCTGATCCCTATAGATATGGCTTTGAAATTTTACATATGGGTTTTGTCTGAAAATCTGTGCTTACAAAACAAGAGACAATTTTGTATCCTTATACTTTATTTTCCATCCACTTTTAAAATTCATATTGTATAATTATGAAATATAATAAACCAATATGGTTCTTGCTATTGATTTTATTATTTAGTATGTATACATTGCATAACATTTTCTTCAGTGCTGCTCAAACATTAAAAAGTAAAACAGTCTACTCACCATTTTGTAGGAATGGAAAAGAAAGGAAAAGGAAAGTAGTAAGGATGCATGAAAGGAAGCATTTAAGCATCTGTACTTTCTTTGGTTTGTAACAGAAGGCACGTTATGCCTTTCTTCAGTTCAAGGGCAATACAGTGGGAATGAGTACTCTTTCTGGCAGAAAAGTAAAAACAGGCTCCCTACAGCTGACACTTTTCTGGGTGAAAGATAGAATTTGATTACATGATTTTTACATGATGATCTTCCAAGGAAGAAGGAAGTATAGCTAGCTCCCCAGCTGCCCTTAGTTAACAAAGAATTCCAGTTATTTCTGGAAGAGATCCATCTTAGCAAGCAGTGATGAACAATGGAATTGACACTGAAGGTGCTGTCAGTATGTAGGTGGCATCTAGTCTTATCTCTCCCTCTAATCTGAACCCAGATGCTGTATCATGCCCTGTCAGGGACTAGCTATAAATCTGAGCTGCACTAAAATCTGAACTGAAATGCACTGAATCTGATCAAGGCTAAAGGGCTTTAATTTGCTGTGTTATCTTATTCAGAAATTCTAACAGTAGTATTTTTTATCGTGCGGTGAAAATAATGTAACTCACATTAGAAAATTTTATCTATTATATAATTGCAGAGTATTGTGTATATATCTTTCTTTGCCTAATATATTTCTGTAGTGAAAAGTGCTGACACCAGCAAATGCAGTGACACTAGAATGAATTATATAATATAATGAGTATAAGGATTAGAAGAGAACTTGGAGTTCATGTAGTTCAACCCCTGCTCAGCACAAGAATCCACTACTGCACTACACGAATCCCAACAAATGGCTATCCAGCCTCTGCTTAAACCCCTCTGATGAAAGAGAATACAGCTACTTAAGTCTATTGTTGAACAGCTTTTACCGTTAAGAATGTTTTCATGATGTCCAACAAAAATCTATTTCTGTGTAATTTAAACTCATTGTTTCTTGACCTAACTTCTGGAATTATATCTTCTACAGGGAAACCCTTCAGATACTTCAACTATTACGTTTCCCTGCAATCTTCTCCATACTAAACATACCCAGCAGCTTCATAAATTCCTCATATGTTTTTCTTTCTAGACTCCTTGTCATTTTCATTGCTGTTGTTTGGACACGCTCCAGGTGTCAGTGTCTTTCCTAAAATGCAGTGCCCAGAACTAAAGGCAATATTTTACGTATCTTCTAACCAGTGCAGAATATAGAAGAACACTTACTTTTTTTAATCTTGACACTATTTTTCTGCTGATGGAGCCTAGGATTGCCTTTTCCCCTTTTTTTCTTTGCAGTTGCATCACACTTTTGGTTCATATTCACATTGTGATCCATGAAGACACCCAGATCCTTTTCACCTGTATCGCTGTCCATTAGGGTCCCTCTAACTGTCTACGTCTGTAGGACTTCAGATTTGTCTCTTTTGAAATTATTTCGTTCTTGTTCCAGCTTGTCAATATTCTCCTGAATCTTGATGCTGTCTTCTAATGTGTTTGCTATTGTTCCCATCTTAGTGTAGTCCATAAAATTGATAGTCATATTTTATAACCTCTCGTTCGGGTCATGGATAAAGATGTTGAACAGTACAGGGCCTAGAGTATAGCTCAGTGGTATGCCATACCTCACTTCCCTCCATCTTAACAAAGAACCACTAACATACACTTTATTGGGTACTATTGTTCAGACTGCTTTGTATCCATCTAATGGTAGAATAGTCCATCCCACATTTTCTCATCTTCTTTACTAAGATCTCATGGAAGACTTTGTTGAATGAATTCCTGAGGTCAATTAAATTGGTCGTCCTATCAAAAAAGGAAATCAGGTTGATTTGGCATAACTTGTTCTTGATCAAACCATCCTGACTCCTACCATTCACAAACTGACTGCTTAATAATCTGTTTCAGTGATTTGCCAATCAATTTGATCTGTGGATACTCAGGTTTTATTTTTTTCCCTCCTTTTTGAAGACAGGAACATTTGCTTTTATACAATCCTCCTAGCACTATTCCTGTTGTCTGTGATTTTTCAGTATCACAGAAAGGGGATCCAAAATGACATCCACAAGCTCATTCAATATTCTCAGATGCAATTGAATTCCAAGAAGTGGTATATGAGATAAGCTACTAACTAACTCCTTTCCCATTTGTTGGTTGTTCACATCCAGAGTTCCTCCAGTTTCTCAGCCTTCTCATAATCTCTCATACCTTCTTTTCTTTTCCTTTTACTAGGCAAAAAATCCTTTTTGTTGCTTTTAGCTTTCCTTATGAATCTAAGTTCCTTATGAAGTTGTAGCCTTTCCAACTTTCTTTTTACAAATATTAGCTACATGTAGTCCTCTTTAGTGACCATAATTGGGACTGGCAACTCAGTTGTCAAGTGAAGTGGTTGCTAAGTGAAACCATGACTGTGCTTATGATCTTACTTCAGCTTTCCTTTGCTTTATACACCTGCGAAAGTTGTAAATGCAAGGATTGGTCATAAAGTTACTTTTTCATCACCATCATAACTGAAAATGGTTGCTAAACAAGGCAGTTGCTAAACGAGGACTAATATGCCCCTCTTGATGATTATTGCCCCTTCCATTTTTTTATAAAGGCTTAGTGTAAAGTTCCCTATGGATCAGTGGCTTTCCTAAGTTTCTCTCCCACCCCTTTTATTTTCTCATTGGAAGGGGCACTATTGTATTTTCAGTCTTTTATTTTTGTACTTTGTTTGACCTTAGGATTTCTGTCCACAGAATCCTGCCTAATAATTCTCTAATCAGTTGAAACTGGCTCTCCTGAAATCTAATGTGTGTGTACAACTATGCTCCAATTTCTCTTCCTATAGTATCTTGAACCCCAAGATGATATGGTCACTTCCTCCCAAAATTTCCATTGCTTTTACCTCTTCAACTAGCTCTTCTCTATTTGTTAGGATCACATCTAGGAGAACTGATTCCTAGTCTCTTCCTCAAACTTCTAGAAAATAAAACAGTTAGTGAAATCACTGAAGAATTTTTAGGACCTTGCAGTCTTGGATGAATTGGATTTCTAACAGATGTCTAGATAGTTGAAGTCTTCCATTATAACTATGTATCTTCTCTCTGAAAGTTTGTAATTTGATCCAGATCCAGTTCTTACACCTGGTTACTGTAGACCCTCACAATAATATCTTTGTTGTTTTCCTCTTCGTAATCTGCCCCAAATACCTTTGACTGGACCATTGTGCTCAAATTCTTGGATCTCAATACATGTGTGCACTTCTTTCATATATAATGTCACTCCTGTGGAGTCTTTGGGGTTCCTTCTAGCACTGACGAGATTACCTAGCTGGGTAATGAAATGTTTACCTGCAAGAAAACCAAGCTCAGAGAACCCCAAGAACTCCACAGTTCAACCCTGAGCTACATATATTCTCTTCTATTAATGCCACTCCTCTGTCCATTTTGTCTGGGCCATTACATCACCTTCCTGCTTTAAGCCTTCTAGTTCTTCTTGTTTGCTCCCCATACTTTTCATTTGTGTGGAGACATTGGAATCCTTGGCTCATTTAATTTGACCTATTGTTTACTGTATGTTCAGTTTCTTACTGGGTGCTTCCAAATCCTACATACTATATATACTCGCAGATAAGCCCATCTACGGATTAGCCAACTCTCACATTTTTAACCAAAATAGCATGAAAAATGTGCCACTTGTGGATAAGCCAACCCTCAAAATTTTTGTATGTTTTAATTTTCACAATTGGCTTATCCATAGGTGGTGCATTTCTCATGGTATTTTGGTTAAGAAAATTGAGGGTCAGATAATCCGTGGATGGGCTTATAACGAGTATATGCAGGATATATAGGTACTGTTTGTGGATAAGCCCATTTGCAGATAAGCCAATCCCAATTTTTTGGGTGTATTTTGGCACCTAAAATTCTGGCTTATCTTCAAGAATATACGATACTGCTCCAAATTCCTTTTCCTAGCACTTGTAGTCACACTTTTTCTTGGGGACAGGGGTGTCTACAGGGAGTCAAAAAAGTCAAAATGGCACCCACAACAATGCAGTCAAAGCCCAACACCTAAAAAAAGATGGGGCTTTGATTGCATCCTTCCCTGCCGGCTTCCCCATTGACTTTTCTTGTGGGAAGCCGACGGAGAAAGTCGCAAATGGTGATCACATGACCATGGGATGCTGCAACTGGTCATAAGTGCAAGCTGGTTGCCAAACACCTGAATTTTGTTCACATGACTGCGGGGGCACTGCAACAGCCAGAATTTTGAGGACCTGTCGTAAGTCCCTTCTTTCAGTGCTGTTGTAACTTTGAACAGTCGCTGAACAAATGGTCATAACTCGAGGACTACCTGTAAGTTCATTCCAACACAGCTGATATGGAATGGAAATGTCCATTATTGTTCACTTTCAATCTCCTAATAAAAAGTACAAGTCCTTTTGAATGGATCCATAACTGCATCCAAATCATTCATTTTTCTCCAATGTCATCATTCATGAGAAGATTATATTATTTTAAGTTACTGAGATCTAGAAAATACATTTGCTATTAATTTTCTGGTATTGTATTACTCAGATATAATTGTTAATTACAAAATACTGACAATGTCATAGTGCATACAATATATAAAATTAATTAGTGATGTGTAATATAATTCAAATTTTTCTATTTGGTTCCTGTATTTTAGAAAATAAACTCTAAACCAGCCAACCTTACTGCAAGAAGGAACTGCAAGGTACCTTTGACTCAAGTAGTTCCAAAAAAAGGTACTGTATTTCAAACTTTTAGCACGTACTATAAAAACTAGCCACAAGGTGGAGCTTAAAGTCAACCAGCTGAAAACTGATGTATTTTTTTTAAAATACTGTACACTTTTTCAGATGATGAACATGCTGGAGTAGTGGGAGACGAAGACAATAATGGACAACAGTGGAAAACATCAGAAAATTCTGTTTTGACACTGAAATCAAATAAAGCTACAAGGATCATACCCATTTTCAAAGGAAAGTTACTGCAAATGGATAGGCAGTTCACTAAAAGAATTGATGAAAAGAAAACAAAAAATGTTTCAAAAGATTTACCAAAAATAGTAATAGCTAATACAACTGCTAAATTGGCTGTATTCAGACCCAGTGCAGATCAGGTTAACAAATCACTACATGATACATCATTTCAAAATATTACAAATGGAAGTATTTCTCAGATACAGGTGGGAAAAAATGTTAGATCTAACAAATTTGCATTAAAAGAAGAAAATAAAGATGTTGGGTACCTGTTAAACTTCCCTTTACCTAATAGAACAGTTTTAGGTAAACATTCCAGTAAAATCAAATCTAGAAAGCTACAATGTTCTTTGATATCTGCTGATAACCAATCAAAGCATCATACATCAAGCATCCACCAGCTTTTGAATAAATCTGCAAATCTCAGTGAAAGCCAGAATCTCCTGAGGTTGAAGAAAACCAATGCAGTAGCTGAAGGAACTCCCAGAATATTTCAGAATAACATACAGAATCCAATGAAGGAAACAAAAAGAAATGCTTACAGATTAACCAATTCAGTGTCTGAAGGTCTGACAGTATCCAATAAATCCAACAGAAAAGGAGATTGGAAAGAATCAGTGTCATATCAAGACATCGCTAAGACATCAAGCCCTTATCTGCCTTTTAACTATCTACAGGTATAGTAAATAATACAGATTTGCATAACACGGCAGTTCAGGAGATTCTCATGATGCTGATTTACACAAAATGTAAGAATAAAAAGCAGGGAGCAAGCATTTTACTGTGCTGAGTTCCATACATATACCTTAAGTATGTTACTCCTCATGCTTAACCAGAAATTTCTCATGATGCCTATTGCTTTTTCATATGAATTGTCTTAGGCTCTGCATTGCTTCTATGTGTTCTACATGTATCAAGTCTGCTTATTAAATTAGAATTGAGTTATACAGAAAAGTTCTGTATTGATATGTCTTTAAAGAGTGGTCTGAACATAGATGCTGATATTGCACTGGCAATGTTACACATGTTTCACTCTGATCAGCACCAGGATGGAAAACCTCCTGGCCTGTACATCATGAGAATCTCCGAGCTTCTTAAAATAGAAGTATCAATTTGTGAAATAGCAAGATATAAAGTATACCCCTTTATTCCCTTTCATGTAGAACCTTTTCTAGGATGCAAATGAATACATCTTTAAAACTGATTTCAGTAAGAATATTTAATAGTATATGGCATTAGATGGCAGAAAATATAAGCTGGTATAACTTTTGAATTTTGCATAATTCTCATAAAGGCTAATTAAATGTATTATAACATGTAGTACACTTTTATTTAATTCTGGGATACATTAAATTCCATTATCAAAGTTTCACTGAAGAAGAGTTCTGTGCAACTTAAAACCCTTTAACAGTCAAAATCAATTACAGACATGGGAACCAACTTGGAAAGATCATGACCTTCTCCAATTTCCTCTTAATTTCTATTGTCTGTGACACACACATAGACACACACACACATAGACACATACATACATTCAGGTAGTCCTTGCTTAACAACCATTTGTTTAGTGACCATTCGAAGTTACGGCAGTGTTGAAAAAACTGACTTACAACCGGTCCTTGCACTTACAATTGTTGCAGCATCTCTGTAGTCGCATCATCACACTCCAGGTGCTTGGCAACCAGGTCACACTTATGATGGTTGCAGTGTCTTGGAGTCACGTGATCACCATTTACGACCTTCCCAGCCAGCTTCGAAAAGCAAAATCAATGGGGAACCGAGTGATTCACTTAACAACTGCGTGATTTGCTTAACAACTGTGGTGATTCACTTAACGATCGCTGCAAGAAATGTTGCAAAATTGGGTGAGGTCACCACACTGATTAACAACTAATTTTCCGGTCTCTATTGTGGTTGTTAAGCAAAGAGTACCTGTATAGAGAGAGAGAGAGAGAAAAGAGAAAGAGAAAGTGGTAGTTGAGGAATATCTTTTGTAAGAAAATCAACAGAATCAACAGAATCTGAATATGCAATCCAATTGCTGTTCTAAAAATGGTTGGGTCGTAGAATTGAATATTATAAGCTAGGAATAGGCAACCTGGTACATTCTAGGTATTTCAACTCCGATCAGCATCAACCAAGATGACAAACAGCAAAGAACTGCAGGATTGTTCAAAACATTAGTCCACCCCAGTTATAGGCATTTGAGGGATGGCACTTCAAATAGTGCCAAGAAATTCCTGCCGCTATTCCTAAGGAATTCCATGTTGCATCAGAATGAATTACCACAATACTGCATCTAACTGTATAATGGTTAACATTATATATATAATTTTGAATTACTATATAATATCTTAATATATTCAAAATCATATGTAACCATTTTGGATCTATTCTGTTTTTTAAATGTCCTCATTAAGTTACTGATATTCCATATTCTGTTTATAAAACTATTTGGGGAATAATATTAATATTATGCTGTTTTATACTGAACTGAAGTCTCTTTTGCTTTTAAAAATTGTAGCTATGTAAGAGCTTAATAATAAAGACAGAGAGAGAGAGAGGTGTAATACTAAAATGTAACAGTAGGCAGCAATGGTCCATTCCTAGTCTTTCCATTCAAAAGAAATTGCAATTTTTCCCTTTTTCTAAGCTTAAAAGTCTGAGCTTTAAAAGAAATTGTTTACCACTTATAAAGTAAAACATTTTATATCAAATTCCTAGGTAGAACATTTTCACATTAATTGCAGCTAATTCTTTTTTGAAAATTTTATCTTCAATAACAGCACACTTTATTATTAAATGCATACTCTGCTTCTCTGTTTATTCCAACAGTTAAAGCAATTTACAATAACTAAATAAATAAATAAATAGCTTGAAGAAAGAGGTATGTGTTTTTAACATCTTTCAAAAAAACTGGGAGAGTAGGAGCCCTAAGAACATTCTATAGCCTGAGACCCACACAGGAGAAGGCCTTTTCCTTAATATCCTATAGTTAAGCTTCTGCCAGTGATGGCATCTTCATGAGGATCTTTCCTGCTGCTCTGAGTAACTGGGCAGGTGTTCAGCAGGAAAGGTAGTCCTGCATATACAGTAATCAAATTTTAAGCCTTTAAGGCCATTAAAAATCAACATTGGCACCTTAAATCATAGAGAACATCTTTTTGTTGTTGTTGTTTAGTCGTTAAGTCGTGTCCGACTCTTCGTGACCCCATGAACCATATTGTGCCAGGCCTTCCTGTCCTTCACTGCCTCCCTGAGTTTGCTCAGTTTCATGCTCATTGCTTCAGTGATGCTATCTAACCATCTCATCCTCTGCCGTCCTCTTCTCCTTTTGCCTTCAATCTTTCCCAGCATCAGGGTCTTCTCCAAAGAGATCTCTCTTCGCATTAGGTGGCCAAAATATCTGAGCTTGAGCTTCATTATCGATCCTTCCAATGAGCAATCAGGGTTGATTTCCTTTAAGATTGACTGGTTTGACCTCCTAGCAGTCCAGGGAACTCTTAAGAGTCTTCTCCAGCACCACAGTTCAAAGGCATCAATTCTTCGGCGCTCGGCCTTTTTTATGGTCCAGCTCTCACAGCCATACATTACTACTGGAAAAACCATAGCTTTGACTATGCGGATCTTTGTCGGCAAGGTGACGTCTCTGCTTTTTAATATGCTATCTAGGCTTGCCATAGCTTTCCTCCCAAGGAGCAAGCGTCTTTTAATTTCATGGCTGCAGTCTCCGTCTGCGGTGATCTTGGAGCCCAAATAAATGAAGTCTGTTACTGCTTCCATTTCTACCCCTTCTATTTGCCAGGAATTGATGGGTCCAGATGCCATGATCTTAGTTTTTTTAATGTTGAGTTTCAAGCCAGCTTTTGCACTCTCCTCTTTCACCCTCATCAAGAGGCTCTTTAGTTCTTCTTCACTTTCTGCCATTAGGGTGGTATCGTCCGCATATCTGAGGTTGTTGATGATTCTCCCTGCAATCTTAATTCCGGCTTGTGATTCTTCCAGCCTGTACATCTTTTAGTACTGGTATAATTTGACTTGTGTCTTGCACAGTTCAACTGTCTAGCCACAGCATTTTGTCCCATTTGTACATTTTGGCCAGTGTTTGGGGGTGGCCACACATAAAGCAATTGCATTCATCAAGACAGGTTGCAAACAAGCCATAGTTAACTGTCACTTACTCTATCTGGCTCAGGAGGCATACTTGCACAAGACATGCCCAACACCACAATTGCCACCCACAATCTAGCAGTGCAGTAGGTGAGACTCAAAAAATAAACTGCAAACCTGTTCTTTTTGGGGGAGGCAATTCATTCAGGACAGGTTTCACCTCAATCTGGAAATTCAGTTTTCTCTTTACCCAGAGACCCTCTGTCTTGTATGGATTTAATTTTAACTTGTTTTCTGTGATTTAGCCCCATTACTGAGATTAAATAGTGTTCAAGGGTACTGATTGGTCCCTTGAAATTAGAGACTATGGAATGGTAGAGCTAGGTCTTATTGGTGTATTGATGGCATCCCATTCTAAAACTCTGGGTGATCATCCCTGGAAGTTCCATGTAAATGCTAAATGACATAGCAGACAAGAATCCTGTGAAACAGCATTGATTACCAACCTAGGTATTGAATCATTGTCCCCCAGCACCACCTTCTTGTCAGGTCCCAACAAGAAAGACCACTAAAAAACAATACCCCCAAGGTCCAACTTAACCAGACAGCTCAGAAGACTATCATGATCAAAAGGTGTCAAGGTGTCCAACAGAACTAGCAGAATCACATTCCTCCATCTAGATTCTGACATAGGTCATCTATCAAGATAACCAAAGCAGTCTCAGACTGCTCTGACTACTCTGAGAGAAACCCTGATTGAAATAGGTCCAGAAAACAATTCTGCAGAGTATAAGTCTCAAAACTGTTCTCCCAGCAAAAGTAACCACAGTCATTTTGGGTCAACCTACGCAAATGTGAATGTGAATACTATTATGCATAGTAACAAGTGAAATAAAATAGTTTAAAAACAAGACTAATCTAAAAATAGCTGTACAACTTTTATAATTATTTGCTCACAAATATTCATATTCACATTCCCTGTTCCATATTCTGATTCCGTGTTTATTTTTTGTTTATATACAGAAAAAGAGGAAAATGATACACAAACAACAGAAAGAAATGACAAAAAGGACAAAAAAAAAAGCTCAGTTTTCAGATATAGCTTTAAGCCTTGATCACACAAAATAATGTTGATCAGACTTTCCATTACATGAATAAAGAGCCAGTTTATAGGAAGGAAGTGAAAATATGTTGTCAATCCAGTTTTGTAAATCTGGGTTAGCAATGTCTTCCACTCTCTTTTCTTTTTTGCTAAATCCTATGCTCAGTAAGTCCACAGATTTATATAAGGATAAATTCCAAATTTTAGGTTTATAATTCAAAATGACATCCATATCTTTAAATCATATTACTCTTCCCAAAACTATTTTGACAAACTTACAAATATTAAAATGTGATGACAGCTCATTTCACATGTGTAAATGTGCCTCACTCTCAGCATAATGTTCACAGCCATCTCCTTCTAAACTTTCTTTGAAGTGCCCATTGAATATTATAAAATATTTTGTTGAATAAATCTCATCTTAAGATAGTAAGAAATATACTTATTATTCTTTAAGACTATTAAGCATTGATTTGTTGATATAGGGTATCCACCTGTATAGATTTCGAAATGCCCAAAACACATTTCACTGCTTATTCATCTTTTATTTAAACTGCAATTTTGAGAGAAATGCTTGTTTTGTTTATAGTAAAATGCTTATGTTTTAGGGCCTAAGATGTACTGGATATTTTGATTATTTTTTTAATCACAGCTTTTGATATACAAATGAATAGTAATCGGCAATTATTGGTAAATCATATGTACATTTTAACATAAAATTATGTAATAGGTAGAGATGACATTTGTTATAGCAGCTTCGATTTTCTTAAATGTAAATATAATTTGTTTTAATGCTTAATATACTGTACTGACAGGAAGAAGAAAGAAGTTATGCAAAACCTAAGAAACCAAGAACCAATAACCCATCAAACTAGAAAAAGATGCAAATGAGAAAATAAACAGCAGGTTTGTAGAAGCTAAACCATAGAACAGTGGTGGTGGTGGTGGTTTCATTTAAGACTTGAAGTATTTAATTCATATTGAGTTTTTCCTGTTTCATGAATGAATAATTTATGTTTAAAAAATGGCCAAGTTCCTTTTTTTTTTCCACAGCATCTACATTCAAACAGACAAATAAGTCTCCAATTCGTGCATAGAATTCCATTAGCTCATACAACATAGTTATTCCATGTATATAAAATAAATTATTATAACTACTGATTAAATTTCTAAGCTGTCCAATAACTGATATTCTCTGGGCAAATAATACATATGCTTATGAGTTATCTGCATTGAAATGAGTGATGGAAACATTACAGGCAATAACCTCCATTAAAGCTCGTATGTTCTGAATGTATAATTAGTAT
The DNA here is from genome assembly GCF_059951505.1 of Python bivittatus. NCBI lineage: Eukaryota > Metazoa > Chordata > Lepidosauria > Squamata > Pythonidae > Python > Python bivittatus. Next base: position 24,839,259 of record NW_028277113.1, on the reverse strand, counting down.
GACCAAACTGATATGTGTTCACAATGCAATGCTAAACTGTAGTTTAGTACATCCCAGCAGAAAGAAGACCATGAAATGCTAGGTTCAGATTCAATTCTAATTCTCTGCATGAAGAGGAAGAATGAAGTAAGATTCAGGTTTACTTTATTTGCATCCTGGCTTATCATTGAATTTAAACCAGGAATTATGGTTAAAATAAAACTGTAAACTCATTGATGGTCTGCCAAACTCTGCCTAAGGGGGCAATGACAGGAAAATATCAAGAGCTAAATGTGTAACAAGAGTTTCCCACTTTCACTCTAAAACCTGGTTTAAAATTATGTTTGATCTTCCTTACATGTCATGAATTGTGGTTTATTTCCTATTGAATGGGATAAATAAACATTAATATTTGCTGACGCAATGCAAGTGTTTTGAAATGGTGTTTTTGTTGTTGCTGTTGTTTAAAACAGAAACTTCTGTTTAAAACAGAAACTTCATTCTTTGACACTTCCCTTAAAAGTTGTCATTTCGATTGTTTTTATCAATTTTTTCAGATTTCTTCTTTTCTATTTTCTCTGTCCTGTAGTACTAAGACACCATACTTATACTGCTTCTTTTCTATAGCTGAAAGCATATATTTATGTGATTGTAAATCAAAATACACACTTTTCTTCAGAAGTTGTGAAATAATTAATGTAGTTGATTTGTTCCTCTGAAAAGTAATAAAAGAACATTCTTGCATATTTTCCTTCCTTTCTGTATCAAATATAACTCCTAATTTTGATTGATACATATGATCATAAATGCTCCAATGCACATCTATAATGTATCAAGAGGTTATTCAGAAAAGTCATAGATGTATAACAGTTATAAGAATATAACAATATACAGGTGGTCCTCATTTAACAACCACTCATTTGGCAACCGTTCAAACTTACAAAGGCGCTGAACAAGTGGTACTTATGACCGGTCCTTGAAGTTCTGGCCTTGCAGCATCCCGCAGTCACTGGATTGCTATTTGTGACCTTCTTTGCCAGCTTCCTACAAGCAAAGTCAATGGGGAAGCCAGCAGAAGGTCGCAAATGGCGACCACATAACATCCTTGCTTAACAGTGGTGTGGGATTCACTTAACAACAGCAACTGTTGATAGATTAAGGAAAAATACAGCTTTTAAAGTAGGAATAATAGCCTGGATTAAATAGTTGCCTGGTACATGCTTTGGCATGTACCTGGAAGGAGGTGATATTCCTTTTCACTGAAATACTCAAGATGCTCACCTTGAAGGAAAAGAGTATTTCAAGATGTTGTTGCTAAAACAAAATTCTGAAAAGTTTGTATGGGAAAGGCATTTATAATGCAGACACAAACTAAGGTACATTAAAAATTACACTAAATAATCATATTGATGTAAAGTCTAACTTGTGTTGATTGGCTTAAAGAGTAGCCATCTTGATTCTTTGGCATATGAAAAGAGGAATTGCAATCATGCTTTATTGTAAATCATATTTAACTAAATTCTAATATGCATAAGTAGTCTAATTTAAAAGACTCATAATAGGTAAAGTGGGAATAATTTGTCAGAATATTTTGTGTAAAACTGAAAATATAGCCTTATACACGTGTACTTTAAACAAGTATCACTGAATTGAAAAGGATTTATATCCCAAGTTTGGTATACAGTACAGGATTGCAACTCTTACAGCTACATAGAAAATTGTGTTTGGGGGGAAAGGCTGGGTTAGAGCTCTGCCCAAACATGTTAGTTTTCCCCTAAAGATGGATTTTAATATGATGTAACATCTACACATATGACTCTACCTTATGTTATAATTTTGAGGTAACTTCATTGTACTATGTCAGGGATATTGACCTAAGCCTGTTTTCTCCATCCTAGCATTTTCTAGAGGCATTAGGACTGCAACTTCCAGAACTCTCGCTCAGCATGTCAATTAGCTAGCTAGCTAATTTATTTCTTTATTCTCATTTATATCCTGTCTTTTAGCTCATAGGGCACTCTTTTCCTGATTTCTCCCTGCCTCCTCTCTCTCTCTGGGGGTGTGTATGCATATACAGTACACTACAGCAGATTTACTGTATTACATATATATATATACCAGATTTCAAAAATTTTATATATATGTCCTAAGTTTTAATTTGTGGGTTATGCAATTTACAAAGTCTTAAAATAAATAAGATGCTAAGATGTGAATGAATTGTGAAATCATAGGAAAGCAAAAGGCAGAAAGAACAGTGATAATGTCAAAAAGGCAGTGTCAGCGATAACAGAAACATTTTGACATGAGTCCCTTGGAAGTATGAAATATACTACAGTACAGAAATGTAGTAAATAAATACTGGCTAAATTAATATCTTCAATGTGATTAAAAAGATCCATAAATGAATGTCAGGCCCAGAGTTTTGACATTCTATAGTTCAATGATGGCTATCTTGAAGTAGATGGTGGACATTCAATTATTATTATTGAAATTATTTAGTTTAAGAATAGACACCTTCTGATCAGATACAGCAGATAATTTCAACTATGTGATTTTAAGTCAGCTATATACTGAGTGCTATATACTAAACTGACCTGAAAAAGTCCATTCTTAAACTAAATAGTTTCAATAATAATAGCTGAATGATCCAAACCATTTACATTTATGGGAAGAAGCTCCAAAATTTAGTTTTAACTGTGCTGCTGTAATTAGTGGGTAAATAAGCATCTGCCTTCTGTTTCAGGAGAATTGCAGTCCTGTTTTGTACACATTTATTGCAGTTTAAAGTTATAAATCAAAAGATTCCATGCAGTATAAAATCATATTATATTATTTTAATCTGTCCCTATGATTAAACACATGTAAATAACATGAGTGACTAGAGCATAAATAAGAGACAAAATGCAAAGAGTTTTTACAGTTGGGCCCATGAATAATGATAATTGGGAACCCCTTTAGCCTGTGTTCACACATCATATTAAACCATAATGTGGTGTATTTGATTTTGGCTGCATTCAGTGGGAATTTAGCCATCATGGTTTTAAACTGTAATGCGTAGCATAGCATAATCAGATGAGAACCAGCCCATCAAAGCATGTTTTAATACAGTAGTGAAGTAGTCCCAAAAAGCGGGGGAGTAGAGTAGTCCCAAAAAGTGGGGGACTGTTCAAACCCTGATGGTCCAAAGGTTTGTCTTTAACAGATCCTCAGGGATATCTGTTTCTTCCTTTGGAAAAGAATAATCCAGGGAAGATATAACCCTTGAGAGTTGGCCCAAGGAGTAATTTGGCCATGTGAGTCTCCCCTGTGGTGGGGCTCATCTAGCTGCCTTTGTATGTTCCTCTAAATCTTCTGGTAGAATTGTTTTCCGCAGAATCTCCTTCTAAAAGTTATGAATCCTAATACAAAAACACAAATGAGTTATAAGGGCACTTTGTCTCCTATATTGTTGATCTCTCGTCATGGAAATGTGGTACTGCCAGTGATTCCAGAAGTAATATGTAGCCATCCTGAGTAATACTAAATGATAACCTGATTCTACATGCTTTACACAGATGAACAGAAATCATCATAGCTTAATAAATATCACTGCCCAACATATCCCATGCTTTATATTTGAAACATTTTAAAACAAGCTCATGGAATTGAAAAGCTGACAGAGCAAACAAAGAGAAATTGATTCTCTTTAAGATAGGAGTGATATTGCACCTCTCCTCTTCTTCTAGCCTTCATCGTATGCACAGAAATGCTCCCCACTGTGTTAAATGAATGAAAGGCTGTTGGTTTATATAACTGCTATTTAAGGTCATGTCTCAAAATCCCCCTCTCTAGGGATTCACTTCTCCACTATTCCAAATCAGCAATGAAATATCCTTTCCTAGACTCAGAAGAAATATTAAGAGCCTGAATTTTTAAAAACCCCAGACACTTTACCACTTCTTAGTAGCTTAATAAACTACAGCTGATTCACAACTATTTTCCCTTATTTTGAAATAGATCTAGGAAGTTCATGTTTCTAATACAATACGTTCAAAAATGTTTAAAAATATATGAAATGCTATATAAAGATAGATTTCTGGAGATACAGCTTTCTTTTCTTACTTGTATAGACTGCAGTGGAATCTTAGTATAATCGTGTTTCAAGTTGAATTTGGTAATTAAAGCTTCAGGTCTATACATTTATTTATGAGAACCCCATTTAGTCGAGTTGCACTTTCTTTTGAGTAGGATTACGCTGGAGGGCATGTGTTACCTTTACTGTGCTGTGCTTTGCTATACTCTGTCTAGACACCCTTTGCCCTATTGATAAAATCTTATCTGATTAAATGTGGAGTTTATTGGACTAATGTCAATATCTGCCACTAAGGTATTTAAAAATAAGATAACCAATAAATTTCAGAATGTATAGGAGTTTGGAGAGGGAGGAAGTCAGTGCACTACAATAATTGAAAACATGTGGGCACATCTCCAAACAATGTTAGATGAAAAGCATTTGTCCCCATTAATCCTAGAAATACAGACCTTCAACACTGTATCAAATATCTTTAAAAAGGCAAGGATGTGGTAGATTTGAGTACTATATTCAATTATTTAATAAAACAGAACTCGTCCTAATCTTTCTGCCTTGGTAATTAGAAACAGTGTTTGACTTCGGGAAAGACAGAGAAATTCGTTCCTTAATCATTAGCCATATATTTTCAGCATAATAAAAAAGGCTATCAAGAAACACAGTATCTGAAGACCTGGAAAACGGTACTATACTTTATCTTTTCCGGATTACCCTATTAAGGCCTACATGCTGGTTAAGAAAACAGTACAATCATCACTACTTTATCTTTCTTGGAAGAAGAATGATATTTAGAGAAGACTGCTTATTTGGTAGGTAGGCAGGCTTATTTTACATAGCAGAGGACTGTTCAGGTTTCTCTATACTTATTTCAGCGATGCACTGTCATTCACTCTATTGGACTACCCATCGATCTATTCCACAATGAGAACTCTTGAAAAGATCTCTGAATTTTGGAACTTGAACCAAAATATCAAATATTGTATTTGACCTGCAGCTATTACAGTGGATATTGCAGATAAATTCACAGTGTACATTCTCATACATTGCCCAAGATAAATCCTATTTCATTCAGAGCAGTAAAAGGACAAGTTCATTTATACTTTAATGCAGATAAACTGTAACTATATAAGAAATTTAGTAAACATACCCCATGTATAACAATATGCTACACCATCGGGGGAGGGCGCAAAGGGGCAGACTGAGGAAAGACACCAGAGCAACTCCAAAATGAAGAGAGAGCAGAAACAGAGCAATGCAATATGTAGCAGGAGAAAATGTATTTCTGGTAAAATAGTTGAAGAAAATTCCAGAAGTCATGCTTTGCATGCTTTTTTAAATTTCTTTGTATTGACCTTATATTGTCTAAAATATACAGTACATATTACATGCCTTACGTATTACACACTTTATGCAAATTCTTGGCTAAAGGGCAGTTTTTAGTAATTTAACTCACATGAAATTGTACAACAGAGATAGGAACCACAATGGGAGAACAGGCAGTTGAAATATCATTTAGCAACTAACTAAGAATGGTATGGTTTTCGTGTTAGACAAAAAATACATTCACTATCGAGAACAGCTCTGTTTTTCCATGAAATGATTGTGTCTCCTTCTATACTCTATAATACTTTAGGGCAGGGATTCTGAAATGTGCAGGGGTTGTAAGCAAATTTTAGGGTGTCACAACTGCCAGAGCAGGATTCAAACATACTTCATTCTTCACCTCTCCACTTGCACCTGCAGAGATCATGCCTCAACAATGATCCCCAGAAAAAATTTGGTGGGGAGGCTAAGCCACATTCAGTCCAAGGACAAGACTATGCACAGTCACACCTTACAAACCCAGGTTGCTGCATGCATTCATGCACCATCTGCCCTGCTTGGAGGGGCAAATTCCGATGGCACCCTGATGGCCAGGTGATGAAAGCGGAGTCTAAGAGCAAGAGGTGCTGGGTTTATGCTTGCTTGGTTTTTCTTTGATAGGGTGATCTCTGCCACTCATTCCAGCTAATTTCCAGTAAGAAGGAGGAAAATGCACAGAAGACAAAGATGACAGCAAGGGAACTTTAGGGGAGTGGGGAGTGGTGGAAGTGATTATGCGGATCAGGCAAAATGTCTTCCTTCCACAAGTTCTGAAGAATATTTATGCACCAGAAATAATTACAGTTGTGATCACCATCATCATACCTTCCATTATAAAGGTATTAATATGTTTTCATGTCTGTGTAAACATTTTAGCCCACTCCTGCCTTGGTGGCTCTGTCATGTTACTGTCCCTAATGGACAGTCAAGCTGATTTTCTTCCAACTGTGTTGCCCCTCTTGATAGCAAAACTCTGTTTTGTAATTTTGAGCTACTTGAATTCCACAGAGGTGGAGGAGTGGGATTGCAGTTCTGGTCTTGCCCTTTGTAGGAGCATGGATCCTGTTAAGTATGTCACATGTACACTGTTACTGGGAAGGACAACTGGTTTCAGCTGGAGTCGGGAACCTAAATTAACACAATATGGAAGATTGAAATTGCACAGGATTTTTCTCTGTATATATTATCTTCCCTATCAATTATTCCTTTCAGGAAGGAATTTTCGTAAATTTACTAGGGCTGTGCCAGCTGATGACTTCCAATGTGGCAACTAGTATTTCTATAATGTGGGGGGGGGTTATCATGCAAATTAATGTATAATTTTATTAGATTAGATACTACAAATTTTGAGAACCCATGCTTTAAATGTTCCCTTCTCAAGCTTAGCTAATGGATATTTACCCACTAATTGTTATTTATCTTCTACTAGAAATAAACTGATTTTGGAAATATCTACCATTAATTGTTAAGTCAAACAACATTAGAAGGGGGGGGGAGCTGAACTTTAGTATGGCCAAGCATACTTTTAAAATGTACTTTTTTAACATCACATGTTTATTCTGAAGCCTCTAAAAATAGATGACATTTTAAAATACAGAAGTGTTTCCCTGTTGCATAGTTCTTAATGATGCTCAAGGGAAAGCTAAGCTAAAGTTTATGTCATTTGAAACTATTATGAATGCTTAATACAACATATTAAAGAAGTGAATTCTCAGCACAATAGAAAGGCTTCCTTTTTAATAATGTGTGTAGCCTTCTTCCCCCTCATACTGAAGACAAAGACAGAGCTCATCAATCATTATTTCTTATTGCATAAAGAAAGAGTAAAATATTTATAACACTTTTAATTATTAACATTGTTTATTTTCTTAATTAAATAGTTTAAGCTAGTTTGGCAGCTCAGTGAAAGCAGAAAAGTCAGATGCTGTATCACACAATATTTGATGGATATTGCTGTAGATCCTATATAGATGAGATTGAACTCTCTAAAAAATAAATTATGTGGACTAGGAGTTTTTCCGGATTCATAATTTTTGAAAAACATCATCTAGTTCAGCATGTATGGCTGTATGTGTAAAAAGTAAATCCTGCCACTATTACTTATCATCCATTAGTATCCACTCTAAATTATTGCACTGTTCTATGCAAGTTCTGTTCTGAAGATAGTTCAAGAATTTCAACTTGCTGCTAATGAATGTGGAAGTCATTGGTTTGGAACATTATGCCAATGTTTTATCTGGAATACACTTCTTTTCTAGCCCCACCATTGAAAAGTGGTGGAGCAGCAAAAGCAGCACTCCCACAGCTCTTGTAGACAGTCATGCAATTGGCACTGCATGGTAGACTGCACCCTCTAGTGACTTTGTAGTTCCTGATATGATGTCTGGACACACAACATTCTCCATCATCCTCCCAAACTCACAGCTGCTTCCCTCTGTTGCTCTGATGAACCAGAAATGGCTGCCTTTAGAGCTCTAAAAGACCTGAATCATAAGAGACTGTATATATTTCTAGATCCACTTGAATTCATGCAATCATCCGAGCAATGTGGCTTATCAGGTTGGCTCTTACTATGCATTTGGTTTTTCTTTGATGATATAGACACTTTCCCACATTTAACTGTAAATTGATTCTACAGATGTTTTTGTTTCAGTATCTGCTACTTGTCAAAGACTAGGATTCAATTCCCAGTCTTTACAAATGGCATTGCTTTAATTTTGTGAGTTGTTTCGGGAGGACTCTGTCTTGAAAAGCAGAGTAATATTTCAGAATATAAATAAAATAAATAATGCATGTTTTTCAGGATTCATCTTCATTTAAATAATTCTCAAAATGGGTTGTTATTTGGGAAGGATTGCAGCTTCCCCATCCACATTTTTTTAAAAAAAACAGGACATTCAGGGATGAGTAAACTTGTGCATATTCCAAATGAAATTATACATCCTCTTCAATTAATCCAAGCAATAATGGAAGCCAATAGAATTTACCAAACTTCTCCATAAGTATATTGATTCTCTAAAATCAATTTTTCTGTTAATTGTTCAGGGCCTTTACTGAATCTGAGAGGACATGCTACCAGCTATTCTTGGTGTAGTTTGAATAAGCATGATATTAGACTCTTTCACTTGGAACTTTTATTGGAGATTCTTGAAGTTTAATTCAGAAAGTCATTTAGTAGACTTAAAAATCAAATATCTGTAAATAGCTTGTGAGCTGAGCTATGGAACAACTATACTTTCTTGTTGCAGTTTTCTTGACCAATGTATCTTTCCTCTTTCTTCCATCAACCATCATCTGTTTCACCTCTTTTTATATCCTCTGTGAGTTAGGGTGAGTTACACCCAGAAATAATGAATGCATATGGTTTTCTGTGAAAGGGAGGAAAATTAGGGTCAGTATGCATTATGCATAGAACTATATTATTCAGAATAATCATGCCAATGAGCAACTACATTCTCAAGAAGCCCAGTACTTAAATAAGCATACAAATTGTTCTCATTCTCCCTGGAATATTTAATTTCCCCTCTTTATATATACCACAGGGTTACCACATGTGGGTTGCAAAACTTCGGAAGACCAATAAATGGCAGCCAGGAGTTTTCTGTATCTCTTTACTACCATCTCATAGTCATCCAGAGACTTGCAGTCCAAATCTGGTAAACCTAATATACTTTGCCACTGTGATTTAGAGGAAGTGCCTGCCTTATGCCATGCTGTGAGACACCAACATAAGGTACAGCTACCAAAATATCTACTGTATTTATTTTCCGTCGTTTGATTTTTCTGCTCCCATTTGCTGTGGCTATATTAGGGACAGGAGAAAAGCAAGAGGTGTGTTTTCCCTCTGTCCTGCACTTCCCATCAAATTCCAGTCCTTGTCCAAGATCAGAGCTCCAATGAGTGATTATGTACCATGAAGTTGGTGATGATTCTTAGTGACCACATAGATGGACTTTCTGCAGGATGATCTGTCCCCGGATCTTGCAAGAATCTGTTCAATGTGACCTTGCAATAAAGATGGTGCTGATACTCCTTGTTGTACTTCTTGTCTGGACTACATCGAAGGGCTAATATCAGTGTCGCAAGACTGAAAGGATTTCTCCCCCCCCCCTTTTGGGTCTGTGCAAAACTAGGGAGGGTCTCTTCTGAAATGCTTGCTATACTTTTCCCCACCTGCAGACTGAGCTGCCTCATATCAGACTGTTGCCCTGGCTGTGGATCTTCCTTTTGTCTTCCAAAGTCGTTCCCACATAACATCACAGGTGCATTCATCATTGCTGAAATTGAGTCCATCCACTTCACTGCAACCACAAGGACTGGCCTTCTGCAAGCTTCTCCTTCAGCATCTTAGGCTGTTAAGATTCAGCATCTTAGTTCATTGGTCTGCTTTAGCACATTGAATCCAAAAGTAACCAATAGTTAAGGCATTGCTAAATATTAATTTTTAATCATGCTTAGAGTATGAGATAGAATATTTATGATGTCATGGCTAGCTTAGACCCAGCAAGCCCTTTCCCAGCCTTGATTAGCCCTGATGTAGGCTCCACTTAAGAGCCATTGTTAGTTCATGAGACACTTACTCTGGACTGTACACCTGAAAACATGAACCTCTTGCCTCCCAAAACTCTCACTCTGAATCTGGACCAGCTGAAAATCAATCTATGATCCCTAGACCTTTGGACCAACAGTTCCCCCAATAATTTGGCTCTCACTGCTTGGAACTTGTTTTCAGGCAAGCTCACATAGGATTGGGACTTTGCTGAAATGTGGGTGCATTTAGATACACCCCCTGCCTGCTGCTGTCTGTAATTGCTTGAATCCGAAGTACAGGCCTAGCAACATAACTTCACTCTGTGTCAGCACGATTGGTTTGGAAAAGGACATATGAAGAGTGTGTCAGTTTTTGAGTACTGCTTCAGCAGTGATGAGTGCCAGAGGAGCTTAAAATGAAAAATGAATTCAGGTTTGCTAGTAATGAGTTCACTCAGTTGCTGAAGCCTCTGTTGCAATAGCCAAAAGTGATTATGAGGGAGGAAAACAAGATACATAGCCAGGAAGAAAAAAGAGAACAAAAACTCAAACTGTTGTGAAAAGGTCAGATGGTAATGAATATAAATACTTCTAACATTAGCAAGCGTTAATATTTATCAGTGGGAAATTTAATTCCATTTGTCTGAACTGATAACCCTTAAACTAATGCAAATGTGATTTAAGGCATATCCACATTTCCTGTTTAAGCTAATCCTATCTTATGCAGGGAGGATAGGATGAGTCCGCTTAAGATAATCCTGTCCAGACCAAGACATTTTGGCAAGTATTTCACTCCACACAGCAATCTATTATGTCCTCCCATAGGGATAAGATATGTATATATGTGTGTGCACATGTGCATGTAAATATGTATGCACACACACATGTTAAATTGTATTTATATGTACAGAGTTAAGGCACCAAAATGCATATACATATAGGCACAGTAAGCAGTATAAACATGTTCTTACTGCTCTGTTTCTTTCTAATATCTTTTGGAATATTAGAAAGAAACAGAATACAACTCTTATTGTAAACGCTGTAATAGTACAATGGGGGTAATTCTTGCCTTACAAACAAATTTTCTGGCTCAAAATACCCTCTATTTTTTTTCTTTTTTATTTCCCTGAGTTCCTGAATTTTCCTTCTGCCTTTTTTCTTTTTAACTTCTTTAGTGTACCATTTCATCATTTTTCTGGCAACCTAAGGTAAAAGAGTTTCACACCCAGCTCCCAAATAGATTATAGGCTATTCAAGTTATTTGGGACCTAAAGGTGAAACCCTTCTGCCTCAGGTAAATGAAAAATAATGAAAGCATACACTGCTAGAATTATTTACAAAAAAGGACAGAGGAGGGGAAAAAAAAAGATCAGGGAAAAATAGTAAGCATTTTTTGCCAGAATTTGAACCAGCAACCTTCTATTTACAAGCCAACAGTTATAGCCATAGTGCTTTTACAGAACTCGTAATACTGTTCCTCCTCCCAAAGTAGCCCCAGGGTGATATATAAAAATAATATCTTCCATAAAAACATTTCAATAATATAATCACCAATAAAAGAATATACCTTAAACAAGATTATAAAAAAACTTTAGAAGATCAAAGTTAAAACATAATTTATTTAAAAAGCAGTCCGATTCTGGAGTAGTTATTTAACCACAAATACCAGGTAAAAAGGAAGTCTTGTTCAACACCAGAGATCTAGAGTTCCAGCCATGCTTCCTCCCAAGGAAGTTCTATAATTGCCCTTATTCTTTGCCATCATGCTATAAGCCATATCCCCACAAGCAGGGTGCCCCAACTGATTTTTCTGCATTGGTTGGGTGGTATTTGGAGAAGTAATATTTTAAACACTTGAGCATTTACTAGCCTGGCATATCATTTGGGCTGAAGGATGGAAAAAGAAGAAAGAGGAAAAAGGAAAGAAAAAGAGAGAAGAAAGAAATTAGGCTGACTACAAGGAAAGAAAAAAATAAAAATAGAGATAGAGATAGAGACAAAGAATCTTACACTGGATGGCCAGAGATCTACAAATTGGGATAGTTAGGTTAATTATGTAGAAGCTAAAATGACTTAGGCCAAGCGAGAACATGCTCAGTCTTAGGGGTCTATGTGGAACTGTGAACTGTTGGATGTAACCAAGAAGACTAAGTGGAAGAGAAGAGCTAGAGGAAAGAATGGTTCTTGCTGTTGGAATGAGTCTGAGAGCTGAGAAGAATGGCCCTCTCCCTGGAGTGAGAGAATAGGGAGGAGATGTTCCTGTGCCATGACCAATTGGGAGGGAATCAGGTGAAGAATTGGGACAAAGTAGATGAAGACAGTGGGTGGAAAGAAATGGTTATTTCTGCTATCTGGTGTGGGAGAGATGGAATATGTGTGACGAGTTGAATAAATTGTAAGTTAGAATTCCCCTTTAAGTTATCTTAAATTTGCAGGAATACAGTCATGAATGCATCTATCTTAAATTGTCTTCCTTTCAGGTAATTAAGGCTTCTATTTTGACATATGTATCTCTCTTGCAGATCAGCCTTGATGGCTTGAATAAAGAAGGAAGAGAGTCAATGTACAAAGGTACTGTATTTAGGCTTCTACATTGACTTCACTGTTGGTCTATGCCACCCTTTCTACGTGCAACATGACATTATTAGTCAGAATTAGAACAAATCATTAAATAATTAATTATAAATTATTATTATTATTATTATTATTAAATAATAAGTAATAAATAATTCCACCTCACTATCATCCTGGCAATAGTCATGTTTGCCACTGCAATTCTATATAATTTTACTAAGACAGATGCTTTAATAACGAGACTCCTGTAAGTGACACAGTATAAACATGTAATTTTCTGTTCCTTTAATTCAGTTCCCTCCATTCCATCCCAAACTAGTTCAACGGTGCTAACAAAAATAAAATACAGAATTGTAACTTAAGAATAAAATTTAATCAATTCAAATGCAAAAATTAATCATATTAATGTAAACAAAAATGACATTCATGAGACTGGGAGCCATTTCAGCAAACAGTTCAGTTAAAATGCCAGAAGAATGCTTAAATAAAAATTACATTGTTAAACCGAGATGAGCTAATATGGCTTCCTTGGCAATGGATTCCAGAGGTTAGAAGCATCCATTAGAAGACCCTGTGGGCATCCATAGGGGAAGGTCAACATCTGCAAGATAATAGGCATGGCATTATGGTTGAAGCTCCAACCCTTTTGTATGTGCATACAATGGCACCTCTTGCACAAAGGAGGAAGATCTCGATCACAATGCTATGCCTGCCATCTTGCAAATGTTGACCCCACCCCAACCTGTGGATGCTGCTGGAATGACCTCGCCTATATTTTCACCACATATTCCTCCAATAGTCATGGGTCAGAGAAAAATGCTTATTTCAGATAACTTAAAGCAGTGTTAGCTGATCCTTTTAATGAAGCAGAATATATTAGCAATTTATTTACCTAATGATTATAACCTCAGAGACAAGGTGGTGCTCCTGGTCATATGATCCAAAATGTCAAAGGATACATTTATAGTATAAAATGCTCTTTTATCAAGTAATTTTTAATTCTTCTGAGATATGTCTTTCCTGTGAACATTCATGATTCCCAAGAATTGCTTTTCAGTCTTTAAAAGCAATATCACAAACATGATGCAGCAACATTGAATCATGATTCAATTGAAATTGATTTACTAGAATATTTTTCAATACAGTATTCTGAGAAGACAGCAAGGAAATGTAATAAATTTCTTAAAGAAAGAAGATTGAAACAGGGCCAAATCTATCATATATGGTTAGTTATCAAGGCTGTCAGCCAATAAAGAAATTGGAATGGATTCAGATTTAATCATACTTAGGGTAAACCCACTGAAATCAATGAAACGTAACTTAACAATGGCACACTAGAAGTTGAACACTGCTGTACGCATGATACCTGCAAAGAGAGAACATACTTGGCCACGATAATCAGCTCAAGGTGAGTGAATTTGTAGTAGGATAACCAGGCCAGGCCATTTGGACAAGAAGATTTTAAAAAGTTCTTTCATCTGTGCTTTGCTTGTTGATAAAAGCTTAAGTGGTTTCAAGTGGACAAAGGTGTGTCTTCTTTAACTGACAATTAAAGCTTATTGTTTCCTTGCTGTACACAATTTGTATCATCTGAATCCTGTCCACATAATATACTTAACTGAGTCAATGGTGGGGGAAGGAAATTACTGTTTTTTTAAAAAAGTACTTTTATTTGTTTAAAAAAGAGAAACAAAAACAAAGAGAAAAAGAGAAGAATTTAAATAACAAGGGAAAGAACCATATTATGGTTCATATACAAAACAAGCTCAGTTTTTAAAGATAGCAGTAAAACCTGATTATATAGAATAATATTAATCAGTCTTTCCATTACATTGAAAGAGAGCTTGTTCAGCAAAGTACAAGATAATCAATCTGCAGCTGTAAATTGGGAGTGAAGCTGCTGCTCCATCATTGCAAAATAGTCTTCTTTACTTCCCCCACATCCTTGATAAATCTAAAATTCTTCATAAACTGAAGAAGTTCCAAATTTTCAATACATATTTCAACATCTCATTAACATTTTTAAATCTTATTACTCTTCTCAGAATTAACAGATGTGTGGATATTTGAGCAAACTGGGAAACAATGGGACAAGCCCATAAATGTCCATGCTATTATTTTACATTTCTGGCCTAATAAGTTGATAGCCAACTTCTAAACATTCTCTTAGGTGTCCACTAAATATGGAAACTACAATCTTTTGTGAATTAAATCTCATTTTAAGTTTATAAAAACATAGTTAATATTCTTTCAAATTCTTAAGCATTGTTATTTATTTATTTATTTATTTATTTATTTGTCTAATTTATATAGCTGCCCATCTCACTAATCAAATGATTCCGGGCAGCATATAACAAGCTGAAATAATTAATAAATACATAAAACCATTATCATTAATAATTATTAAGAACATTAAAAGCTATAAAAACAGAATTAAAACAAAATAGTACAGGTTGTCAATTAGTCCTCAATTAACGACCACAATTGGGACTGGAATTTTGGTCGCTAAGTGATGCAGCCATAAAGTGAGATGTCATATGACCACATTGTTTAGTGACTGCAATCCCGACAATTCCCCTTGCCATCGTTAAGCAAATTTTACCAGTTGTTAGCCAAGGACCCACCCCAATTCCCGGCTTGGTTCCTCCCAGCCCTGAGCCTCAGTAAGGTAAGTGACTGCCTCCAACTTCCCCCACCTGCCTATCTCCCCACCATCTCTGCCTTTTTGGCCGCCCTGTATCCTGCCCCAGGCCTGCTGGCATAACCAAGTCTTGAGGGATCTTTGGAAGCTCAGAAGTGATGAGGCCAACCTCATTTCAGGGAGGAGAAGATTCCACAATGTGGGCACCACAGCAGAAAAGGCCCACTGCCTAGGGCCCACCAAATGTAGCTCCCTAGGTGACAGAACGTGTAATATGCCCTCTCTGCTGGATCTGGTAGGACGGGCAGATGAAATTGGGGAGAGGCAGTCCTTCAAATAGCCCAGTCCCATGCCATGAAGAGCTTTAAAGGTTAACATCAACACGTTGAATTGGTCATGGAAACAAACTGGTAACCAGTGCAGCTCCCAAAGCAGAGGTACATGTGTTCTACCAGAAACACACATAAATGCTTGTGCTGCTGCATTTTATACCAGCTGAAGTTTCCAGATATTCTTCAAGGGCAGCCCCATGTAGAGTACATTGCAGTAGTCCAACTAGGAGGTGACCAGGGCATGAGTGACCATGAGTAGGAATGGGTGCAACTGGAGCACATTACGAAGCTGTGCAAAGGCCCTCCTAGCCACGACTGCCACCTGCTCATTGAGCATGAGTTGTGAGTCCAGGAGGACCCCCAGATTGCACACAGGATCTGTTTGGGTCAGTGCAACCCCATCCAGCACCAAAGATGGTATAGTCGTAGAGGAGGGTCTCAAAACCCAAAGCCATTCAGTCTTGCCAGAGTTCAGTTGAAGCCTATTGTTCCCCATCCAAACCCTCATAGCCTCCAGGCACTGGAATAAGACATCTACAGCATCACTTAATTCACCAGGACAGAGATGTGTAATTGGATATCATCAACATACTGATAATACCTCATCCTATAGTGATGGATGAACTCGCCCAGAGGCCTCATGTAGATGTTGAAGAGGAGCAGAGTCAGCACCAATCCCTGTGGCACCCCACACAGTAAGGGCTAAGGGTGGGATCTCTTTCCCCCAATTACCACTGACTGGAATCGACCCCGGAGAAAGGAGGTGAACCAGTACAACACTGTGCTGCCCACCCCCAATCCTCTGAGTCAATCTAGAAGGATACTATGGTTGATGGTATTGAAAGCTGCCAAGAGGTCAAGTAAGGCAAGGATGGACGCACAGCCACCATCCTGTCTACATCAGAGATCATCTAAAAGTATGACCAATGCCATTTCCATTCCTTACCCAGGTCCGAATCCTGACTGAAAAGGATCCAGATAATCCACTTCATCCAAGGACCTCTGAAGCTGTTGCGCAACCACCTTCTCAATCACCTTCCCCAAAAAGGGGAGGTTGGATACTGGATGAAAATTGTCCAGTATCATGAGGTCCAGTGATAGTTTCTTGAGGAGGGTGGTGAGCCAAAGAGGTAAAGGAACAACCACCTCACTTAAAGAAGAATTCACTAACACTAGAACCACTCACATGACACCCCCCAAGCTGCTTTCACAATCCAGAAAGGCCATGGATCTAAGGAGCAAGTGGCTAAGCTTAGTCCTAAGGACCATATCCACATCCTCAGGTCCAACAAATTCAAACCATTCCCAGATAACCAGGCAAAACTCCACCCTAGGTATCTCCTCCAGACCTCAGCAATGCCAGCATCCAACTGCAAGCAAATCCGAGCAATTTTATCTGACAGATGCTGAGCTAATTCTTCTGCATGTCCCTGCAAAAGGTTCCCTGGGCCCCCTTTACCCAAGAGGGCTTGTGTCACCCAAAACAGGACTGCAGGGTGGCAATCTACAGACACAATAAGAGTGGAGAACTGCCGCTTTGCCACCCTTACTGCCACAAGGTAGGCCTTAATAGTGGCTCTAACCTGTGTTCAGTCACGTTCATCCTTAGTTGAATGCCAGTGGCACTCTAGATGTCTCTTCTCTCATTTCATCTCTCTCAGCTCCTCTGTAAACCACAGGAAGTGACAGGATCACTGAGAGGGGAGAGGTTGCATAGGCACAATCTGATCCAACGCCTCAGCTGCCCCTTTATTCCAAGCAGTGACCAAGGCTTTGGATGGACCACGCAGCAGACCAGCAGGAACAACCCCCAGCTCCCTCTGAAACCCCTCTGGGTCCATCAGTCTCCAGGAGCAGACCAATCCAATGGGTCCAGCCTCCCTGCAGTGGATAGTGGTGCCAGAGAATCCCATGGAAATCAGGGTGTGATCTGACCATGACAAGGGGGACATCAAAAGCTCCCCCAATTGCAGATTACACAGCCACTGTTCTGACAAGAATACCAGATCCAGTGTGTGACCACTGCCCTGTGTTAGGCTCTGGATGATCTGGGATAGGCCATGGCCACCATGATGGCCATGAACTCCTGAGCTGCCTCAGTCCCCACTCCCAGGGAAGGCAGATTGAAGTCCCCTGAGACCATAAGACCATCAACCCGGAGATGCAGTCAAGGAGCTCAGGCAGGAAGGTTGCTATGCAGTAGGGAGGCTGGTACAAAGCAACAATCCCAGCTGATCCCTAGAGCCCAACTTAATGAACAGGGTCTCACACCTGGCGATCTATGGGGCAGCACCCCTGAAAGCTGTAAGTGATTCTCAGATGACAATTGCCACTACCCCTGCCCTGGGTTCTTGGCTGGTACCACACTCAAAACCCAGCTGGGCATATCTCCGAAAAGGCCACCCCCTCCTTCCAGACCCAGCCAGGTCTCAGTAATGCATGCCAAGTTGGCCCTCTCATCTGCAATTAAATTGCAGATATGATGGAATGTGAGGGTGACCTTGGAAGATGGGGGTGGGGGGGAGAAATGCCACCTAGGGAACAATCAGATAAAAAAGGAAAAGGAGCCCGCAACAGAGTAACAGCCGGAGAAAGAAACTTAGGAAGGGGCCGCCCTAACTACTCAAGCAGTAAATAGGGAGGGTGGGAAATTTGTACTTTCAGACTTGCAAGATTCTTTTAATGTAGCCATACAATAAAGTAGAATTAGTTCATCTAATGTGTTTCCTGTCTGGTTTACCTGGGAGGGCTGACAACAATCTTGCAAGTCTGAAAGCACATCAGAACAGCCCAAGTTCATTTTGGGCTAAAATACCCTCAACAAATCACCTCTCTTGTGCAAATACCTTAACTCAGTCAAATGTGGGGCAATAGTCAAACCTTATCCAACCTACGGCTACTGCAGCTGGATTCAAAACTCCAAACGACCACTAGAAGGTGACAAAGAGTTAGAAATGTCTGTGTTGCTTGCTCCCATCTAGTGAGTGTCCATATGTTTGTATCCCAAACTGGTAGCCCTAGCCCAATCTGCCCTCCAAGAAAAAGAGAGGTGATAGAGTGGCTAAAAAAAATCCACTAAGGTCTGGTACCTTAGAACACACTTCCCAAACACTGACTGACTGTGCACTCAAGCCATGCCTGCTGCCGCCTGGCCAGTCAGAAAGGAGCATTGATGCCATCAAGCCTTGTCAGTGCTTCAGTGCACAGGCTCCCTAAGAAAGTAGGTGGGGACTCTGGATTCTCAAAAGCAGTGGCCTTTGACTCACTTGATTTGATGTACTGGCAGAGCCACTAATAAAGAAGATCATTGACTAGGGTAGTGTTTCTCAATCTCAGCAACTTTAAGTTGTGGGGATGTCAACTCCATGCTGGGGAATTCTGGGAGTTGACGTCCACACAGCTTAAAGTTGCTGAGGTTGAGAAACGCTGGACTAGGGTGAGCTTATTATTCAAATTGTGCTTTAGAGTTGCTCACTCAGTAAGTGGATTTTTATGAGCTTTTTTTTGTTTTTTGTTTACCTGCAAGAGACTTCAAGCCATCCAACTCCTAATTTGCTGATTTTTTTCCTGATTTTTCTTTAGAAAATGAGGTTACATTCATCAGTCCTTGGGTACGTAGCAAACCTTAGATATATTATATCTTTTGTTAATAGAATTTCACATTCGCTTTCTTTAAGCTCAAATACATGCCATCTAGATGCAGTGATTTCTTAACCTGTTAATTTTCAGTTGATCCCTTTCCCTAATTTAGTTTTCTCCAGATGGTTTGGAACACAGAATAATTCTGGAGATACTGATGGAAGTATATCTTACTGGGCCAAATAAAGACTAAAGAACAAGAGTAGCAGACCACCTACAGTAGCCAAAAACACGTTTCCCTCTCTTTTTATTTATACATTTACAGCAAGAAGCTCTATATTGATTCTGTTAAGGCGTATGGTACCTGAAAGACGCTGTGCGAGAGATTTGAAGCTTATTAGAGGAAAAAAACTTTAAAGATGGCCAGCATGGGAGCTGTCAGAGTAGATGATTCAAAGACATGGAAAGGAGCCAGGGAAAACAATGGAAAGAAACTAGAGCAGGTTTCTTGAGATTTATTGCTCAGAAAGTTCTGCATTTCTTTTATGTTGGTATTTAAAGTTATCTTTGGGCTTTATGGCACAGTAATCACATTGCCATTGAAAATGGCTGGTTTCAACTCAAGTAACAAACTTCGTTAACATTTAACAGCAAAATCCTTGTTATTATTTTTTCCTAATAAACAGTAATGGTGCAGCAAGAACTTTATGGACAAAAATGCCACAATAAAATCAATATCTGTTTTATATTGGATTTTAAGGATCAGGACAAGGCAGTTCGCCTGGCTAGAGGCCTTAACGCAGTAAGGCTTCATCAGTCCGTGCGGGGATTGTAGCGGCATAGCTTTTCAGCACAGCACATAGGCCCAAACAAAGGGTTTGCGGTGTCTTGGCAACCACACTTGGGGATGATTTACTGATCTTTTCTTTGTTTAAAGGTGTGAGTTAGAGAAATCCAGAGAAACAATTGGCTCCTGCTGTGTTTCAGACCACATGATGATTCCTCCTTTCCCTCTGGTTATTGTTGGGTAAAAAACAACCACAGTAAGTACTCAGGAAAGATAATTTTGGCCACGTAATTTGGAATGTATCTAAAGGAATTAGCAGAATCATGGTAAAAAGGGGAAGTGGAATGTGTTTGTGCTGGGGGGAGGGGGGGGGATTGAAAGAAATGCAGCAATATGTGTGTCTGTACAAGTCTACATACATGGATTTCTTCTCCATCAATAGTAGGGTTAATTTTGGTAGAACATTAGGAAAAATGTCCCTAATTTTAAGAGCAGTCCACTATTGGTACCAGTGCAGGATTTCAGCCAGAAGCTGAACAGACATCTTCTGAAGATGTTCTTTCCCTGAATTCCCTACACTGGGGGTTGGATTAGATAGTCTGCAAGATTACTTTTACACGTAATTTACATTACGTACATTAAGAAGTACATTTACACGTCTATGATTCTTAATTAACTAAATCATTCTTTAGTGTGTGGCATGGTGTAAAAGGACAAAGAGTGCAGAATAGAGTGAAAATGGAAGGATGCCATTTTCATTTAACTTAGGGTAGGGTGTATAATCTTTTCTAGGTCAAGGGCTTTGAGTGAAATGCTGAAGGATGCATTCCAGAAATGAGTGGAATTTGGATATGGAAAAGATAATGTAGAAATATAAATATAATTTAAATTAAATTAAATGTAGCTAATATTATTATTCTACTTGTACTTTTTTATCTTTCTGTCATATTAAAAGTTATAATTCAGGAGCCACTTTTGAAGGAGTTATGGGGCTATCCAAGACTTTCAAGGGGCCCCTGTGACCTGAGGCTGCAAGTTGAATACCCCTAGCTCACTTGCTATTTTCCTTGGAGATTATTCAATACATAGGAAAGAATCCTGTCTTTATAAAGTTGGCAAATGTATGTGGATGTCCAAGTGTTTTGCCATGCCTAGCATTAAAGTGTTAATTGGGTTATGCAGATATATTCAAATATCTGCTGTTTTTTCTAATAAGTAGTTTGGATCTTCACACCAGGATGAATTCACGTATCCCGTGGACTTTGGCCTTGAGATCCTTTTGAAGCCTGAGATTAAATGCATGGAGTTCACCTTGTAACTCTGATAAGAATGCAGACATGCACACACATACACACACACACAAGGAGATCATCTTGAAATTCTTGTGGTTTCCTATGAGAAGAAATTCCATTACAACCAAATCCCTGGTAAGCCATGAAGTAAACTTGGGTGGCCTTGGGCTCCTTCTTGGTTTGCCGCAAGTCACAGATCTGCTGAGAGAATAGAGGCTATGAGTGTTACAAAAGTTCTTTCTACACTACAAAGTGCTATTTTAAAATATATATATATAATTTTCAAAGAAACATCATTGATTTCTTCTGAAGAGAGAATAAAAGCCCTTTGGAGTCCTTTTCAAGTCCAACATGATCTGATTATTTCTTTCAAACACTTTTTAGAGAAGCTGGAGGCAGGGAGAGGGGAGGGGTAGAAAACTTTTGAAAACCATATAAATTAATATGGCTTAAGGATGTCATCCACATACTGTTCGATCGAATGGCATTGCTTCAGTTGATGTTAAGACTTCTGGATTGCACATTGAACTACACTTCAATGCTAAGCTGATTTGTTTGTGCAAGTCAAAGGCCAATTAACTTCAGCAAGATTAATGGAAGTTAATCATTCTGATTTAAGAAAGCATATCCATGCATGGAAACAGTCCAGTGTGCTGGTATAGGTACAAATGTTGAAGTGTAGTTTAAGGATTAAAGCTGCAAACCTAACCCACTTAACCCGAGGGTTCACACTGTTGTACTCAGTGGCATTTATCTGAGGATTACCCTGTTGGAATCTGAGCTATAGAACAGGAATTTGCTCACTGAAATTTCAGTTCTGACATTAACTATTAATAGTAGTAGCAGCAGTATTATCTCACTGAACAGCACAGATCCCTCTTTTGACAGAAAAGTTGGCAAACAACATTTTTATGTAGGCATGCCACTGAAATCTCAGTAGGTGTTAATGGCTGATGTAGAGGAGATGCTCAATGTTTATGTAGTTTCACTGAGTTTTTCATTTTGTGTCAAATGCATTCTAATTACATTGTTCTTATTTTCATTAGCAGCAGTGAGTCCTATGGCATAAAATGCAGAAATAAATAAATTGTAGGTGCACATCTGCTTGCACAGACACAAATCCCATTCATGGCCAACACAATTAGAGAGGTGACAAAACATTGGGGATCCTTAGCCCTTCACAGAACATCTGTAGGAAGAGTTTGGCTAGAGGTTAGTTAAACAGAAGTATATGACAGTGGGATCAGGCTTGATCCTGCTACAAGAGCAAACAGGTACTTTGACTAACCTACATTGGACAGGACATCCTATTTGGTGTCCTAGACAAGGTTTTGAATCTTATCTAGATAATGCTTAAACCTAAACATGATGGACCTATGTAGAACCATTTTTAAACAGCTTAAGCTAGAGAACTATGGATAAATGTAAGACTACTTAGTTCACAACAAATTTTGCAGATCCTTTCCAAGGACCCATAAATTTATGCTATATTGGTTTTCTTAAGTAATTGCTGCTTTTAGGCTTGTCAAAGCTATGCATTTTTCTTTTGCTTAGGGATTTGGCCCAGAAACTAGGAACTATTTCAGTCAATGGGAGGAAGATATGAAGAAAACACAGTATGTAACAAAAATTATTGTTATATTTAGAATGCAGATACTGAATAATATAATATCTGAACCATCAATTTTAGGAGACTCCTGAGGAAGTGTTATGATGAACCACCAAAGTTGGGAGAAGTATATAAGTTGATTTCACTCAGAGAAAAGGGGTGGGTTGCTAACACTATTGCTGTTAATCTTGCAGCATGTGGAGTGGAAAACCCACATACCACATTTCATGCCAAAAGATCTCTAAGATGCCATTGGAAGGTGACACCAGCACACCTAGATGTATGAAATGCACCACGATTTGAGCATTTGATCCTGAGGCCACCAACCAGATTTGCACACTGATATTTGATACTGCCCTTTTGAGGGCACCATTTTCACTAGCCTTTTTTGGGAACTTCAGGGTGGACAAACTGATAGCACTATCAAAAGGTGGGGATTTAGGCAGGTCCTGGAAATATATGATATATGTATAAGCAAGCACGGTTGGTACTGCTAGACATTTTTGCGGTGTCAGCCCAACCAGCCCAGACCCCCTTGTGATCCACCAATATGGTTCCCCCTTGCAAGAAGAGAGAAACTAGGACTTATATCTCTCTGGATCTTAATCTTTCAGGGAACTCCAGTTAGGGTCCTGCATTAGAATGTATGCTGTACTGGAGTTCTAGTTCCCCTATCTTTCATAATCTTACTTCATGGAAAATCAAATTATATTCTGAGTACAAAGTATGAGCCTTTCCACTGAAGTACAATTTCTCTTCCAGATGTCTCTTCTAATTCCATATATTAGGACAGTGTTTCTCAAACTTGGCAACTTTAAGATGTGTGGAGTTCATCATCCAATTATCTTCCCCTATTGCCACATTCAATGAGCCATGTTTCCATTATAGCTTTTCTGGATAGAGCTGACCCCCTTTTTCTCTTTTCTCCTTTTCCTAATTAATGTATCTTACCTTGGATCAGGCTATAAATCTGAGAACAAGATTTGGGTTTTGCTTTTTAAAACCACAGAATAATTTTAGAAGTTTGTTTAATTTTATATTTCACAATACGGCCATTTTGCTGTACCCTTCACTTACAAAGATGCTTCCCAAATATCAAAACACATCAGCATTAATTGCATGTGAGTTCTGTTTTCTGGCTGGACTTTAAATACTGCTGGTGATATGCCACGACTGGCTACAGAATTAGTTGGAATCTGTTTTCTGTTTTGACAGAAGCTGTGGAGTTTTCCTGGGGCTTTCCCTGAACTCAGCAGAAGTGTTTAACTCTGATGCCAATACGGGAACAAATGAGATCCATTACAGGGACCAATTTAGATATAAAGCAGGCAGATCCATGTATTTAAAAACTGATCCTTGCAGGTTATATAGGTTAGTGGGGCTCAGTTTTAAATAGCAAAATAAGAAGCATGCAGAAAAGTGGAAATCAATTCCTGCAGGAAGCTATTTCTTCCCTGTAGCATTTTCCCACCAGCTAAAAACAATTCTGGAATCTAAACCTGATTGAGAATAAAAGTACTTGGAAGGAACAAATTGCAGAGCCCTTCAAGTGGGGGTGAAGTAGAACATCTCATCTGGTGCCAGCCCCCGGTTGGAAAATGTTTGAGAGAATGCCATTTAATATCTTTCCACATCAGCAGCCTTCATTTCCCATTACACCCTGATATAGCATCACTTGGGTTATTGTGGGAAATTTAACGTGACAGGGGAATTCCTCATCCAAGGATCTAGCTGCCAAAGCTATAGGCAAGCAGAAGAGGCATAACTGTCATCACCAGAAAGTGTTACTGTGGAGATCAGCCTACAGCAGTGTTTCTCAACCTTTGTGATTTTAAGATGTGTGAACTTCAACTCCCAGAATTCCCCAGCTAGCCATGCTGGCTGGGGAATTCTGGGAGTTGAAGTCCACATGTCTTAAAGTTGCAAAGGTTGAGAAACACTGCCCTACAGTAACAATCCAAAGTTGGCAGATGCTGATACAGCCATACACATCCACCTGCACATCCTTTAGCTGTGTATAGACTCCCATATTTCTTACATGACTGGGGAAGCTCTGGATTGAATATTCTTGCAATCGTTCGGGTTTGTTTTTTTTAATGTTTCAGAGCTGGGGAGAGAAACCATTTAACTCTTACGACTGGCAACTAACACTTAGTCTTCCTGTTTCAGTGCATAACTTTCCATTTGGGACCAACTTTGAATTTGAAATCTCACAGTTTAAACATCTGACCTAAACACCTGTTTCTGTAACACTGTTCATGATAAAAAGTGCTGAAGAACTTTATTTTCATTGGTCCTAATAAAAAATACCACCCAATTACATATACTGGAGAATAAAAGAACAAAAGGCTATGTATGAAGCAGTATATGGATAGGATAGAAGAGTGTAGGGAAATAAACTGAATGGTGTTGGTGTAAACTAGTTTTATGTTTCTTTTTTCCTATCCAATGCCTTAATTTCTTGGGATTTCTATTCCTTATTCCTTTTCCTATGTCCTGCATAATATTGCTCACTCCAAAAGGAAGTAGTATGATGGGCATATATGTATACTATGTGGACTGGATTCTTTCCCCCTACTGGTTCAAGATGACTATGATAATTTTTTTACTTGCAGATATATAGTGATGGTGACTTCACTGGAAGATTGGCAAGAAGGAATTGATAATGGTGTGTATCTCTTCCCCTTAGGTGCATAGTACATAGAATTTTATACGTCCATGTACTGTAATGATTGAATATGTAATCAAGTATTTACTTTAGTCCCTAAAGGGTTACATCTGGGTTATGTTTTGTTTTGCTCTGGCCTTGATGAGACACCTGTGTAGTGTAGGATGATCTTTCTCATCTCAGTCCAAAAAACTTGGGAAACAAATACTCTTTAACCTTGAGATGGTCTCATCACCACCTGGTATAAAGAAATACTTCTTAATCTTGATGCTCTCATTCTTGTCAGGAATAAGCAAAGCATTCCAACTACAAGATAAGATAGAATTATCCTCTTTGTCCTTGGCAAACTCCAGTGAGATGAGACCATTGAAAACAAGCATGCTTAAGTATAGTTCAGAGCCAATATAAGCTAGTCAGAAGCTTCCATGGGTGTCAGCCCTTCAGAGTAGATCAGACTAGGAAACCTAGTCTGTTGTTCAATACTACTTTTATTATAAAGCTATAGTAATAGAATCTTGCAAGTCTGAATGTGTTTCCCTCCCCCTCCTCCTTTTTATCTTCATGAGAACTAGGGAGGGGCTTTTCTGAGACATTTACTTACATTACATTTTTGCCCCAGACTCAACCCTCCAAAATCTGACTGTTGCCTTGGTAGTGACTCTTCCTCCTGTCCCCTAAGGCCATTCCCTCTTCCCTCTACCTTGGGAATGGACTTCAGTGCAGACTTAACTGGGAGAGTGCCGCATATTTGCCGGCTTTGAAGTAAGTCTACCTGCAATCATTTCTTTGGGGTTTCCTGACTGGCAGAAGGGGTATAACATCTTTGTTTTTCTTATTTTTCTTGAATCTTCTTTGATTGCTATTATATGTTATTTTCTTATGCTGCCTTGGAATAAAGCCTTAGGTACTCATACTGGTGCTGTCATTGCTTCTGAATCCAAAAGGACCTGTGACCCAACCCTCCTGGGCCAGGGACAGAGACATATAAGGTATGGATGTCCTTTACATGCCTGTGTGTCCTTGGTGTCCAGCAGTGTCAATGAGTTGGAAGCAAGCCTATCCTCGACCAAGTATAAATTGGGTAGGATTGGGCTAACAATCCCACAGCGAAGAAAGCTGTGAATTTGGCATATTTAGCTTTTCTTTCCAAGGGAAACAAATCAAAAGCCACTTGAGAGGGAATTAAATTTAGGAAGAATGGATATCATATTTTATACAGCTGTGTGAGAACAAGGGAACATAGGAAATGATTAATCCCAGTGGAATTAAACAAAAGTCTTTCAGCCAATCTTTTGACAGCTTTCATATTTAGAGTGGGCTACTATTCAAAAAAATGTCACATAAGCTTATGTTGGAGGACAATAATGATATACATATTCTCTGATTTGAAACATCTTTTTTTTTTTAAGGGTCTTTTCTGCAGCCATGACAATGATCCTTGCTATCAACAATCACTTTAGTTTTAGATGAGCATTATTTATACTGCCAATCGCTCAGAACCTGAATGTCAGGTGTGGTACTGGTAACTTGAGCATCCCTGTAGTTATGAAAATAATGTGGGTGGAATTTTGCAACAAGTTCAGGTTGTGTAATCCACTTATATGCATCCAGATGAGCTAAGTGTAGGGAGGTTAAAACAAGAGCGCTGTTGACTGAGAAATTCTTGTTTCAAATCTTTTTTTCAGCTGCAAGTTCATGGGGCAGCTTTAGGCAGATATATTCATCACATAATCAGTTTTTGTTCCAATGCAATAATAATGTCCATAATATCCCATGAGTGTACAAAACTGTGAATAAAAAAACATCATACCAGATTAAGGATGTGTACAGATTTACCTCTTTAGAGGGTGGTGGAGGATGTGGAAAGAACTCAGAAAGGATACCCACACCCAGCTCCAAATCCAGCATGGATCAGAGAGCTTTTTGGCATCAAGACAAGCCAAACCCCAGATGTTTGCCATAGCTGATCAAACAATTATTTAGCATCATTTTTAAAAAGCTCCTTAGAGGACTTTTAAAAACAATCCTGAAGCATGTTCCTAGAAAGTGAGAAAAAGTGACTTCTATATTGTCACAGGAACCAGAAAACCAGCAGGCTGGATAGATAGCTGCAGAGACAGGATAGAAGGACAGGCAGTCCCACTATGTGAAGTCAGTCCCTGCAAGAAATGGAAGGATTTACCTTTGTTTACAGTTTGATTCTCAAAATCGATCATTTGTTCCCAAAGAGATTATTGTATCTCCACAATCGGTTCATCACTGAGTGTGTATACATCAGAATGGAACCTACTGTTGTAAGAAATAACCTGGGAAGTTTCAGAAATGTGATTGATTTCTTCATTGCTTCATCTGAAAAGCTACAGCCATTGTATTAATGCTGCAGAGATAAACATGTGCATAATAAAACTCAAGCAGAGAACAAAAAAACTTGGGTCTGGGCTGATAATATAGCAGGAACAGAAAGCAAAGGAAAGTATAGTCTAGGATGCCAAATAAAAAAATCATGGAACCTACCAGAGAAGTTCAGGAGCAAATAAAAACGGGGGGAAATGCAGCAGAGAAAGGGAGCGATCATCCTGATTCATTTGCCAGACTGAATTGTTTCTCATTCTTCCTACAGGTCAGATTTATTTGTGTGACAAATTCAGGCAGCCTGACATTCTTTCCCCCACCCCCACTGAGGATATGCCTCTACTTCATTTTTCTAGAGGCACCTTCTGTGATCTGGAAACAAATCTGGGTGTTGCTGGCTCAGCCCGAGACTTTCTAAGGAATCACTTATTAGGTGGATAGAGGACTGTTGGCTTGGTTTGATATGTAGCTCTATGCCATGATTTGTTCTACCCAGTTTATTGAATAAACCACAATTGTCTGAGTTTACACAACACTTTATGCCATAGAAGTGAGCAATTGTTCAGAAGTCACATGTAACACTTCTAATAGGGCCAAGGATCGCAAATAGGTGAGATGATGATGCAAAAAACAGGATTTGGAGGTTCTTTTCCTGGAATAAGATGGGAAGATTTGAGAAGGGTTGTTTTAATTAATATTAAGATTTTGGGGAGCTTATACTATATTTTTTGTGGTTTCCACTTCAAAATAATGAAAGAGATAACACTGAATTTTAGTAACTGTGGCCACAATGTGTTCCAAGGCAACAAAAAAGAGATTCAATGATCACATGTGGATTGAGTCTTGTCTATCTTTCATAAACAATGGTTTACAAACCAAAATGGAGGTGTGCACAATATACTAAGCCGGAGTTGCACAGCCTGTGCTCTAGGATCACATAAGGTGTCCCCTGCCCCCTCCCTGCCAAGCTTTAGATGCAGCTCCAAAGACCTCCAAAACTTGTTACCAAATTGTAATTTTTAAATTGAGGAATTATTAAATACATGGTTGGGGAATAATCAGATTAAGTATAATTAAATATAATTTCTATTCATAAATGAAAAAAAAAGTTTATTTTTTGTTCTGTCTCCACCCATTGATTTTTTTAGAGTATGTTCCCCAACTATCATCAAGTGAGAGGAGAATGATGCAAGCCTATATGGTAACCCAAAGCCAATTGCTACTATGGCTTACTGTGGCACATGAGCTCAATCATCTCAGTCCCCAGTCTCTTCCCCATTGCTGAACTGAACTAGTATATCCATCTATCCAGGAATTGGCAAAAATGTGCAGTCTCTACTGCTAATCCATATCCTGCTTCTGTTGCCTCTATTCTCAGTCCCTGCAATCACCTGATGTTCTCCATGGTAATGGAAAACCATAAATTTTAAACATCTTGTGGTTGTTTTGGGACAGTATTGGAATAATAGGGAAATGTACTTATACATAAGGCTCTAATGCTGGGAAAGGTGGAAGGAAAGAGAAGAGGATGGCCAGCAGCAAGGTGGATGGACTCTGTACAGAGGTGATAAGTGCACTGTTGGAAGACCTGAAGGACCAGGTTGGGGATAGATTGTCATGGAGAAAATCTATCTATGAGGTCACCAGGAGTTGAAAATGACTTGATGGCACATAATCAATCAATCAATCAATCAATCAATCAATCAATCAACCAACTTCTTAAACCCAA
The DNA here is from genome assembly GCF_059951505.1 of Python bivittatus. Classification (NCBI taxonomy): domain Eukaryota; kingdom Metazoa; phylum Chordata; class Lepidosauria; order Squamata; family Pythonidae; genus Python; species Python bivittatus. Next base: position 24,809,756 of record NW_028277113.1, on the reverse strand, counting down.
GGATGACTTAAACTGTCTCACCCATAGGCTGGGGATTAGATGAAAGCAACATCATGAAGATGTATCAGATGAAAGATGTTCCAGGGTATTTCTGTACCATGGTTAAGTGTAAAGGAGGAAAAGACCTCAAACAGTTCAGCGTCCTGAATGACTTAATTATCCTCAGCTTCAGAGATAAGAGGAGATGAGATGGGAGGTCTTCCTCCTTCCAGGAAGTTAGCACCTGATGCCTGTATTACTTGCGATATTGCAGTGCATCTTTCCTTTGGCAGAAAGAAACTGGAGAGTGTAAGTCTGGCTCTTGCCTGGTTCTGGCAGCTATTAGGGCTTTCTTTGCTCATAATTGTGTGCAGTGCCAGAGAAACTAATCCCATTTCAAGGAATAATTCCAACTGTGTGGAAAGTGTGACAAGTGTCCTTTCCTCAGCCAAATGTGCCACACTGGTGCCTGCAGTTACTTGTTAATTTTCCATTAGGCAATAGGTTGTATTTTTTAAGCAACAGCAAATGCTGGGTTTTTGTTTTTTTCAAATCAGACTTTATATAACCTTTTAGACTTAAGTATGATATTCGAAACCATAAGGAATAACACTTTTATTTCTGGACTATGATAACATAAAATCCAAAAGCAGACTAAACATAATAGGCAATTTTTATTTGTTTCCAGATAACTTTCACTGATGTTGTTATGGTCCATCAAGTCAACCGTGACTCCTGGCAACCGCCTGGACAAGTCCCTGCCTTTTTCTTGGCAATAATTTCAGAAGTGATTTGCCATCACCTTCTTCCAAAGACGGAGAGACTATGACTGGCAAAGTCACGCTGCTGGCACTGTGCCTAAGGTAGGACTACAACTCACAGTTCCTCAGCTTCTAATTCAGCATCTTTAACTTTTATGTCAAACTGACTCTCTCACTAGCCACAATATTATTAGTCAGGATTTTTGGGGGGTTTCATCTGATCTTCTGTCAACAACATTAAGTATATTTCAGACCATTATCAGTGACTTCCACTCCTGTTGTTTCAGATGCAGTATCCTAAGCTTATACTCATGATGAAGCAAGGAGGAAAACATATTCCAGCAGTTTTATTGCCTGTTTCCTCAGAACTAAATCTCATTTTGTCTTACAGATAAATCATCTAGGATTGCTGCTTTCTAAGTAATGGCACAGAACTAGAGTTTGCTCATGTATAGTAAAAGTTTGGTTTAAAGCTTCAGAACTAGGAAAAATGTTTGTTTCATTTCAGTTATGATGATGTTACAGAAAGAAAAAAGGAAGCTCCAGTTGGCTTAAGTATTTTTTCAGGCTGAAATCCTGTGCGCATTTATTTGGAAGTACTTGGGCTTCATTTGTATTTCAGTGTATGGTACAAGCCCTGCCAAACAGGCTAACTCAGTAATCATGCGAAACATGTTTTGTGAATGTTCCCATTGTGAGACAGTGTTCAGAATCCCGCATGTACTTCCCCCTTTCTCAACAGGACAGTCTATATTGTAAATATATATATTTTAAAATAGTATGTTTTGAAAATTGTGAGCACCATCAACTGCTGCACCTTTCTGCAGAGCTGCTAAAAGTCCGAGATGGTTCAGGCACAGAACCGTGATGCAATCTTACCATGGTGCTGCCACGCTAAAGAGGAAAATTAGCAGCAGACTATGAAGTCTGGATGGATTTCTCCTCAGCACCTCTTAATGGGCTGCCAGGTTAGGGATGCAAAAAGCTAGGCAACCATTAGATGGCAGCAAAGCGAGACAGAAATGTGATCCCTGCTAATCATCAGGACTTTTGCAGCTCAGATTTAGGAAAAGCTGCCCAGAACCAAGAATACAATGAAACAAGAGTTTAAAGGATAGACGTCAAGCTGCTGTTGATTTTGCTGATAGAATTTAAAATGACTCATCTAAATGAATACTTCATGATTATAGCTTCTCCAACATAATATGTGTTGTCCCTCCTTTTGGTCATCTTCTTGGCAAACTGTTCTAGGGTGCAGATTTCTAGGGCCAAGTTAGCGCAACAGAATAAGTTAAAATGTGGTTTCCATCTTTGTGGATGTCTACTTGGTTACTGCTGCTTATTAACTATGGTTTCTATTTTACTGGAATATTTTGCTATTTGCAATTTATTTGATTCAACCCAACTATGGGTTAGCACATTGTGTGGACATTACCTTTGTGAAATACACAGTTGGAAGCAATGGATTCAAATGGTGGAAAAAATACAGGTGGAAGAATCCATGAGTGCTGAGGGTCCAACTTCATAAGGGATCTGAATTTTAAAAACCATCTGGAAGAGATTTGTCAGACTCCTAGTAAAAGCTACTTCACTTGTAGCCTGCAAGATGGGAAAGAAAGAGGATGTTGAAGAAAATGAGACTTGCGGGAGTATTAGGGAGAGGAAAAAACAGTGTTTTATCATGGGGTATTAGCACTGATTTTTGGCCGCAATGAATGTCATGCCATCCCAAACCTGTTAATTGTGAGGGAATGCAGCCATAAAACAAGTTGGTCCTGATTTAAAGGTATCCTTGGATTACAATCTAGTAAACAATGTCAAATATATGTATTTGTCCTTCACAGAATTGCTAGTTAATTCATCAGTGTTGCAGCATCACTGAAACAGAGAAGAACAAAGCCTGTGGTCCAGATATAACAACAAAATGACATTGCATTTATTCTCTACTCCACTTTTATCACTAAACTTTGTTAGTCTAAATAATTTGTCTTAACTATGAGCAACAAGGAGGCCGTAACTCAGATAAATGTATTTAAAAACTGCTCTTTGTTAAAATATGATACACTCTCTTTGCAAAGATCTACACTATCTTCATTGAGCATGTTAATTAAATGCTCAGCCATTCTCAACTATTCATTTTAGAAGTAAAATTAAATTACTAAGTTGTTCTATTTTTCTCCTCCCCTAAACACTTTGAAATGTAAATTATTTGAGTTTTGTATTAGTTTGGCTGATATTACTGCTTTTCACATTTCAGAGAGAATTAATACAGCTAACCCTCAATTTAATGGACCATTTGGGAACAGAGGGGTGTATTTGTTACTCCCAATGTCTGTTAAATACAAAAGTATATCTTGACAGTGATTGACATCACTTACCTAATGACATCATTATGCAAATGACATATATTGCTGTAAGTGTCATAAAATTAAGATAAAATTAGTGTAAATTTAACTGCCTTATCCAAACTACTCTAAGTGCAATAGACATGTCTGTTATTTCAGGGGGGATTTCCAAATAGAAATTTGGTCCACTGTATCCAAAGTCTACTGAATATAGGTCTGTTAAATCAGGATTTCATTGTAATATGTACACAGCAACCTCAGTCATGGTTTTCAAAGTACTGTAAAAAAAAAAAAATTAAGTAGAAAATAATTTAACTCAGCAACAGCAATAAGAAAAAGCTATGTTTCCTGGGTAACCATCACTGATGGATCTATTAGACTAGATTTTTGAAGTTCTTTTTGGCTGGCTTGGAGCAAGTGGTATAACTGAGAAAGAGAATTTGGAGAATTGCTCTGGACGTTGGAAATACCCTTGATCCTTAGTTCTGCACAATCATGCACAGCTTGCTGTAACTGTAGCTGCATGGGAAAGGAAACAGCTGATCCTCCAAGGTTTAGAGCAAACCAGGGACGAAATATTTTATCACAGATGACCTATGGAAAAAGAAGAAAAAAGAGCCTTGTATTGAAGAATCACATGAGATTTTCAGGCCTGTCGCACTTTGCAATTTATGTATTCATTTACTTATTTACTAAGGCTTCAATGCTGCTAAATTCCCATTGGCTCTAAGCGGCTCACAGAACTCCACAGTAAGGCTATAAAATAAAAATCCAGCACATAAACACCTCACAGACCATGACAGGGCCATTCTCTAATGAAATCTTGGTTCAGAACAATTTCTATACAAGCGACTCACCTGGGGTCTGCTTGGCAGAGAAAATCTATGCAGGGGGAACAACCAGCAGCCAGCCCCCAAGCATTCTGGTTGTGGCTCCCAGCCCCACTGGAGGCCAATATGATCAGCCTCAGGGGTTTTTGCTTTGCTGGGGGCTTGGAAGTTTCATGGGCACCTAAAAGCTGCAAAGGCTTAAGACACACTTTTTAACTCCCCCCCTCCAAGACCAGAAAGTTCAAAACCTGTTGGCTCCACCCACTTTGATGATGTCACCATGCCCCCGGATGGGACACGAAGACAAAATGAGACCCCCGAGCAGAAAAGTTCCCCACTTTTTTTTTTGCTGCATAAATCAATGCAAACACACACATTCATCTGGGCAAAAAGACTGACTTCTGGCATCTAAATAAATTGTATCACTCTGCACTTTGGAGGCAAGTTATACTGTAGGTTTTTCCTCTCTTCTGGCTGCTGACAAATTTCCCCACTGTTTTATGTATTATTATTTTTCAAAGACTTATATAGCTGCCCATATTGTAACAATAACCCTGGGTACTGCACAAAACAGTAAAAACAATCCCCCCCACCCCCATCAAACCATCAAAAACTCAGTAAAATTCTGTTCTGCCTAGAACAAGGTGATTCCCTTCTTGGGTAAACACCTTCTTAATCCAACAACAAGAAACTACTCTAAGGAGGGCATAGAGGTGGTTGCTAATAAAATTAGTAGAAGCACAGTCAGATTAATATGTTTGACCTTTATTCTGATTATAAAATGTGAGAAACTGAGAACAAGTTTTGACCACCAAGTGCTTCCCAGCTCACCAGTCAGAACAAACAGGTCAGATCACCTCCTTACAAGGTGCAAGAAGTGAATCCATTCACAGAAGAAAAATGCAGCAACCAATTATACAATATAAGCATTGGATGTAAGAATAAGCTACATGATAATAAAGTCCTCTGGCTCCTTTGTAACTGAACATTATGGGTATAAAAGGCTGCTGGTTTGACTAAAAAATACTTTGCATAGCCATAATAGTAAGGACCCATTTTTACCAAGGTACACATGTAGCTTGACTCCCCATTTTACTCATTGTGGGATGATTGTTACCAACATCACTGCCATGGCAAATTCTTCTCCTTCCATATCATAATGTCTAGGACAACTTGCCAAGTTACACAGTGTTATCACATTATGGAATGTCTTGCTCTCTGTTCAGCATCACTAGCTACTGCTGGCACTGTGATGGAGGGATGCTACATCAGATGTAGATAATAGAGATGTTATTGCAGAGACTGGAGTGGTAACCAAACCTGTTGTCTTTCCTAAAAAGCATTTGGCTTGACACAATGTGACACTGCACAATCTGTCTGTGGCTGATGTCTCTGGGCATGTTTATATATACGTTGAAGTCACTACTCAGCTAGTGATTGTGCAGACGTATATAAACATGCCCAAATGCCAGTCATAGAAACATTCATTTTAATCAGTACAGAAATTAGTATTTTAAAGCAGAGGCATGCAGCCAGTTAAAGAGAAATATTTCTACTTAGCCACTCACTTGAAGGTTATTATTGGCTCTTTCTGCTCCACATTTTCCATTCTTCAGGTCACATTTTGAAAAGCAATCGAAAAAAATGCAGTCTTCATCTCCTGTGCAGTTTTGTTCAAGGATGTCTCTCATTTTAGGCTCAAAAAAAGCCATATCTACATCAATAGCAACCACCTGCAACCAGAGTAATGCATTCAAGTTGATTTACTCTGAGCCAAAACACCATGCAAATTGCTGCTTTCCAGCATCTGTTCCTCTTGAGTTCTGAGAGAAAGCAGTGCAGGATAAATTCAAGAGAAAATGAGAAATTACACATAGGACTATGTTGCTCACTAGTTCTAAAACTCAAACTGACTACTCTATGAAAGAAAATATAAGCTTTGGAAATCATGGAGAAAACGTCAGCCTTGGAATTATTACAATTCTTTAAGGACACCCTGGGTGTCTGCAGCTGGGGAGAAGCAAATGACAAAATGTGCATGATGACATCAAAGTGCATTTGTTGTCATTTTGTCATGATCTCAACTTGCTGCAGATGCCACTGAAGGGCATATGTTTATTTCATCAGCCTTACCTTTAGGTAGTTCTGCAAAACCAGGGGCATAACACTGGCTATCCAAGAAAGTGAGCCCTTCTCAGTGACAGAATACTCCTTTTCCATGCAGAGGTTCTTGAATTCAGTTTTTGATATTGTCCCATTATCTTCCTGAACTGGATGAAACCCCAGAGGTACTAGAGGATCCTATTGCAGCCCACTAATTTTTAAAATGTATTTCTTTGTTTAATGGGTACACAATAAATGCAATGGTCAGAATGAGTCGAAAGTTGCTGATGATCTCCTGAGGTTTTCTCCATTAAAGGAACTTCAGTACCAAAAGAAGCAAAATACCTTGATTACTTCAAAGTATGTTGGACTGAGGCCCGAAGTTGGAAGCCCAATACCCATATGGCTGCATATCCGGGTTCCCTGGGACTTACTTGAGGGTCTGAAGAATGCTTTGGATCATGGTAAGCCATAATGGTAGGCCATAAATCTGTAGGACACAATCTAGTCTTCACAATTACTCAGTTTGAATCTAGCAAGGGATGAACAATACCTTTCTAACTAGGTCCTACACTGGAAAATTCTCAAGCTAACTTGAATTTCTTATCCTTGATCCAAAGGACTAAGAGTGTGTTCACACGTTCCTCTTAAGCCATGGTTTGATTAAACATGATTTGCTCGTGAGCTACAACAGTCTAAACTATAAAAAACAGTCACAGCCTCTAGTGGTTGGTTTCATGAAAGGACTTAACAAAGCTCATACAAAAATGTATTCCTGCTTATTCCATGTCAGTGAGTGGAGGAGGAGTAATTTAGAAATCACTGCCAGTTGACAAGATCCTCTAGGAACTTAAGGCTCAGCTCTGCCTTAAGGCTCAGCTCTGCCACAGCTAAAGCTAGTAGATTTCCAGGATAAGCTTATACCCAAAAGTCCTTCTCCCAAGATACAAATGATCAACTTTCCATCCTCCAGTCACTATTCACTGGCAGCACATGATCCAGAACATCCATGTCAGTCTTTTGATGGCTTTTTTTTTTTTTTGGGTCTCCCAGCCACAAGAAAGAAGACTTGCCCAGCACTAACACCAATGAAATCATCAGTTTTAGTCATGGCAGGTGTCATGGGCAGACAAATTCATTTATCATTTCAGAGAGTCATGGAAATATGAAGTTTTTGAACTACTGCCCTGGAGATTAATTGATGAGATCATTTAACCTTTTTTGGAAGTTCCCACAACATACTGATCTGTTCTGTCCACTGATCCAGTTAAGCATGTTGTGCAAACAGGGCCTAGGAGTCCTTAAAAAATAGCGATGGAGCTGACTGAGGCTGTTCCAAATACTGCCGGTTTCCCAAATTTATTTATTTTATTTCAATCATTTCTAGCCCTCTATGTGATTAAAAAAACAATCCCAAAGCTGATTCATATTTATTTTTGAGAGTATGCACTGTGAATTTTACTCTTTCAATGATCCGTGTCAAAATTAAAAAGAAAGGGAGCAGAGGAAGAAAACATGTCTAAAATCCCATCAGCCTGAGTGACAAGGTGAGACTCCTGAATTTGAAACTTTCTTCTAATTTTCCTGAACTCCAAGAGAAGCTACATACATTCCCTCTCCCTTCCTTAAAATGTCTTTGAAAACAGCCCTGGGCATTCCACAGGTTGATGCAGGCAATATCAGGAACATCAGTAATCTTTGACATATCCTCTTATATCTGCAACTCCTTTTGAGTTTCTCTTTCATTAAGAACCTCTAATGGAAAACATTTCTGGTTCATTGTCTTTTGTTTCATATATTTATTGGAATGCAAGTCAGTGGGCCAGATTTAAATTGTGGCCCAAATATTATGATTAGTACATGAAACGGCTAAGCTGTAGCTCAGAAGCCTCGCAGAGATTTTTTTTTTTTGGTATTGAAAAAGCAATTATATGCAGCATTAGTATAATAATGTTTCTATCTCTTGGTATCATATGCCACTGCATTAATTTGTATCAGCAAAACTGGCAGAATGGTCATAGGGCTCTCTCAGAGCAGAGTTTGGAACAAAAATACAGGAAACTCTCAACAAAAACATTAGTAGTAATTTGAAACACATTCTAGGATGACGATTCAAAACTGTCATATGTTTGTCAGATTCCTCCTCCCCAGTCAAATCCCATGCATTTTCCTATTCTTTATCAGAAAATAGCTTCTCTCTTCTTCCCTTTCCCAAATGCCAGCACGGGGATTACTTTTTCTATCTCAGTTCTTTCGTCCTTCTCTGTCTCAATATCTTTTTGGCACCAAGCAAACAACAGCAACAACAATAAATTAAATTTATATGCCACCCGCCTCCCAGTGAGTCAAAGACATTCCCGTTCTCTCAGACATTTCTATAGCTTTCCATTCGGTTTGCATTTTGCTACAACACTATTCTTTTCCTTGGGTAATATGCGCAGAAACATTTAACATTTTAACTAACACTGTAACTTACCCAGAGAACTTCAGTTATTAAGTGGAATTAGAAATATTGTTAATACTGAAAGTGATAATACAGAAATCCTTGATTGAATGGAGTAATTTGAGGGAGAGGTATGTGTCACTTCTAAATGTCCACTATATCCAAAAGTATGTCATTTGTGGTGCCTACATTATTTGCATAATCATGTTATTATGCAAATGATGCAGATTACCTCATTTGCGTCAATTTACATGGAGATCTCATTACACAAATAATGTCAGTTAACACAAATGATATTAAATATAACACAAATTCAAGTGTCCCATCTAGACTTCTTTGGATGCAATGGGCTTGTCTATTGTTCCCAGGGGATGATATGGAAATTCTGTCCTTTGCATCTGAAGTCTGCAAAGTGGAGAGCTGGTTACATTGAAGTTTTACTGTAATTTCTTTCTGTCCTTCCACCTCCTGCAGTCATTTTGAATGCTTACCCTTGATACCACTTTTCTATTTTTTGCAGTGACCTGCAAGGATGTTCATTGCAAACTTTGAGGGGACTTCATTCTTCCCTTGAAGAAGGGCACTATCCCATGATGCACTGCAACTACACATGTCTTGCTTGGGTAGATATGCATGATTAACAAGGTAGATGACTACCAACATTACTGCAGCTTAGTCAGCATTGTGTAGCTATGACGTTGAGCAATGGCTAGCAGAGGCAGGAGCTGATGTCTTCCAGTCAGTTGGAAGGAGTCCTGCATGCATAAAAGGGCACTCTGGAATGATTGTGCTGAATTTGAGTAAACATATGATAAGTATAATTAATCCAAGGAAAAAAAACTGCTCACCACTTAATAATTCAGACTTCCTTAAGTTCCAAAGAATAGAAAACTAAATTATTCTTACTCCTTTAAGTCACCTTAGCATCGGACTTTCCAGTGTGGAATTCTATATAGGTACTTAAATAAATACCAATTCTGCTCGGTTAATGAACACATTCTCCTTTCACTCCACAGAAATAAATGAATTTGCCTAAAGTTAAACTGAAAACATGAAGGCCCTTTTACAGAAGTTTCAGTCCTTATAAAAACTAACATTGAGGTTAGAACTGAGTTGGATGTCTGTGCCACCTTCCCCAAAAGCTCATGATGGGTTAAATCAAGAATGTGCTTTCTTGCAAATTGCCCAGTGCATCTCAAACTGTCAGGAAATCCAACAGAATATGCAAATCTCTCCTACTCATCTATGGCACTTCTGGACAGTCCCCTGGTTTTGCCTCCAGTGTGGCCCTCAGCAAATACCAAACCCACTACTGAATTTTCCTGCTTCCTGGTATTCCATTTTCCTTTCCTGGTGTGTTGACAGAAAGAGAAAGAGATGTGAATGAAAGGTTAATGTGTGAATGGAAGAAAGTATATGAATGAGGCAAAGGAAATTGTATAGAGGATAAGGTGATGGACAATTAGAATGGGGATAAACTAATCGGTATGTGATTGTATGTGTTTGTCTGACTGTATGGGTATGAAGAAGAATGGGAGACAGCACAAGAAAAGGAAGCGATTTAAGCTATTTTGCTGTTTCCCAGAAGTGATGGATAGGTTGCTAATGTTTGGGCAAATCGATCACTGCATGTAAGAAAGGGTGTTATTAGAGGACAGATAAATGAGAAGAGCCATTGCCTCCATCCACTCTTGACTTTGACTTCATCCATTTTTGGAATTAATACTATCCATCACTACTATGGAGGCTTCAGCTACTTTCATCTAAGGGCATGTGACTTTAAACCCCCCCCGCCCCCCAGTGCCCACCCGGTCTATATATTTAAGGTTTATAATACCTTTGGAAAATGCTGAAGACTGGGATTCAAAAAGATGAAGCTGTACAAGTGAGAAACTTCATCCTTTTTCACCTTCATAATTATCTGCTTCTGATGCTGGAGCTGCAAGTACTATTGCTTATAAAACCAAACCAGTACCACCTATGCACAAGATGACAGCTTCCATAGACTTAATAATTTTTAAAAGATATGTAGAAACCTAAAGGGATGGTGGGAACCCAATGACTATGGGTTTAATGACTATGTAATGCTGAAAGTATGTGTGTTTGGGGAAGGGGGAAGCACAGGAGAAACAAATACAATTAGATGTTCAGATGAAAGACTGGTCTGCTGGAACCAGAAACAGAAGCACATCATGCTGCAACTTTTTTGCATAGCTTCTACTTGTTCAACCTATCATTATTATTTTTGCAAATCGCTTATATATTCAAGAAAATTCTTGCTGATATTGTAGATCAACACAGGAAAAGAGATATTCTCTTAAGAATGTAGAACATTAGGACAGTACAAAGGTAAGTGACTGAGCTTTAGATAGCAGAATTTCAGGCTGCTCCAATATATAAGGCTGGTCACTATCTGGAAAACTGTTGCTGTGAAGAATGTTCATGACTGCTCTCAACAAAGAGCAAGGCTTTTCTTTGTTATGAGTTGAATGTGCTCACAACTTCCATTATGACAATAAATCCTACATTTAGTTATGAAATGTTGGGGTTCTAACTTACCGTCAGATCATTTCGGATGGCAAAATTTTCTGGTTTAATATCACAGAGATGAAGACGATAAGAAAAGTCGTTGTCAAAATGATTCACCATATCCAAGAAGCTGATTGCAATTTGGATTATGGCTTTGGCCTTGTTTTTAATTCCAGAGAGGGAAGCACCAACAGCATCTTCCACAGAAAAGAGTGTATTGTCCCACGCATGTCCAGCTGTTAGATATTCCACAGCGTAAAAGTGGCCACAAGAACCGATAACTCTTAGAACATGTTTACTGATGTCTTGCAAAACACTAAAGTAAATGTACTCTTCTTGTTGGAGTAAAGACCACAAACTAGCCAGTTGTGCTTTCCAGTGTGGGCCTCTTTTCTTCCACAAAGGTCCTACAGTTTTGTTAGGAAGTTCCAAACCCAGTGTGTTCTTGATCTCCAAAGCAACCATCAGAAGCAACTCTGTTTCTGGAATTCCCTGTGATTCCATCTCCTCCAAAAACCCAAGACTGTGATAGCTAGAGAATATTCCATTTTTTGATTTTAGGATCACTGGGCGGCCTCTCCAGTCAGCTTGGATTACCTTCTTACCCTGATCATAATAAAGGCAGCGTTTGTAGGTCAAAGTCTGTGCAACACATAAATCTTCACAAAGATCCCCAGTCAACATGCCCGTCCTGTAGTCAAGACACTGCAGAAATATGGAAACAAACAAACAACAATGCTAATGGCAGGAAACTAAAAATTTCCAGGCACTTCAAGAATCATTGATTTTTATCTTGAAAATATACTTTCCATCCTGTAGGAAGTAAAGAAAAATGCAGACAAGGTGGTGGGTCTGAGCAGAATGTTTTCCCATTCTTTCTGTTCGCCTTTCCTGAAAAACTGGCAGAACATAAGTGCTCAGAAAACTATGGTTGCCTCGCTGAAGGCTAGTGGGTGATAACAAGCTTTGCCCACAGTAAATAATAAATTGTGTCTCATGGTAAAGTATAAGTAGGTCTGTTATACAGTAAATAATAACTCTTGTCTTTTCCCTTCCTCATGGTGAAGGCCCAGCTCTGGACCTCTGCAGTTTAGAGCTGGTGTCTTAGCTATTCAACCATACAGTTAAGAGTTCAAATCGCATAGAGAGAACAATCTGACGATTGCCTCTTCAGAAACATATTTTCATCATATATAAAATTGTCAAAATGCACAGGTTTTGTGTATACTATGTTGAAAACCAGTGATTAATGTATAAATACTAGTAACACATGAATGTAAATATGGGCAAGATGTGGCCCTCTAGATATTCCTGAATCCCAGTTAGCATGGGCCCTAGCCAGCATATCAAGAAACAGGAGATTTGCAATCTAAGATGTTTCTACCCAGAACAATGGATCCCAGTTACTTAATATCATGCAATACCTTGTGGAATGAAGCTGAAATCATAAAAGTCAGTGAACACAATTCTACTTATTTCATTACATTCAATATAAATTTCACATGATAAAAGGTAAATGTGAACTACAATTTGTGTCTGTTCATTATAAGACACAGCATTCAATCTATTATGATTTACAAAGCCCAAAAAATGCAGAAACCAAAAAATTAAAAAAAAAAAAAGATTAGAGTGCAACACCAGACAGTCTCTTTACTGTCTTATTAAACTGATTTCATATCCTTGGACAAACGGGATAGAAGCTGGCATATACTGTACCTATTGACATATATATGAATATATTTGTGTGGCTTGTATATTCCACAATTCATGACTGCAAAACTTAAAAGGAGATTGAAAATCTGTAGTTATGTGGTCATCTCAAATGCATGAAAGAAACAAAGAGGATTTCCCCTGCCGGTCCCTTCCTCCACTCCTAATTGTTTCCATCCCTCCGTTTCTAAGAGTATAGGCAGCCTGTATAACCACATCCATTCAGTCCTTCTAGAAGTGCAGCTGCAGAAGTTTATTCTGGGCATATCTCTGAAGGAGACACTCATCGATGTGGATTACAAGATGCTAAAAACTAAACAGTCAGATAGAGACTTATACCAACTTCCATCCTGTTTTTCTCTGACCTTCCTTTTTCTTTCAGTCAACAATTTCCCACATACCACTGCATCAGGCTCCTTGAGAAATGCTTACTCCAGAAAATACAACCCTCATGAGAACTTCTCAAACTTCTCCAGGCCACTCTTCCATTCCCAGATGGAACTTTCAGTTTGTTGTATTCTTTCACCCTAGCCATGTGTAATGTTGTATACATCTATCTTAGCTAGGAAATACTATTTAAGTGTATTTTCCAAAATTTGCAAACTGGAAGACATAGCCCCAGATTATTCCAAGAACAAATCCACATATTTCACAACTCTCTAGAGTCAAAGAGGCAAAAAGGTCTTGAAATCCTGTAGCGAAATCCAAAGAATGTGAATAATGTAATGCACATAGATTTGAACAGCTTTTTGCAAAAAAAAAATTGGCTGCAATAAAGTTTAATGGGAAAAAAGGAGCATAATGTATACATTAAAACTCTTAAAATGAAAAAAAAACTTTTTATAAAATCTAAAGTAAAAACTTTTATATTTACATCTGTGTCAAGTTCTTTGTATGCAGGCATTCTAAAACTGGATTTATATAGTAACCCTGATTTTGCATGAAGATATACATTCATGCAAGTAGTATAATATGAGAAGAAGCTCTGCTTGCCGCTTCCCCAGTGCTTACTTGAAGTAAGTCAAAAGGTAATCAATAGAATTTCAACTTGGGAAAGGTGTGTAAAAATTATACTATCTGCTAGACAGGAATTCTGGAAATTTTAACCCCAACACATCTAAAACAACAGAATAATTATTCCCAAATATCAAAGATAAGTGACAAATGCAATTATTTTAAATAACTACAGGAAGTCTTCGAGTTATGACCTCAATTGGGACCGGGATTGCCATCGCTAAGCAATGCAGTTGTGAAGCGTGATGTCATGTGACCACATCGCTTAGCAACAGCAATCCAGGCTGTCCGTAACCCAAGACACATGGATCCTTAAGTGGGAACCAGAGGGAGTAACAGGTAAGGAGTGTAAGGGTGCTGCAGGTGGGTAGGGGAGGCCCTGGGAGGCCCGGTACAGGCTGTGCACGAGTTGAAGGAGGGGGTGCTCCGTGTGGTGCAAGCTTAGAAAGGCTGGAGAGTGAGGGTGTGGGGTGTATGCATGTGTGTGATTCAGGGAGGCTGTGGAAAGAGAGTGTGGGGTGTGTGTGATTGCAGGGAGGCCAGGGGAAGAGGGTGCAGGGTGCGTCCATGTGTGTGTGTGTGTGTGAGTGCAGGGAGACTGAGGAAAGAGGGCATGGGGTGGGAGGCCGTGGAAAGAGAGTGTGGGGTATGTGCGAATGAAGGGGGGATGGAGGGTGTGGTGCATGCAAGCAAAGGGGGAGGGCTGGGGAGGGGGAGAGACTTACTCCAGCAACTTGTGACCTACCTTGCCAGCTTCCCATTGACTTTGCTTGGGGGAAGCCAGCAGGGAAGGTCACAAATGGCAATCATGTGATCGTTGGACGCCGCAACTAGTCATAAGTGCGAGCTGGTTGCCAGACACCCGAAGTTTGTTCATGTGACTGTGGGGGTGCTGCAATGGCCAGAACTTCAAGTACCAGTCATAAGCCCTTCATTCAGCACTGTTGTAACTTTGAATGGACACTGAATGAATGGTTGTAACTCAAGGATTACCTGTATTTCAAATTACAAGCACTTAAAATGCAGACAGCTAACTTTTTTTTTCAGGGATTAATTAGAAATTGCTGAAATTACACTGTTTGGATATAAAACGATTTGGTTTCTTCAAAGTCAATAAAACCACTGGCCTAAACTCAAGCACAGTACTCTGTCTTATCTGGCTTGTGGATAAGGCTGTAAATAACTTTTCTCCTGGAATCAGTGAGGCTACAGCCCAAGGATGAATGCAAAATGCAATTCTCAGATCAGACCCAATGGCTCCAAACCTTCTGGGGGCTATAGAGAGGCTCTGTAGGAAATGGGAAATATCCCATATCGCAGAAGTATCCACATTTCCCAGCTGCCTGTCAGAAGAAAAATATTTAGTACTGTTGCATTTCCACAAAATTGGCAAAGCTGCTGCCACAGCATACTATTTGTTGTAGTTTATTATGTATCACACAAGGGACATTTATAGTTATTAATTGGCAGTTACTGTAATAGAATAATATCTATCCAGGTTACTTTCCCATTTGATAAAACAAAAAACAGAGCTTAATCTGTTATTTGACTTTTTCTACCTCTTAACACAATTTTTCTTCCAGGGAATGTGTAATGAAACAATTGTGAAACACAGCATATAACATTTGCTTATAAAAATGTTTATAGTGGCATAGGTACGTGGCATACAGCCTGGTTACTTGAGGGGTTGCCTGTCGCCATTAACATCTGCCCAGCTAATTCGGTCCTGCAGGATTGGCGCGCTCCGGGTTCCTTTGATTAAACAATGTCATCGCTCAGGACCCCGGAAGTGGACCTTCTCTGTAGCAGTGCCTGCCCTCTGGAATGAGGTTGCCCCCAAGATCTGGATGGCCCCCACTCTGCTGTTGTTTAGAAGAGCTGTGAAGACCTGGCTCTTCACCCAAGGGATTGTGGGAGGGAGAGTGAGCCATTCACTCCATTCCATCTGGTCTGTCACACTTGCCATCTTTTATCTTTTATCGATTTTATTGTAATTTCTTTGATTTGATGGTTGTGAGCCACCCAGAATCTCTGAGAATCAGAGTTTAATAAAGTACTATTACAACAGATCAAACAAATTCAATTTAGCATTCATTTTAACACCCTAAGCATCTTGTTTAGGAACAAAATATTTCATTGTGGAAAGAAATGCAAATAATGGAATAATGTTTCTACTTTATCAATATGTTGCCATATATTATATTGTGATATATTATAGATAATACAGGAAAATCTTGCTTCTTTTATCACAACAAAGAAATGGAACCAATTCCTAAAATCTATCTCCAGAGTTTCCGGGAAAGTTGCTAAATTAGTTTGTTGAAACAAATCAGATACATCTCATGAAATAGATTATAGTTCAGAAAAGCAAAATAAATGCACTGAAACTCATCCTTTTATCTACCTTCCACTAGGAAATGTAAATGGTTCCTGTCTGTTTTATTTACATCCCACTAGGATATGTAAATGGTTCTTGTCTGTCCTGAGTGAGTTTTATCAATGAAATCCATCAGCTGAAGACTCTGTCTTGTTTAATTGACACTAACTGCTGCCCATGCTTTTCAGGCAAGATACTGTTTTCCTTAATCAGCAGCCTGACTCCTCCCCCCCGCCCTCCAAAATCCAGGCAAAACTTCATCAGCATGGACTACAGTACTTGTCTCCTAGTGCCTTCATGCCAATGTATTCACAAATCTTCTATTCAGAACATCAAGCATTCAGGAGTTCTTAGCAGGCTCTGCTCAAAAGACTCATCCTTGATCGTATTTGGGTCACCATTTAGCATTGTGTAAAAGTAATCAGTTACATTTGGCAGACTGGAGTGGAGAGGAAGGACCCGCATGCCGTAAAGTAGAGAAAGCAGATAGCAGAGAGCCACTTAATTGGAACCTGTTTTACTTTTTTTTTTTTTTAAAGCAGCATATGCCTACTTTCTGGAGTTGAAACACATGTCTCTCTTGACTTTAAAAAAAGAAAAGGAAGCAGTGAATAAGGGTTCAACACTTTCCTTGCCACAGGGATGGGTTCAAAGCAGTGACAGAGCCATTGCACAAGGTTAGGATTACTACTACTACTACTACTACTACTACTATTGACTTATTATCAATATTTTACCTCATTATCAAATGTATAGGCTCCCCTCTAACACAGTCCTTGATGTGACTTAAAGAAATGGCTATCTGTGCTATTGGCCACGTAAGAAGTTAGCACAAGTGGGTGATGAAGATATGTTAGCAGTCAATACCACCATAATTCTTTGCTTGCTAGATTTACTTCAGGAGCTCAAGGTAGCATATGAAGAATTCCCTCCTCCAAGTTTTCCCCCATACCAACCCTGTGAGTTAGGCTGATCTGAGAGTGACTGGACCCAGTGAGTGTCCATGGTTGAAGATGGCCTTGAACCTGCATCTTTCCAGTGCTAGTTGCTTAACAGCCACTCTATTGTAAGAGGAGAGCCATGTTAGTCTATGGCGGCAAAACATCGGGAGTCTGGTAGCACTTTTCCAACTAACAAATTGTATTACAAGGCATCATCTTTCGTGAGCTTGAAGCTTACTTTATGAACCAACTGAAATTTGGCGTACCTCTAGCCTCATATGATGCAAAGCATAGTTTAAATTTTAGTTTAAATTATGGTCATTTGGGAGGTATAAAAGGATGGGATCTTGCCACACAAGAAGGGGAATTCAACTTTTCTCTTTTGTTGCAATCCTTTTTTTAATAGGTTGTTTATTAAAGAAGTTTTCAGCAGAATAAAAACAATACAAGTTTTGAACTGAAGAGAAGAATAGGGAAAAGTAATAATAAAGTGAAAAAGAAATAGTAATAAAGAAGCAGCTTCTGATCTTCTTAACAGCAGTTCCAAGTACATTTATATTTTACCCTCTCTCTCTAAGGTTAAAAGAAAATGTCCTCCTTTCCATAATCTACCTTTTCTATTCATCAAATCTATAAATCACCAATTCATTTCTTTTCTTTTTTCAGCAAAAAGCCCATAACGGGTTTCCAGTCACTAATAAATATAGTTGATCTTTCTGTAAGCAAACAAGTTAATTTTGCCATCTCTGCTAGTTCCGTCATCTTCGCTAACCATTCCTCCTGCAATCGTAGTGAATATACATTCCTGCCCACAACTCTTTTTAACTGTAGGAATAAAACCTCCCTCTTAGGGTTAATAGCTCTGGAGTCAGAGATTTCCATGGAGAAAACCCTCACATGAGCCCAGCCCCATTCTCGCCATGCTACATACTTTATCCTGTTCCCTAGAGCAGTAACTTGAAGTATGAAGCACTTGATTTCTGTAACATGTACCATTTATTTAATGTATTACAATTTTTGTCATGTCTTTTTCCTGTGGAAGCACACAGGACAATCAAGCCGTTTCTCTGTTTTAATTTCACAACAACCCAGTAAGGTGCTTTGGGTTGAGAGGTGAGGATGACTGTGCATGGAATGAATTCCATGACTGCGTGGAAATTTCAACCCAGATCTGCCCCATTTTAATCCAATATTCTATCCAGACTTTTCCAGCCTGATACCCTTCAGATGTGCTGGCTGAGAATCCTGAGGACTTAAATGCGCTATATCTGGGGTAACCCCGCATTTGGGAAAGCAGCCCAAGCCGTTACACTAACAATGTACAAGGTGATGCTTCTTATAGAGAAGTTTACGAAAGGCACCCCCGGCCATGGCTCTTCCCTTGAGACATATCCACAGGGAGAGGATGATCCAGGAGGGCAATTTCATGCTCCTGCCTTGTTGCTTTAAGACAGCCTTTCTCAGCCAGGTCCAGATGTGTTAGGCAAGAAAGCCTTTCTGGATTGGAATTCTGGAAGTTGTGACACGGCACATCTGGAGGGGGCCAGGTTGAGGGAGACTCCCTCAGGGTTAAGATCACAGAAAATGATTCTCCCACCTGATGTGTAATTTCTCACTGAACGTTGGAAGAAAAGAGGGTGAAGGAACCACTGCAAATGCAAGTCGATGGGATGATCTTTAAGGCACATCCCTGTGGCCCTGAACAGCTGGAGGCAAAGCCTAAGCCTAAGCATGCCACTTTGGATCCAACAGGCCTCCTTTGCCAGGGCAGCCCTTACGCTCAAGCCTCAGACCAGCGGCCCCACTCGGGGTCCACTCCTGAGGGCAGAGGTCGGTCATCCCATGTCCTACACCCCTCCACTCCAATGCTGCCACCTACCAGCCTCGCCAGGATCCGGCGACTCTGCTCGTCCGTGCAGCGCCCCGAGAAGACGCCCCCGTGCGCCAGGAAGAAGAACGCGAAGAGGCCGCCCCCTACCGCCCAGCACACCCCCCAGAAGAGGCACTGCGCGGCGGAGCATCGCCGGCAGCCCAGCCTGGCTCTCAGCAGCCGCTTCAGCCCGGGCATCCTTCACCGACGGTCGTCTGCCTGCTGAGCTTCCCGCTTCAGCCCGAGCAGCAGCAACGGCGGCGCGCAGAGCCGCCGGCATCCATCAGCAACCGCGGCTGGGTTCCGATCCGCTTTGGAAGGCGTCCCCCCAGGTCATTCAGAGCGAAAGCCGACGTCTGCCGCTCGGTTCCCCTCAACGCACGTCCAAGCGGACGGGGAAAAGCTGCGGGCGTGCAGCGTTAGCAGCCGGAGCCGCGGGCGGCACACGCTCATCTCCCGGGAGAGCGCCCGCCGGCCCCGGGTTCCGCGCCCCGCGCCCCGCGCCGCCTGCAGCTCTCCCGCGTCTCCCTTCGCCCAGGACGCGCCGTGCCAGCGAGCCGCCGCGGTGGGGACTGGGGGCTTCGGGAAAGCTCAGCCCTGTCGAGTCCCAGCCACGTAGTTCCGCCGCCTTCTTCTTTTGTCTGCCGCGGCTGTCGGACAGTTTTTCCTCGGCGGCTCCTCTCGCCCCGACAAAGTTTCACGTGCTGGAGGCGGAGGGGGCGCGTTCGCCTTTCGAAATTCGGACGGCTGATCGACACCTTTAAAGAGACAGTCCCAACCTGCTCGTCTGGAGGGCGGGCAGCCTTCTTTAAATTAGCGGCAAATATACACCCTGACTTGATTTCATTATGGCCAGGATTTCATTATGGCCAGGACACCCGATGTACTTAAAAGAAAGACGATCGCTTCTCTTAAGTGTAGGATCTAAAATTAATATCGGAGAGGAGTCTTCTCGCTGTATCTTATATCAGTATAGGGATCCACCCCACCCCAGCCATTGTATCTTGACCAGTAAAAGCAATGGCTTCGCAAACAGGAGTGTGGGGAAAATCGTACAACTGGAATATTTCTTAGGATTTCTAATTTACTTTAGCAGTTGTATTGCCTTAGTTGACAAGTAAGCATTGATCTATCTGATCACTCAAGCACTAAACCTATATTTTAGATGCTCCTTCTTCCATGTATGTGGCCTGGAGCTGTTGTTCCCATTGCCCTGAAGAAAAGCCATATATTCTTAAAACAATTACTGTATGTGTGTTACAGAAACAGAGATATGCACTGTTCCTCTCCTTTCCTTTTTTCTTATTCCTTTTCCTCTGTTCCTTTTCTCCTATATTTATTCATTTCTTCTCTTTCTTTTTAATATTAATTTCTAGTCAAAGGACCCTTAGTGTTACTGATTTAAAAAAAAAAATCAACTGCAGCTATCCCTTTTAAACTTTTTTTTTTCTGGTGAAAAACTGGAGAGATTCCAAAACAAAATGGACTCACTCCTTATAAAAATCCTCATAATTTCATAAAAGGACTGACTTCATGATAAAAACCTTATGTCAGAGCATCTTTAGTTTGCAGAGCATCGCTTGTCTGCATCTTTTACAGAAAAAAAAAGAAAAGAGGGAGATACTATCTTTAGCCACAACAGCTTTTCTATTTGAATGAGATGATTTGGGAAATTCAAATAAATAAGAACTGTAATAAGTTGAATAATTTATTACTGTTGTTTATATCTGCTTTCAGGCTTCCTTCAAAGCCATGCCGCCTAGGCCTAAAGAAATGTCCCATTTGATAAAAATCACATCATAGAGACTGAAATGATCTTCACAAAACAGCCAAAGAATTGCTGGAACATATTTTAGTACCCCTAGAATAATGTGACTGACAAATCAGATACATGATAAATGAGTTAAACTGGTTCTTCTTCAGATATAGCTGCTACTACTACAATGTCTAGTGCCAGCTTGGTGTAGTGGTTGAGGCACCAAGCTAGAAACCGGGAGATCAGGAGTTCTAGTCCCACCTTAGGCACGAAGCCAGCTGGGTGACTTTGGGCCAATCACTCTCTCTCAGCCCTAGGAAGAAATCAATGGCAAACCACTTCTGAAATTTGCCAAGAAAACTTCAGTTACCAGGAGTAAAGATTCACTCGAAGGCATGCACACATACACTACAGTGTACTACCACTAATTGTGCAAGATCACCAATAGAATCCTGGGGACCACATTTGGGCCATAGGTTGCCCACCCTAGTATCTAGAGTCACAGTTTCACAGTTTCTACACTATACCTCTGTGAGTCTTCTGATTATTTGTTGACCTCCTCTCTTTATGGGCTCACTAATTTTGCTTTTCTGCCATCTAGGGTTCATCAGGATTCTTGCAGCCCAACTACAGTAACCCTATTAATGGGACTCACGAAGTGGGACGTAGGGTTAAAAGCTCACTGCCCTCTGCTTTAGCTGGTACCTTTTTCTACCCTGTCTAGTCTAACCTAGTCAAGCTATTGGGGAAATTGTCATCCACGAGAGATCATTTCTGCCTTACTTCTGGGAGTGAGCCAGAAGAGACTATTTTCAGGCCTTTCTAAACCAACTTTGCAGAAGGTAAACAGGACGAGGACCAGAGGCTAAACCAAACAAAACTCAATGACTGTAGGTAAGATGAATGTGCTTTAGCAGGGATGAACAGATCGGAGCATGAGGACAGGGCCTTGTCCTCAGGCTGCATCCTCTCTCAGGATGCATTTTTCCTCCCTTATTTTTTGTCAATTGAAATTAATGGAGCAGCAAATAGAAGAGTGTGAAGAAACTCCAAACACTGAAATCTCTCTTGGGATGCTATTTCAACTTACTGCCTTGAAGGAAAATTATTGATCCATCTCATCATTCAAATGCTGAACCATCATTTGGATAGAGCCTCTTCTATGGCCAGGACCAGGACTATTAAAATCCAATCACTACTATAAATGGCAATAAAACCAAAAGAGAAAATACTCACTTTTTGTTGCCATCTAGTGGTCCTCTGGATTTTTGCAGCTCAGATCTGGTAGACCTTTCCCTGACAGCCTTTTGGGGGGGAGGGGGGTGGCATCAGAAGAGAAAAAAAAACAGATAAAAAATAAGAACATGAAAATAATAGAGCATTTAAAAAGACAGAAAATAGAACCCCACTCACACAGCTGAAACCCACCCACCCACACATCACAAGCCTGCAGTCCCCAAAGAGATCAACCAGATCCAAGCATTTTGTTTAAATATTCTCTAAAGCAAATCTTTTTTAAAGGATAGGCTTCTGTGAATGCAGATGAATGTATTTGTGCTGGCATCGGAATTCCCTTGCTGCAGGAATGGAACCTGCTGAAATCTGTTTGTGCGCTTAACTGTTCAACAACAATCCCTTACGTCCAAGAATTAGGGGGGGGGGAGGCAGGGGGGAGGAAACCTAAACAGTAAAAATGTTTCCAATTATGCAAAAGACCTACAACTTTACTTTGGCAGGAGGAATAGAAGAAAGGAGAAAACAAAAGCTCCACTATTCACCCTCAGTATGCCCTAGAGGCTGAAACATTACCATAAACGACTCTTCGCTGTCCCTTACCCCACGGGCAGGGTCTTTTACTAACCTCTTCACCCCTTTTCATTCCTTGTTTTCATCTGCAGTCAGCGTGCTTACTCAGCCCGAAAGGCATTCCATCATATTCCTTAATAGAATAAACCATTGAGGGGGAAATGAAATAAAAATGCAAATGTTATAAAGTCAGTGGAAATAAAGGCAAGAACGGATACCTGGAGAAAAGGTCTTTTCCCAGCCTTCAGCTGTACTAGAATGGGCACGTCCCTGCAAGTGCTGATCGGGAGTTTCTTCCCTCTCCTCTTTTCTGTTTTTCCACTTTCTGATCTCCCTGTCCCTCCCCCCCCCCCCCCCAATCTCTCTGATTTCTTCAGCCTCCTCTGTGCTTTGTGCTTAGTGGACTGCCAGGACAGACAGATCACCCTTGCCGGGAGTTTGTGCAGAAACTTCTGAAATTTGGGCCGAGCATCACATGACCTTAGCCAGAGAGCCACAGGCTGTGTGTACTACACAAAGTCCAATTGTTGATGTGATTCAGAAAATCAATTCAGCTTGGACGTCAAACTGAAGTGTTAAATTGGGTCAGTTCAATTCAGATTTCCAAATCGATTCAGAAAAGCTGTTTCTCTGCATGTGCAGAAACATCCAAATCAATACAGAGGTATCTGATTCAAACCAACTGCTCAATTTGGTTTGCAAAGTTGATTCACTTCAGAGATTTGACTGATTCATCTTTGAAAAGAATGGATGGATTGAAAATTTGCCCAGCTCTACTGCCCACCCCTAATCTACACTGATCACGCTGATCCTGGAATCATACTCGCCTTCAGAGGCATTGGCGAGAAATCTGGTGTATATCGTCCATATTGGTTTCATGTATTATCCCTTCTCACTCTCCATGCAAATAAGCTCTTGGAACATGTTTGCAGTACTCCTTGAGCCAAGATGCTACAGACATTGCCCAAATCATTCTTCACTACTATATCTGAATCTGTCTAAGGGTATCGAACAGTATATCTGTCAAATGGTATACAGTCTGCTTTCTCCTCTCAGAAAGAGAGAGATACAGATGTCATGACCCCATATATGAGAATTTACATGACTTCTATCACCACCCCTTGGTACTGGTGGTGGATTTCTCTGTTTTTGCACAGTGTATACATACTGCCTCCTGGTGGTAATTCATTGTTTGAAGCAATCCTCACTTCTACATATATGCTTATTTTCTTTACCCCACATAGTAGCTGTGTTCACTAATCAATGCATATTTAATCCATGGTTTGTTGAATGTGCCACAGTTACTGGGTTGACATAGTAAACTAAGTCAAAACCAAACCACGTTATGGTGTAGTACAATATGTCAATCTCATCACATATAAAGATGTACATTCCAAAAGACCATTACTTTGTCATAGAATCTAAAGCCAACTCAGCCTAATATTTTTCACTTTTGCATGTGCAGTCCATGTGTGTGTATCCTTTATTAGAAAAGAAAAGAAAAGAAAAGAAAAGAAAAAAAGAAAAGAAAAGAAAAGAAAAGAAAAGAAAAGAAACATATGTACCCCCAGGTAATTTGGAAGTTGCATTATTTTTATCACTTTATCAGAAGCATTTTACAGTAATTGATTCTGCCAGAAACTGACAAAAAGCACATTACAGGTAGTCCTCGCTTATAGTAATCAGGACCAGGAACTCCATCACTAAGCAACGCCATTGTAAGACTTGATGTCACATGACTGTGCCAACTTACGATGGCAGTTCCAGCAGTCCCAGTTGCTGTTAAGTGAATCTCACAAGGTTGCAGCATCCCACGGTCATGTGATCACCATTTGTGACCTCCTGCCAGCTTCACCATTGACTTTGCTTGTCGGAAGCTGGCAGTGAAGGTGGCAAATGGTGATCATGTGACTGCAGGGTGCTCTGACATCATTTGCAAGCCAGTTGCCGAGCACCTGAATTGTGATCATATGAACACAGGGACACTGCAATCACTGCAGCTAGGAGGACCTGTCATAAATACCCCTCATTCAGCTCCATTGTAACTTTGAACAGTTGCTGAATGAGGGGATGTTAAATGAGGACTATTTGTACATTACATCATATTCAGTGCTTAGTTACTAAATTTCTATGATCTGATCTTGAAGGTCTTCAGATACCACAATAATGGGGCTTGAGGACCAAAAGTGGCTTCTGGCATAGGATGGGTCAGCTCTATTTGAAAATTGTCCAGTTCAGATCAATTTTGAATCTAGGGGACATGCAGTTTTCCAATTCCATTCTTCAAAGTTGTCTTTGTCTTTCTCACTGAAGATGTATCTATATACTACTAAAACTCTTGTGTCTGTAACCTTCAACTGGGCGAAACAGTCCGTCATAGGGCAACAATTTTTGAACCAAGATATTTCAAATTAGCCAGCGTACAGAATGCGTCCAAAATCTAGGACTCATTACTCCCATGGGATTGAAATTTTGGAAAATTGTGGCTGCTTCAGCACTGCTGCGCTGCCGTGCCACCACAGGCAGCCCAGGTCACATGATCGTCAGGGGTGTATCCCCAACCTCTTTCACGCCTCCCTCTGTCCCCTGCACCCAATTGGCTGGTGGCAAGACCTGATGGGAGAGTGGCAATTGGCTGCTTTTGAAATGAGGTAGAAATGTGAAATCTCTTAATGGCAGTGGGCATTGAGGGAAAGATGAGGGAGTAACTTGGATGCCTGCTGGGGAGGTAGGGCTGTCTGGGGGGCTCCAGTGGTCAACAGGTGAGCCCTCTTCCTCCTTCAAGGGAGCGGGTTCTTGGGGATATGCTGGAATGGGAATCGGGGGTGCAGTTTTCCTCATGGTCCGCAGTTCCCTTTCTTCCACCTCTCCCAGCAAATTGGTAGGCAGTTCCATGGGTCTGCTGAGGAGGAGGAAGAGGAGGCTTCACTGAGAGTCGTGAGGGGATGGCAAATGGTGCAAGCCCATATTATATGTGAAAAGCAAGGAAGGAAGGAAGCGAGGGAGGGAGGCGGGAGGGAGGGAGGAAAGGAGGAATAGGGAGGGAGAGAGGGAGGGAGATTTCTGATGCTCCTTGCCAGCTTCCCACAAGCAAAGTCAGTGGGGAAGCTGGCAGCAAGTTACACTCTCACACTCCCGCTCCTTTTTTGCCCTTGGTCATTCTCTGTTTAGATAAGGAAATATCTCTGAAACAATGACCCAACGGGTCACAGGTTGTCTAGTTATTTTATATTAGTTTGCTCTTGGACTGAGCTGCTTGGCACATCCACATGGCCAGAGTAATGGCTGGTATTATGATAATGAATAATGAATAATTAAAAATAATAATAAATAAAGAATAATGGCTGGTATGTGAAGTAGAAATTTGTCATACAAATTACAAATATCTATTCTCCATCTGTTTTCTAACTGTGTTGTGGACTGACAGTCAACAACCAACAGTCAGTGAAACTGAGATTAATGGCCTTTTGGGGGGTGCTTTCTAGGTACATACAACTTTTACAAATGCAGTGGGAGGCAATTTTCAATGCATTTTAGCATCTAAATACTTCTGATTTCTAGCAGCCAAATTGGAACATCATAAGGCTTGGCACCTGGATACTACAAGCTCTCTCTTTATTATGTTAACTTACCTTCTTCCTGAAAAAGAAGCAAGAGTCAGGTCTCATAATCCCAACTCAAGAACTTCTAGCTATTAATAATAGTAGTAGTATTTCCTAAATGTTGTATGCTTGGATAATGTTTTTTTTAAAATATCTTAGATTGTTTTAAAAATTTAAAAAATGCGTTGGTGCTTTACTTGAACACTGTAATAAACATAGGCATCATCTTCTTAATTCTTGAGTTCAGAAGATGATGGATATTCAAATGTGTACTTTACTAAACATCCAAATCAATGTAAGCAATGTAACTTCTAAAGTCAATATAAAATATACCTTTGGATAGCTTTGGAATAGGTGGTAAACTCATTACAAACAAAACTTACATGTTTGAAAAAGCACAATGTTTAGGTTAGCAAATATGCTGAATGAGAATAGACTGTTGAAGGCTGAGGGGTGAATACTAAAGGCCATCTTCACTGCAGCAACAAAGTGATCTTCCAAGTATTTAGGTTCTCACCAAACCATCCATTCAGGCCCTTTTAAAAATCTGTTTGGTGCTCTGAATAACTGCTTGGTAGATTTCTCTGTACTTCCAACAGCATTTTGTAGGTTTCTTTATTACTGATAGCAAACCTGGACCTACCTCTAACCTGATTGCCAGAACTGGCTGACAATAATTTCTGGAAGGCAGAAATGGACCACCTCACCCTCTATCAATCCTCCACTCACTTTGAAAGCCATCTCCATACACATTTTCTTTGCTCCAGTTCAAAAGTACACCATTCCTCTCTAGGTTGGCTCAAGTGCTGTTATCTGTTTGGGGGCTTCATGCTTTCATTTTGCTGCAGCCTAACCTCAGGAGTTCCCTGGCTCCTTTGTAGAGCAGGGTTTTTCAACCGTGGCAACTTTAAGATGTGTAGACTTCAACTCCCAGAATTCCCCAGCCAGCATGCTGGCTGGGGAATTCTGGGAGTTGAAGTCTACACATCTTAAAGTTGCCACGGTTGAGAAACACTGTTGTAGAGGAAGGACCACCTCTTGAATTAAGCCAGTGCTTGACATTAGTTCTGGTATCTCTCAGACCTCTCTTTTATCCTGACTGTTTCAGTAATATAATCAGTAAGACTGAAAGACCCTTAGGTGTGGTTCTGAGCTGACTACATCAGATGATGTGTTCATCATCACAGGCAGGGAGAGCAAATTAAGAAACACAAATTATGTCCCTCATAGACTTGGATGCAAAATCGTGACACAAGTATAAAGAGTCAAGCTTGTGTTGTGACATCGTGGTTTATGTTTCACCATTTTGCCCGGGAATGGACACCTATAGTGGTCATGCTCAGGAAGGATGGCAGCAGCTTTTCAACAGTTTTGACTTTGTTTGGTGTTGCTTTAGCACAGTGTGAAAACCAGCCATTGTGACTTAATCAACAAACTGTGGTTAAAACAATTCCTGTTACTGACCACTATTCCATCATTTCCTCTACTCTTTCCCTGCCCCCAAATTCCATAGATAGTGCTTTTGAAAATCAGTCATCACTAACAGTGCAATTCTATATGGGTTTACTTAAAAGTGAGAGCAAACTGACTGTGTTCACACATTGTACTTGCTCTAACATGGTCTGCTTGGGTTTGGCTTAGCATGTTGTGGGAACCCAGCTATTATGGTTTGGAACATGGCTCATGGGATAGTATCACAGATACAGTGGAACCTCGGGTTATGAACGCTTCTGTTAACGAACTTTTCGGGTTACGACCAGCTCCGGCCGCAAAATTTTGCTTCGGTTTGCGAACTCCGCCTCGGGGTACGAACAGGATATGCGGCCATTTTCCCTCCCGTGACATGGTCCGCGGCCATTTTCCCGCCCGTGACACGTGGTCCGTGGCCATTTTCCGCCCCTGACACGTGGTCTGCGGCCATTTTCCGCCCCTGACACGTGGTCCGCGGCCATTTTTCCGCCCCTGACACGTGGTCCGCGGCCATTTTTCCACCCCTGACATGGTCCGCGGCCATTTTCCGCCCCTGACACGTGATCGTAGGGAGGGGGACTCTCCCTCCAAGCAATAGCCGCCTCCCTGTCCTCCACGCCAGAACGGATTAACGGTAATTACATTGAACCTTATGGGAAAATTTGCTTCGGGTTGCGACCAATTCGGGTCGCGACCAGAGTCGCGGAACAAATTAAGTTTGTAACCTGAGGTACCACTGTACTGTGATTTATTCAGCAAAGCATAAAACAAACTATGGCTTAGCAGAGTCTGTGAAACCAGGCTCGGAATTCAACGCCATTTACTTCCAGTCTTGTCTTTCCTATATGCATTTACTCAGAATGAAATATCATTACATTCAAAGGGATTATTCACAGGTGAGTATTTGTGGCCCAATATATATAGAGATGGGGAGGTCTGGGGGGAGGGAATCTGAAAAAGAAAAGAAAAGAAGGCTTCATCCTGCTCTTTTTTTTTTTCCTGGGAAGTGTGAAGGCCTGGAAAAGAGAAGGAAATAAAAACATGCATAAAAGGATACTGAAATTCAGTCATTCTACAGTGTTTCTGGTTCTGCTGAAATCCGGGCTTTCACAATTCCATCAGCCATCCTCTCCTTTTGCTTGCTCTAGAGGAAAAACAGATCACTAATCTCAGTAGCCCCAAAGGATGGTTTCAAAAGGACCAGTCTGTGTGAAAAATGCTGATGGGTATAACAGGACTGATTTTAAAGCAGGGGCCTTCTGTCGGAATAAGTTTAAATACAAATAGTTCAGTTCAAGGAATGCATTTTAACAAGTTATTTTCTGAGCTAGTTTTCATTGCAGGCACAGGAAGCCACCTTCTGGCCTCTTCTAGTTATCACACACTGAAGTTTTGTTTCGATTTTTAATCATGATCCATTACAATAGATAACTACAGACTTACATCATTTCATACATGATATTATGTCAAAATACGATTTATTTGATTTTGACTCAAGCTGGTCATGTGAACTTCACTAATGCGATTTGAAAACCATAGTTTCTGGCTTAAGCTGATAAGCAAATTCAGCCAACCAACAATGTTAAGCAATCTGTGGCGTAGCATGATCGATGAGTCAGTCTTTGTTTGGAATACTTCTTTTAAAATATGAGATCTGATTGTTGCTATTTTGAACATGACTATGGATTACTGATTGTTTGAGGGGTGGGAGAGAAAACTATCCCATTAGATTTTACTTAGGCTGGAAACATCTTGTGCTAAACCATACTGTTTCTATTTCATTTTGATTTAGGGTGTTGTGCAAATTCAGTCATTGCAATATGTGAACACATCCCCATTATAATCAGCACTAATGAGCAGAGGAAATTTAACACAGAATCCTGGTAAATCAGGCCAAAAATCTACTTAATCCAGTCTTCTGTTTCCCCAGTGCTTTTAAAAAATCTCCCGGACACTATTCTGTTGCTACTTCCCTGTAAGTGCTCTTGCTCTGAAATTAGGGCGGAGAAAGGGTGGGCTGCATGTCACCCTTATTAGGTATCTTTTATGGGTTATCCAGTTGTCTTCTGAAGCCACTTAAGCAAATGGCCATCAGCACAGTGAAATCCATCAATCAATTTTATTTAATTATTTATGAAATACAGTAATGTTGTAGTCATATTATTTTTCATTATTAGGATTCTGGGCAGTGATGTATCCTTTATGTGAAGGGTAGGGGTTTTTTTTCCTTCTTCTTGTCCTAAACTTCCTTCATGATCAAGACTGCTGGAAGTTGAAGACTGGCAACATCAAGAGTCCATCCATTTTACTGAGCTGTTGAAACTGATTGTGCAATAATTCACCAATAATGTAGTATTACATCTTCTTTTTTAGTGCTGTCTCCCACCAGAGGTTGGCAGCCATCAATGCTATTTCAGCCACAGAGAGTCCCCCCCACCTCCAGGGCCACATGGCAGAGACGTTTCCAGCCTAAGTAAAATCGAATGGGATTGTTTCCTCTCCCACCCCTCAAACAATCAGTGCTTAGTACTTGCTTATTAGAACATACTAATAAAGAGCTTGTGGCTAAGTTTCAAGAGGATGTGGGTGGTGCAGCAGGTGTCTGGCAGTAGATGGAAAGTGATTGTACTTTGAAAAGGAGAAGAGGACTGGTTTTGAGATATCCAGAAACCACTGGGTCACCTTGTTATGAGACCACCTGCGACCCTAGTATAATCTAAAGCTAATTAACATAGTAAAACGCACACCTCTAAGGTAAAATTTTAGAAAACATAGAACACGTTAAGCTTATTATGGGATGTTAGTATGTAACATGGAATCAAGTGCATCTGCGCAGCAAAGTAACCAATCATGTTTTTCCATACCTACTTCCCTATTTTTGAAAAGTATAAAGATTGATGGAAAACTTTACTCAGGGTTCCTCTCCTTGGAGAGATGGGACCCTTTTCGCTGAAGCGCTTCAATAAAAAGAATAAAAAGATTCCCCAACTCGGTGTGTTGATTGGGCCTTGCGTGCCGGGCAGATGAACCTGCCACTTCTGGGGCTAACACCCCCTGCCCCGGCAGGAAAATATAATGCAGTGATTTTCCCTTGCTTTCCAGACCGCTGTTGCACTGTGGTACGAATGTATTCCATTCCCACTCTGATATATACCGCTATAATTGTTCCAGGCTACCTCCACCATTTGTATCTCAAGAGTGGGAAGACTGCAATTCCTTAAAATGATTTGTGTGAATAAAGCTAAATAAGTAAATAATAACCAAACACAGTATAATAAATAAAACTGCTGTGATTGGCAGATAGTTTTGAGAGATGGCTAGACCCAGTGGGTTTAGCCGTCTCCCAAAACTCACTTGGGGCTTTGCTCCCAGGCTTGCCAGATAAAGTGGAGGTGGAGCCTGTTTTACAACATTTTATCAAGTTTGTTGTGTGCAGAGCACCACCTCCAGACTTGGCTTCTCCTGAGCAAGCCAAACCTTATATTGCAAGCTGGAGGAATTCTGACAGTGCTCCAGCTGTGCATGGGCAAATCATTACGACCATGGAAGTGAAATGGGAGCATTCTCAAAACTGACTCTGAATTTTGCTCCCTGCTTTGCCTGAGGTAGCTCACTTTGTGAAAGGAAGAACACTGTCAAAACTTGCTCTGGGCCTTGCATACATTTTATGACCCTCTTCTAAGCAGCTGGTAACTCTCCAGGAAGTTGTGACCCTCACTAAAACCCTAAATGCTTTAAATAATACATAGAATGGTTAAGATAGGAAAGAAATTGGCATTATGTGTGGAAAGACATTGAAGGAACAAGGTATAAAGAAATCTGCAGAAATACAGGCAAACTTCCAGTTTTCAAAAATTCCAGGAGATCAAAACAAAAAAACAAAACCTACCCTGTATTCTGAGTCTTAATTTTTCACTCTGTTTTCTCTGATTTTTAAGAATAATTAGTACATTCTGTAGCTATTTAATATAGCAAAGGACAGGAACCAGCATACATATTTTTGTTTCATTACGAAGCTGATGCTTCTCTTTTTAGCATGAATCTGTTTTTTCTGGACAGAGTTTAGCATCTTTTGCCCCGTTTGTAACAACAATTAAAAACATTTTAAAGTAAACTAAATCAATTATAGGATTGAAAACTCTTCTGGCCATTTCTACACTTTCTAGAGTATATTTATTCAACCGCGAGCAGTATTCCCTTCTCTAAGAAGCTCCTAGATAGCTCAGGTCTTTCTCTCTCTCCCTCCCTCCAAAGGAGAGCCTCGCTTTCAAGGAGGAAACGCTATAATTACAACCCCCTTGGCTGATTGAGTCCGAGTTTCGCTCCTCGCCCTCGCTTCATTCATCCACGCCTCCCTTCACTTCCTGGGCTCCTTCCTGCTCGGCGACCAATGGGTCCAGGCCGAGTCGATGGGAGGGTCGCTGATTGGCCTTCGCGCAATTCCAAAGGGGCGGCCTTAGCGAGAGGTTTTAAGCTCCACGCTGGGTACTCTTACGCCCGTTTTGCTCTTTCTACTGGGACCGGTTCCGTGAGGGTTGGTCCTTCTGCGTGGGACGGTGCACGGTAAGCAGCAGACCCGCCGCGCGCGGATGCCAAAGCGAAGGAAAACAAAGGGGGTCGCTGGCTGTAGATGCCAGCGTCCCATTCCCACCTTGCTTGGCCCCTTCCCTGCCAAGTTGGCAAAGTTTGCCGGGATCCCATATGGAGAGGCGGCCAGGAGGAGCCGCAGAGCCCCCACCGCCCGCCGGCTTCCTTCCCCCTCCCGGGCCTTCTGCATCCGCCGTTTTGCAGCCTTTTCGGCGGCACGGGCAGGGTCGGTCATGGCCGCAGCGCTCACCTTCTCCAGAGCCTGTAGGGTTCTCCTTGGCAGCGGCTTCCGCCCCTGGCGCTGGAAGCCAGCCCCGATCCGCAGGGTGAGTAGCAGCAAGCTGGTGTTCGCATCGAGGAGCTTGTTCCTTTAGCTGCAGCTGCTGCTTCCCTCGCCTCGGTCGTTTCAGCCTTTCCTGGGAGTTACAAGTCAGAGGAGACGGACGAAACCAGGCCCTTGTTTTCCTTGCGGCTTGTGTTGCCATGAGAAAAAAGGTGCAGTCCTTCATTGCAGAGGATCAGCTCTCTTTGCAACCCCCTCCTTTATTTGCTGCTATCAGCTGCAGCCTCTCCCACCCCCACCCCCCGCTTGGACTTGAGATCCCTGATTCCTTGTCATCCTGGCTTAGCAATCAGGTAATGTAGCCCACCACTGCATCTCGTGAGGCTGTGCTATCTTATCTCCCTGAGAGGCAAGGCGGCTACCAGTTCTTTCTTTCTGTGAGGGTCGAACAGCGTATTCATTATACTGGCAGCAGTCAAATACAAGATCTGCTTTTAAGGAGAATGCATTGACAGTCTGGCCAGGGTCCTTAAAAGCAGAACCTGTATTTTGAGATGATCCACACGAAACACTGCAGCTTGGATAAATTCAGGAATCAGCCACCCCAGGAGCATTTATCCCTTGTCATTATCTGGCGGCTGCCGTCTGCTCACTCTCCTGACATTTTCTCTGAACCCTTTGGAAATAGGAATATTCTGCTTCCTCTGCTGACTTTTATTTTCTTCTCCTATAGCCTTCCCCCCTCCCCAGCTTAATGCCAAATGCTGGCACAAATGCACATAACTTTATTATAGAACTTAATAGGCAAATTCAGTCTTTGCATCTGTGTAATAGATTTGTGCTGAGGGCAGAATAGTTTTTGAAGCAAAGTACTTAGATATTTCTGCAAGAGTTTTACAAGTTAATGATAAATGTTCATTTACATGTTTTATTATACATTGTACCAGTGCCAGGTGGCTGTGAGTGCATTTTTATACATTTAATAAGTAATAATACTTATATTAATAACATTAATAACATCCCAGAGTCTTTGGGAATCAGGAAGAATATAAAATATAATAGTATGTCTGAACTCATTTCTTGTACAGAATTGCTTTCCATTAGGAGAAATCCAAATCCATTGGCATGATATATATAGCTCTTTTTCACAAATTTCCTGCAAATGCATATTTATTTAATATTACTTATTTTCCTCCAAGTAGTTCCTCTGTCTCAGTTTCTCATTATAACAGCCCTGTGAGGTAGATTAGGCTGTGAGATAGAAAGGCCCAGTTTCTATAGGATGTTGTTGCTTCTGCTAAGGCTGAAATTTCATGTGGACTAAATAAAGAGAAAGTCCTGTTGAATTCAGCAATGCTTCTAAACAGACTTAAAAGAATGTGTTTCAAATATCTGATACTATGATTGTCTTTTCTTGCAACCCATCTGTGTAAAGCACTGAAAACTGATGTAGTTATCAGCCAAGCAGGGTTGGAATGCTAATTACAGACAATTAGTTTGAATATGCTCTTATTAAAGACTAAATAGTGGAATAAACCTGAAGTGTGAAATATAAATTCATCATTGCCTAATGTTAAAAACATGCTGAAATTGTAAGTTTTTCTATAAAAAGTGTTTGTGACTTATACCTGTTGTTGTATTTTTATCTGCCTTTTTATGTATAACTCAAGGCAGTGAACATACCTAATATGCTGCCTCCAATGTTCTCCACAACAACAACCCTGTGAGGTGGGTCGGGCTGAGAGTGACTGGCCCAAAGTCACCCAGCCGGCTTTCATGCCTAAGGGAGTCCTAGAACCCACAGTCTCCCAGTTTCTGGGCGAGCATCTTCACCACTACACCAAGCTGGCTCTCATACTAGATTGTAACTCTCTGTATAGCTTCCTGCTTGGAATAAACGGAATAACAACATCTGGAAGGTTATTGTCTATTTAATTTGTTGAAGTCTGAATTATGCTTCATAGCCAGCCCATTATTAAAATGGTGAATGATTAAAAAACATAGGGACAGAATCATAAGGTATCAGGCACATAAATTCAGTGGGCCTAGGACTCATAAACTATAGAAAGCTGTGTTAAGGCAATCCATAGTTGAGGTGGTAGAAACAACAAGTTCCATTTCTTTGTTATTTTAAGTTTCAAAGTCACACCAGATTAAGCCATGTTGAAAGCCAGCACAATAGAATTATTCTTGCTCTTGCCTAAAAATTGTACAGAGTTGAAATTATTAAAATTGATGATCTAGCAGGCAGAAAGGTTTTTTTTAACAACACCATAAAGGACATTGGTGTATGGGGGTGGGAATCCTAAGGAATGAGGTCAGTAATAAGAGCTTTTGTTAAATTGATACTCCAGAAACAGATCAAGCAGAGATCACAGAAGAGCAATTGAAAGTATAAACTGTGCCAAAACCTGTTTGCCAAGTATGAGTCGCTATAGTAGATTCCAGGACCATGATAACCTGAATTTAAAATCTTCAGGAGCACAGATTAAATGCTGCTTGGTTATTTTTTAAAAAAATTAAATTTCACACACCCCTTTAATGCTGTAAGCCAAATCCAGAATAAGACCTTTCTCTTGCTAAGCATTTGTCTACAATGTGGTACATCAGTACCTTTAACTCTTCTGCTGCAATTTAACTGGTGTTGAAATTTGCCCCTGAGCCCAACTTTTATTTGCCAGCCTTTTCTTTCTTAAAGCTGCCCGTTTTAGCTGGAGAACCTCCAACAAAGCAATCCTGTGACCTCTGCTTCCAAAACAGGTGAATGTGTTTGTTCATATTCTGGCCTCATTCCTGCTAAGCCTGGTGTGTTGTGCTGTTATGTGGTGGGAGATTGTTACATGGGTCTCAACTAGTTTTTTTTTAAATTGATTTTGTTTTGTTTTTCTGTTCTGTTCACTGTCCAGATTTCCATGGCTAGATAAGCAGCCATATACATTTGTTTAATAAATAGAATAATAAATTCATAAATAAGGTATTAATTCCATTCCATTCCAAGGATCTGTGGAACTATTGGCTTTATAAGTTAGTTCCCATAATGACTATCCTATAACTATATCTCTGTGTGTGATTTCTCCAACAGCCCAGATAACATCTACTTTGTGGCAGGAAATCACTTCCCATGCCTTATGACATTCCTTCCTCTATCCAGCTGGGAACATTTTTTTTATTGTTTTTAGTTTTCACTGTCCTCACATCTCCAGACTAATTTCATTGATTCACAATAATCATAGATGATACCAAGATCTTCTCAGTGACATTTTGCATTATTATGAATATATCATGATTTTGAGGTTTGCTATAGTATGTAAATGTATAATTGGTGCTCAGTGATCTATTCATATTTATTTTTAATTAAGAATACATTTGTGCTACTTCCCATGTATATCAGGCAGTGTACAAAAATATAAAAACTACTGTGAAGTAAAAACATTCTTGACAAGACCAGTCTTAGCAGGACATTATCAGTCGGGGAAGATGTGTTTTTCAGAGAATGCTTAACACCCACCATTATGGGAGCCTGGTTTATCACAGAGGAAAAGTATTCCTTATAACAAGGAATACTTGTAAGGAATACTCCCATAATTTCAGAGAAGGCCCATCTCCACATTTTCGCAAAGCGGGGGTCCTTAAATCACAGCGCAGACAGCAGGACCTGAAGGCTTTAGATAGCATAGGCAGAAGTAAATCAAGATGTTCTTTAAGATAACCAGAAGCAGCTATGTATAGGGCTTCACATACCCTTACCAACTTTGGATCTAGTTCAGTAGCATCAGCTGCATCCCAAATATGGTATGGGGGGAATCCCAGTCAGAAATTTAGCTACTGCATTTCATAGTAGTTGGAGATTTGAGACTACCATCAAATCTCCATGTAGAGCAGAGATTTTCAAACCTTTTCAGGCTGCAGAACCTGTTTAAAAAATTCCAGAATCCCTGATCAAAAGGCAAAATCCTAGTGATAGAAAATTGGCTGCATTTTTGCCCTTCATCTCTCATGGACCCCCATCAAGTTCCTGTGGAACCCTAGGGTTTTCAAAATTTGAAAAACTCTGAAGTGGAGCATGTTACAGCAATTGGATCTTAAAGTTCCTCTTGCATGAACCACCATGGCCAAGCTGACTTTACCTGGGAGTGGGCACAGCTGATGTACCAGGGTCACTTGAGTCTCTAGCCACAATAATGGATCCAGGAGCATCCCAAACTGTGAGCCTGTTCCATTGGGGGACAGGGGTCCTGTCCTGAGAAGACAATGCCCCTAATCAGTGGCCTTCATCCAGTTCATCCCAGAGTTCAAGCCCTGATCAGGTTGTGTATGAACTCTCTGGGTGACAAAGAGAAATAGAGCTGGGTTTTGGGTAGGGTCTGTGAAGAAAACAAGCAGGATGGCCATCATTAAAATTCTGTTTCCTACCCCCTCTTGTTACCTTTGAAACTGCAGATTTATAGTCTTTAAAATCAACAGCTAATGACTTCCTTTGTATTGCTTTTACCTGTCATGTGACTTGTGGCATGATTCACAGAAGGATTTCCTTGTTAGTGAGTCCTCATGATTTTGCTGAAATCTGCTGAGATGTAAGTTAGGCTAGGCAGAATATAGAACATTAAAAAGAAAGAATCTTCCCAAGTGAGACAGCAGCCTGTTGCAAGGCCAAGAGTTTAAAACTCTTTTCTCTCTCTCTCTTTTTTAAACCCACCCTCTAGACTTCTCAATCACATTATTTTGATCAGAAAATGTCATCTGCTCTGGAATCTCTTTTTGAACATGTGGACAAACATCAAGACCTTTATGTGGAGGTAAGTAGCCTCTTCAAGGACATAAGATCCAAATTCTTCGTTTTGAGATGGCAAGAATTTTAAGAGCTTGCACAACTGCATGGTTCTTTCCTTGAACAATGGGTATGGAACAGTCATGACAAAGCAGTTCTCAGCTAATCTTAGTTGATAAAATGGAAGAAGAGTTACTCAGCCTGTCCCAAGTCTTTTGTAAGCTTGGAATCAGCTTTTACTCTGGACTTTCCTTTGGAGGGTCACTCAGTTCTATTAGTGGTCGCTGTGGTATAATCCTTTGAATCTCAAGGCTGATGGACTAGTCCACTCTCAAAGTTAAGCGGGCCATGAACAAATTAAAGGGCCATAAGCATCCTGCAGAATTGCAAATCCTCTTCCTGTATTCACCTTTAAAATAGCTAAGTTTCATGGCAGCATCAACTGGAGACGTCATGGTATTAAGCAAAGAATTGAGAAAATGAAGCTTTTGTCAGTCCTGAAGCTGTTTTATGGGGAGTGAAATGGAAATCTCTAGCCAGAGTAGAACGTCATTTACAAAGAAAACAAACTGGAAAGAAGATAGCACAATTCATCTGATGGAAAAACTGAAGGGTTCTTTGGTGCACATTTTCTGTGTGGCGCCATGCTGTTTCAGATTGATAGTGGATGTGATGTGTCTTTACAGAGAGAGTTAAGTCAGAGAGTGGGGGCCTGAGGTAATGCATTCCATAACTGGGGAGCAGCACAGGCGAAGGGCCTCTCCTGCGGGCCAGGGAAATGACCCTTTAGCAGCCAGGACCTCTTTAGAACAACCACTCCTGCAGGTCTTAACGGTGAGGCAAGGTAGCTCTTGGTGCGAACCCAGCTTTAAAAGATAGTGAAATGTACGGAGAGTGGAGAAGTAGGAGGAATAGGATTTTGTAGTTATGAGCATACAGGAAATCTATCTGGAAGTTTCATTTCTGGAGTTGTAACTTCACTTCGATAGAAGAACAGACTCTCACTTTGCCTTAGTTGCAGAGTAAATTTTAAAGTGGTAAGTTTCTATTCTTTAGAATCACAACTAGGTATCCTTTTGGAACATAAAACAACTTTTATTGCATTGGGTAGGAACAGCCTTTCTCTTATTTGGCCCTGGGGATCCAAAACTGTTTGGGGCCTATGTTGTCATAGGCCGTTTTTGGGCCCAAGATTAGCTGAGTTTAGAAACTGCTACAGTTCCGCTGCAGTGTGTTTAACAGTCAGTAGGAATTCTTGCCGATCATGGTTTGTGAACATTAGACTTCGGTACAATAAACACAAGAAAATAGCCGCTTCAGTATTCACACCAGAATATTTGCAATTTTTCTTTATGGATATATCTCCACTAAAATAATAGCCAAAGAAGATGACCTCATTTGGTATTTTTTTTTCCCCTTTCACTCTTCTTCCCCATCATCCTTGCTGTTTTCTAAACTGCTTGTGAATAGCGACTAGCTCAGTGGGTTGCGATACAGAGCGTGTCAGCGTGGCCGGAGAAGAGAGGAGAAATCAAGCGGATGATGGAAGTTGCTGCAAAGGACATTGAACGGCTTGGGGGCACAACTGAACTGATAGATATCGGAACACAGACGGTAAGAAGAGGGTCCTTATCAAGGGTGTATTGGGGGAGCAGAAAACCTACTAATGATAAGTAAAAAAAAAAAAGGAAAAGATACCATCCAATTGAGCTCAACTTGTGACACAACCATGTAGCTCGATATGAAAATGGTTTGCTGTTGAGTTCTTCCAGCATGCTTTTTTTTTAACCTTCCAGTCTAATCTTAGGATTTCCTGGTGGTCTCCCATCCAAGAACTAAGCAGGACCAAAGCTGCTTAGCATTTTTGTTTGTTTGTTTTGGAACTCTACCAAAATAGGCTAAGTCATGCTACTTTCAGACAGTCATGTATCCAGGTGGCGACTAGCTTTCTTTCTGGTGTTTGTGATTCTAGATCAGAGGTGCTCAGTGGGGATAGAAAGAGGGCATTGCATTTGGTGGTGGAAGGAAAGTTTGTGTTTGTATTTGTGAGAGTGAGTGTGGTGAGAAGTTTGCATGCTGCAGTGTGCAGTGTAAAAGGGGAAAGTCTCTTTATGTGCATGCTAAAAAGAGGGGAAAGCCCCCTCTAGCTTGAGACCCAGAATCCTCTGCTGCATGCTGCTTGTGGGGGCAAAAATATTGCCCTCCCTGGTCTTGTGAATGACAGGCTACGATCTGCCCTGTCAATCTCTGTGCTGCCATCCTGTCCCTCAATGGAAACTGAGCCAATTAAGCAGTTTAGTCTGATTCTTGGCAGGCAGACAGGCAGGTGTGCACCTGCTAGAGAGTTTCTCCTTGAAATATCTATTCTTCAAAGTCCCAAGTTCAACCTGTTCTGCTGGGTGGATTCTACTTTTCCCCTCAGAGGACAAGTTCAATCCTTGTTTCATGACAGCAAACAGAATCCGCCAGTGTTTGAGTAGCCATTTTTGCAGCGGAGCGCTATTGCGCTATGACTAAGGGTGTTCCTTCCAAGGCTTTTATGGTGCAATTGCCTGGCCCTTGCTCCTGACCAGAGTGTCTAGATTAGACTTCCCCAAGCTGGGTGTCCTCCAGATGTGTGGATTTCATCTCAACAATGGCCTTCCTGGCTGGGAATTCTGGGAGTAGAAGTCCACACATCTGGAGGACACCAGGTTGTGGGAGGTTTGATGGACCTATAAGCTTTTTTGACCACCTGAGCAAATGGTGAGAGAGAGAGAGAAATGAAGGAACAGATTGTCGCGCTGTCCCTGTGTTTCTCTCACTTGGCCTACTGTTAGTAAAATGAACAATTGTGTTTAAGAGACAAAAGGGTACTTTCTCTTTCTAGTCTTTCAGTTTCTTCACGATGTAGTTTTGATAGAAATGAGACTTTTCTACATATTTGTTAGTAAATCTACCTTCAAATATAAGAAATATATGTTAGCATTAATTGATAACCAGGCTAAGCCAATACTCAGGATACTGTGAGCATTTTTCTTTGAAATGGGACCT
The DNA here is from genome assembly GCF_059951505.1 of Python bivittatus. Lineage (NCBI taxonomy): Eukaryota > Metazoa > Chordata > Lepidosauria > Squamata > Pythonidae > Python > Python bivittatus. The sequence continues at coordinate 24,769,549 of NW_028277113.1, read as the reverse complement.
GCTGCTACTAAATTACTTAGTATTCTTTTAGCACTCTGCCTATGCTCAGGAGCACATCCTCTGGCAAAGGCTCTGGCTAAATTCAATTCTCCAACACACTTCCTTTAAACAAAGGCTTCATCTCTATATAACCTTCCATGTTTCCCTTAAATCTTCCAACTTGGATAATTGCCTAGTGCTTTTTTCTTATGCTTAACAAGGGGAGGCTGTACTTAAAAAAGAAACAAAAAATTGGCAGTGTGGTCAGTGACCTCTTGACATCACTGGAGTGGGCAGGACCAGCCTTTTCTTTTGTTTTGTGGGAGTTTGAAGGAGTGAAATGTGGGCCTCAAACCTCATTCAGCTTTAAGAAACCCAGTTTGCTCCTTAACCCATCGTTCAGGTGAGAAAAGTAATACTGAGTTGTAGACATTTTAAGGAATGAATGCCAAGATTGAAGGTCCTCCTTTTGCCCCTGATCCCCCCCGATCTCCCACAAATCTGAAAAGAGGGCACCCCGGGGGCATGGAAGAAATTTTGGGGAGATGCATGTGGGCTATGAGTTATACACCCATCTTAAAAAATTTTACAATAAATACTACAGTATATAAAGAATGTTCTCAAATAGCTCTACACTGACACCTAGTGTTTCTGAATACAGTTGCCTGATGGTTCTAAAATTCCTCTACCTCCAATAATTCTGGGCAAACTTGGCTCCGATCCTAGCAAAAAAACTGTTTGTGTCTATGGCCATTTGGATGTGCAGCCTGCAGCATTAGAGGATGGCTGGGACAGTGAACCGTTTACCTTGATAGAAAGAGAAGGTAAGACCTGAATATACCTGATTTGTGCTTCTAATGTCTAACCTTGGGAATACATTTTGAAGCTGCTTTCCTGTTGTTGGTTCTTTGAACTGAGTTCTTTGTTTACACTTTCCACATAACCTGCAACCAAGCCGAAACTGGTTGTGCCAGAAGATACGGACATAAACCAGACATAAAGCTATCTTAACAGTGTTTGTTTAAACTATTTATTTCTTTATTTAAATTATTTCTATAGCCACCCATCTTAATGCAATGACTCTTGTCTGTCTGAAAGTTGGACACAACGTGCACAGTAGGTGCTTAACGTTTAGGCAATACAGGTGGCATACTTATGGTCATCCAGATGCTGTTAAAGTACAGTTTCCAGATGCCTTCACCATTATCTGTGCTGGCTGGATTGTTGGAGTGCAGTTTCTGACATCAGGAAGGCCATGGTTTCCAAGCCCTAATCTTAGAGGTTAAGTACCTGTTACGTCAACCCAAACAAACCTGCATAAGTTTCCTTTGTGGCCTGGCTTATGTGGATTTATAGGAAATGTTGACTGTGGGCAACCAGAAGAATTTTAGAGCACTTCGATATGACTGGGGTAATTCTTCTATATGTATTCATCTAGGGACCAAAAAGGAAAACTCAGAATGCAAAAAATACAAAAATAGTTATAGTCCAATAAACTGTATCTTTTCTTTGGAGTTACAGATTGTCTGTATGATGCTCTGGAATTTCCAACCTTTATAATCATACCTGGAACTTGGAAAGCATGTAATGGGCTCTGTGCTGCCATGGTGGTGAATAGGGGCTTTCTCATTCTTAAACAGCTGTGGTTATAGGTATGAATAGTTGTAAAACGAAACTGCCAAGGTGGGCAGGGGGCTAACAAGACACCAAGGAAAAGCTGGGTGGCCAAATTGGTGTCTGAAGCCACCATATTAGGTACTCTGCTGATCGTGTGCTATAATTGGGAAAGTCTGCCATATGTCATAATTTAGCAGCCAATCCAGCACACTCCAGTGTGCTGAACTTAGCTTCTGTAATTCTCAGCCTTTTTAGACTTGCTGGTTGAGAATAATGGAAGTTGAACACTTCTGGGGCACAAGAAGTGAAAACTACCAGTGATGTGGATTTTATTTTATTTTCCCTTTCTCTTGAGATGTAGGTGGAAAATTTCTTGCATCCGGTAGGATTAATAAAAGGATTGCTGTTGGTGATGGGAAAGTTAGGCATAATCAAGGTTTTGAAGTAAACATGTTCTTCCTTTGTGCTGTCCACTTTCTACTCCCAGCTGCCCTGTATTAGTTATTCCATCCATGTACTTTTGCCAGGAGAGTAGTTCTATTGCTGTAGTTGAAATGCTCTGCCAGCTGTCAGCCCTTTGAGGAAGGTCAGGTCAGGAAACATACGAGGACTACTGACACGCTACTCTATTGTTGCAGCGTATAATACCAGAATCTTGAAAACCTGACAGATTCTCTCTCCCCACTCTTATACCAAAGAGAATATATTTTAAAAAATAAGAGAAACTGAAGAGGGTTGTAAAAGCCCAAACTCTCTAGCATAGTGGTGATTGAGCATATTGGATCGAAAAGAAAAATTGGGGATGGAATAGAATGTCTTGGAGAAGGTCATATTAAGCTAGGATGATAGCAGGGTACACTTCAGTTTTCTGTCCCGTGCTCTTAATTGTTCTTCCTGAGCTTAATGATTTCAGCAGTGGAAAAATGTTGAACGTGCCTTGGCTTTTTTCCCTCTTATCCAAGCTTATCATTGAACTGTGATTTCATTCAGCTCTATTTGTTCTAGTAATAGATAAGTTTATGATTTCAAATGCTGATGACTGAGCAAATAAGCGCCTATCTTTGCAAGCAGGCATTATGCTAAATAGAATGCTTGCCAACCAATATGCTTTTTTCTTGAGCAGTGAAATGTTACACATTACTTTGTCATTAAATTCAAACAGGACTTTTAAAACTTAAGAAAGTGGATTGTGGAACCCTTTGACTGCAAATCCTCTCTTTCAGATTCAATTTAGATGCATGGTTGCTAAGCTGAAGCTCAGGAATCTGCCTCTGGTGTAATGTATAGCCTCTCTTCAACTGCACAAAAGGCTTAGCTTAGGCTTAAGAATCCTTTTCATTAATGGATTTTTTGTTGGGAATGGTCATGGAGGGCATTAAGTTGGACTCTAAGGTGAACAAGGTTTGTGCACCAACAGATCTTTTGATCTCCAACGTGCTGAGCATCTACACAGCAGAGGCATCTTGCTTTCAAAAGGAGATGCTGGAATGTGTAGTTTTTTAGCAATCCCCATACAATTTCCCCCCTTAAAAATTAGAACCAGAGAAAAATGAAAATCCTGGTTTGCTTGCATATGCGATGAAGCCTTTGCATTAGCACCTTGTGCTGCAGCCTTCCTTCCTCTAAATGTTAAGGGCAATTCTCAGTCTCTAAAATACCACCCGCTTAAAAGTGGGTCATTTGTGGCAAAGGGGTCCAGAATTCTGTTTACAACCAAGATCACACTGAGCTCCTTCCCACACAAGTGTAGCCATTTGATATGTATACATATGTGGATTTGGGTGTCCTGATGCAAGAGTATCCTGATTGGGATTTCAGAGGAGAAGATGGTCTGGGCTCTAAAGCTAAGAGAGAGCTGTGAGGTGTGCAGACAGTGCCAGAATGGTCTGAGCCTTGCAGGCTGTAGCTTCCCATGGCAGCAGAGAGAATTCCGGCTTTTCACAGCCTGCTTTAATTTGTTGCCTCTTCAGGGAAGTTGTATGGCCGAGGATCGACAGATGACAAAGGCCCAGTGCTAGCCTGGCTGAATGCTCTTGAGGCCTACCAACAAACCAAACAGGTAAAGCTGGGAGTCCTGGGAGTCCAGGAATGTCAGAAACTACTGTCTCATCCCAAACATGAGTCATGTAATATGCTGCTTATTTTGCCCTCCAGTTGCAATCCCCATGGGTGCAGATGCACAGCTCTTCTGGCCTCTGCAGAAGCATTTCCAGTCACCAGATTTTTCCTTTTCCCCCGCAGTTGTAAAGAAAGAAAGCTGGCAGGCATTGTATACAGGGGGGCTTTGAAAGAGTGCTGCTGGATGAAATTGTTCCTTCCTCCATCCCTGCTCGGATCACTTAAGGGCCACTCATTAATCTCGATTAGAGGAGTGCATGATTGCGTTAAGTGAAAACAGATTGGTACTGGAGGAAATTGCTTCTGACAGAAATATGCAAAGGCTGATTTAGTTCAAGATCACTGTATAGAAAAAAAGGAATAATAATCTTCCCTTCAGCTTTCCTGGATCTCACTTTGATTTGGTCTTCTCCCTTACACACACCTGCTGTTTACCACATAGGAAACACTTCATACAAGTGCCAGCAGCATGACTGGAAAGTTTAATTTGGCCCCGTAGCAGTGCTTTACAACATGGAGTCTTCCCAAGACTTCTGGGAACTGTTTGATTGGCTCTAACTGTGAAAATGTTTACACTCCCCACTTTTGTTACAATGTTGTGGTTTTATCTTCTAGGAAATCCCAGTCAATGTCAAGTTTTGCTTGGAAGGTATGGAGGAATCTGGCTCTGAAGGCCTTGATGAATTGATTTTTGCACAAAAAGATACTTTCTTCAAAGATGTAGACTATGTGTGTATCTCTGATAACTACTGGCTGGGCAAGAAGAAGCCCTGCATCACCTATGGCCTCAGGGGCATCTGCTATTACTTCATTGAGGTAAAGGACTAAGGAATAAAACAGCTTATAAAGGAGATGACAACTATAACTAGGTTTACAGCTTTGTCCTCTCTATGCTAAGCTGAAAGACATCCCATCAGTGTGGCTATAGGACTGCAGGCTTAGCCAACTGTCGATCACTATCAGCGTTCAAAGTTTCAACAGTTATTTTGAAGGAGGATGCAGAAGGCAATTGAATGAAAGCTTGCATAGCTTTGATGACATGGCTTCATAATGTTGTTTATCCTGTGCTATCACTGTATATATTGCTACCCATATGCCTTTCAAACTTAAACATTATGCAAACCTACTGGGAAGTTCTTATATCAGAGGCGGGCAGCATTTTTGGTGTGTGGGGGGCCATTTCCCTTCAAAATTAATCTGTCGGAGATGCCCACTGTGAAGGGCAAGGTCAGAGCCAAAAATGAACAGGCCTACCCCCCCCTTCTCTTTCTCCCTACCCATTGGGCTGTTTTGAAAAGAGCAAATTGCTCTTGTTAGAGGACTGAACTAATTGCCTGTGGAGGGCACTGAAATTAAGTTGCAGGTCATATGAAAGTAGACCAAGGCTGCCTTGGTTCTGTGGCTGTAGGTTGTCCACTCCTGTTTTAGGTGCAGTTAAATTTGATATCCAGGTACTTGTCACATTGAAGACCCCAGTCCAAAACCACACTTTGGGGCTTATTTTCATGGATATTCTTGTTATTTGTTAACTGTATAGCCAAAGAATTATTTTGTAAGTAAATAAGAGGACAAAATCTGGCATTAGTTCTGAATTAACTTTTAGTTGTGTACAGAAAAGAAAACCATGGGTTAGATATGTATTGCTCTCTTTTGTAGAAATGCTTTTAGATGCTTGATTCTTTAGCTCAACCCTAGCAGCTTTGCAAAAATGTATATTTGACTTTTAAAAACTAGTTCTGAGCATAAAGAAGATACTGAAAATTGGTTGATTTTTATGAAGCAGCAATTCCATAATTCAGGTTGCAAGTTTCCCTAAGACTTGCAGCAAAAATCCTTGCTACAGCTGCTTAGCTTAACCTTAAAAATGATGTACTATAAATACAATAGTGCCTGTCAGTAAGACTCTTAACGGGCTTTGCTTTTGCTTTTATGTTTTCCTATAAGGTGGAATGCAGTAACAAAGATCTTCATTCTGGCGTATATGGCGGTTCAGTCCATGAAGCAATGACAGATCTTATTGCTTTAATGGGTAAGAGCTATTTTAAGGGGGGCATTGTACATAAAGAGAACTAGAAACCTTAAAGATCAGCCATCTTCCAATCTGACTGCCTTCTGATATGTGGGAATACACCTCCCATAATTTGTAGCCTGCCTCAGATTAACTATTGCAAGAGTTAGTAATGTGTGGTCATACTTCAAAGGAAGAAAAAGAAAAAGAAATAGCCTTGACCCTCCCTAAAAGCTTTTGATAATGCAAAGTTAACAATTGATGGACTAACCAGAATCTTAATGAGAGGGTAAAGATCTCCTTGAAGGACAAAGGTAAATGCAAGATTGTTGGATCTAGAAGGCACAAATGTATTAGCAGGCTTGTGAATGTTGTTTCAGCCTATGAAGTGGTTGAAGGTAAATGTTGTAGCATTGTAGCCTGTGTAGCATTTAATTGCCATCAAATTTCATGCAACACATTTTTTTTTTAACTTTTAAAGATAAATTGGGCTTACCTGCTTTTCCCAACCAAGGTGCCTTCCAGATAGGTGGACTATATCCTAGAATTCCTCAGTCTGTGTGCGCATTGTCAAAGATTTTGGGAATTGAAGTCCCTGTATCTGGAGGATGCCCAGGTGGGGGGGAAGGGTTTGTATAGAATAATATTAATGCAGTTATTATGCATGTTGGCTTAACTGGGCCTGGCAAGTCATTTTTCCCTCTCTTTGCTAATGTAGTTATCTCTTCCGATCTCTTCTGCTCGTAGCAGTTGCATGTATCTGTCTGGGTCTGGAAAGTAACATGAAGTTATCATTGGCTCTTTCTTTCTTTACTGTCTGATGAGTAGCAACAGCAAGGGACTGATATTGGCCCTGGGGAGAACAGATCAGAATTGCAGCGGTTTGCATCAAACTGTCAGGTCCTGTTTCATAGCGTACAGCGTGATTCCCTTGGAATGACTCCGCAAGCATTTTGCTTCCCCATCAAAAGGCATGTCAGCTCATCATAAATGTATACTCTTTCTGGCAATATGCTAAAAGCATAAAAGTCCTGATGGGTGGAATTGATCGATGCCTTGTCAGATGTTTCTTGCCTTCAAATAATAAGGGAGAAGGGAGTCAGGTTTGGGATGGGGGGCACTGGCCTCTGTGTGTGTGTGTTAAAGCTTTTTAAAGCAGATGAACCAGGGAAATTTCTGCTATCTATCTTTGTCCAGAAGAGAACCTTTGGTCTTCACTCACAGTAATAAATCCAAGCCTCCTAGAAATTAATAACTAGAACTATCTGGCTGGGTTGACAGCAAGTTAAGCCTTGAAAGAATTGATTGGGCAGAGAGAAATTTGTGAGAAAGCAGTTGCAGCAAAGGGCTGGTGGCTTCTGCAAACTTATGGTGAATGGGTGGAGAGGGTTACTTTTTAGTTGACTGACACTGGGCACAATTGACTATTTTCTGAAATTGGGGAAGAAGAAAGAGAATTGCAGTTCTATTCGTTGATCCAGAGATCCAGCCCCTGGATGCAATTCTTGGTGCCTACCAGGTCTCCCGGCTTCCCTAACTTCTCTTGAAGTTTCTCTTAACAGGACAAAAAATCATAGGAAACTGGCCTGCTGCAAAACACTGCAGTAGTCTCCAGCATCCTATTTTCAGTAGTGCCTGTGGGTCCTGCAGAAGTCCCACTGGGAGGGCGAATACCATCTAGAGGAGCTAGTTTCCCTTCTGGTCCATGGGTGTTTTGTACCTGGCCCTATTATCTCAGCCATGCTGGGAGCGCACATATCACATTATCTCAGAATTACGCATCTGTCCCTTGAACCTTGAAAAGCAAAATATTCCATCTTGCCAATCCTAGAGACTGTAGACACATGCAGCCCACCTCAACCTAGGTGGAGTTAAGACCCTATGCCAGAATCCCCAGCCCTAATGACCAAATAACATAGTGGATTTGATTTCTGAGAGGTCAGAAGAAAAGGAAACAGATTAGAAAAGGTTGGCATCCCAAGGGAATGAGACTTTGGGGGGCGCTTGATGTTAAGGACTGGATTCCAAGAAATAGATCGCACTGGAGAAGAACTAAGCTTTCATGTCATTTCATTAATATTCTTAGTTACTATTATCATAGTCCAGTCTTGTATTTAATAATTTCCCCCTTCTGTTTTATTAAAATTGCCACTTTGTAATAACTTTCAGAGAGTCTTGGGAGGAGGAGGCATGAAGTTAAGGATGCAACCTGGGACCTTAAGCTGCACGCCCTCTGGCTCATAGAAGAAGGGTGCTCAAAGAACCATCTTTCTGGGTCCAGGCTGAGCCTGACCCAAGTCCTTTCTCTGTGTGAATTGGCTATGAGACGAATGGCTCAGCAGGCAGTGCAGTTAGCTGAAGAAAGCCCTGCCCTGTAGCTCTGCGTGTATTTTTGTGTGTTTGTTTCAAAAGTCTCCTGAAAAAATTAACAGACCTATCTAAAAAGAGGATGTTGGCTATGTTTCTTTTATCAGCAGCTTTTATGTAGATGCCGGTCTGCCTGTGGTGCAGCTCTTATTTGCCATCTTTCCTGCAGCTACCATTTCAGTACGATAGGTAGGAATGTGATAGGAAAACAAAAACCAGCAACTTATAACCAGGAACAAGCTTCTTGGGCTGCCTTTAACAGCACATGGATCTTTCTTTACAGGCTCCTTAGTGGATAAGAAAGGAAAAATCCTCATCCCTGGCATTTATGAGGCAGTGGCACATCTCACGGATGAGGAACAGCAGCTTTACGACAAAATTGACTTTGACTTAAGCGAGTATGCAAAAGATGTTGGAGCCACACGGCTGCTGCATGACACAAAGGTGGGGTGGAACTTCTTATCAGCTTCGTAAGCAAGAAAAGCAACTTTTGTGATGTATCACTCCTATATAGTATAACACTTTGTAATTAAGAGTACTCTGGTTAGTATTCTTAAGGTATCAGGGTGCCTAGAACTAGGCTTATCCAACCTAGTAGCCTTCAAACGTGTTGGAATGCATCTTCCATGCATTATCAGCCAATTCTGGCAAATTCTGGGGTTGGGCATCCAGAAGGCATCTGGTTAGAGAAAGTTATCCTGTTCTGTGGATAGTGGATCGGGCCAGAAGATGGTGTCCCCTCCCAACCCCCAGATTTGTGGAAATGGCTACTGTATTGAGCCCTGCATTGTTTTGTAAATTCATTTTGATGATTAATCAGCATGCTTGTCACTTGGGATAAGGTCACTTTCAACTCTGGGGTATACTTCTGAAGACACATGCATGAGATTGCATAATTAATCTCAGATTTCCTCTTTTATATGCACAGACTTTTATCATCCATATTTTAAACATTTGATGGGGGGTGCATTTGAAACCCCTTCCTAAATAATTTTTAGTAAGGATGCTTTTTCTTTCTGATCTGAAGCCAAAAATGATGCTTTGGAGTAGGTGTGGGCACTCACATTACACTCTCAGTGCCTCCTTAAAGAGGAGAAATGCATAATTTCCTAAACTCTGAGTAATTGCCCAGTCTCAGGAAAATGCATGTTTGAGCTAAAGAGGTACCGGGAAGATGTGACAACATGGGCATTCTGTTGACCCCTTAATTCCATCATGTTATTTCCTAGAATTGCACAGCTACCCTGAGAACCAGGAAACGATGTGGCTTCTTGAAGGATCCAGTGACAGATGTGGCATATGCATTTTAATTAGTGAAGTATAACTAAGAGTACATCAGTGATAAATTTAGTAGGACACTATGTACACTGTAGTGATTAAAATAAACATAAGAATAGGATGAAAAAAAGAAAAAAATAAGATCCATGTGATATCAATATAAAATCAGTTCAACTTATTACTAAATCTAGACCATAAAAAAATCTAGACCATAAAAAATATATTGCCCCATATATAATATATTGATTTTTAGAACATAAGGATCTTTCAGTGAGATTGGAATAGTTTTGCAGTGTTAATTGTCATTTCAACTTAGTCCCAGTGGACAATTATTGGCACATTGATCCAAAGAACAGAAGGTAAAAACATTATTAAAACTGTTCTCTTACTGGATTAATGTTAGGCCAGCAGAAGAGCGTACAAATATCCCAGTTCTGTGATTATCCAAGATAGCTGCATGTTCATGATTTATAGTTTTGCCTGAATCATTCTGCTGTAAATGGAAAATTCATGCCTATTTCATCTCTTTAATTTTTTTTTTTTTAATAGAAAGGGGTTTTGATGCATAGATGGCGATACCCATCCTTATCCCTTCATGGAATAGAAGGGGCTTTCTCTGGATCTGGTGCTAAAACTGTGATCCCACGAAAAGTGACTGGCAAATTTTCAATCCGACTGGTGCCAGACATGACTCCAGAAGTTGTGACTAAGCAGGTATGTGGCAAGGAAAGGAGAGAAGGAAGCTAGAGATCCCTTCATCGAGGGGGTCAGGCTGTGTTTTGTTTCTTTTCCAAATTCAGTTGCAGCTTTGCAAAAACCTCTTAACGAATGCTGTGTAATACCCATGGTTTTTGTAATGCTATCTCATGCACCAAACAGAAGCTTACTTGTGAGAGAAGTAGGAAGTGGAATTGAAAAAGGTCCCATCTTGGCTTGTAATACGAAAGCCCCAAGTTGCACATTCCTGCCACCGTAAGCAATTTTTTATTTTTAAATCTTTTTTCACAATAACACTGCTGGCCTGCAAACTGTTGTGACTCAGCACTTCGTTTCAGTGCTGTTTGCCATTTACTATATTGTTCCCTGACATATGCAGTAATGCAGGGCAAGTAAAATAAAAGTATGAGCATAATTCAGACTTTGCCTATATTCAAAATAAGGTTGAAGTACATGATTGGGGAAACAGCTCAGTTGTTCCAGTGTAAGGGATTGATTTGTACTATAGTCTTAAACAGAATTTCTGCATAAAGAATTGACCAGTAATTTTATTCTCGCTGTTTTAAGTAGCCAGTTTTTAATCATTATTAAAGGTTGAAGATTACTTGTCCAAAACGTTTGCTGAGTTGCACAGCCCCAACAAATTCAAAGTAAAGCTGGGCCATGGTGGAAAACCTTGGGTGTCAGATTTCAATCATCCCCACTACATGGCTGGCAGAAGAGCCATGAAGACAGGTCAGTACATCTTTCATTGCCTCTTTCGATATCTTAATCAAAGTATGATGAAAAAGGTATCTCTTGTATTTGATCTTTATCAAGATCAAAATCTAGATACTTTATAGTAGCTACATACAGGGGCAAAAATTATCGTCAGTTTTCATGAAAATCAACCTGGAGGATGGTCCTTGAAAAAGATGACAGATGGGTATTGTCATTGCAATGCCAACATGCTGAAAGATTATAAAGTGTTAGCAAGTACATGAGAGAAAATACTTTCCCCAACCTAGATAAGAGGATCTACAAATTCTGTCAGTCCCGGGAGCACAACCGCACTGACTCTGGATTATGAGAGTGAAAGGCCAGCACATCCAGAAGCTACCAAATTTAGTAGGGTTGGTAAAGAAAATGAGGATTGTTCTTAATCTTCTCCATCTTTCTTTTTCCTAGTATTTGGTGTGGAGCCAGACCTGACCAGAGAAGGAGGGAGCATTCCTGTCACGCTGACCTTTCAAGAAGCAACAGGCAAGAATGTGATGCTGCTTCCTGTTGGGTCTGCTGATGATGGAGCCCATTCTCAGAATGAGAAACTCAACAGGTAAAGCATATTTATCATTTGTCATTATGCAAAGTTGGAGCTCTAGCAGCAGCCAGTGCTATGGGCCAGATTTAGTTCATAGGCTGGAGATTTTCCATTTGTATTCTAAATTTTGCTGGGATTGCTTAAGGTTTTTTTGTTTTTGTTTCTTTTTTGGCCCACTTTAATACTAGATGTTTCCTTCCCAGGTACAACTATATTCAGGGAGTGAAGCTTCTGGGTGCTTATCTCTATGAAGTTGCCAAGTTGAAGAACTGAATCTGAATCATTTTTGCAAATTGTGCTTTGGGATCTGAAAATTCATCAAAGTACATTACTGCAATCTTGAAAAGTGCACTATTTTGTTCCTTCTTCTCCTAGTCTAACTGATGTTGATATGCCTGGCAGAATATTTTGGAACTCAGTGTAGAGCATTTTATACAAACGTGATAGTTGCTGCTGATTTTTTTTTTCTTTTTTCAAAAATCATGTGCTCTATTCCAGGCATTATTACAATACAGCAACTCTCTAATTTACTTGCCTTCCCTTCCAAACAAAGAAGAATCTGTGGAAAACTTTTAATGATCCTGTAATCTAAGCTAAGAAAGCAGCAGCAAGTGGTCAGTAATGTCTCATGTTGACTTGCCCCCAAAACAGGATCTGAGCCCAATTCTTTGATCTTAGAGGAGGAAAATAACAGCTGTCTTTCTTAAACTTGCAAAAACAACAAAGCCATTCTAGAAGGATCCAAAAGGATTGGAAATATAGAGATGGGTGGTAAAAGAGTAAAAAGGACCCCCTTTCTTCTGGTTGGACTCGTGGCTGCTTATTTGCAGGTTTTTCCAGATACTTATGTTTGTTAGCAATCTGTGCAGACATCTCATGATAATAACAAATTGGTATTTTTCTACAGCATTCTTTGTACTCCATGTGGAAAAGCTGCTAAATAAATTCAACTTTGCTTTATCAATTCTGTGATCATTTATTGCTAGAGGTTGAAAGTTTGAAGTGATCAGTGGCTTGCAACTCGGGGAGAGCAGGAGGGGAAAGTCTCAAGTTCTATAAAAAATCAAGACTCCAAAATGTCATGACGTTGGTTTATTGTGGCAAGCACAGACTACAGAATGCCTCAGTTATAGGCTGCCCTCTCCTTTTTGACATGGTTAGTTAGGAGGTGATGTCATTTCCTTTCCACTCCTCCTACTAATAATTGCAGTCAATTGCAGTTGTCTCATAAGCCATGATTTGAAATTAAGTTGTCTTAAATCCTATGATGGAAAATCATTGGAACCACCTTATACAGGCAGCATTCACATATGTGCTAAGCCATGATTGATCGAGCCATAGTATTCTGGCTAGCACAAAACCATAAAACTCTAGTTTTATGTAGTTTCAAAACTGCAGTGACTTTGCCCATCATGCTAAGCAAAAACCAAAGAAAACATAATTTGGATTAGTGCAATTTGTAAGCCAGCCCTAATCATCTACTTTGAAAATCTGAAATAATAAGATATGATGTAACAAAGCATAAAGGATACATCAAGAATAAAAATAGAAATTAACAAATTTTGAAAAGCTAGAAAATCTAAAAGATATCTAAATTAAAAACTAAAAGTAGATGTAAAAAGTGACAATATAAAAGTATAAGTAGGAGCATTAGATGGGTGTAGGGGAGCATAAAAGGTTACTATGTGGAAAGCTATATCAAGTTACAGAGGAGTCTAATATAGTGAATTAGATGCTCATTAAATCTACAGTATGTTGTAGCAGGGTTGGTATCTGAAAGCAACAGGGTGGTCTAAAATTGTCCTGTGTGCCCCAGGTATTTGTGCAGTGATGGTGAGATGAGGCTAGTACGAATGTCTCTGGTAGTACAGGCACTGGAGAAGCACATGCTGTGTTGTTTCTGTGTGTCTAGAGTTGCAGGGACATTGTCTCCCCAGGTAAGGAATCTTCCTGTATCAGCCTTCAAGCACAACTGAGGGGCCAGTGTCTATTTGGTTGTTTCGTAAGTTTCCGTAATAGTTGTAAGCAGGCCAAAGAAAACACTTGAATGCTAGGTTTCTGTTTTTTCTGGTTTCTATCCATATACCACTATAGCTACATAGAACAAACAATAAGGGAATTTCAAAGTGGTGACCAGATGGACAAAGGGTCATTATTTGTTTGGAGGCTTGAATCACACAGTATTTGGAATTATGAACCTTTGTTCTTAGTCCAGCTGTCCATCATATTAAAAGCACAAAGATACAGTGGGGGGTATTGCTTTTATAAAAAGCTACAAAGTGTACAGGAGGGAGCTTGAACTGGCACTGCTTTCTGTTGCTGGATGGGAAAAGAAGAAACCTTATTTCTTTGCTGTCAGAACTGTTGACATGGTAAGCCTTCAAACTGCATACTTTGAGTTTGTCTATTGATTGTAATCAGACTGCACAATGTAGAGATGTACACCTTCCGATGATTTCAGAGGGGTTAGCTGCTTTGGTCAGAAGGCATTTGGTAGCACCTTTTCAGACTAATAGACTTTATACCATGAACTATAGCTCACTACTGATTTTTGGCTACCGTAGCCTAATGCGTCTCTCCTATGACAGCCACTTTGAGTGACCTATCTTCATTCCCAACTTAGTTCAGAACAGCTATCATTTTGTCAATTTGTGCCAATTTTATTTCTATCCATTTAATGCAGATGACCACTGCCCAAAGAGCAGACAGGATTTACACATCATGCCAAATTATAATATGGCGTGTATGATAATGGCTTGATGTGTGTGAAGATACCCAATGTGATATGTAAATTTATTTTTTTTGGTTCAGCATATGGATGAATCCTGTCATTGTGGTTTATTAAATCACGATGGCTCAAACTGCCTTAGTATAATGTACAGATCTAGTTATAGTACTGCTTTACCATGCCTTCCTCTGCATATCTATATCTGAAGAGAGAAGTAAAGTCATCTCTACAACTTCATAAGATAAATAAAAATTATAATCTAAATAATTTAAGTAACATATATAAATAATACAAATAATATATAATATAAATTAAAAGTATAATACAAAAAAATTATAAATAAATTTATAAGATAAATTGACAAGCTACCTGAACCCATTGGCAGTGATTGTAATATTTAAATGTTGGAATAAACTGAATTTAACTTCCCACATTTTCAGCAAGAAAGGGAACCTGTTCTCCAGCATTCCTCCCCTCTCTTCATCTAATAGGGAAGCCATATTCCTAGTCTCATTTTGAGACATGGTTAGGGAATCACAAAGGACATATGCCTCGCTACACCTGACTCTGCTATATCTAGTCTCCGAACATTACTGACATTTGGTGCACTGCAGTCCTATATTGTGCTTAGCCAATGCACTCTGCGCTTTTTACTTAGCGTGATGTGTGCCAGGATGCTGAAAAAAACATGGTTTGTTTTGGAGCAGGAAGCCACCATTTTCTTACTTCCTGATGGCAACTTTGGCCTAGTGTGATAAGTAAATGGGAATATCGTTTGTTTATAAATTTCCTAGTTTATTCCTGATTTGCCCTTTGTCAATTTACAGATATGTAAGGCAAGAATGGCCGGGGGGTGGGGGAGCAAACCATTATTTTACTTACCTGCATTACTAACTTTCTTCCAGGGCTTATTCAATCAAGCATTATGAAAACAAAGCTTTGCTTAGTATAATAGGTAAATGTACTGTATGGCTTGAAGGCTAACATGCAATGTTTGGGTGATTTTGCTCAGGTATGCCTGTCAAGATGTGACTACAGCCCGTTGTTGCTCATGGAATCTAACATGCCACAGATTTGAGAAGTCTTGTGCACAACAGTCACTTATTATCCAGTACTCATGGCAAAAGCTTTCTTTTAGCATACTTTTTGATTTAATTCTTAAGAAACAAAAATGAAGCTCCCATTCTGGTGGGACCAAGTTGAAGCTAAAAATCACATGGGGAGATGATAATGCAGAGTGATCTTGCAAAAGAACATCTGAGTGATATTTGAAGGGTGGTATTAAGTGCACCCTAAAATTGGAGATCAAACCCAAGATGTAAAGCATGACATGAATAAAATGGGTACAACAGAGCTTGCAGCAGGGTCACAATACCAAGAACTACAGGAATGCTGATATCAACTGAGGGCAAAGTGAATTATTGATCCTTAGGAGAGCAGGTTATTACCATGCTCAGCAAAATACGCCCCTGGTTAGCTTTACAGCCTTGTGAGTATACGATAAGGGGAAAAAAAAAGTGTTTCATCCAGTCAGCAGTGGAGAAGTGTATCTGTCCCTCTCTACATCAAATAGCAAGTCAAATCAGTTCTGACCTTTACAAGGCAGATAAACCTCAGGACACAAGGGCAATCCTGCTTCTCTGCATGGGGCTCTCTTGCAGGGTTGCAGTTTTACAGTTTATGAAATCATTGACTAGGCAGCCATGATGCTAAAAGCAATTTCATACTTTTTTGTACAGTAACTGGTGGCAAGGTGAAGACTTCCGTGCATCAAGCTAAATGCCTGGTAACCACACTTGCATGCCTGGACCATTTTTCTTGGCAACAGTGCAAAAGTGGTATGTGATGGGGGTTTCCTGATGGTCTCCCATCCAAGTATCAACCAGGTCTATGTCTAACTTAGTTTGAGATTAGCCAAGTTTGGATAGATGGTTTCACTTGCTATGTCAGTAACTTCCAATCCATTTCACAAAAAGATCATGTCCTTCCACCTCATACAAGCTTCATACAAGGTTGAGGCTGGGCCAGGGTTATAGAGTCTGAGAATTCCCCAGCTCAAGACCCTCCCAGACAACAATCAAAGAGAGGTGATGGAAGCAGCAACAATTTCTGGGCCAAAGTGGGCTTGCTGGAATCTTACAGCCCTGAGGCTGCAGGACACGTCATAAATAAACAGATGGTTGGAACCGTCAAGTATATTCCACTTTCTCTAGCAGAATGATGCTTAATGTCAAGTAATACGAGGCGCAACCAAGAATGATCACTTCCCTTAGGTAAGACCTTGATCTGGCTGTGTCTCTGCTCTCAGAAGCCAGCAAGTGGATAGAGGTCCCTGGCCATTTCATAGGAGCCTTTGTAAAAATGAAACAGGCTGCTTGTTGCAATCTTCACAAGTTACCTACGATAAAACGGGAGATGTGAACTCTTTTTCATGAAACGGATTGTCATTTGTTTACCTACAGGAAAAAAGTAATAATAATAATAATCTCCCCGGGTAGCTTCTCACTGTGAAATGGACAGATTTTTCCAAAGCAGAGAAACACCCAGGGAGAACAGAGACACCCATTATCCTAAGTTATGATTTCCCTCGACTCGGCCTGTTGAATAAACCACAATTGGCTTGGTTCACGTTAAGCCAAAATTAAACCACGCTGGCACCGTGCGTGAATCCGGGTCTAACGGCAAAGCGGTCAGAAAACGCTGCTTTTATTTGCAAAGATTCTCCACATCATTTAGTACACGGGTACAGTCCGCCCGCCCGCACCACCTTCCCCACTGGGCGCCCTCCAGAGGTGCTGGGGCAAAATCTCTCCCCGACTGCCAAAGATCCCGGGACAGTGGGGGCAGGACGGGGAGGGGGCTGAGAAATCCGCCCGCGGGAAGGCGCAGACGCGTGCAAACGCGCTGAGCGCTTTCCGTCGGCGCTCGCTTTAGTTGGAGCTTCCACGGGTGGGCGGCGGCCTCGCTCCTCCCCGTCCGCGCCTTGCACCAGCTACGCCTCCCTCCGCCTGCCGCTGCGAAAGGCTCATAAAGTCAGCCTCCGCCGGGCGAGTTGAAGTTGCCCAGCCGGAGACAGGAGCCAATCGCAGGCTTGCGAGTCAGTGAGCGAGCGGGGAGCCGCAAGACTGGTGACAGCTGGCTGCCCTTTGCGTTTGCAGGCGAGGGAGGGCGGAGTGGCCGCAGAGGATTGTCCTTTGAGTAGACCCTTTGCGAGCGCCTCGTGAGTATTCAGCCTCCTCCTCCGAGTATCTCTCTGAGCGGCTTCCTTCGTCCTCTTCCTTGGCCATTCCATTGTGAAACGACAGCATGAGCGGGAGACCGGGACAGGTCTCCAGGGTCGCCCACCTCAGCTGCGTGGGTTGCTCTCCAGTTTGGCAGCCAAAGCCCTCCAATGGCCCACCCCACCCCTTTTCTCCAGCCCTCCATTTCACCATGCCAAGGCAACCTCAAGGGGTGAGCCAAGTGAGATGGGCCAGAATGACCTGACCCCAGGCCTTCAGAGTGCTGGACTACCATTTGCATAATCTTTAGCGGGCACCCTGGCTGAGCTGAGGGAAGTGGGCTCTGGTTCCTGCCAGGGAGATGGAGATTGGAGGGATGGCTGTAGATGCCTGTGTGGGTGCATCTCCGTGGCCTGTGAGGTTTCTTTTTGCACCAGTCTCTAATCAGCCAGCTAGCAGTTGGTCTGGATCTGGTGATGTGTTTGGAGTAACCATACATTCCTATAATGCTTCAGTGGCTAGATTCCCACAACCTGTTAAGCCAGAATTAAAGAAATAGAACCTGTGAACTGGGCTGATCATTTAGGGCAAGCAACCGATGACTAACTTTCTTAGTCCTGACATAGTATTGTCACACATTATTAACATCATTAGTAACCAGAGATCACCAGAGGAGTCATTGATGAACAGTGGCTCCGTATCAGATGAGATGGGGTGAGGTCTCTGGATGCTGTTTTCCATTTGTAAACCCTCCACCTTTTGTCTACTGTTTCTCATAGCAGCAGATAGGCTGAAGAGGGAGAAACCAAGGGATTGTTCAGTGTTTTTTGATTGATAACATGTGTCTACCACCTGTAAACACTGCAAACCTAAGCAGCAGCTATTGTTTTGGGATCTGCATTTTGCATTTGCTAGTTCTCTTGCCAAGTGGGTTGATTTGTTGCTGATGTCAAGTCAGGCCACGTCCTGACATGAACCTCACCACCTCATAAATATGCCCCGACAGCACCTTCTGTCTGCTCTTTCCCCATAATGTTGCCTTCACCTTGTTTGCATCCCATGAGTGGAGCAGACTTTAATCCATTTTAGCTGTAAAGTATTAAAACAGTGATTTCCCCATTTTCTATTACCCTCCAAGGTGGCCTCAACCTCAAAGTGTATAAAATCTGTTAGGCTTTGTCACCATTACCTTGGAGGGAAGTCCGGTGACTGGCAGTAATTGCAGACAAATCTGCTAGAGATGGGGTAGCAATCATCAGCGGGCACTTGTCATGCCGGTGTTGTTTTTTGTCCACTCAAGGATGGGGTGGACAGCATTTACCGTACATAACAGTCGATGAACCTTAATGAACTGTTGTAAGAGTGCCTCTGGGGTTGGGTAGTGTGCGTTCGTCACTTACGGATCAAAAGCTGACTTGCATGTTTTTGTAATGTTACAGAAGATACACACACACATGTAGTATGTATAAGAGGGCCAGTCCTTCATCATCTTCCTCTGGATAAAGAAATATTTATCACAATTCAGGTCTCTGATCTTTATGCCTGTCTGTCTGCATGTTTGCTCTTCCAATAAGATGGAAAACATGTACAATTATCCTCAAAAAACCTGGCACTGAGACCATAACCAAATGTGCCTCACAGCAATATGTGGTAAACACCTTTGTTCCACTCCTCCTGTATTTCCATTCTCTTTGTTCTCACTACATCTAAAGAATGCCAGATAACTCTCACAAATAATGCTGAAACTGATACTAACTAAACTGTTAGCTTTATTCTGTAATAAGCAGTCTTTTACAGCCAAGGCTGTATATTTACGGCGATCAAAACTGCATTTGAAGAGTATGCAAGGACTTTTAGTGAGGTTGGGATTTCTTATGAGTTGGAAGCCTTTTTCCCGATCTTTGTTTATTTAGATCTATGCCTCAGATAAATGTTGAAATAATTCCCCCCAATAATAGCATGACCTGATCCAGTAGTGAATTCTAGCATACAGCCTGATCAGAAAGGCAAAGGGGAGGAGGCTTCAATCTCACCCACTCCAGGCATTTTTAATTAATAGTTGGAGAGAAGAGCTTTTAACTAAGCCCCCTCCTATTGATCCCAATCTGCAGGATTGGGATTCTGTGAATGGAGATATAACCTGTCCTAGTTACCACCACTATGTTCATCACTAGCTCTTGCCCATTTGTGTAGTTCTCAAAGGATTAACTGTATGCCTCCTTCCAAAACTGACCACCTCAATCACAATGTGACATAAATAGCATATTTTATACTGCTATTTGATAATCAAACATAATTGGTAAGTATACAAGTGTCCTAAGTTTTTACTCTTTTTCAGTGGCTTACCACTTTGCTTAGTCATGTTTTAATGCAGCTGAGTTCATTGTGCCAAATCATAAACCATGGATTACAAACAATAATGGTTCATATAACACATTAAGCCAAACAAACCACAAACCAAATGTTATTATGGTGTAATGAAATGTATGAACCCTGACTTGTATGCATAGAAACTTTTCAGCATCACAAAAATAAATCAATTTTAACTATTCAGTAGGACTCTCACATCTAGGCAAGGTTGTTGCATCACATGCCCTTCATATTATTGACCGACTACTCATATATCACATTTAGTGGTTTAATTGGTTCCGTCAAGTATGCAAAGCTGAAACTAATCAACTGGAAGTTATTTAACAAACTACAGTCAAAGCCAAAGAGTATTCTGGGAATGACTTCATGCTACTCTCAATATGGCTCAGCCTTCTCAAACCTGGGCTCCTTCAGATATGTGGGAATCTAATCTCCATCTGCTCCAGCCAGCAGTGGGCTATGGATAATGGGGTGGCAATCCAGCCCTTCTGGAGGGCAGATGTGGTAGATTTGGAGCAGGCAGCGGTGCTAGGAAGATAATGTGTTAACTTTTTTATGAGGTATGAATAATTCAGTGTTACTTACAAATATTATGGTGACTAAATGAAGAAAACTTCCAGGAAAAAAAGTACAGTTAAATACAATGCAGGATGTTTCAAGGATATTGGACCTGCTGACCTAAGTACTGTGGCTTTTTTCCTTCTTAATAACAGTCTATTACTTGTAACAAAGGTGTGTCTTAAACATCAAAGCAATATAATACAAACATTGTTTGTAGAGAGACAGGAAGAATAGATCAACAGTTAGCTTTTGTTTTGTATTGCCAAAAATTAAAGACTGTTTGCTTTTACCCCATCATTTAATAACCCACATCAAGTTAGAAACAGAGAAACTATGACTTCTAGTCCTACCTTAGGCATAAAGCCAGCTGGGTGACCTTGGGCCAGTCACTCTCTCTCAGCCCTAAGAAGGAGGCAATGGCAAACCACTTCTGATATCTTGCCAAGAAAACTTCAGAGACTAGTCCAGGCAGTCACCATAAGTCAACACTGACTCAAAGGCTCTATCTATCTATCTATCTATCTATCTATCTATCTATCTATCTATCTGCAGTATATATATATACAATGTATATATATATATATATGCAATATATATATATATATATACATACATATATATATATACATACAGTGTGTGTGTGTATATATATATATATATATATATATATATATATATGCAATATATATATATATATACATATATACACACAGTATATATGTATATATATATAATCTTGAAAGTAGAAAATACTTGAATGGGCTTTCCTTTCTTGATTAAACGTGGAAACATGAACTGATCAGTCCCTAGAGTTTTTTTTTAAGTTCTTGTTTTTAGGACCTCCTGTTTCACACTGAGCACTGAAAATGGCAAATCCCAAAAGAATTACCTGGAGGTATGTCCAGTAGTGTTGGGGAAATATCCCAAGTGAAACATCCAGCGAGCTGGAGAGAGTTAACAAGGTGAATTTAAAACAACAACAACAACAAGGATCATCAGGCACTTCTCCAGAAAGCAAAAAAGCTCTTGGGAAGAAACAAGACCGGAATATAATGTTTTCAGTGTTTATATTCATGCAACTAATATTCATATAATTAATTATGAATAGCCAAGTAAAGTTACATTGTGTCATGTGCACATTGCTCTTCTAGTAAATTCATAGCACCCAGATTCTAGACGTTCTCCCTTTGTCTACATATAAGGACTACTTCAGACCAGCTTAGGAGTAGGGTGGTCATGCAAATTCCTAACGTTACTAGTTTCCTTCAGGATATTTCTTCAAGGCTATTTCCTACTACTGGCTGCATAATCTGCTTGCTTTATATTTTTCCCTTTATTAGCCAAGCTGACTCCAAAGTAGATACATTGCTAAAGGGTAACTGGTAAGGGTGTCTGCAGGGCATGGTCAGAAAGGTCAAGGTGGCTGCTGCAAAGGTGTGATTGAAGCTCTGCCTTTTTCTTTGCGTCACATAAATGTTGGGAATATTAAGGGGGAATTCAAAGTTTGTAATCAAACCATAGTTTGAGGAAGAAAGTCCTGGTTTTTTCCCAAATCAGTATCCTTCTCCACACCCCCTGTATTTTTTATATTTACAGTGGTACCTCAGTTCATGAACTTAATTCTTTCCGCGACTCTGGTCACGTCCCGAATCAAATTTTCCCATAAGGTTCAATGTAATTATGGTTAATCCGTTCTGAACCATATGTATTTTTTTTTTAAAACCACAAAAATATGAAACAAAATACAGTACGAAGAGAGAGAACACTAACCTTGCTCGACGCGACTTCTGGTGTGGAGGACAGGAAGGCGGGTGGGGAGGCGGTTATTGCTTGGAGGGAGAGTCCCCCTCCCTACAGGAAGCCACAACCACGTGTCACGGGAGGGAAAATGGCCGCGGATCCTGTTCGTCACCCAATCCGGCGTTCGCGAATGGAAGCAAAATTTTGCGAACGGTGCTGTTCGTGACCCAAATTGGTCGTGAACAGAAGCGTTCATGACCCGAGGTACCACTGTATTTATATTTCGAATTTGGACACCGCCCATCTCACGAGGAAGTGACTATATATACCCTTCTATATTTGGAATCTGACAGCTTATCAGGAATTATGGTTGTATCGAGCATGGGAGTTGGCTAAAAGAATCATATTGAGAAATTGGAAACAAGATCAGATGTCAAGGAATGGTTGCCAGAAATGTGCGATGTATCTGTTTTGGAAAAGGCAATATTTTCTGCTGATCAAAGGATGCAGCAATATGTGTTACTATGGCAGAGATTTTGTGATACTTTACAATCATATTTTGGACTGATCATATTATTATAGTGCATTCATTAGTAAAGCAGTGACTATTGATGAGTATAAAATGTAAGGTAGATTTTTCTCTTTTTTTTCTTTCTTTGTATTTTTAGTTTGCTTGGGGCTGTCTCTTTTCTCTTTTGTATTTTTTTTTAAGTTTAAAGATTGTTTTATTGATTGTGCATGCATAACATTTTGAGATAAATAAATAAATCCTCCCCTACCCCCAAAAGCTGAGTTTCCTAAGGGAACTTCCGTTAATCAATACTGAGTAGTAACTCCTGACACTGAATTTAGGGGATGGAGATGCAAGTCAGAACTGATAGCAGATCCTAGAGCAGGGTTTCTCAACCTTAGCCACTTTAAGATGGGTGGACTTCAACTCCCAGAATTCCCCAGCCAGCATGCCTGGCTGGGGAATTCTGGGAGTTGAAGTCCACCCATCTTAAAGTGTCTAAGGTTGAGAAACCCTCTCCTAGAGGGAAATTTCAGATCTCCTGCAACATTATTGTTATAAGTTGTCCTTTAAATACAGTTAAGTCTATTTGGCAGTTTGATTTAATTTTTTCAGTCCATTATATGCAGACATTTATTTCTCCTTCACTTTCTCAGCCTACTTATAAATGCTGGGCTACAAAACACTACACAATCATTTCATCTTGCATATCTTCGAAGATTCTTTTTAAGATGCTGAATGTTGTCTTTGTAACCTGCAGATATTCTACATCTCCCTCATCATGCTGCCCTTTGGTGTGGACACTTCCTTATTTTCTAATTCCTTATCCCTGGAGGAGCAGCTTTTCAACTACATTGATGAACATCAGGATGAATTTGTTCAGGTAGAAAAAACAGTGATTGTGAATTTTGCTAACAAAAGGCAACCCAAGTCTGTCTGCCTTAACTTGGAAAGCTTGCTGGCTTCTAGCAAGGATTACTGGCATGCCAATGCCTGCAGATTGCCAGTTTGAGCTACAGTGCAAAGTGTATTAAAGGCAACATTAATGCTGACTGGGAGATCAAATTCCTGATGTATCTTCTCCACAGTCTGGGTCAATAAAGGAATTTCTGCCTTAATGGTTTCATACTTTATCCATAAATTCATTTCTCGTTTAGTTGTTTGTTAGTTCATTCCACTTCCGGCTTGTTTTATAACATGAGCTTTCTTGGTGGTATACATACACATTTTATTTATTAGATTTATGTTCTGTGTTTTTTTCCATCGGTGACAGACATGCTAATTTCTCTTCCAGTTGCACCTCTACTATAACAACCTCATGAGGTTGGGTGAGAGACAATGAATAGTCCAAAGTCACCCAGTGAACTTCCATGGGTGAGGGTGGACTTATGGGTATCTCCCCATTCCTACTCCAGCCCCAGTACAGGTGCTGGAGTAGGAATGGGGAGATTCCCATAAGTGCTAAAAACATTAAGCAATTGTAAGAACAGCACATAATAAAACTCAGAGAAAACTAGAAGCAAAGGTAAAACACACACACAAAATCAAAGGAAAACCAGGAGCAGTATACAACAGGGTAGCTATGTAAAACCACTACAATACCTTGGAGAATCAAAAGGTCATTGCTTGACCTCAAGAGGGTTGATCAATAGGGTCTAGATGAGTTTCTCTGCAAAGGGCATTCCAAAGACAAAATGCCACATTGAAAAGTCCTCTCTTGTGGCTGCTTACCTTGCCTCATTTCACAACGCAAGCCTTAGATAGATAAATATGGGAGAAGATATTTTAGACTGAAATCAGCACTTTAAGCTGCATCACTGACGGGCAAGCAAAGTAATAGTAATAAGTAACAGTCCCACCACTGTCTCGTGTGCCTGTCTTGAGGACTTCAAGTTTAAGGACTTTCACAAACAACCCTCAGTGTAAGGCCCTATTAGCAATTCCAAATGAGCGCAAATAGCTAGCTGTTCAGGCAAAATCACAGTTTAGAAGCAGATTAGAAAAGGTGCTGTAGGCATGGAGGCAATTTGTGCTTTTATTGACAAAGCTGGGTTCAGTGGCATATCACAGTTGTCAATTTAATTCTTTTGATCACGCATGGGCAATTTGCAGCCTATGGGCCATTTGTTTTCCCGACAACCCACTAGAGTAAGTGGCTCTGAATAGGGGAGGGGATTGGAGAATTTTATGAGGTAGAATAAGGGTTTTAAGCTTTGCAAAGGGTACAATTAAACCTCTTAAAAACAAAACTGTCCTCCCACATTGAAACTTTAAGGAAAACTTCCCCAGAGCTCCCCAACCCTAGATGCAGAGCAAACAGACCTGGGCTGAAAAATCTAACTGCACCTACTCCAAGGATGTCATTATGTCCACTCCTCTGGCCCTCAGAGAGGAAACAAACACTAAGTGTTACCCACGGCCCAGGAAAAGACAATCAGGCTTACCTAGACAAATTAAGCCCTCTGGTCTGGACTGGGCCTTAGTTTATTGGCCCTCAGTCAATCCCCTAAAGCTGGGGACGACATTGAATGCCTCCCCAGCATTAGAAGAACCAGTCCAGATTATCAGAACGTGACCAGAGAAAACTGGAGGAGGAACCAGGTTTTGCTCAGAATCCTTAACACATCTTTTGTTATTAATATTAGGTTCTTCCCAGGCTCTCAGTAGACAACAAAACATTTCAGAGTTGTGAATAAAGAATCAGAACTGACTTGCTACTTTTATTTTGGCCCTCCATAGTAAGATAATGGCACTTGCATTATTCATTGTGCTGATGGGCATTACTGCAATCCCAAGACAAAAGTTATCTCACAATGCAGAGTGAATGCAATTACCCACTCCAAACAAAATTTCAGGACAAGAAGATTGTGTGGGTGGACATTCTTATTGTTGCTGTTATTCCTCTCTGATTCTGATTCTTCTTTTTTTAAGGCAGATTGTATGGTGACAAGTCCCTTAGAAGTAATTAGAAGGAAATAGAATTTACAAAGATGGATTGCCTGTGCAAAACCTTGCCAAGTGCCGTCATTTTTAATGAGCTTTCCTGGGGAAACTTAATGTATTTCTAAGAGCTGTTGCAGCAGAATGGCTGCAACAGTATAATGAGAGCTATGAATCAGGAAAGCACTCTTCTGCTATGAACTGTAGGCAAGACACTGTCCCTCAACTCTTCTCCTTCTCAGTAGGGAGACTTAATGTACCTTTAGATAGGTTGAGATAAGCTATAATTTGTACAACAAAACAAGGCTTACATATATTACTGTGGTTACATTCTGGATATTAAAAAGCACAAAACTTGATGACGTACTAGAGTCTACAGTATGTTCTGCTTAACCTGTATGTAAGAAAATATACAAAGGCAAAATTGCATTAAGCCTACCACAATACAGTGGTACCTCGGGATACGAACGCCTCTACTAACGAACTTTTCGTGTTATGACCAGCTCCGGCCGCAAAAATTTACCTCGATGTGTGAACTCCGCCTCGGGGTATGGTCATTTTTCCGCCCTGAGACGTGGTCCGCGGCCATTTTTCCGCCCCTGACACGTGGTCTGCAGCTGTTCTCCTGCCGCGCTGCGCCCGGCCGTTCTCCCGCCGCGCCACGCCGTGCCACGCCCGGCCGTTCTCCCGCCCCTGATGCGTGGTCCGCGGACACCAGAACGGATTAACGGTAATTACATTGAACCTTATGGGAAAATTTGCTTCAGAGTGCGACCAAATTCGGAGGACGGAACGGATTAACCAGATTTACATTGAACCCTATGGGGAAATTTGCGTCGGGTTACGACCAACTCGGGATACACCCAGAGTCACGGAACGCATTAAGTTCGTATCCCGAGGTACCACTGTACATAGATATTTCATAGATATTTTCATATTCATAGATATTTCCACAAAAATTCATCACAAAATTCATTTGCAAATAGTCTCCTGTGCATCAAAACCTCACCATATACCTTTAAATCTGCATACCTTACATATGAGAGGTATCTACACTGAACCCTAAGTATACAAAATTACTCCTGAGATGTAATTTTGGGGGTCAGCGGCCTTCTCTTAGCCTGATGGAAATTCCTTCATTACTGTTCTAAACTTCTTGCAGAAGCTTTAAAGTTCTGTTTCATGAAGAATTGGTTTTCCAGAGCCAATTCTGCCTGTTGCATTTTTCTTTCTTCTCTTCATGCTCCAATCAAAAACACCAAGTATGCATAGAGAGGTATCAAAGTAACTGGTGAGCAATGGAAGCTGTTGCCAGCAGCTTCACAGATTACAGTGTAAATATGCAGGAATCCTAATTTTAGATGAGAATCGGATAATAAGTTTGATTCACTGGGAAAACTGGAATTACTACAGAAGGTATAGCTAGGCAAATGGAACATGGATACAGGAAGATGTAGGTTCTGCAAGATGCTATGTCTAGATAAAATGGAATCATAATCCACATTTTGAAACATAGTCCAGATATTCTTCTCTCTTGATCTAAGTACTTGATTCTCAGCAAAGAACACACAGACAACAGTATGACACTTCTATGAGAATATGAATTTTATCTCTGGCTTTCCTTTCAGAAACTTAAGGAATGGGTGGCTGTGGAGAGTGATTCTCAACAGCCACACCTAAGAGCAAAAGTCATACAAATGGTCAAAATAGCTGCAGCCAGTCTTGAAGACTTAGGAGCTGTTGTGACACTCAACGATACAGGCATTCAACAGGTACTGATCCTTGCTTACATCAAAAGCCTCCTGTGCACAGATAGAAGGAATGTCTGCTCACATAATGGGGTCAATGTAGAGTTATCAGATTTGGATTACAAAAAATCTGGACAAACCACAAGATAGCAGCAAAAAGATCTGGTAGGAGAAAGGTGGCACCCCAGATCTGGGAGCCCTAAGTAATAGACAGGGATAGAAAGTTATGTAGTGATGAGTAAGGCAGAGTTCTCTGAGTCCAGGTCTGTGTTTTAGTCTTACAATTTTGGGTGGTATAATTGTTATGCCAATAGGCTAGGCCTCCAATTAATTAAATGGCACCAAAAAAGATAATAGTTTCTTGGAAGGTACTTGCTGCTTTCCTTCCAAAAGCTCTCTAATAAAAGAGTAAATATAACTTTAAATATTTCACCCTCTTCCTCCACTCCAACTACAGGCCATGTTAGTGGTTTAGATTTAGTGTTCTACTAAAATATTTCTTCATGCAGGATGGATTCATGTGTTTGGATTCATGTATCACATAATTGATGAAAATAATGTTATTTTCTCTGTTGTTGGTTTAATTAAATACTCTGTGATTTTGATATGGGAAAGCTATTTGGTGGATTGAACTAGGTGGTTTTTTCTAGAGTTGTGATTTTAATCGTCTAGCCTTTAATATCTTAATGATAGAATCTATATTCTCTATCTCTTCAGGAAAAAAGCAGGCCTTTTTTTTAGGAAAAAATGTTTGGTCTCTGCTGGCTTGTATTATTGTCTATCTCAAAGATAAGATAGGATCTGATTAGAATCCAGTGTAAGGTATATCTGTAGACTGCTCCATAAAGAAAAGACAGAAAACATAAAAAGGTTCCAGGTTCAGTTTCCAGATAATGTGGGAAAAGATGCTTTGAAACTCAGCAGAATTATTACCAAACCGTATTGACAGTACAGTACAGTAATTTACCTCAATATAATGCCACCAAGTTTAAATCAGTAGCAGGCGATAGTCATATGGAGGTGGCAGTTGTGATAACAGGAGCTTTTGCATAGCTACTGCACATAGTGATGCTCTCAAGACAAGGACTTTGGACATGTCCAGGCCCCATTCATCAAGAGTTAGGGAACTCTCAAACAGAGCTGTGCTGTCTTACCACATCATAAAGTAAGTGAAGCAATACACATTGCTTCATAAGAACACTGTCTAAAATTGACATTATGGTGAACTAAGATCCATCCTGTAGACGTTTGGTGAACTTTCTTTCACAAAAACTGGATTTATGGAAAATATGTATATATTTCTGTATAGATCCTTGGTGAATAAAAAACCTGAGCTGGAACTAAGCCAACATCGAACAAAAATGACATTCCTTCAAGTATATATCACAAGGAAGGAAATTGTTGCTTATTATTTCATTAAGAAACTCACTGAATATCATTAACTGTGTTTCAATATCTTTCTGCAGCTGTCTAATGGTCAGAATATTCCATTACCTCCTGTCATTCTGGCAAAGTTAGGGGATGATCCACAGAAGCCAACTGTATGTTTTTATGGACACGTGGATGTGATGCCAGCTAAAAGTCAAGATGGGTGGAAAACCCATCCTTTCAATTTAACAGAAATCGATGGTATGTGTATTATCTAGTTGGTACAGTCAAAAGTAAAGGGCCTATAAAAAAAGTTGACAATTCTTAAAGTTTCTATGATAAAAACATCAAGGATAGGCACCATGTATATACAAAGATATGGTCATATCAATGTCAATCATTTAAATTAACAGCAAAGATTATTTTTTGAGACCTTTTCATTGCAAAATCAGCACTGCCATCTTCAAATGATGTTTTCCACACAATCTCATTCTCAACAGAGAATGGATCAAGAGAAATGTTGTTGTCCCATAGTTAATTGGAAACTGTTTTTTTTAATCAGCTTTAATTTTACAAAATAATAGTCCCTTTCACAACTCACTCCTCAAATGTCAAGATACATGCTTTGAATATTGTAAACATTTGGAAAGCTTGTTGACCAGGGGAGCAGGACATACTAGCAACGAACATATCATCACATTATTTGAAATATATATAATGTCACACATAATGTTTTGCTGTCTGAAAATAATTACCCGCAATAATGTTGATCACCTATCAACATATAGAAAGTATCTAATAAAGAACCAAGAAACTGAAGTGTCTATAGCTAACAAGTCCTACTGCAGCCACTCTTAACCATTCTTTTTGGGGAAATCCATTTAAGTTTGTTAAGTGGAGAAAAAAGAATATGCTGTTTAAAAGATGACTCTGATGACTTCTTATAAGAGGGCCTAACCTACAATTCCCCAATATATTAGGACTGTTGGAGGCTGTAGCATTCTCTGGGCACACGTGAGCCTTCCTTAGAGTGGAATCTGACCTGAGCAATGATTAGTGAACAGGTGTTATAACAGAAATGAGATTTATTTACAGGAAATACTTAATAGGAATAGACAAGACTTAGCATCTAGTTAATACATCCAACCAGGAGGAGAGTCCAGGAGCATGTGTTTTATGGCTACATGCCTGGGAAGAAAGGCAGAAAGAGGTGACTTCAGATTAGCAATCTTTTAGACCAGTGTTGTCCAAACTTGGCTACTTTAAGATGAGTGGACTTCAACTCCCAGAATTCTAGGAGTTGAAGTCCACTCATCTTAAAGTGGCCAAGTTTGGACAACACTGTTTTAGACGAAGAATAGTCAGAATGGCTAAACAAAGAAGAGGCACAGAGTACAGTCTTTACTCTGTTTATACTCCACTGCCCCTTTCTGGTCAGGTCATGCTATTCTGAAGAATCAGTACCACTGGATTCATAGCTCCAACACCCCTTCTCATTGGCTTATGCACCAATCCACAACTCCTATTCACCTTTCAAAGGGTTTTGTGTCAACTTTAGGACAAAGGCTTAGAAAGTGTTTGTAAGCATCTTTTTTGGTGGGCGGTATTTTAGTCCCAAGAGATGAGTCCTGTGGGACACTTCTGGGTCTACGTACTTTGTAGTTTTCTCTTTATAGAAGAATTGAATACTTCCTTGATTGTTCTCAAATAACTCTGTTGGCTTTGGGTCACCTATCCTAAAGTCCATTAACAGTTTATGTAGCCACATAATCCCCTGGCATGCTTGTGCTGCAGATACCTATTCTACCTTGGTGGAAGATTGCTTCTTGATTCCCAGCTGATCATTCCACCCCTATATAGGAAGAGCTGTCTGCTTGTGGACTTAAAATCTTCCTTTCATCTGTCCAATTTGCATCAATGTAGCCTATCAACTTGGTCTTGCTATTGACTAGAAGTCAGATCTAAGTATGCAAGGCCTTTTAGATAATTGCCCACCCTCTTGACTCAGATCTAATCTCCTTTGCTTAATACAGTCACATTCCTACGCAGAATCCCAACTGCTACAGCAGTGCCTGTTTTTTTTCACTGTTTATAAGTACAGGTAGTCCTTGGGTTATGATGACAATTGGGACCATGAACTCTGTCACTAAGTGACGCGATCATAAAGCATGATATCATGTGACCATGTCGCTTAGCAATAGAAATTCCAGAAGTCCTGGTTGCCATAGTTAAACAAGGACCATGCAACTTGTTAAGTAATGATAAGTAACCTGCTATCTGGCCTGGGCGGGGAGGGAGGTTGTCAGAAATGGGGTTGGCTAGCCCCCTAGAGGCCTGGTGTGGCTTCCATTGGCCTCTTGGATTTTTTCTCTTCCTTCCATTTGTGTAAATGTGTTTTTCTTTTTATAAATTTTAATTAGGTATTTATTTGTTTTAATTTGATGTAAACTGCCCAGAGTCCCCCACTGTGGGGAGATGGGCGGGGATAAGTCTACTAAATAAATAAATAAATAATAAATAAATAAATGATTGCAACTTCTGACTTCCTGCTGGCTTCCTCATTGACTTTGCTTGTGGGAAGCCAGCAGGGAATGTTGGAAATCACCCAGATTGTGATCATGCGACCACATGGACTCTGCGATGCCGGAACTCCGAGGACCCATTGTAAGTCCCCCTACTTCAGTGCTGTCATAACTTTGAATGTCACTGAACAAACGCTCGTAACCTGAGGACTACCTGTACAGGACCTTTCCAACTGCAGGCCTTTATTTACAGTCTCTATCAAGGGCTCATTATTTGCAATCTGTTTCAGAAAGTCAGTTTGCAAAGGCCTATAGGCTTTGCGAACTTTAGTTAACCCTAGACATTTAAGAAGATATTTCAACTCTCTATGGTTGAAGAAGTAATTTCCATCCTCTCTTTCTACCTGGATACCACGGCAATAGGAGATGCTCCCCTCTGTTTCCTTGCTGAGGTTCCTTACAATCTCTGGGCTATCCTTATCTTGGTAACAGATTAGTAAACTATCTACAGAGGTGAGTAGGTCTGCCTGTCATTTCTGAATCTGGAATGAAGACAAGGATCAGCTTTATCTTGCATGAAGCCTTGCTTGACAAGCATCTGGTTGAGCTTCTCATTCCAGGCTCCAGCTGCTTGCTTCAGGCCCTAGATGCTCTTTTGAAGTTTGTGTACTAGATCTTTCTATCCTAGTCCCTCAAATCTGGGTGTCTGGAGAATGTATGTCTTCCATGATCTCTTCCATGCAGGAATACACTCTATATCAAATGAGATCTCATAACTATGACAGAAAGGAGCTCTGTTTACAGGAAATACATTTTAGGAATAAGCAAGGCCTAGCACTTAGCTAATTCCATCCTGCTAGAAAGAGGGTCTAAGAAAATATGCTTGATATATGTGTGCCTGGGAAGAAAGGCAGAAGAAAGTGAGTTCAGATTAGTAGATAAAGAGCAGGCAGAGTTATAGATAGAGGATACTGAGTAAATCCTTCATTCTCTATCTATACCCACTATCCCTTGAGGTGCTGAAGAGTCCATGCCATTGGATTTACACATCTAACAAGGACTGGGCAGGATATGTGATATTCAGTTAATCAATGGTGGGGCAGAAAATAGCTTTCTACAGTTTAGTGAAGATAGTCATTGCATATATGGGCTTGTCTTGTGCTTTATAACGGGGAAAGGCTATGGAGATAGACCCTTCATATCTGCAAGGAGAGCTATACAGGCAGTGCAATATTTGGGACATGGGTATCCATGGCAACTTGCTGCTTTTGTCAGAATGATGATAGCAGGGTTGCACTGCCATGCTGCACACTCTCTGCTCCTTTTGTACGTGCATCTGATGTCACATAGAACATGCATAGGGACCAGGCTTGTATCACAACACGCCCAACTGATTTGAGAGGAGAATTGTAGAGAGAATTATTGGGGCTAAGCTTGATACAGGTATGAAATATTCTTTTTCCTACCTCCCATTATGCCCATGATGAAAATTAAAAATGGAACATTTTGTAATAAGAAATATTATTTTATAGTTATTGAATTTAGACCTGCCTAGGCATTTTACTGAATATAAATGAAAGGACACAAGATTTTGATTAAAGCAGTTTTTCTCATCTCATAGTTGAACTGTTTCTAAGATTCTAGAAGAACTATGGCAATCTCAGTTGAGACTTAAAAAAAAAAAAAGGATTTTCCTGAAGTGAAGCCCCAATACTTTATCAGCTGAAAATATCTTCATGGATTATGGAGCAGTTTGTTCTGGCCTAAGGATATACATGTTTCTGAGTGGTATGCTGGGGACTTTTCTCTAAAAAAAAAATAAATAAATGCATGGAACCCCCACAAAACCCTGAATTGTACTCTAATGCATTAAATATATCAAATATAATAGTGCCTTTAATAATTTTCCTGTTCTGTTATACATTACAATTTCCCTTATATAAACTGAAACCCAGTGTATGCATATAATCTGTATATTTAAAATGGCCAGTTGGAATCCATTTCTCATATTTTAATAATTTTCTTCTTCTGCCATATTATAGATGACAGTTTCCCATTTACACTGAATCCCAAGCACACATTCAAAATGTACAGTTTAAATATATTTCCCTCATGTATTTAGTGAAGGCCTTCTTCTGCACATTAAAACCTAAAAAACAGTGGCAACTTTTGGTGTGGTTTTGGGACCAAAGAATTTGGAGTGTCACACATAGTCCTGAGTCTATAGCAGTGTTTCTCAACCTTGGCAACTTGAAGATGTGTGGACTTCAACTCCCAGAATTCCCCAGCCAGCAAGGCTGGCTGGGGAATTCTGGGAGTTAATGTCCACACATCTTCAAGCTGCCATGGTTGAGAAACAATGGTCTATAGGTTCTGCACCCTTGTTGTATATAGTAACATTGAACATCAGGGACAGAGACAGAGACAGAGACAGCCAGCATACTGCAATGTAAGGTGCCAGCCATTAGCATCATCTCTATTTCCCAGAATGCTTGAGGTCTCAAATAGACCTTATAAGAGTTCTTTAGAAAGGTTGGGCAGCTGCATCTTGGTGTTCTATTTGGAAGTGGAGGCTAAATGAAAGAAACATTGTGGTAGATGTGTGCTTTGTAACTGGCTGTATCATCCACATAGTACTTTTGTGAGCAGATAAGACCTCCCTCAGGTCCATTTTGTAAGCGCACTCAAGACTTGTCTCAACATTCCAAATGTGCCCACCAGCCCAAAACAGGTTGGGATACAAGAAAAGGGATACAACTAATGCATGCACTGTAATTGGGGAAAGGCACTTTTGAGCAGAGTTGCCACTGGACATTTCAAGAACAGTGCTGGATACATAGACATGCCTGATACTTCCAAAGAAATGCAAAGCCATTTGGAGTAGGCAGTACTCTTAAGGTTGGCCTCTCTGCTGGCAGAGGCACAGTTGATTCAGGTACATTTACTCTCACAAATTACTTCATGGCCTCTTCAGCAAGGAGCTTCCTCAGTTGACTTCATATCCACTGAAAGAGCAAGAGCGAGAGCTTTGTTCTGCTTTTGGCATAATCAGAAGTTTCAAATTTTAATATAAGTTTCTTTTATCCTAAGGAAATCTGTATGGGCGTGGAGCAACTGATAACAAAGGACCTGTCTTAGCCTGGATAAATGCTGTGAGCGCATTCAAAGCGCTAAACATAGTAAGTAAAAATGTGGCCTTACAGAAATAAAAAGAGGTTCATGGCCTCAGCCTTGGATTCTGAAAGGGTTGTATAGTTAGCCATTGGTAGTCCATGTTCTATCATTGTGTCTGGTTGCTATTATGGTTGTTTGCACAGTCAGCTAGTTGTTTAGACTGGATTTGGCATTTTTGTCCACCTATTGTCCTTCCCAAGGACCTGGGATAGGCAGATGTTGTTGTTTGATGGTGTTAAATGTGTTGGTGTTGGTGTTATTTAGATTTGTTATAGCCACCTCACTCCAAAAGACTCTGAGTGGCTTACAACATCCAATATACAACTTAAATTAAAAACATAACCTCACAACATAACAGCTCAGGCGAAAACAGCCATAACAATTAAAAAAAAACATGATAGGGGCTCTATTAACACATGAACCCAGGCCTGGGAACAGAATCAGGTCTTAAGAGGTGTTTACTTGAGAGGACCTGCAGCTCATCCAGTCTGGCTGAACATACTGGATAGGCAGAGACAATTGGTGATAGGTGGTCCCTCAAATAGCCAGGTCCTATGCCATGAAGGGCTTTATA
Organism: Python bivittatus; assembly: GCF_059951505.1. Taxonomy (NCBI): domain Eukaryota; kingdom Metazoa; phylum Chordata; class Lepidosauria; order Squamata; family Pythonidae; genus Python; species Python bivittatus. The sequence goes on along the minus strand of NW_028277113.1, from coordinate 24,734,708 downwards.
AATGATGACCAGCATCTTAAATTGCACCCAGAAGCCAACTGGTAGCCAATGCAGCTTGCCTAGCAATGATGACACGTGGGTATAATGAGAAGTGCCTGTTACTGTTAAGCCACCTAAACCAGTAGCTATCAACACATTTGGTGGCAGTGAATTTCATAATTCCACTATGCATTGGGTAGAAACTGAATTTTCTAATTCATGCCTTCTTAGATTCTGGAGAATAAGTGCAGGCTGGATGGTCCAAAGATGCTTTTCAAAGAACAGTACATTGGGAATAAAATCATAATGTAATCTGGCCCTCCAGTATCGCATGAAATAGGAAAGGTAGCACCAAGGAATAACGCATAATGAGGTGGTCAGTTTCTTACGATAATCAAGATTGGAAGGGAGAGCATGAGCTGGGAGTTGTCATACTTTCAGTATATTTGCAAACTCACGAGGACCAGATTCCATTTAAAACAGATGTAGTTATCTTGTTCATAAATGGTTTTAGTAGTTGGTAAGTCAACAAGTCCTAGAAACATATGCATTTGACACAGCATGTGATCATTCTTATGACAGTAATGTTTCAGGCTTCTGATTTCCCTTTCTTTCCTGTTATTTATCTCAGAGAGTCTAGTCAACAGACATATTTGGTCAGAGCACTTCCTTTTAGTCAATTATTCTGCGTTCAAGCTTTGATATCTCCTATTAAAACAGGGGTAGGAAACCTGCAGCCCTTAAGTATCTAATTTCTAGGGCTGTGTGAATCAGCCAAGATCTGATTTGCATGTATGGTTTGAATCATGAAATCAATTTGATTCCAAGTGTTGGTTTGATCTTATAAAGTGTGTGTGGGCATTCAGGAAAGGAGGTTGAATCTCAATTCAGTTCAAAGGCACCTGATTTGTAGAGACAAATCATGTTTTTTTGCACCAGAGAACAAAAATGCTTTATCTCAATGCCACAAAGGTCTTTATTGAGGCGAATCACTAAGCTCTTTGTTGAGGCTAATCCAAGCCACTTTGCAATGAACTGGAATTTATTGGGATTATACATTATAATTCTGTCTGACATTATACTGAGAGTTTTTTTTTCTTTAATGGTTGCTTAAAGGGGGGTTTGCTTTCTCTACCAGGATTTACCAGTAAACATCAAATTTCTTATTGAAGGCATGGAAGAAGCAGGATCCACTGGATTGGAAAAACTGGTTGAAAAAGAAAACGAGCGATTTTTCTCCAGTGTTGACTATATTGTGATTTCAGATAATACTTGGCTCGCCAAAACAAAGCCATCTCTTACATATGGAGCTAGGGGAAATGCCTGCTTCTCAGTGGAGGTAAAAGGGTAAACTCAGAATTACTTGTGACTAAAATATTCTGATCATGCTCCGAGGCAGTTTCTTTGAAGCTGATATGATGCAAATTTTACTATCTCTAGATAAGCTTTCCCAACTTGATGCCCAATAGATAACTTGGATTACAACATCTATAATCTCACTTTTTAAATGGGAATTATTGTATAATATATGAAGAGCAACAGGTTGTGAAAGGTTACTACAGAACAAGAATGCATATAGTCTGTGCTGGGTTAGAATGTTGGACTAGAATCAGGAAATCTTAGGAGCTCCCTGGGAGAGTCTGAGCTCTCACAAACTCTCAACGAAATTCACAGAGTTGTAACTGAGGATAAAATGAGGGATGACACCCTTGAACTCCATGGAGAAAAGGAAAGATATAAAAATAACCAACAGGTAACAGATGAATTACAATCCTAAAATCCATCAATCAGATTAGATGAAAAAGGATAGCTCAGTTGAGTGAAGGACACTAAAACCTGGAAGCTCTGAGCATGTGCTAAGATCAGTTATTTGTGAACTATACCAGGATCAAGTTTAACAGTTTTTTCATGCAAACATTCACCCCTAGTTTTCCTTTAAATATTATTTTTCAGCAACCCAGTTTAGCGGGAGGGCTATTGCTTTTTAGCTGTAGTCATTGTTAGGTAATTGGGAGTCAGAAATCCATGCTGACTTACTGAAAATTTTTTGAAGTAAATCTTCCTGAGATTTACTAATAGATCTTCTTCCCACCACTCCCATACAGGACTTCATCTCTCTGCCCCTTTTCAGTTCTGGGTGAATGGTCTCCTTATAACTGCCTTAATTTCTAAGAACATACTTCAGAATAGCCTTTATTATGGTTATTGATTAGTACAATAAACATGGTTATTCAAATGTTTGTTATTTGCATATTCTTCATTTACAGACATATTTGTTTAGTCGTTAAGTCATGTCCGACTCTTCGTGACCCCATGAACCATATTGTGCCAGGCCTTCCTGTCCTTCACTGCCTCCCTGAGTTTGCTCAGTTTCATGCTCATTGCTTCAGTGATGCTATCTAACCATCTCATCCTCTGCTGTCCTCTTCTCCTTTTGCCTTCAATCTTTCCCAGCATCAGGGTCTTCTCCAAAGAGATCTCTCTTCGCATTAGGTGACCAAAGTATCTGAGCTTGAGCTTCATTATCGATCCTTCCAATGAGCAATCAGGGTTGATTTCCTTTAAGATTGACTGGTTTGACCTCCTAGCAGTCCAGGGGACTCTCAAGAGTCTTCTCCAGCACCACAGTTCAAAGGCATCAATTCTTCGGCGCTCAGCCTTTTTTATGGTCCAGCTCTCACAGCCATACATTACTACTGGAAAAACCATAGCTTTGACTATGCGGATCTTTGTCGGCAAGGTGACGTCTCTGCTTTTTAATATGCTATCTAGGCTTGCCATAGCTTTCCTCCCAAGGAGCAAGCGTCTTTTAATTTCATGGCTGCGGTCTCCTTCTGCAGTGATCTTGGAGCCCAAATAAATGAAGTCTGTTACTGCTTCCATTTCTACCCCTTCTATTTGCCAGGAATTGATGGGTCCAGATGCCATGATCTTAGTTTTTTTAATGTTGAGTTTCAAGCCAGCTTTTGCACTCTCCTCTTTCACCCTCATCAAGAGGCTCTTTAGTTCTTCTCCACTTTCTGCCATTAGGGTGGTATCGTCCGCATATCTGAGGTTGTTGATGATTCTCCCTGCAATCTTAATTCCGCCTTGTGATTCTTCCAGCCTGGCATTTCTCGTGATGTACTCTGCATATAGGTTAAATAAGCAGGGTGACAGTATACAGCCTTGTCGTACACCTTTCCCTATTTTGAACCAATTGGTTGTTCCATGACCGGTTCTAACTGTTGCTTCTTGGCCCGCATACAGATTTCTCAGGAGACAGGTAAGGTGGTCTGGTACTCCCATCTCTTTAAGAATTTGCCACAGTTTGTTGTGATCCACACAATCAAAGGCTTTTGCATAGCCAATGAAGCAGAAGTAGATATTTTTCTGGAACTCTTGTGCTTTCTCCATGATCCAGCGAATGTTGGCGATTTGATCTCTAGTTCCTCTGCCTCTTCGAAACCCAGCTTGTACATCTGGTAGTTCTCGGTTCATGTATTGCTGAAGCCTAGCTTGTAGGATTTTGAGCATAACCTTGCTAGCATGTGAAATGAGTGCAATTGTGCGATAGTTTGAGCATTCTTTGGCATTGCCCTTCTTTGGAATTGGAACATAAACTGACCTTTTCCAATCCCATGGCCACTGTTGCGTTTTCCAAACTTGCTGGCATATTGAGTGCAGCACTTTAACACCATCATCTTTTAGTATTTTAAATAACTCAGCTGGAATACTGTCATCTCCACTAGCTTTGTTGTTAGCAATGCTTCCTAAGGCCCACTTGACTTCACTCTCTAGGATGTCTGGCTCAAGGTCAGTGATCACACCAGTGTGGACATCAGGGACATTAAGATCTTTCTTGTATAGTTCTTCTGTGTATTCTTGCCACCTCTTCTTAATCTCTTCTGCTTCTGTTAGGTCCCTGCCTTTTTTGTCCTTTATCATGCCCATCTTTGCACTAAACGTTCCTTTCATATCTCCAATTTTCTTGTAGAGATCTCTAGTCTTCCCCATTCTATTGTTTTCCTCAATTTCTTTGCATTGTTCATTTAAGAAGGCCTTCTTATCTCTCCTTGCTATTCTCTGGAAATCTGCTTTCAGTTGCTTATATCTTTCCCTTTCACCCTTGCTTTTCGCATTCCTTCTTTCCACAGCTATTTGTAAAGCCTCATCAGACAGCCATTTTGCTTTCTTGCATTTCTTTTTCTTTGGGATGGTTTTAGTTGCTGCCTCCTGTACAATGTTACGGACCTCCGTCCATAGTTCTTCAGGCACTCTGTCTACCAAATCTAATCCTCTAAATCTATTCATCACCTTCACTGTGTACTCACAAGGAATATGTTCTAAGTCATACCTGAGTGGTCTAGTGGTTTTCCCTACATTCTTCAATTTAAGCCTAAATTTTGCAGTAAGAAGCTCATGATCTGAGCCACAGTCAGCTCCTGGTCTTGTTTTTGCTGTCTGTATAGAGCTTCTCCATCTTTGGCTGCAAAGTATATAATCAATCTGGTTTTGGTATTGACCATCTGGTGATGTCCATGTGTAGAGTCGTCTCTTGTGTTGTTGGAAAAGAGTGTTTGCTATGACTAGCTTGTTCTCTTGACAGAACTCTATTAGCCTTTGCCCTGCTTCATTTTGTACTCCAAGGCCAAACTTGCCTGTTTTTCCGATTACTCCTTGACTTCCTACTTTAGCATTCCAATCCCCTATGATGAAAAGCACATCTTTTTTTGGTGCTAGTTCTAGAAGGTGTTGTAGGTCTTCATAGAAGCGGTCAACTTCAGCTTCTTCAGCATCAGTGGTTGGGGCATAGACTTGGATGACTGTGATATTGAATGGTTTGCCTTGGATACGCACTGAGATCATTCTGTCGTTTTTGAGGTTGTACCCCATTACTGCCTTTCCCACTCTCTTATTGACTATGAGTGCAACTCCATTTCTTCTAAGGGTTTCTTGCCCACAGTAGTAGATATAATGGTCACCCGAATTAAATTCACCCATTCCCGTCCATTTCAGTTCGCTGATTCCCAAGATGTCGATGTTCAATCTTGTCATCTCATGTTTGACCACATCCAGCTTCCATTGGTTCATAGATCTTACATTCCAGGTACCTATACAATATTGTTCTTTACAGCATCGGACCTTCTTTTCGCTTCCAGATACATCCACAGCTGAACGTCCTTTCGGCTTTGGCCCAGCCGCTTCACTCTTTCTGGAACTACTTGGAATTGCCCTCCGCTCTTCCCCAGTAGCATATTGGAGACCTTCCGACCTGAGGGGCTCATCTTCCGGCGTCATATCTTTTAGCCTTTTAACATTGTCCATGGGGTTTTCTTGGCAAGGATACTGGAGTGGGTTGCCATTTCCTTCTCCAGTGGACCACATTTTGTCAGAACTCTCTGTCATGACCTGTCTGTCTTGGGTGGCCCTGCACGGTATAGCTCATGGCTTCACTGAGTTACGCAAGCCCCTTCGCCACGACAAGGCAGTGATCCATGAAGGAGTTACAGACATAACCGTTAAACAATAATCCTGATACAGCAAGGGCAACAGAAGGCTTGAACGTTGGAGGAATCCATGCTACCTGATAGACAAAAACCAATTCATTTTTTTACAATTAACCTTGGTGGAAGCACGAATAAAACACCAGTACTATAAATTCAAAATTCATTTAAATGTTGACTTTATTTGTGTGATGACCAATATATTGTCTTTATTTTACTTAGGTACAAGGTGGTGAAAAAGATCTTCATTCGGGAACTGTGGGTGGCATCATCCATGAACCCATGTCTGATTTGGTAGCTCTGCTTGGTAAAAAAGACAAGTATATATTGTCTATATGGAATTAGTCATATAGTTAGCCAAAGTTTTTATTTATGGGAATGGGTGGCCTCCCATTTCATCAACACCTGTAGTACCATGAAAGCCAAAACATGGGTTGAAAATGTTTAATTGTGTCCTTCTGATAATTTCATGAATGATTGATGCTCTATGAAAATATGGGAAAGTTGTAAATGGCCATCTAGAACAGCCTTCACAACAATGCCAAATGTTATTGTGATATTTAAGGAGATCTTAACTGTAAGGCTAAAACACTGAAGTGGAATGTAATCAGAACATGGCATGAGGCTAACTGACGTTAAACTAACCTCTTGTTATATTGGCTGGTATAATTTGTATGAAAATTAATTGATGCAGAGGCTTAAATCACACAAAACTTAAATTGGTTTTGTTTAAATCAGTTTGTAAGGCAGAAGTAAACATACCAGAATGTATTACCTTTTATTTTAAAATGGCTCTCCTTCATTTTCTATCCACACCTATATTCTACATTAGGCACAATAACATCTACATTTTTAGTTTCCTCCCTCCCTTAACAGATTAGAGAAGTGTTTCTCAACCTTAGCAACTTTAAGATGTCTGGACTTCAACTCCCAGAATTCCCCAGCTAGCCTTCTGGGAGTTGAAGTCCAGACATCTTAAAGTTGCCAAGATTGAGAAACACTGGATCAGAACCAGGCAATATCTTAACTAGATTTCATTGAACAGTAAAAGCATATGATAAAATAATGATTACATTTTATTTTGGTTCCATAGACAGTCTTGTGAATTCATCTGGACAGATTCTGATCCCTGGAATGTATGATGATGTGGCTCCATTTACACAACAGGAGAAAAAGCAGTATGAGTTAATAGAATTTGATGTGGAAGAACACAAATCAAATCTTGGAGTGCAGGAATTCCTCTATGATACCAAGGTATAGTACTTTCAATGACAGTCTGAAGAAATGGTTACAAAACTCCACATTCACAAGACCATGTATATCCAACGTATTTCACACTGCAGATTCTGTCCTCTTTTTTCACAAAAAGGGAGGAAGAGAGAATAGATGCACATCTTCTGATTAGTTTTATGAGAAATAGTCCCTTTGGAAGCACTGGGTAGAAAAGGAAAGGTGGGCAGGCAAAGAGAAATAAATAAAAGCAATAGGAACACCCAATAATGTTACCATTAAGAAAATAAGTCTGAAGAAAAACAATTTAAAATATATGGTAGAAAGAAAATAAGTACTAGTAGAAAATGAAGCTCAGGTTTGTAGCTGTGCCCCTTTGTATCAATGTGTTTTATGGACATAATGCTGGTTTTTTGAATGGAGTATTTAATACCTTGATAAAAATGTTGCCCTGATCTGTTATTAATAGTCAGAGAGTTTAATCACAATAGATCTGGCCCTTCATTATCATGATCATACATGGTATTTATTGTTTTCCACTTTGCCACTTGTTTGGGTAGACATGAAAGACCACGTCTAGTATCTAGGTTCTAGATCTCCCATTTTATCTAATATCTGTCTGATTCTTATTCCCAAGAGTGATTTCACATTTTTCAGTATGAATAGGAAGCAGGAGAGATACACACATTTAGTGCTTTCTATGATTTTGTAAAACATGGTAAAAATTTCAACCCATCATCTTATGAAGAAACAACAGGACCCTTTCTCATTACAGTTATTTATAGTTGTCTGCTTTCCAAAGATTTGTGTGAAAAAAAGGAAAATATCAATTTTATTCCTCTTGTCAGACATGAAAATGTCCCTGTAGCAGGTACTTCAATTAACCTAACAAGTAACTGTTTAGAAATAGCAACTTTAATCATTACTCTAGTCCCATGGAAACATTTTCTTGTCAGTAACTTTCAGGTTGTAAAATTAACCTTTAAACAACCTAGACACATTATTTGTTAGGGTCATGCTGTATATGACTTGAAACATAGTCTTGGTGTGAAGAAGCAGAATCTCAACTATATCCTCACTGGTGTCATAAAAAAAAATCCTTCAAACCAGGCATTGGAGGGCCTGTCCATCCATCCTTGAGTTCTCATGAAGCTATCTTTCCATGACACTATGCCCCTTTGCCAATACCTAACTTGCCTCTAACACATCTGTTTCAAGTAAGTGCAGTCACTTGACTTCCCTCTAAGTTAATGGGTGAGAAAGCCTAGAAGGTTTTACATATCTTAACGCTGCCCTTGGATGGTGAGGAATAAGGGGAAAAACACAACATCAGCACAATTAAGGATAACTTAAGGCTGTGTCTCAGATAGACTGGAGTGACATGAAGGCAATTTCAAGAGGACGTACCACAAAAGAGCTGTTGCCAGGGCATATTTATGCTATTGTCAGGTGCAAATGGGGAAAGGTCCATCTATTGGGATGTTCTCATTGAGATAAATGACATAAGAATTATTTTTTGAGTCTGCTGCAGGACATGAACATAGTAAAGAAAAAGAAAACAAATATATAAAGAAGTGACTTCCCCCTTCATCACAAGTATAAACAATTTTAGTAATTTATCACCTTCTCTTAAAATGCAACAAATCTTCCCATATCCCATCTCCTATCTATAAATCCATAAAACCTCATCATCTCAGTCCTGATGTCAGAAAAGTCCATTAAGGATTATCAGAGATAACAACATATTTATTTTAACCTTGATCAAATAAACCAACTTTACATTCCTTCCTTTTACTTCTAACAATCTTGATCTTTAGTCCCTTCAAATAATATCCTAGAACTTGATTTATTTTCATTTTTTCTTTGTCCCTTCTCACAAAGTTCTTCAAAACTTTAACAAGCCTCTTTTCTAAATCCAATATAGGAAAATTATACAGGTTACTCTCTTGGTTTGTTATTTATATATCCCTTCTAATTATTAAGACCTCAGCTGGTTTCTTTTGTATATCCAGTATAGCATCTTTTTCCATATCATTCTTGTAGCCTGTGATTTTTAAATCCACTTTCAGATCAGTCTCAAACTTTCAGATAAAACTTGCTTATCTTCTATAACATCTTTTAAACATAGTCTATCTATAGAGGCAGACACTCTTAAAATTAACAATGAGTCCACTGTTCAAAAATATCCTTCACTATGTCCAATGTTAAAATATTTTACCTCATTCTGTATTTGTAAGTCAAATTTAAGTGTTCTTCTCCCTTAATTGTAATCTTTAGTTCCTTCTGGTTCACTGTGGTGTCCAACCTTCAAAGTCCCATCCTAGTATGTTTTTTTAAAGAATTCAAAACAAAAGCATTTTCCCATGGGAAGGATTCTTATAATTAATTCCAAAATCTTATTTCAAATCCATATGGACCCTTAGTCCATTTGTAACATTCCAAAATCAAAGTTCTAAATCACCCTTTTGCTGTTTATTAAAAAAAATTTAAAGTCCTTAAACTTGTATTTAAAATTCTTTCGCTAAGGTTTGAAGGAAGCTCACCTAGTAAAACCTGTCAATCCAAAGGTTCCTAATAGCTGAAAAACAGTTAACAAGCAATTTCCAAAAGTGATTAGAAAAAGAAGTATGCAAACCCAGTGTCCTTTTGAAGGCACCGAGCACAGTTTGAGCAAGATGGCTATTCCCTTGTTTCCCAGAGTTCTAAACCCACCATTGACTGCTGTCTTGCAATTTCCTCATGAGAAGCAACTGTCTGGAGCACTTGTGGGTGATCTCAAATCCTCTCCTTATCTGGAGAGGAATTACAAAGAGCCAGTCTATTCACTGGCTCTTCTTTCTGCCGTGGTTGTTGGCTCCACTTTTAGTCATCTTCAGTTCACCATTTCTCCCCCAGAAGTGACTTTCCCTAGTTCTCTCAGAGATAAAGGGAAGGATGGGGAAAGCACATCCAGACTTGCAAGATTCTGTTCCTATAACCTTATAATAAAAGTAGTATTGGCATGAGTAACTTTGGTTTCCTAGTCTAGTCTATGTTGGAGGGCTGACACCTGCTTAACATAGTAAATTGTTTATGATTGGCTGTTAAACTTGGCTTTAGTTCTGTGAGAGCAGCCACGGAAAAAGCAATGGAATTGGAATAATATTTAAAGATATCCTGAAAGTGATGTCATTGCTCACTTGCTTTACTGAATGCACTCTGGCTAAAATTTTCTATTTTGCTTTGTTCATTCCCTTTTTAAGGAGAAAATACTCTTACATATGTGGCGCTTGCCATCTCTCTCTATTCATGGGATAGAGGGAGCTTTTTATGAACCAGGCATGAAAACAGTTATACCATCAAGAGTCATAGGAAAGTTTTCAATCCGGCAAGTCCCTCACATGAACCTGTCTAAAGTGGAACATCAGGTAATAGCTTCTTGAAACCTTATGACTTTCAACATATCTTAGATGATTAGTCATCGATCTTCAGCATGTTTCTGAGTGGCTTAGTCTGACACTTTTGGTACCAGGCCTTTTTTTCATAATGAGATATATGAAAAAGGAGCAGCTAAGCAGGACATTGAATTATCTGCAAAAGACCTTGGTAACAGGGCTTTGTCATACTAGCAGACCTTGGGTTATTCCACTTCTCATATTACAGTCTAAGCCCTGAATAGTTGGTGTTAATAGACCACAGCAGAGTGACGAAAAGCTGGCTTCCTAGGCCAAATAAATAGTGAAATTTAACTGCATGCCTAGTTGCTTTTGGTTCCTTGCCTTCTTAGCATTGCTGGGTTACTGTGCTTCTTTGAGTCAGAATTAGGGAAGAAACTGACTAATCAACCAGCTGGAATTGTCTGTTTTCTTTCGAGAAAGGCTTTTTTTAATGACTTGTCAGTTTTTAATAGTTTTTCAGGGCCCAGTCTATGGAAAACAAGAATGATGTGAAATGATTTGGTATAGCTGCAAGATTCAGATCCCAATATTATTTATTTATTTATTTATTTAATTTATATGCCACCCATTTCTCCCAGAGGGTAACTCTGGGTGACTCACAATATTGTTTGATCACCAAGGGGCCCATCTCTTGTCTTGCCAAAATCACAACTGTACCTTTCTCCTTCAAGTTGTTGAGCTGCAGTCTGTGAAGTGGGGGTGGAAGAAACTAAACTGCTTATAGGCCAGATTCTGGGTGGGAAGAACTTCTCTATGACAAACTCCTGACACTGGCACAGGCTAAAGACTGTGAAGAGGTTCTAGTTGGAGAAAGTTAAAGAACAGCAGGCATACCAGAAGGAGACTGAAGGTGAGGCATGGAGGGTTACTAGAGGCAGGGCCATCCATGGGTGGTGGTGGTGATCAAGACCCACCCCTTATGCCTTATGATTGGATGGTTGTGACTACCACCTTAATTTTAGTTGACCCCCCCCCACCCCGATCTGCTAACCTAGCTCACTCATTCAGTCAGAGGCTTCCTGCTTTGAGCTAAACACAATACAAATAATTTCAAAGACTATACATATTTTAAACTGAAATTAATGTATTTCTTTTTTTAGGTGAAAAAACATTTAGAAGATGTATTCTCTAACCGAAGAAGTCCAAATAAACTGACAGTGTCTATGGAAATGAGTTCAATGCCCTGGATTGCCAATATTAATGATCCTCAGTATACAGCTGCTAAAAAGGCAATCAGAAAAGGTTTGTACTGTTTTAGGCATTGCAGGTTTTGTTTTGCATGTGGCTTTCCTCTGTCTTTATAAGGACAAGCAACAAAGGCTAATCATTTATATTATGCTTGTGCATTTTTCCATTTAAAGTTCTATAGAACTGGAAATAGAAAGATTGTTCAGATACAGATAGAAGCAATGGTTCAGTTACCCAACAGTAGTTTTATCCTATAAGCACATTTCAGATACAACATCTGTATGTTGCATCAAAAGCCACTTTTGAAGAGATTTAAAAAACAAATTATGATATAGTACAGGCAGGCCAGGGGATAAAAGGCAACCATTCAAGCTTTTTCCCATTTCTACTGAAACTTAAGCACAGCATGGAACGTTGGAATTGCTAAATTAGTTTCTATAGAATGACTCATACTTAAGTATCTTGAGATGCTTACCAACATACTGTATATCACTTGCCAGTAAGGATATCTTTCTTACTTACTTACTTACTTTATTTATTTATTTATGCCACCATAAAAACATAAATTTTACATCAGGAATGTATTTTCTCTTTTCCTGTGTTTCAGTTTTTAACCAGGATCCAGATATGATCCGGGATGGATCAACAATTCCCATTGCCAGGGTCTTTCAGGATATAACAAGGAAGAGTGTGATGATGCTTCCAATTGGCGCAATGGACGATGGGGAGCATTCCCAGAAAGAGAAAATAAGCAGGTTCAACAGTTAAATTAATTTCATGGTGGGGATGACTGTGGAAGAGGATAATTATTTCTCCCCCATTTTTGGGTGTATTACTGCCTGTCTCATTTCAGGCGCTTGAAAAGTGTTTATAGAGGTGTCAGGTTATATAAAACTTGGTTTATACTTTGTGTTAAGCCAATATTTGTTTTAACCATGATTTGTTGGACACCTCATTACAGCCTCTTTGAGACATAATACTAAGCCAAAACCCATCATTTACTAAACAAAATGTCTGGGTTCGTATTTCAAACTCAGCCCACAGCCCAGCTGTTTAGAACTGCAAAGTAACATAGTGTCTTTAACTTTTAGATTGTTTGACAACTGCTTTTCTTTTCTTTCCTTTCCTTTCCTGATCAGATTCAACTATATCAGTGGAACAAAGATGTTTGCCTCCTTTTTACTGGAGATTTCAAAACTTCAAGCCTCCAATTTGAAAACAGTGATATGATGGTCCATAAAACTACAGTTTTATTCGTTTCATGTATATCTTATGTATGGATGCAGTTCCAAATGCATATAATGACGCTATATGAATCCTTCCAGAAATATATTTTCAGAGTGATAAATCCTTATGCTATGTAGCAAGATATTTCTCTCTCATTCTGAATGCATTTTGTCCCTTAAACGTATGTATTTCAATAATAGAAAGGCTGGATTCACACATTATACTATTAGTTGAATAAGCCAGAGTGCATATAAATCCAGGGATGGTGTTGGCCTTGTGGAGTAAACCCAATAGGAATCACAACCAGATGAGCGAATTCTACTTTATTGTAAAGCTACATTGACAGAATCTTGCAATCTGAAAATACAACCCCCCCCCCATCTCCTTTACAGCCTGAGAAACTAGGGAGGGTCTCTTCTGAGCCTCTTGCCCTGCCCATTATCCAGTTGTGGGCTATGCTGTCTCTCATCTGACTGTTCCCTTGGCAGTGTCTCTTTGTTGAGTCTCCCAAGGTCTGTTCCACATATCATTGCAGCCTGCAGGCTGTATGTGGTGCCTTGTAACCCATTTGCGTGGTCCTTAAGCATCCAAGATCTTGCCACCAAAATTGCCAAAATTGGTGGCAAGATGGTTGAAAAATCAGCAGCATTATGTTTTAATTAAAAATGAGAAATAATGTTGGGAATGGGAGCACAAAGATTCTAGGAGATGAAACAGCTAGTTCGGTGGCCATGTTGTGCCCAAGTCTTCTGATGCTCAATTCTGTATCTGTATTTTTTAAAACACTTATGAATTTAGCACCATGGCAAGGCTAAATCATGGATCATATAAATATTACTCAATATTCATATTACTGTTTTGCTAGCATATTTGTCTCCCACATGGTTTCTCAAGTACAGTAGCGTATTAGATTCTAACTGTAATAGTTTATTAGATTCTGTATGAAATAATCTATTAGATTATATCCATTGCATTTGTTTTTAGCTTGAGCTCAATTATTTTCTAAGCAATATTGCTACCAATAATAGTTTTTAATTCCATCACAATATTTTGTTGGGTGAAGTGTTCCAAAAATTATTGCAGCAATGCCATTGAAATGGCTTTGTTGCTTATGGTAGACTTTAAGCCATTTTAGGAATTCTGGAGTAGCTATGAAAAGTCATTATAATCTTGACTTTGTTTTTAAAAAAGGAAAACCAAAGATTCTCACACTAGAGCAATATTTTCATTCAGCAAGTTGAATGTTACAAAATAGTGTGCAAACATCTGAGTTATCTAGAACTCTATTATGCAAGAGAGCTGAGCTGATCTTTTCTGGATTTTATTTTTAACTTTCTTTAGCATATAAAATAATCTTGTGCTTTGGCAATATAGAAACATACATTTTCCTCTGCCATATTTCTATTTTTTTGCCTACTAAAAAGTTTTTTTTAAAAAAAAAACCTGATGTTAGATAATTTTTAGTCAACCTTACATGTTTCTAAAACAACAACAACAGATGGATATTGTAATCTTAAAAACAGGACCAATCAACAATGACAACATATTTTGTATCTTTATTTTAGAAGACCTATGCAAATTCAGATACTGTCAAAACCAGAATGAGATTAGAAACTGATGTCAACATTTGGACAAAAGAGATCCATGAGATAGTTATGTTCTAAAATAATTTCTCATTTATCTGGGATGGTTATTATATTTTTGGGCTTTAATTTGCTATAATTATGGGAATGGAAGCGACTGAGAAATAGGCAGTTGCTTTTAACTCCCATGTTCTTGGGATAAAAAGCTTGGATTAGTAAGGGTATTCTGGAATTGTTATATTCGGCTTTGTTTTTGTCTAAATCAAAAGAGTATAAAATACTTTATTTTTATAAACTAAAAATATGTTGATATTTAATGTCAAAACAGGAATCTTATATTGCTAATTTATGTTTAATTTTAAAATACTTTTTGTAAAGGATTTACAAAATTAAAATGAAAGTAAAGTAATTTTAATTATGTTTGTCTTGTTCAGCAGTTATTGAGTACATGTGTTTTATGGTATAATACTGCCTCTTTCCTTTAGATCTTAATCAGTTCCTTTATATGGTAACTCTTTTTTCAGTAGTCCCCAACCAATATCCTCTAGATATATATGAGCTGAAACACATCTAGAGGTCATCAGGTTAGGAAAATCTGTTCTACAGTATTTGCAAGAGTTCATTGGCACTTTTATATTTTCTCCTCAGGATTTTAGTACAGTTATAATATTAACTGCCTGTTGACTGATAAAAAATGAAGATATTTGGCATTGAGTTTTCATTTTGAACATGGAACGCAGGGAGCTATTGAAAAGTATATATTATATTGACAGAGCCACACATGCAGGCCTTTTGTGAGGATCCTTTTCTACGTACTATGAAACAATTCTTTTTCTTCTTCAGACTTCTTCAAATTCTGCAGTTTGAAAGACAAGCTGTGCAAGGCAGTGATTCAGTGCTTCCTGAAATCTCACGAAGCACCACAGAGCCAAAACAGTAATTGCTTGCAGCATTTTGACAGAATCAGCTACTTTGATGCTAATTAAACTGAGGACTACTGAAGCTAAAAACAAAACAATTAAAGATAGTATGTAAGAATTTCCTTGTGGCTGTTTCTGATGAGTACTAAAGGAAGCCAAAAGTTTTTCCTATTGTATTGTGTTCATAATTGCAAGGCTCATGAACAGCCCAGTTAGATTTAAAATTCCCATGTAAAATACAACTTTAGGTGACACACAACCTCAGATTATGTATTCCTGGGGCAAAATTACATGTTTGTTTTTTTATAGTCCACTTGTCATAATCTGCACACACATTGAACATTTCTTGCACTTAGAACACTTGTGACTGCTATTTAAAAGGAGGCGACCTCTATTCAAGGACCGATAGATGTTTTTGTGACATTAGTGATTAGTTTTACATGGAGTGGAGGGAAGCAGGAGTCATTTGCAGAGTGAAATGCTGTCTGCACCAGCAAGTTTTAAATATCTGATCTGTTTACCTAGAATAGGGGCTGCAAGAAGAATGCTAGATTTCCTAGTTCTTATAGTCAGAGATGAGAGCCAGACCTCAGGACAGAGACATCAGGTCAGCAACTAACAACTGCTCAGCTTCAATGCCAGGAAGCACAGAGCGAATCATCTGATGAAATAGGGGAAAGGCAGGAGGAAGAAGCAACACATGTAAGCTGCTCTGAGTATAAGAGGAAACTGCACCCTCATGCTGACAGAGGATAATCAACTAGGCAAAGTTTTGGAGGCTTGAGGGCTACACACTGTTTTTCAAAGGATGACGAATACATTGCAGTAGTAATGCAAAGTGGGTGGATATACGTCACATATCTGGATGAATTCAGGATTTCAATCTTTTTTCAAAGATTTGATAAGGTGCTTTTTTTTCTTCTTAACCATATTCTTATACATATTTTAGGGTGTATATGGAGGTTTTTGTGAGCTTCCCACTTCAAGATGATGGGAAATTGTATGTCAATTTTCAGCAGCTTTAATCAGCAGAGTTCCAGGACTCTGCACAAAGGGGGCTTGGGGTTTATATGCAGAACAGGCTGTGGGTTGCTCACCACTGACATATAGAACCCCACCGGCCATTTCAGTTTAAACCAATTGCCCATCTAGCTCAGTATTATTCATTGTGATAGCAATGGTTGTTTAACTTTCTCTTTTACAGTTATGAAGTGAAAGGAAATTCACATGTTCAACTGATGTCAAGTGAATATTGGGGCCCTTCGCTAGTTAGCCTAACCACATGGAAAAATAACAGCCATACAATCTTGTATCAAAGAAGTGGATGGTGGGTGGAAACCAGATGGATTTACAGTTAACAAACTGTTTGGATAGCTATATAAACAAGAGAAGCTGAAGCAAACATGGGGATAAATGACTTGAATAGAGAACATCATTATTTTCAATTATTGGCTCAGCTTCCAAAGGCAAGAAGAGGGAATTTTCCTACTGTTTGGTTCTGCAGCTATGCTGACTGTTGTTCTTTTATTATCTACAATTGTCAAAGATGTATGGGACAAGTTTAGAACAGATGGAATATGTTCCTACTTGTATTTTTAGCAGCTTGGAAGATTTCCTTAAGTAGAACTAGAGGTCTGTTTCCAGAGGACTCCTTTATTATGCAATAGCTAGATTAAAACCATAGGGAATGCAGTACCGATGTGCATCAGGAGGAGCTGTCCCTGAACTAGGTGGCTGATGTTTTCTGGTTGGTCTTCCTTACCGTCTTGATTTTTTCCCCTTGTTTAAAACATCCTTTCCCTTTAAAAATAAAGCCAATTCTTATGTAACAAAGTAAAAGCATTGGGATTGTTTTTTTAAAAAAATATTTATTTGTTCTTTGAGGGTAAGAGGGTGGCACTGAGACTGTGTTAAAACAAGAGTTTGAATCAAAAAGCCATTTCACATCAAGCTATTTTGTCCTATTTAGAGAGAGGTCAGGGAGGAAAAGTTCAATCTTCTCCTATCTTAATGGCCTTCTTAGCTGAGAATGAAGCCATTTATGTGTTTTTCTCTGGAAATGTAACAATAATCATGGAGGAATATGCATACTAGCTTAAACAAGAGAAAAGCAGGATACTGTATATACCTGGGGATAAGCCGAGAATTTTAGGTGCAAAAACACACCCCAAAATTGGGTTCAGCTTATCCATGGATGGACTTATCCATGAGTATATATATGATAGTTTTTTTCCCCTCAGCTTTTTTAAAGTACCTGTATATACTTGTGGATAAGCTGACCCTTGAATTTTTAACCAAAATGCCATGAAAAGTGTGCCACCCATTTGCGAAAATTAAAACATTTTGAGGGTCAGCTTATCTGTGGATGGACTTATATATGAGTATATATGGTAAGTTGTGAAGTGGACTAGAAGGGATCATGACAGTCTGTGTTGTTTGTTGAAATCTGGATCTGAAATGGACAAGGAATATTCTCAGGGAAGTGAATATTCAACCCAGTTTGTATCAAGATTTACCCATATAGCCTGGCCCTATTATTAGGTGGTGTGAGACAGCCATCATAGGGTAGTGGCTACTGGAAGTGGCACTGCTGCCCCAACAATGTATCACCTAAATATTTTCCTTGCTCCCCAAGTATTCCTCCCTTCTGTGCTGAAAACCAGCGGCAATGGATGTGCCTAGGTGGAGGCTAGAGAACTGTCTATCAAGGATGCTTAGAGTTCTTGCATTGAGGAAGGGGTTGGACTGGATGGTCTTCCAATCTGAGGATTCAATTTGCAAGATGAAGGGGCAGGAATGTGATGGAAGACAGAGGTATATAGAGCCATCTCTATACAGACAGTTTTTAGTGATAGACGTAGAGGCTTGGCAATTCCTGTTGCTACCACTTTTGGTGTGTGTGGGGGTCACTTGGCATCTACTCCCTAATTCTGAAGTGTGTATGAGGGAGGGCTCTCAGATCCTGTGCTGCTTTTCTGGCGATTAAAAGGTCAAAATGCAAAAAGACAAACCAAAATTCTATAGCGCTATCTCCTGGCCATTCAGCCTTTTGTTTCTTCCTGTTAGAGTCAGACCAACCTCACGGGATAAACAAAATAAACCTTTATTTAAGAAAAGATATGTGAAAAATATATTTTAAACTTGAATTATTAAAAGCCAACATTCAGTGCCAAAGAAGATAAATAAAAACTGCCCAGATCATGGTCAACTGGTTAAAAACTATTTAAAACAAAATTGTAAAGATAATACAATGCTCCTGACAGACAACACTAGTCTCCTACAAATAGAGAGATCTGTGCCCAAAGTCTCTGAAAAGAAACAGGGGAGAGAGTTACAAATATTATTGCAGATCACAAGAAGTTCAATGGAAAAATATCTTTATAGTCCTGTTTTTCAAATAAAAAATTGAAATAACTTATACAGGGACATCAAGAACATGAGATTTAGCGCAACACAGTGAGTGGAAATTAAACTTAGTGCAAACCCCTGGTTAAGCATTTTACTTCTTTCTACTGAAATAGCAGGCTTCCTGAAGCAAGACTTCTGCTTTCTGGAGATTCCATGTTAATTAGGGGCTGCAGGGGAGAAAAAAACCCCATTCTTTACTCAACCTCTTACCACAAACTTCTCCATAGTACTGCCTTGCTGTCCTTCTGGAAGATGCTGAAGACTATGATTTTCCAGAGGGCTTTTGGGGCCTGATGCCATATATTGTGCTGGATTTTATTGCCTTGTCTTTATGTTGCTTTAATTGTATTTATTGTGGCAGTATACACATTTGAATAATAAATAAAATTTGATTAATAAAAAGGATGAAACCTTTTCTGAGTCCATTCTTAGTACACAGCTGAGAGTCATCAGTCCTCCTGTGGAATGTACAGCCTTCTGAGCCAGCCTGGCGCTTCTATGCTGTATAGCATTCTGAGTCGTATTTGGAGTCTCCATCTTTCCTAAGGACTGACTGATTTAGCTTCCAGATCAGGATCTGGGTCACTCAGTTAAGGCTGAGGAGTCCCTGAGGTGGAAGACTGTGACAAGGCAGGACTCAGTTCCATGGACTTTTCAAATTAGCTGAAGACATCTACTTGTGACTCAGCAGCAAACCTGGCATTATCTATGGAACAAAGGAGAATTGTTGCTTCTTTTTAGAGATATGAAGTAGAGACTAGTACATTAATAAGCTAATTTCTTAGTCACCTCTTATAAATATTTATCTAATACCCATAGTCTTACTGAATAAAGTTGTTTAAAATCTAAAGAAGTTACTAGCATAGAGGGCATACGATGATAAACCATAGCTTAGCTTATATTTGATAGAACTTCCCAACCTTTTAAAGAACTACTTGGAACTGGAGCAAAAGAAGAGCACACAATGCAGCGCAATGCATTGTGTGAATTTTTTTTCCTACGATGAAGAAAATGGAGTTGTTTGTCTGATTTGTTGTGAAGCCAACCCTCTGGGAGAATTTTTAATATAATTCCGTTAAAGTGGGAATAATTCAGTGTATAATGAGTAGTGATTTTATATCATCTGTAAGCGTGTATGTGACATACTATTATACTTTCTAGTTTCTATACTTTAAGAAATATATAAACATTTTAACATGGCACTATTACATGACACACAAATTTGTCGTTGATTTGGGAAAAGCGAGCACCTTCTCTTGCTCCAGTTCCAAGTAGTTCCTTAAAAGGTTGGGAAATTCTATCAGATATAAGCTAACTTATTACTTTATTTGTAAATTCTCTGTTCATTCATTGGAAACCTCATCTTTTAATATCTTTTTTTTTAGCCACTTATTGTTTTTAAAAATGTTCCATTGAAAATAATCATACAAAAAAAGTTTAAATAAATTCAGAATACATCCAGAAAATAAAGGAATTAAGCAGAAGAACTGCCACATTATTTAACCCCAAATGGCTGAACAAGTCACACCATGCGATTCTGCTGTAGTTGTTTCAACAGTCTTGTTCAGCCATCCTCAAAATCCTGGGGTCTTATGGCACCTAAACATATTACAATTTTGAGGTAACTGAATTTTGTGTGTGCTCGATTTTTTACCAGGTGCACAAGTTTTTATGAGTAGTGTGCCTGCGCACATGTGCACCCCTTAGAGAGAACATAGCTCAGAAGCAATTTTGGAGACATGTTTAATATTTGTATTTCCACTTAGAAATGTGTGTATTTTCTATAAACCACTCTTGACTTGCAAAATAATACTGATAACTTACTTTACACTTATCATTAACCTTCTTTAACCTCTTTTCCTCAAATACTGAAGGAATATTGTATTTCTTCATTTCAGTTGTTTTGTCCTCTCTCTTACCAGTTTTTCCCCAATCAGCAAGTCAATCTTCATCTGTCCAACTAGAAGAACAGAAATTTCAGAATGTATTTAAACTAGCTAGCAATATATACTTACCTATTTTTATCTAATTCTGATCACAAATATCACCTTTGACTGCACCTTTTATATCTGTAGACCCTGACATTTGTACTTTTGAATGTTATCCAAGACATTCCTTGGAAGTTAAGTAAAGTAAAATCCCTCTTCCAAGTAAAGATTCAGGACTGTCAGCACATATTCAGAGGAAGTTCACCTTCCACAAAAAGGAGTAACTTCTGTGATATAAAAATTATTTACCCATAAATGCAGCCTGAGCATAAAATGAGCTCAAAACATTAAAACAACAATGTATTTCTCTCTATTGTCAGATTGCTATGATTTCTTATACTATAGGATTTTTTGCACTCACAGCTCAGATTGATTTTCTGCTATGAACACACAGCTTTCTGTTTAATTTTTAAGGGGAAATAAGGATAAATAATCACAAGAGATCAGCAAACATTTTACCAGAGTGTTCTGCCATCAAGTCCCTTCATGGAAGAATGAAACATACCGTTAAGAGTTTCAATAGCTCATTTCTCAGAGTTTAACAGGCACTATTTTATGGCACCCATGTTGATAAATGTACTCACAGAAAACTACTATAATTCCCAAGGAGTTGGGAAGGGACTCTTTAAGACCATATTCAGAGTACTTCTAAATGCATAATATGTTCAATTTGAAACAAAAACATGCAACCCATTTACCCAGCTTTTCAAGCTATTAATGAATTACTTGATGGCAGATCAAACTTAAGGCTGTTTCTCCATGTGTTCATATATTTCCCTTTTGGGCAGATGGAATGTGCTAAGATATTGTTTTAATTGCCCTTATAACATGTAAATTCATGCAATTGTTGCCTAATCTGAAGCCTGGTTAGGTTGAAATTCTTAGGATGGGCCATGAGATGAACAGATGGTCCTATTTTATATAAGTTCATCTAGCTCTGCATAGTCCAACTGTAAACAATCTTTGCAAAATTCCCAAATATGCAGAATGAATTGTGTGCACGGTGGTTCTTTTCATGCATTATAATGAATTCATGGGTTGGAAGTAACTGATTCTTATGTTCATTAACCACATTCTGAAACATCAGTGAGCTGAGACTGCATGAACAGTCATGGACATTTATCATGCTACTGTAGTAAGCTATTTTTTAATCTGTTCAGATTACAGAATAAACATTTAAGAGGCTGTGGAGGGGATGTGAATGAAAACAGCACAATAAAGAACAAGTATGTTTAGTGGCCATGGAATGCAGGAACTGATTTTTGGGGAGGAAGGAGAAGGAGAATCAGATGTGATAATTGCAGCAAGAATGGAATAAATTGAAAAACACACTGCAAATATTAATAATTTCTAATGAATATAATTTTCATTCAGACTTCACAAGACCATTCTTGTCTCCTCTAACTCAGCCCCTTACATCCCTGTCACAATATGGTGCTCCTCTATACGGTTGGGAATACATTTCTTTGAACTCTCAGCTAGAGTTGCTAATAACCATGTAAGATGGGAATTCCAGAAATTTTAGCTGCAACAGAATTGGAGGGGCACTAGGCTTTTTTCTGCAAAATATGGGGTTGCCTCAAGCTGCAGATTCCTCTACTTTGCTATTTCAGCTACAGTTGCATCTGAATATTGAATGATGTACAAGTAAAACAGTTAGATAAAAATAAAATGGAGGCAGCACCAACACAATAAACACAAATATAACAGATAAAAATATAGAAAAAATTAAAAGGATTTTACTTTAGAGGTAAAGACTGTCTCAAATTGAGCCAGACTCCTGATGACTATATCAACTTTACAGTAAGATTTTATTAAAAATATCCAATAAATTGAAATTGAACATAGTTTTCAGAGTTTCATTTGTGGGGGAGGAGGTTTTCTCTAGATTAAGAATAAGCAATCCCTATGGAAATTTAATAAAACATTTTGTATTTGTTTTTACCATTTAAACAAACATTGGTAAAGGTTTTACTGTGTAAACTGTGTTGTACTGAATAAGATTCAACAGAATTTGTTTTCAGGAACATCTGTTAATTCTTCAGGTCATATCTTGATCCCTAGGGTTTATGAAGCCATTCTTCCTGTCACAGAAAAAGAAAATGAACTCAATAAAATGCTAATTTTGAGGAGGCCACATTTGAAATAAAAACTTGACACATAAAAAATACATGGTTAAATAGAACTTTTTCATTACTTATTACAGGATTTTCTGTTGCGATAACAAATTACACACCATTCTCAATAACTGATGAAGTAATATAGTGGTTAAGAGACTGGATTCAAAGTATCTTTGACAGCAATGGTTCCACATGTTTGAAGTATAGGAACTGTGTGATTTAAACAAAAGAGGAATATACATGAAACATAACAATTCCATGCTGTTTGGCCCCTGGTAGTCTGTCTGAGGCTTTTCTTTTCATCATCTTCCAATCTCAATTAACAGAAAAGTAACATCATAAGATGCAAAGAACTAAGGTTCAGCAAAATCTTCCAATGCAACCCTTCACTCTTCAGAGCTCCTACCTTTATGTGATTGAGGAACTAAGGTATTATTATGTATCTGGGGTATTAATTCTCTGCATCTATGTACTCCTAATTAAAAACCTATTCAGAAACAGTAAACACCTGAAAAACCTACATAGTGGCTAACACTAAAACAACTAACAACTACTAAGAGAGGCTGAACATTTTCCTCCCTTTGTATTATAGCTCTATGCCACCCCCACTGGGTAACTAGCATACACACGCCAATAGGTGGCAGTAAATAGCACAATACACAACACACAATAACAGGTGTTTTTCACATGATCTCTGTAGTCAAAATATTATTTGTTATTGTTGTAAAGATAACGGGATGAATCCTTTCCCATGAGAAAGAAAATCCTGACAGATTTAACATAAACTTCTAATTCCTTAACATTCTGTCAATATTTCAGAGTACAGGTAGATCTACATCAGGGTTTTTCAAACTTGGCAACTTTAAGATGTGTGGACTTCAACTTCCAGAATTCTGGGAAGTTGAAGTCCACACATCTTAAAGTTGCCAAGTCTGAAAAACACTGATCTACATGGACATGTTACCTCAGTGTTTCAATAAGCATAGAAACATACAATACAGGTTCCAACTCACTTTCTGGATGCTGCCAAAAAATCTGATTCCCTTTATGGATATTTATAGAAAGCCTATAGTCATCACATTTTCTTATAATAAAACATGTGTATGAGATGTTGCCATCAGTCCTTAATTTATTGCTAAATATTTTCTTTAAGTGAACCTCCAAAATCTATCTTGCCCACCTACTATTTCATATTTTATCAACAGACTTCTTGTGAATCTCACTATGCAGGAATAGGGCTTTTTTTTTAATGTATTGCTTTAAAGTTTAAAGGAATAATTATTAATATAGAATGCTCACTACCTGTCTCTGTCCACCCTTGGAACTCAAGACACTTTCTCTTAATCTGGAAATAAAATTGTAATCCCTGCAAAAGTAATTGGAAATATGTCTAAACCTTCAGTAGTGATAAAACAAACAGATTGCTGATCAAGTTTTTTAAAAACTTATTTTAAAAATAACTCTTGTTTGTGTTAAAACAACTTTACTGAATCACGATTCCCTCAATGGATGTGGTTAGCTGAGCAATGATATATTAATGGCATATCCTAAATTTATGTATTAATAAGGTCCAACAGTTCCAAAAGGACTTGCTTGACTGGGGAGCATCCATTATTTCTATAATTTTTCCTCTTTTAATTTTAGGCTCAATTTCATTGAAAGAACCAAACAAAATGCAGCTTTTCCTCCAGAAGCTGCTTTTTTGTACTGAATGTGACATGGTAATACCTTCAAAAATATAAGCTACATATATTCCTGTGTTGTCATGTTTTTACACTATGTTTCAGAAAAACAAACTTGTCATTATATAAGTTATTTTTGTAGAAAAAAATAAACAGATTAAATTTTTCAAAACTTCATTATGTTACTTAATCCATGTGTTCAAATGTTCTTTTTGTATTCTATGTACAATGCAGTATTGCAGATAGCTACTTAGGAGTCCCACACAATTCCATGGAACACTTTTACTTAAGTGTTTATACACATATAAGAAAAGGCTCTTAGTGCTGGAATTTAACTTGCAGCAAAATATACAGTCTTGAGGTCTCCTTTAAACTGCCTTAAACAAATATGATAGATATGTGCTTATATTATTTGGTACCTGCTATTGAGAATGTGTTTTGTTCAAGACCATCATATTATGTTGCTTCAGTTTGATTGGACATAGAGAGCTTAATTGACTTAACATTAGCAGTTTAGGCCTATACCACAATGGAGTATTGATTGGTAAAATAAATGGAATATTTTCAAACATGAAGGGGGAACATATTTTTGAACATCCCTCATTAAAAACGTACATAATAAAACTACCATATCATGGAGCATTTCTAGCCCATCCATCTGTGCCGTGAGTCTTCTACTTGCTGGAATGATCTTTCCCCCCTTGAATTGAGCATTCAAAGATGTTCAGGAGCCCAACACATGATTCAGTTGCATATATAAAAGAGACTTCATGGGCTACATAGTTGTAATCCAGAATATATCCAACATCTTCACAGATGTGTTCCTATTAAATACAATAGTGGAGAGGTCATTTATATGACAATCCTTATATTGGGATCTATCACTACTGTACAACATTTTCTGGGCAACAAACTGGTATACTAATACTATACTGTACAATGGTTAAAAATAATGGTATCATTTGAACACTGAAGACATAATCTTTCATAAGTCTCAGTGGTAAATAAATGAATTCACCTAATTTAAAAATACAGCCCAAAGAGCATAAATATATAAAAATGAAAAGAAAAGAAAAAAGAAGAAAAGAAAAGAAAAAAGAAAAAAAGAGAAGAAAAAGCAATCCCAGGTGTTTCTTATATAAATACCTCCCACTGTAGCAAGAAAAAGTAGTGAATCACAACATCTTCATTTTGTAAACTTGTGAATCTTCTATCAATTTCCTTTATGCTGTAATGCTACTCACAAATCGCATATAGCATTTTAAGAATATTGCTAGAAACAAATCCCTACTTTTTTTTTAAAAAGAGACACTAATGAGGAAGAGCTATCTATGTCCACTATACACCCTCTACTGGCTACATGAGTTTTTACAGAATCTTTTCTTAAATTCTAACCCTATATTTTTTGTTAGAACCAGTATTGGCATATTTACTTTTTAAATGCTTTCTTTTGCACTACAGTTCTTATTGCTTGATTCCAGAAGTAGAGAACTACAATTTTATATTTTTTTGTTGACCAAGAACTGTAGTCTCAGCAGAAAATGCTGGTTGTTTTTCCCTAAATAATGAGATAGCAAAGAAACAAGAACATGTAATAACTGGTCTCTCTATGATGACAACAAAAATCAAACCTAAGCTCACGTTGCTAGAACTGTTATAAACAAATGGACATATATCAGTTATTTGGCTGCAGACATATACTGGAACTATGCTTTGAATACAACACACAGTAAACTAATATAATTTCAGCTGATACATGAATTAAATAGCAAGGCAGAGACAAGTTAGCTTCACACTACATGCATATAAGTGTCCTAAGAGAATGGTTATTTATCTGTATTCCCACCCAAATTGTGTAGCAAAATCAGTTGCTATATCCATTCTATTTGAGAATCTGTGTATGAAACCTTTTTCCTTGCTGATGGGATACTAAATTCATAATTTAACCACATAGTGATGTTTTTGAAAAAAATGTACACAGTGCTAACCCACCAGAATACCTCATGCTATTGCATGGTATTAACTTTTAAATTAAATTGATATTTGCTATTATCTGTGCTATTAACTGATTTAAATGAATAGACTGAACTGAGATATTTCAGGAGTATTCATAATAATAATGATGAACCAGATCTCATGCATGACCTTATCTTATTCTGAGAACTGTAATCAACTCTAACTATCTGAAATAAGTAATCAGAAAATGATATTCTTTCGGTACTAAATATTGCATGACTCAGAACATATTTCAATTTTTCTGAGCTCTAATACACATGAAAACATACTATCTAATTTTCATCTTTATCTTTGCAACAAGACCAAGATGGCTTCTAAGACCAGTTTGTTTTTCACTGAGACTGATCAAATTGTTTCAGACAGATCAATACTACATTAACTTCACAATCAAATTCTATCCATTATCAGCATGCTGTTTTTAATTATTTTAGTGAGTCTCTTCATGTTCTCAATAGAATAAATGTAAGTGCTAACAGAAAGAGCAGCTGATTCCAGAAAATACCAAGATGAGCAACTACTTGATTATAGACAAATCAAAGCTGCAGAACAGATTAGTAAACTTACCTTTTTTCATAAGCAGTCATTATTTTCTGTTTAATTAACTTGTAACTTAGTTCTTAGTTCAAAAATGTAACTTCAAAACCATTTCCAGAGGGGAACTTGGCTTATGCTTTTGCAAAAAAAAATAAATAAAAATCTTGTAGTAGTTCAAAGACTAGAAAATCACTTCACATCACAGTCCTCTCCACAGGATGACTGAAATTTAATACGGAGAAAGGACACACACACAATTTTCTAATTGACTCAGTCCACTTTCTTGGGGTAGCACCTAAACCTTCAACGAAAATCCGGACGAGCACTAGATGGCATCAAAGAGATTCAGAAACCCCTAGCCTTTTGCTGCCATTCAGCGCTCGTCCGAATTTCTCCAGCCCCTCCATAAAGTAATCAAATGTACTGGTATGGCGCAGGTGTAGGTTGTTCGTACTTCGTTGTATATGTGCATGATCCCTTCCGAGACCAACGAAATCCCAGAATCTGTTCAGAGTTAACTATTAGTCTGCTAGGCCGTTGTAACGACAAAAGGTCCTCGAACATGTACAGAATGCATTTCTTTCTCACTGATATGCCAAGCACAACCCATCCCTTCATTTCTCAGAGGGCACGGGTTCTGGGACAGACCCAAGGCCTATCACGGGAGGTGAACACTAGCGCCACAACTGTCATAGCTTGCCTGTAGCAGCTCCATTTCGTGCTCCGGAGAAAGCCTCAAGGTACCGTTAAAAAAGTTTCATTTTAAAAAAAAAAATCGCGCACCGCCCCACGCCACTTCTGCCGCGGTAGCTGTCACGACGTTTCCGGTTTTCCCGCCCACACCTGTCGTAGGACGTTACGTATTACGCTCCGATAGTGACGTCTTACGGCGATTCTACGGCACGCCACTTGTGACCAAGATCATCACAAGCGGAGGAAGACGGCTCCCCCATCTGGTAAGCAAAGACCAACGGTTGGCAGTTACCGCGCGTTTCAGGAAGACCTCCGCATGTGACTATTATAGGAGTCAATCTGTGGGTCAGATGGTTTTCCCAGACTTTCACCGGACCTTTTTCCTTTCCGTAGGGCTTTTTGGGCCTTTCTGCTGCCGTCGTTTTTCCCCCCTTCCTCCTCGGTAATGGGCTGGAAGGTAAAAAAAAAAATACAAGTTTTTGGCCAATCAGTACCCGTTGCCGCCACCCGAGGCTTATGAACGCATTTCTGAGTGGTTGGACAAGGAGGGCGGGAATATAAATATACATAGCGATTGGCTAACGCTGCAAGACTTTTCGTCCATATTTTAAGCGGGGGGGGGAAGAGGTCATGTCTCGAGTGCGCATGCGAGAGAATAATTATGTACGACTTCTGTCGTAGTGCGCAGGTACCAGGTGCGACAACTATTCTCCAGAAATGCTAAAGCAAAGTATCCGAGAATAAAAGTTTCTAATGGCTAATTCAAGATACCAGATTTGGAATGCAAAAATCAGGTGACCGTGAAGTGGCAACAAGGAACGCAGAAAACACTAATTCTGTGCTGCTGTCTAGCAAATCAGATCTGGAAGCCTTTACTAGGCACAAATATAGACCATTTGATTTATCTAGTGAATAGTTGGAAATGAAGAGCTTAGAGCAGAGCAGTGTTTCTCAGTCTTGGCAACTTTAAGATGTGTGGACTTCAACTCCAACTTCAAGATTCTGGGAGTTGAAGTCCACACATCTTAAAGTTGCCAAGACTGAGAAACACTGGCTTAGAGTACACACTCTGATTAGATGTCTGTCATTCTGTCAAGATTTCTGTAAAAGTCTGTTTTATGAGTAGATCCAAAGGGAGAAGTGGAGCCAGATGAAGGATCCTGCATACTGAATTAAAAAGTGTGCAGCATTATGGGACATTTGGCTTAGTCGTAATAAAGATCTTTTTTCAGTATCTTTAAAACATACTCAGATGCACTTAACATTAAACATTAGTTTAGTGGCAACATTTGGATGAGCTCTGAGGCCTGCCATTCAAGACTTCGGGAGGCTTCCAGTCGTGGTTCAATAAGGCTAAACAATATGCAGCCACACCGAAACCTTATGAAATCTTAATAAATCAAAGGTCAAGGAAGGACACAGCACTGGTATCCTAGAATTGTCTTTTGTGTTAAGGGCATTGCCCCCTAAATTGCTCTCTTCAAAACAGCCCAAGCAATGCTGGTACAGAATGTCCCAGCCTTTTGAAACAGCAAGATTCTCTGCATTTCCTGGGGCAAATAATCTGCTTAGCAACTTCCTTCAACCTGGTTGTTATATGGTGGGCTTCAACTTCCATAATCCCTTTGCCATAACACCATTCTATTTCTGTTCTGTCATCACAGTTGTAGCTCAGTGTATTTTAATGGTTTTAGATTGGGGAAGGCTGAAACAGAACAACCAAAGCAATTCCATACTGAAACTGGGCTAAAAAGCCAAACTGGTGTCAGTGGATTCTGTTGTATTGTCATAGCCTTCTGACACAGGAGAATCTGCAGATGTTCTTCAAGCGTATATGGAAACAATTCTGAGTTTTGCATAGTTCCTATTAAGAGAATGTGATAGCAGTGATCTATGAGATTCATGGTAGTAGTTTTCAACATCCAAATAATGAGATGTCAGCAATAGTGACCAGGTACTATAATATCAAGGAAAAAGCTCGAATCCTGATAACTACCTGGATGTATCTATGTGGTTTTCTTGGCAACAGAACAGAATGCTTTACAATTTATTTCTTGCAGCATGATTTTTGACTTCCCAATATGATTCACCACCTAAAAAGAGATGCTTGGTAAACCTAAGAGCTTGGTGTGGACTTATATTTTGAATAAAAATGGATGTAGAAGAATATTTATTGTGAAATGTATCTTCAGCATACTTGGACCCCTCACGTATGTTGCTTGTTGTATACAGTAGTTGTAAAGATTTGTATTAGGGTTGTGCAGTACTCAGCTTTGTTCGGAAAAATAATTTTTTGGAGCACGCAGGGAAGCTCACATAGCACCTGTTGGAAACTTCTTATAGCAGCTGCACCTTTTCCTGGGGTTGTGTGGCTGCCATTCCTGGTACAAAATGGATTGGGTTTAAGAATTTGCTGACAAGTGATGTGGGTGCACTTCAAAGCACCTTTTTTTCTTTGAATCCAAAATGCTATATAATCCCAATTTGTGTATTTAAAAGCCAAGGAAGTGTAAATGTAAAATAGCCATGTATATTTTTAATTATTGGCATGATGTAGTTATACAACCATCCAACACTCTGCACGTTTGTTCATGCACTTGTATGAAAGGAACTTACTCAGCTTTGTATGAAAATGCCCTTTACTTTAGAGATATTTGTACTTGTGCTTTAAATGCATATGGTTCAATGAAGTTGCACAACTATGTAAAATGTATTATAACATTACTGAGGGACTGCCTCGCCCCCACGGTTTCAACCCGTCCCACCCAATCTCACAGAGAGGGCATGCTCTGGACCTCCTCAGCAAAAGAACTCTGACTAGTGGAGTCCAGAAGGCGGGCCTTCTCTGCTGTAGCCCCCGCCCTTTGGAATATCTTGCCCCCGGAGGTGAGACAGGCACCCTCACTCCCGGCCTTTCGGAGGGACTTGAAGACCTGGCTCTGCCATCTAGCCTGAGGTGGGGAGGGAGGTTATCAGAAATGGGGGTGGCTAGCCCCCTAGAGGCCTGGTGTTGCTTCCATCGGCCTCTTGGATTTTTTCTCTTCCTTCCATTTTGTGTAAATGTGTTTTTCTTTTTTATAAATTTTAATTATGTATTTATTTGTTTTAATTTGATGTAAACTGCCCAGAGTCCCCATTGGGGGGAGATGGGTGGGGATAAGTCTACTAAATAAATAAATAATCCATCCATCCTACCTGGGACAGGAAGATCTTGCTACAGTGACTCATGCCCTCATCACCAGCTGTTTAGACTACTGCAGTGTGCTCTACATGGGGCTGCTTTTGAACCTGCAGTTGGCTCAGAGTGCAGCGGTCCTTGTGCTGACTGAGGTTTGCAGATGGAAGCACATTATGCCAGTGCTATAAACCTTATACTGGTTGCCAACAGGCTTCCTGGTACAGTATAAAGTGCTGGAACTAACCCCCAAAGCACTACATGGCTTGGCACCTGGTTATCTGCAGGTATTCACCCTCTCATTGGAACTGGCCTGGCCAGTTCGATCTACCTGGGAGAAACTATTAGTAGTGCCAAAGTTCCAGGAGGTGAGGGGGACGGAGACTCGATGGTGCTGCTTTTCAGTGGCCATGTCTGTTGTTTGGAACGGCTGTTGTACACAGATAACTTGGTGAAGGAGTGAAGGAATGCAAAAACTGTTAAGAGAAACTACATGACAACTCAGTCCTGGGAAAGGAGAAGGCATAAGAAAGAAATTCAAAATAACTCTGTTTTGATTCTGCTTAGTATAAGAGGGGGCAGAGGGATATTCTGGCAGGCTTTTGAGATTCTGTTATTATACCCTACATCAGTAAAGTGGCATTCTTGAAATCCTGACCTGGCCTACCTCAAAGGGTTGACAGCTGCTTAGCATTTGAGCCTTGATTCAATCTTGGTTTGATTATAGTTTGGTTTGGTTAAGTTTATTCTATGTTGATTAGTTTGTGGATCTTTTATTTGTATACTTTTGTTTATTGTATATTATTTCTTATGTATCTTGTCTATGAACTGCTGAAAATTCTTAGGGATTTGGCAATTTGTAAATGTAATATATAATAATAATAATGGTCATTGTTTCAAGCTGTCATATAGTTTAAGTAAGAAACAGTATCAAGCTTTTAGCGCTATATTGAGGCACTCTACTTTAAACCAGTTGCAAATGTAATTACAGTCTTGTACTTTAACTTGGCTATATTTAATGCATTGTTAAATCTTAGTTATAGACATTGCACAAGGACAAACATTATGGATGTTTTTCAGGCTATATTATGAAACAAACTAGATTCCCCAATATGGGCATAACCCAATATGCCAATTTTAATTCCCAGAATTCCCTTTGAACTTTGCTTTTGATGGCAGTTCTGAATCAAAGCTGACACACTTGCAGGGCATCTACATTAAAGAAGACTGGCACAGAATTTTTAAAACATGCATATTTTGCTTGAGCAAAGTGGGTGACTATGTTCAATTCACTTTCAGGACACCTTTTGAACAGATGTAACTTTAAAAAAACAATGATGGTGTCATACAAGCTATTTGAAAATTATTTTGAAACATATTTATTTAATAATGCTGAGACGTATGCATACATTGTACATCCATATAGTTCTCTTGGCAACAGTACAGAAGTAGTTTGCCTTTGCCTTCTGGAATTTGTTTGTTTACTGCAGGGGTTCTCAAAGTACGGCCCACGGGCCGGATACGGCCCGCCAGGGTCATTTATCCAGCCTGCCTGCCTGATTGGCCGCCGCTGCTGTCTGTCAGAAGCGGAAGTGTTGGGGCTGTGTTGGGAGCTGCAGGCAATGCACGAGGAGGGAGATCGCAGAGCCGGACTATTCTACATGACAGGTATGCCGGGTCCGGCGGCTCTCCTCCTCTCATGTTTTTTTCAAACTATAGTCCGGCCCCCCAACATTCTGAGGGACCATGAACTGGCCCCCTGTTTAAAAAGTTTGAGGACCCCTGGTTTACTGACTTCCCAAACTAGACTGTAACCCTGGTATTTCCTGGTGGTGTCCCATCCGAGTACTGGTTTCAGTTTACTGAGGCTTACATTGGGCAAACAGGTTTAGTTGCTACATCTCTGTATTCTGTGAGTGATCTTCTATACAGTTTTCTGCTACAAATTCGTTGGGAATAAATGTGTACCTACAGTTGGAATGCACTGTCTAACAGGATGCATTTGACCAAGAATTAAAGTATGGCGGTTGGCACAAATGATGTTTCTTCTTTTGGGATGAAGCAGTTAGTTAAAAAAATTCTCTGGGAATTGTTTAATTCAGAATGTATTCTCTGCGTGGAAAAAGACATGGGCATAGGGTTACCAGATGTCCAGCAAAAGGAGGACATGTCCTCCTTTGTTTCCTCATGTCCTCCATCCATCAGGCATAACCTAAAATCAAATATTGTCCAGCCTTTTGAATATCTGCAAGCTACCTGAGCAGCTTTTCTCCATAGTTGGGGCATGGTCCAACCACAGGAATAATTAACAAATAAAAATAAAAAAAGCAGTTAAAATTACAGAAAAAGAATAAAATCAGCATATACCATAATATATTAATGAAAATAATGCTATCCAATTATAAAAGCCTAAACTTATCTGTCATCTAATTTTATTGTTAAGATTTACAGTAAAACAACTGCCTTTCCCAGCACTTGCTCACTACCATTTCCACCACTCAATCTACTTTATTGAAGAAATAGGTTTTCAAATCCTCCTTAAATGCATCCAAGGATATGTGGAGCTAGAATAAGGGGGAAAGAGAATTCAATTAATTCAATGTTGTGCAAGTGAATTTTGCTTGTGTAATGTGGCTTCTGCCTCCTCTCCTCCCTTCTGCAGTTTTGAATACACTCAAAATTCAGTGTATTGGTTCAGTGAGTTGGGAAACTTTTTAGGATATATGGGGGGAGATCTACAAGAGCACAGGGGAATTGCTCTGCTCCCTTTCATCCATGGAAACTATTGGATTCTGCCCTCTGGCCCAAATATAACATTACCATATCAGTAAGTACAGTTAATTTAAGTAATATCAGGCATTTAAATAAGCATAAGGTACACCAATAACTTAGTGAAGACCAGTAATATCAACACTGTACTTACATTGTTAAACATTTCATTCATAAAGTCATAGCAACTTTGCCCTCTTCAGATTTGAAGCAAAGCAAGGAGATGTACAACAGATCAACTATAAGGCACTTCAGCAGCAGAAAGATACTTTCTGGTTGCTTGGATCCCACATCCCAAGCTGAAAAATGGCATCCTGTCCTTCTGGCTATTCTCTTCTTGGCACAGGAGAGGGTAGATGAAGAAATCCTTGCCCAGGGTTGTGTGAAAGGAAACACAAATAATTATAAAAATAATAATTTAGTTTTAGAACCCACTGTCTCCAAGAGCTCAAGGTGGATTATATGGGGGGGGGGTCTCCTTTCACTTTATCCTTATAACAACAATACTTTGAGGTGGGTTCGCCCACAGATACCTAGTGAGTTTCACTGCCCAAGAGTGGTATTGAACCTGTGTCTCCCCAGTTGTAGTCCAAAATCTGAACCAGCATATATCATGCTGGTCCTTGATATATGCAAATCTCATATATGCACTCCTCAGAAATAATCCTGAGGCTGACTATTAGAATTCCTGATGAACAGAAGATTTTTGATGGTTCCTTGTGTTGGCAGCTGTCAAAATGTTGGGCTAAGAGTGAAGTAGGAAATAGCCAGACTCTGGCTGATTTTGAACACTGTGCTAGGTCAAATGTATTTTGTTGGGTTTGATTTTCGTTTTGCACAGTGTGTGAACCCAGCCAGAAATGTTTGAACTGGGGGTAGGGGGAAGCAAAACTTAGCTCAGTTCTGCAGTTTCATGCTGGGATTTTAGCTTGTTGCTCTTGGAACAAATTTTATAAAGAATGGTTTGTTCTTTGCTTCTTTCTTTTGGCTTAGAAAACAAGCCAAAAATCCTGGTTTGAATGACATGTCTAGCAAACTATTGACAGATCCCAATGTGTAGGATCCAGAATCAACAGTCTGATTAGTGAGTACCAGCTGCCTGCATTTTTTTGTTGCCGAGCCAACATTCTGCTTACTGCAGTGTTGTCCAAACTTGGCCACTTTAAGATGAGTGGACTTCAACTCCCAGAATTCCCCAGCCAGCCATGCTGGCTAGGGAATTCTGGGAGTTGAAGTCCACTCATCTTAAAGTGGCCAAGTTTGGACAACACTGGCTTACTGTGTTGTCTGAATAGAATCTCTGGTTTCTATTTGTGAACTGCGTTGGTTTTCAGTATGCTTCCAAGTACAATTCAAGGTGCTGGTGTTTACCTTTAAAGCCCTTCGTGGCTTGGGACTGGGTTACTTACAGGACCGTGGTATCCACCCATCCTTTTAGATCTGGCAGGAGAGGCATGTTCTGGGTCCCATCTGTGAGGGAGTGCCATTTGGCACGACTAAGGAAGAAAGCCTTTTCTGTTGTGGCACCTGCCCTCTGGAACATCATCCCCCTCCCCAGTGATCAGACTCACCCTGACTCTGCTGACTTTTCACAAGGCTTTAAAGACCTGGTTTTGCCTGGAGCCCTGATGGTGTGGGTGAGCCTGTTTCTTGGTAATGCTAACTAGGATGATAATTAATGTAGTTGTGGGTTGGTTGTGTGGCTGCTGTTTATGTTATTTATAATTTTATTTACTGTTTTAATTCTCTTTTTAATTGTTAGCTGCCCAGAGTTATGTACTTGAGATGGGTGGCCTTTTAATTTTAATAAATAAATATCATGCTAACCTGAAGACAATCAACCACATTGTGACTTAGCACAGTATGTAAACTCTTTTTTAAACTGGGCTTGTATGCTGTTGTTTAACATGCTCATCCTGATTAATGCCTAAATTGATTTTGTGGATGTGATTAAGCATCCAATCTTTGTTTTAGTAATGCTCATTTTGACATATATATATGTCGCAGATGTCTCCTTCTCTCTGTGTGTTTCTTTCATTGCCTTTTTCCTTTTGTTCATATTTTTAACTTTAAATCATTTATTAGTTAAAGCTGATAAGTTAATGAAGAGTTTTCCTTAAAATGTTGTCTGTCAGTGCCTTGAATTTATGTGGCAAATTGTAATGCATATTACCTCAGTTATACTTATCTTAGAATACCCATTTTACAAATTCTCTTAAGGAGCAAAAGAGCAGTTTGGCTATTCAGAATTAATGAAAAGCATTGAGTTTTAATGAGGGGAAAGTAGATAACAGGTTTATGATAGTATCCTGAAAATGCTGCACATAGGGAAATGGGAAGACTGATTTTCCTTATAGTAATAGCCACCAAATTATCCAGCTCCATTTGAGTCCTTTTTAAAAAATTTGAGATGGCTTTGTTGTTGATTAGTTAGCTATGTTGGGAAATCGAAGTGGAAAAGCACTGCTGTTACCATTCTCCAGTCTGGGGCCTAATCAGCTTTAACCTCCAAGCTAGCTGAACCAGCAGGCAGAGCTGTAAGAAGTTCCATTGAAATCCTGCCTCCTTCTCCTTTCCTTGGCCATTTACAAGCCAGTTCCCCCAGCATTCTTGCAGAAATGTTTTTTATCCATGCTTCATAGTTCCTTCTTGATTCTGATTCTGCAGTAGTACTAGTGGCTTGATACTGGTGGGGAGCAGGACTGGCTTGGCTTTTCCCATACCCTGTCTTTTCTGCAAGACTGAGGTATGGATGAAGGCAACCTTCTGTGATGGAGGAAGGCAAGAGTTGGCAGAACTGTTTTTGTTCTCCAGCAAGAAACATGGCTGTAGTTGGGGGCAGAGGGGCTAACATCACCGTGTTGAATCCTGAACCTTAATGTTACATAAACTACCAGATGAAGTGAGGGCTCTGTTTCTCACACTTGCCCTTTTAGCCATTTGGCATGTTGTAGTGACTTCCATTATAGTCAGCCTCTGCATCCTCTGGATTATTTGTCTTGGAATGACAATTGGATATATCATGGTTGTTCCTGGTAAGTTTGTCTGGAAACTAGTGCTCTTCACCCAGATGGGTAGTGCAAGAGTTTGTTTGAAGTACTGATAAAAGTACTTTCAAAGTGTTGTACAGTCTGGAGTCAGATTATTTAAACTAAGGGTGGGTAACCTCTAGCCTGCAACTTTGGGGACAGTTAGTGGGTTAAGGGCCAAAATGAGTATTAAGCCTTAACCCTCTCCCCCACCCCCAAAGAAATCAGGCCAGTTTCCCCATTTTTGGAAGATTTAAAGGGGGAAATTTTAGACCAAGCAAAATCCAAAAATGCAAGGGAATTCTTGAAAGCTTGTATTCAGACAAGGCAGCAATTAACAAACACATAGAGATCAACATCTATACACTATTCAAAAGAGATAAAAGACCAGAACAGCTTCTCATCAGCAATTATCACCAAGATAAGCAGACAAGCAAGCAGCAAACAATACCCTAATCAAGGAACTACCAGAGGAACAAAACAAAACCCCCACCAACACTGGTAGGGCATGCAAGAGTATATAAACAGAGAGCAAATCCCATCCCATTCCAGCACTGAAGATGTTACCTAGCCAAGTAATGAAACGTTTGCAGGAAAAGAACCAAGCTCAGAGAACCCCAAAGACTCCGAAGGGGGAAAAACATACTTGCTGGTCCTATAGTTCTCCCTTTGACCACCACTCCTAAAAAATGCACAAAGAAAAAAAAAGTCTCAAATTCTGCCTACATAAAGTCATCACTGGACTAAAATTTAATCCCCAGAGTTGCTTTTTACACACGACCCTTTCTGTTTGTTGAGATCGTTAATGGAATTCCTGCTCCATGATATACCACTAACAGAGATGTCTTTAGTGGTAACACCAGATTTTTTTTTTTTTTAATAGTAATGCCTTGACTAGAGCTACTAATCTGAATAATTAGTATATGAATAATGAAAGAGTTACAACCACCTCTAGTAATCTACTGATTATCTGGCTTTTTACAACCTGGATATGGTAGCTCTAGCCTGGGACTTTCACATGGTTTATCCATGTCATTTTTTATTCTATACTGCTTTGAATTCTTTGGCCAGAAAACTTCAGGCATTTCTAAGAAATGCAAATAAAATCTTAAGCAAAATCCAGATTTTTAGGTGGGGATTGTAGAGGACAAGGCTTATAGATGCAGGCTACTGGTTTTGGCATGTTTCACTCTTTATTTTTCTACCAACAAGTTCAAGGGAAAAACGCTACTCTCCTCCCTCTCTCCCAATTTGGCTGACAATCTAAAGAATGAAGGATTTGGAAACTGTACATATTTCCACTGGCTGGCTCATTTGCCCTCTGTCTTGAAGTATTGGTTCATAGTATAAGTGCAGAATAGTCCATATTAAGAGGTAAGCATCTTTACTAATAGTTGTGTATTACAATTGAACAGGCAAGTAGCTTAGATTTATGGTAAATCTAGTGAGGACAAGGCATCACCACTTCTGATGCTTATTTGAAGATTGCTTTTTGAATTTGCTGTGTGTGCACACGTTGCGCTCCTGTAGTTAGCAACACTACTGAAAGGATCCAAATAGAAGATGACAGTTTGGTAACAAACCTCCCAAGATTCATGAATTTTATTATTATATACATGAAACTTTTGAATTTTTGACAACTTGTTTTCTTTCAAGAAGATGAATATTATAGGATAAGTGTGAATTGCACTGCAGAATTCTAGAATTTAGATGAAAAGAAAACCACAGTGCCTGGAGTATTTATTCTTCTGAGCTAAGCTGTTTTGCATGCATGGTGAGGATATAGTTCTCTTTAGGGACAGGATGATTTCAGAGATTGGATTGCGGATGATGGGGGTAGCCCCATTTCTGATTTTCTTCTTTCCATGTAACATGTAACAGAATTCATTTGATGATGTGATGTCAGCAAGTGATGGGATGTTAGTTTTGCTTCTCTGCATCACTGGCTGCCATTTAGTTCAAGAGAAAACCTCTTTTTGCATAGATTGGGTCAAGAAAGAGCTTCCATGGCTAAGGATAGATTTGAACCTGAATCACCACAGACCTAGTTCAACACATTAACTGTGACACCTCATTGGCTTTATATTTTCAGTTGCTTTAGTGCCCCTATATTACATGTTCAGCTTATTTGTAAATAAAATGGATTGTTAAAAACATAGTCTTTGCTTTCAAAGAAAATGAGATCTGTGGGCTGTCCCTGTACTTTGTATAAGTAGGTGTATCATAAAGCATCATGCTGAGTAAGTATAAGAGTAAATGAAGAGTAGATCCAGTTGGGTTAAATTCTCAACCTACTGTGAATAAGCTTTGCTAAACTTGGAGAAATTTACCTGAAAGTAATGTATAGGACTATATTTTTTGGTTAATTCAACTATTTTAGTTTTATATCTGTTGAAAAGGATCTGAATTTTACAGGATGCTTATTTTTCTATGTGGTTATTCTATAATATATCTGTTTCTGTTTCTTGGCAACATCTTTGAATTTTACCTGATACACTGCCATAAAACATTAGGATAGTATTTGTATGGTATTTAGATTTTTATATAGGACTGAAAGCACATTATAAGTGAGTAAATAAATCATACAGTAAAAAAAGCTTGAAATGGAGTAGATTTTCATGAAAATGAATTTTTTCCCCCAGGAAAATGGACTATGTGCAGGATAATAAACACACAAGTAGAAAATAATACTGCCAAGTAACCATTATGAAACCATGGTGGAAGGCAAAGGGCTTTCTAAAAACAAAACTACATACAGAATGTTGTTTTATAAAACAAGATCTTCAGTGCGTAGTAATTTGTCTGATCCATCAGAATTGTTCAGTATGGGTAATTTCCAGAAAAGCTAGACTCCTGATAAAACAGTTAACTCCCTGTGGGAGTTTGTTCATCAACAGCTGATGTCTATATTCCTTACGCTTGTAGTGATTGCAATCTGAGTGAAGATACTGAGATTCACAATTTTTTGAGACATAGAAATTTCAGATGTTTAAATACTTCACTGTTCTACTTTTAGCTAACATACTTTTTTTTGCTGATGTCAGGTTTTCTCAATATCTTGGCTCTTGCTGTCTTTCATTACACTTCATTTTTTCATATTTATTTTTTCTTCTTTGTTGTACTTTCTTCTCTCTAGCTTCCTCTTAGACCTTTAAACAAAAGGATATGGTAATATATATCCTAATAGGAAGAAGGCACTGTTTAACTCAGTTGGAGTGCCACTAATTCAACTGCCAAACACAACTGCAGCACAGCATGCCTTTTAATTTTTAAATAAAATGGAAACTTTGCATTCTAAATTTAGGGCTTTATAACATTTATATAAGAGAGCAGTATTTTTCCATGATTCCAACTCAAAATGAGTTAGAGAGCAGTATGGGATTGATAATTATTTTATTGATTTATCTATCTATTTTAATGTTATACCCCACTCTTCAATCCAAGTAAAATTCCCAAAGCTGGCTACATAAAAACAGTTAAAAACAGCCAATAAAACAATTCAAATAATTGAACTTAAACAGAACAATTTGTTAAAAGTAAATTACTCTAAATCAAAGTTTAAAGAACTAGGCAAATAAAAAAGGTACCAGGCACATAGTCCTTAAAAGGCAAAAGAAAACAAAGAATAGAAATGACGAATCTTTAATTTATTTGTGTATCACTTTAAAAACAACACTTTGCATTGCACCTAATGACAAACTGGGAAGCTGGTAGAGTCCTCTATCATGGATCTTCCATGAAGGTAACCAGGCTCCTCCCAGTCTTAAACCTGGATTGAAATGATCCAGCTACTTAGTGTCATCCAAGAGTGTTTGCAGTTGACAACCTCTAGAAACCATCTTGCTTGGATGGATGGATGGATGGATGGATGGATGGATGGATGGATGGATGGATGGATCAACAGATAGATAGGTAGAATCTAAGGCCAGTATTTAGGGTCAAAGAAAGCAATTTAGTTTAAAAGTGGCTTCAAAGGAGCTGAGGCCATGAAGTTTTACATAGCCATCTATTATCTAAATTCAGCAAGTCAATTTTCATTTCAGATGTTACAAGCAAGAACTCAGTGTATAGATGCTAAATTGTGAGCTCTTCAGCAACTGAATCTGCTCATGAAAAGAGCAGCCTCTGGATGTACTTACTTATTGGGGTAGGTAATGTGGCATCTGTGGGTCGAAGTAACTCTAGCTTCAAAGTGGGAAATATGCTTGAATATAACAGCAAAGACGAAGAAGGCTCCT
Source organism: Python bivittatus (assembly GCF_059951505.1). Taxonomy (NCBI): domain Eukaryota; kingdom Metazoa; phylum Chordata; class Lepidosauria; order Squamata; family Pythonidae; genus Python; species Python bivittatus. The sequence continues at coordinate 24,694,006 of NW_028277113.1, read as the reverse complement.
AGATGTTTTTCTCTGTTTTTATGCTTATGTGAATTCTTACATGAAAAACCTTCCATGTTTCTTTGTTTTCCAGAGGTGGTTGTGCTATTCTGTAATAATGTTTTATGGTTTTTATAATAATGTTTTTATGATTAGATATAGAGGTTTCTCATTTTTCTACACCTTAGAGCAGTATTTCTCAATCTCAGCAACTTTAAGATGTGAAGACTTCAACTCCCAGAATTCCCCCAGCCACCATGCTGGCTGGAAGAATTCTGGAAGCTGAAGTCCACACATCTTAAAGTTGCTGAGGTTGAGAAACACTGCCTTAGAGGCATTCTTAGCTGATAAAATAGTACATGACTATAGCCAAATGTTTTGTTTAGGAATGTGCCCACCTGGCCAGAAACTTCCACTTAGTAAGCTGAAGTGGATGAGATCATCTTAAGGGGCTAGAGGAGAAGGTATGGAGCATCCTCCTCAGTTTGCCTCTTGTCTGTGGTCACATCTCCCTTGCAGCCATTTTATGATAAGTTCCACAACATGCTCTCAAAATTCCAAATACGTACAATGGCTCAAAGGGATTTCAACTTCCACTTTAAGGAGGAAGAACAGTTAGCTTTCCCAGTTACTAAATTCTCTGTCGTTTGACTTTCCCTGCTCCCTAAAATCTGCTCAGTTTTATTTCCACATTAGTCACAGACCATACAAAATAGCTTAGAACCATTGGACATAATGGATGGGAGCTTCTCTGTCCAAGCCAGTTTACATGTTGCACTACAAGTTGTTTTTGTATTCTTGTTAATGTTAGAATATGTTATTTTATAACAGGTTCCAGTTTTCTGTCCTCTTTGATGGAGCTTAGATCCTTGAACAGGAATATCATGATAGGCTTACAGCAGCTCCTATATATTCATAGTCTGCACAATACAATTTATGTGCTACCAGGGAAGTCTTAGTCTTGTTGGTTCCTCAGCATTAAAAGACCTCTGATGATGAATTACTTGTGTATTGTGTGAATAAACATTTTCAACATCATTTGAAAAGAATAAGGACAGTGAAGCGAGCAGAAATGAGTAAGTTGTAGCTTTAAGTTGCAGGCTTCCAAACTATTTCAGTTTCATAAATGGCTTTGCAAATTTGCAAGGAGACATCAGCTCAGTTTCTTGACTTTCTTTCTTTCCACCAAAGATGAGCCATATACAGATGCTTATTCCTGGATAGAAGGGCCTCTAGAAATAGGAAATCCCTTTTAATATACTTGAGATGCACAGATGATTACTTTGATGACTTGTATTAGTGATGTGAAAACTGGGAAATAGGCTAGTTGTTATGTGGGACTGTTCACAGACAAGATGTTGTTTGCTTGGATACACTGAGTTTCTTACTGGAAAGAATGAGCTCCATGATACCCTCCTGGCAACACTAGTTAAGCCATATAAAGCTCTCACTTGGTATCATGGTGTAGAAACTGGGCAAATGGATTCTTAAAATCGCGTTCGATACCTGAGTTTGTTAAAACAAACAAACAAACATTGTGATAGTCAGAGAGGAAGACAAATTCTGGGATTGTCCCTCTGATTATCATTAAACAGTGTTGTTACCAGAACGGCTCTTTCTATAATATACCCATGATGTGATTTGCTATCAATGAAAGTGTGTGTGGCTACCCCACTTGAGTGTGCTAGAGGGCTGCAGTTTGTCCTTTAACCTTGCTTTCCTGATGATGAATAAAAGGGCACACAGTAGCAGTATACAAAAGTGACATTTTTTTATTTCTAACTTCACTTGTCGTCTTTCTTGTAATTTGATACGTTTGCACTGCTGTGTTTAATGATCCCTTTCCTAGCTATGATGAATTGAAATAGCTCATACCAAACTGGCCTATTACTCTCCATTAGTTCTTCTTTACTGGTAAGTTAAATACATCCTCTTTTTCTCAGTTGATGTTGTCTTCTGGATAATGGAGGTGCTTTGGATTCAGTTTACTACCTTCATTTTAAAAAAACTCAACATCAACTATTACTATTAGCTTGCAACAACTGGTCTTTTGCTTCCTTTACCAGACAGATGCCCCTTTTTTCTTTTTTTTGAAAAAAACTGTATAAGTATTTTTGTGCTCTCCTTTGTATTCTACATTTCAGTAGGCCTAGAACTACCCTAGTGCCTAGTTGAATAAATTTCAAAACTGAACACTTAAGACTGTGGATAGGTGGATGAAAGTGGAACAGAAAGGAAAAGGTGGAAAGGACAAACTTTTTCAAATAAACTATCCAGATCATCCAACTGTCTTCTTTTTCTTTAGTGAAATATGTGAGCACATATATGTACAGTATATGTGCAAATACTGTTACACGCATATATACAACCCATCTACAAACTAGAAGAGTCTGGCTACATTATACCAAAGGCTTAAATCATCTGGGAGATGTCTGTTAGAGGTTTACAAGCAGAATAATAGACCTCTTTTTTGGCGACTGCTCTTTGGAGATGCTTCTGATGGTAGAGAGAGATGAGATTATATATAAACAGAAATATATAGATATATTCTATTTACTGAACTAATTCATGATTTGATATATTGGTGTTAAATTTTTGAGAGATATTTCAGAATGAGAAAATATTCAAGATATATTATTTAGTAGCCTTGAGAAGACGCTTTCCTCTAGGGCAGACCATAAAGGTCCCAGTGTATCAATCATTAGTTTATTTGGAAATAATGCTATTGTATTTGGTTAGGTCTTTTATGCACCGTGTAGAAGAGTGGAAAAGAATGTGCCATTCACACTACAGAGAATACAGGAATTCTGCCAGGTTCCCCCAGTATGCTTTCCAGTCATGCTGCCATATACCAATCTGGAAGTAGCATGTCAACTATGTCCCCATTTTAACTTTGCATTTGATAGTATCAAGATAAATCTGATGCTGAGAAATTACTCCCACAACATCATGCTACTGCAACAGAGGCAATAAGAACATAGAAATGCTGAAGGAACATTCAACATTGTGGCATTGGAGCTTCCACACATTTTGTGGACTATCTCTTATTTTCTTGCAGCTTCCAGTTGGAGCAGATGTTGTGGTCACTTGGAGAAGGGGGATTGTTTTTTTCCTAGTCCTGTATATGGAGGCAGCTCTGTCACTTGAAATATTCCATTAGATTTCTCATAGAAGTCTATGTGGTAGGTATATGAACACTGCTCTAGTGTGATCTGAATTTCATTTCATCTGCATTCTTATTCTATTGAAAAGTAGGGGCAAACATAGTTTCTCATTTTGGATATAATGATTAACTGTTTATTCATTCATTCATTGATTCCAGTTTTGAGGCCACCCGACTCCACAGCAACTCTGGGCAATTCACAGTTAAAAAAAATAAAATAAAACAACATACATCAAAGAAAAAGAATGCAGCTGACCAGAAAACAGAACCCAAAACCAAATGGGCTCAACCACCATCCTAACCCAAGGCTTGGGAGAACAACCAGGTCTTTAACAATTTGCAGAAACTAAAAGAGATGGGAACAGTACAGATATCTTGGAGGATATCATCCCACAAGACAAGACCCATCTCCAAGAGTTTCTTGGGTCCTGCAAGATGACTCTGCTTAATTGATGGGACCTGGAATGTGCCCACTGTAGCTGACTTTACTGGATAGGCAGAAACATATGGAGAACATAGGTGGTCCCTCAAGTAGTCAGGCCCTATGCCATGAAGGGCTTTATAAGTAACGAGCTATGTAAACCCTGGTCTGTAGCTGGTTTTCTATGGCTGTATTTAGACAAGTAGAGCCATGATTGTTTGAAGTAGTGGAATTAAAATAGGCTGTGGAGTGGGAAAGGAATTTCTATGAGAGAGCAGGTTGTTACAGGTTGGTGGTGTGAATCTGTGTTCAAGACTAAAGTTATAATTACTAAAGCTTTATTTCAGTTGTAGATATGAAACGTTATTTTCCTTGGCCTGAGATGTATTCTGCTGATCTTTATCTCTATTATGAAACATATTTAGACTGTACTATCTGCAGACTGAGAGCACTGTATGGCTGTTAATTTTGTCTTAACAGCATGATCTGAAATATATTCAACATGGAAGCAAGTCTTATTGAGTTCAGTAAGTCATGCTTTCCACAAAGTATGCTTAGCATTTCAGCTAAAGTTTTTTGTTGTATTTCCATGAGTCTTTTCAGTAGTTATTCTGTAATAGGGTGGGTTTTTTTTAATAAAAAAAATAAGTGTTACAGGACAAGTACTATCAGTACTTGGTTTGGAGTGGAAATTTTATAACTGAGTTATAAATTCTAGAAACAATTTGGTTTGTAATAGGAAAACTATAAGGGGTAGTAGAAGGGATATAATAATACATGTGCAGCTCTTCCCTTTCATTTGTGAATAGACCATTTAAATTAGATTAAGGATGTAAATTCTGTTGTTTCATTTGTTTAATATTTCATGTCAAATTTTACAGATAAAAATTACATTTAGCAATAAATATGAAAAAGAATTTATGCAACTTGTTCTGGGTTGATATCCCATTCCTCCTTAGCTGTAAAGAAAATTCATTATTACATCTTTGGTTGTAATAGTGGCTTCATTACACTGATAATAAAACAACTTTTAAAAAAATGACACAAGATGCATAGGATCTCATATATCTGCTTTTAGTGGTACTGAATTTGGTGTTGGCTGTTTTTCCTGAATCTGCCCTTCTCATGATTTATTTGACCTCAACTGAACATGTGAAACTTACTGTAGACCTTTAAATGTTTATAGTGTTTAACATTTTAGAAATATGTGAAACAATTAATAAAAGTATATGTTTATGGGTAGGCATAATCAGTGCAAAATTAGCCTGTGATGCATGAAATACTGGATTCCTGTAATTCACTGTTTGTAGAGTTAGAGCCAGCCTTGCAAATAGGAATATAGTCCTCCGCTCTCTGGAATGATTTCTCCCTCTACTTGTCATCTCTATCTAATCTGAAAAAGTCTTTGAACTACAACACTGGGTTGATGAGCAGCATTTCAGTTGTAGTCTCCTTGTGTAAAGTGGCCACCAGGTGTCATCAGAATACTTTTCTTATGCTGATGACTACTACTTTGTGTAGTTGCACTTTTTTAAAAAACTTTAGATTTACTATTAAGCATAGCTGTAGTGTGAAATATTTCATATTTTTCTTGAGGCTCTTATGATACTGCTCTTCCACTAAAATAACCAAAAAGTTTATGGCCAAGCCACCCCAGTTTGGAAGCAGTAATATTGCAATTACTGAGAGCCAGTTTGGTCTAGTGGTTAAAGCACCAGGCTAGAAAGATGGAGACTGTAAGTTCTAGTCCTGCCTTAGGCATGAAAGCTGGCTGGGTGACTTTGGGCCAGTCACTTTCTCTCAGCCCAACTCACCTCACAGGGTTGTTGTTGTGGGGAAAATAGGAGGAGGAAGGAGTATTAGGTATGTTCGCTGCCTTGAGTTATTTATAAAAAATAATAAAGGTGGGATAAAAAATGTAAAAAAAAAAATCAGTTGCTGAATGCCCCCTTTTTCAGAAACTCACCAACCTAAAAAATGTCTGCAAAAAGGAAGTCAAAGTTTTGAAAAGCTGACTTGAGTGCTCAAAAGGAGTGTCACTACTCAACTGAGGGCACCCTTAGCAGGAGACAGCAAGTTAAAACAGGTCCAGAACACATTAGGGTTCTCTCAAAACTGACTCCCCCCCTCCAAAAGCCATTTTGGGTCCATGAGAAATTTAAAGAATTTATGGTACCTTTATTTAGAAATATTTTTTAAAAATGTAATCAGTATCTGCTTTCTATTTCCTATTTTTTTTATTCTGTCATCATTCTTTCCATTTTAACTAATGTACTAGCACAACTATTTAGATTTTTGTTTTCTTGTCTGGTGAATGCTGAGTTAGTCATCAAGAAGGAGGGTTCTAGAATGAAGATAACAGTAATCTTTTAGCAACAAATGTGGAGCTTTTTCTAAGGGGAAACAACATGATCTCTAATCATTAGATAATCCTACACAATTTGACAATTTAGGACTGCATATATCATGTCATTTCTTATTTTAAGGCAGAGAGCAGTAGTACAGGAAAATATGGCAGATGTTTTCCTTGTTGTGTTGCTTTGTTCCTGGTGAAAAGGATAACTGTTTTCAAACTCCAACTTTTTGAGCTGCCAAAAAGAGGAGAACTGATCTTTGAGGCTGTAAATACGACTTGCTGCTTTCTGTATCATTGGACATTAATTGTAATGAAGGAGTTGTAGGCCATGTCTGTATTAATTAAAATCTAGAATACATTCTTTGCTATTGCTGAATATTGACACATGGATATATAATGTAGAACTAGCATATTTATTAAGACTACAAATAATCCAACAACTCATCAGCAAAACTTTGTTCTGGATCTACTTCTTGAAGCTCTGACATAGTTGTAGCTGCTTAAATGCTTCAGTGCCCTTTAGAGGTACCTTGACAGATGATTTGCACAGGCCTAGTATAGTGGAGGCACTCTGAACAAGTGTATTTTTGATATTGCTACTGCAATAAAATAGCATCCAAACTACTTAGAATTATATAGTTTGTACAAAAATATTCCAGAAGAAGACACAGGCAAAACCACTTCTATATTATTGCCAAGAAAACAACAGCAGCAACAACAACAAAATGGACATATTCATGAGTCCCAGAATCCCACAGCTAAGGTTGACTTGTGAGGAAAATTATTTTTATCTGTATGGATGCCATTTTAGGTTTTGATACTGGCTTCTTTAGTTGTATTTCATTATTTTGAGTAAATCATATCTTCTTAATGTGAAATTCAGTTTGAAGTCAGTTGCTTAGTTAATAAAACTTTTAATTCAGGAAATAATATTTTTTCTCCATTTTCTAGTTGCCCTTTAAATCAGTGCAGTGCTTTCTTAGAGCACTATGTCAAGCTATCAAAAACAAAGGTCACACCTTTTAGACTTGAATTCCCAAAATGGACATATTATTTACATTGCAGCCTTGATATGACTCCTATAGATTGGTTCCATTTAAAGTATATACAGTGGAACCTCGGGTTACGAATGCTTCTGTTCACAAACTTTTCGGGTGACGACCAGCTCCGGATGCAAAATTTTGCTTCGGTTTGCGAACTCCGCCTCGGGTTACGAACAGGATCTCCAGCCATTTTCCCTCCCGTGACCCGTTCCGCGGCCATTTTCCTGCCTGTGACACGTGGTCCGTGGCCATTTTCCACCCCTGACACGTGGTCCATTGCCATTTTTCTGTCCCTGACACGTGGTCCGTGGCCATTTTTCCGCCCCTGACATGTGGTCCGTGGCCATTTTCTGCCCCTGACACATGGTCCGTGGCCATTTTTCCGCCTCTGGCACGTGATCCGCGGCCATTTTTACGCCCCTGACACGTGATCCGCGGCCATTTTCCACCCCTGACACGTGGTCGTAGGGAGGGGGACTCTCCCTCCAAGCAATAGTCGCCTCCCTGTCCTCCACGCCAGAATGGATTAACGGTAATTACATTGAACCTTATGGGAAAATTTGCTTCGGGTTACGACCAATTCGGGTCGCGACCAGAGTCACGGAACGAATTAAGTTCATAAACCGAGGTCCACTGTAATCCTATTCAGAAGTGCTGGAATCAGCTAATGTCTATCTGTATTGTTGTAAGTTGTTACAAAGATTCTGTTTTCAGAGACACTAAAAATTATTTCTGTTTTCCATGATATTTTACTGATGTATGTTGTCTTGTTTCTTCATAATGGCTGTGCCATACTTGTTAACAAAACAAAACCCTAACAATTTTTAATTTAGATGTCAAAATAGTGTTCTGGGTTAGAAAAATTTACCAAAATCAATAGCTGAACGTGTCCTTGAACATTTTGAAAATAATAGCATATATCCAGCAAGTTATGAATTGGATTGTAATAAAACATGATTGTTTTTTATGTACACTGAAGCTAATTTACTCTTTCTGTTTTTTTCTTTTTAGAAATTCCTAGAACAGATGTGCTAATTCATTTTACTGGAATTGTGCTCTACGTTATCTTCATTAAGGATGAATGTTGAAAAAAATCAGAATTATGAATGTGATGAAAACATAGAAAATGACTTACTACAAGACACTGCTAAAAATGTTTTAGCAGGAAAAACTCCTAATGAATCTTTTTCTAACTCAAAAATGCTTTTGATTAAAGATCAGAAAAATCCATTGGAAAAAACTGAAGAGAATGGCTTAGCGAAACGGCCATTATCCCAAACAGCTGATCGTGAACTTAGTGAAACAAATATAGTTGAAAATGAACCTATCTCAAAAAAATTAAAGCTGGCTGTTACAAAACCTGCAAAAGAGAAAGAAGGAGACCCATCTGATGCTACCACGTGTGAATATTCTGTTGATGGGACAAATAATGCAATAGAAAAAGTGGCTGTAAATACCTCTCCAAGTAGATGCTCATTTATAACAAATTCTTCATGCATGCGGCATGAATTTGTGCCTGAAGATGATAATACTGTACAGATAACACATACGGAAAATGAACATTCTCAAGAGAATGAAATACTACTTCCAGAATGCAGACCGTCTATCTTAGATGATTCAACTAGCATTAATTATACAACAAGTAGTGTTAAGAATGTTTCAAAATGCAAGACCCGTAAGGAGATTTTTTCCTCCGCTCTTGATCTAGAAAAGCATGTTCAGGAAAACCACCTTAAGCAATCAAAAGAAAACGTGAGCTTGCCTTGTACTTCTAAATCAGAACATACTTCATCTTTGCAAACACACATCAAGGAGGCTTCTGGCCAACTTACATATTTTTGTGATCTCTGTGGTTATCAGACTTTTAAGGAAGCTCTTCTACAGGCTCATTTTCTTGGCAAGACACACCTCCGACGGCAAAATCTTGCTGCCCGGGGTGGATTTGTAAAGATGGTAACAAAAAAATCCTTTTGTAAGAAACAGCAGTATCCAATCAAAGAAAAGAATGTAGGAATGAAATTGGCACTTAATAAACCAAAAATAAGGGATGAGATTTCAGATCATTTAAGAATTTCAGGCAATAAGGTAGAGAACTTGAAAGAAAACTGCCAACTTCTAGTTGAAATGATACCATCTACTGAAACAACAGAAAATATTACTAAGGAAGGGGCCTTTTTCTGGAAAGTGGATGGAAATGGTGAAATCCTACCTGAAAAATCAGACGTATCAGAGTCTTCAGAATGCAATCCGTGTGTATTGAAACCTGCCAAAAGTAGTGAAGTCACAGTTTGCAACTTAAAGTCCACAGGGGTATTTCGTAGTTTCCACCAAAAAAGAAAAATCCTATCACGAAGAATAACTTTCAGGCAAAGTAATTCTTTCAGAATAAATCAACAGATTAAAAGAAGATATAATCTTTTAGGCATTGGTAAAAAAAGTAAGCTTGATTCTAACACAAAGCATAGCGTTCAAGGGGAGTTGCATCAGAGTGATTTATCACAGGCCAAAGCTTTACAAACTGAAGGTGATGGTAAGCATTTCGATGCAGATATCCCAGAAATAGCGGCAGATGAAAAAAATACATCTTCTATTATCCTGGAGCATGAGAATACTTCAGAGAAAGATCTTGATGAGCAGAGGACACTAGATCCTTGTAACCATGGTGGATCTACTTTGTCAAATAAAGAAGATCTGAAATTGGATGCTGATAAAACTCATGGTGAATTTAAACTCCATTGTCAAATATGTGGGTATTCCTCAGACAGAAAGGACTTGGAATGTCATTGTCAAAAAACTAATAATCATATAGACAACTGCAAGATAAATTGCCCTCAGTGTTCATTTCTTGCCCCAAATGACATAAGCCTTGGGAAACACATGTGTGATGAGCATGGCATGGCCTTCTCCTGTTCTGCTTGCTGCATGTATTTTCTAACTGAAGAAGAAGTAGCAGCTCATAATGCAACTGAGCATCATACTGATTTACTGTCGCAAGGAGATACCATTCAGTCACTTAAAAGTGATTTGGCTCTGCAAGCAACATCTTGCCCTTCAGCGGAACTTCCAAAGGCTGTAGAATTGAAAACCCAGCAGGAAGGCCCCAAGCTCTCAATGGTAATTCCTGGTAGTGAGTTCAAGGAGTCTGTTTTGAGCAGAAGTCAGTTTCAGTGTAAAAAATGTTTTTATAAAACAAGGTCTTCTTCTGTGCTTACAAGACACATAAAACTTCGACATGCTCAGGAATATCATTTCCTTTGTAAAGCATGTAACCTTTATTCATTAAGCAAAGAAGGAATGGAAAAACACATAAAGCGAAGTAAACACCTTGAAAATGCCAGAAAAAATAATATTGGTTTACGATTTGAGGAATGTATTGAAAAGATATGTGTAGGTGGAACAGATGGTAAAAAAGGAACAGAAACTCCTGTTTGTGGAAGTTTAAAGACAGTATCAGAAAATGAGAACATATGTGCACCCTTCTCTTCTCTAGAGAAGGTATCAATAAATAAAGAGCTGTACACATCAAGTGAAACAATTAAAGATAGTGAGTTGATTCTTGGCAGTGTGCAAAAGAAAGGTAGACCTAAAGGGACAATTTCTCGGACATGTCCTCATTGTGGTTTATTGGCTTCTAGTGTAACAAACTTGACTGTTCACATTCGCCGAAAGCATAGCCATCAGTACAGCTATTTATGCAAAGTATGTAATTACTATACTGTAACTAAAGGTGATATGGAACGTCATTGTGCTACAAAGAAGCATAAAGGCCGCCTGGAAGCCAATGGGGAGAAAAATGTTGAGTTTATTGTTTGTCCAGAAGAAGACAATATTGAAGCCAAGTTCAAGAAAATAAACAATCCATTAAGCCTTTCAAATGAATGTGTAGATTCTAATGATCAGTCCTCAGAGACAGACCAAGCTATTTTGGAAAGCAAGGGAGATGAACAGGATAACGCCATCCAGTTAAAAGTCAAAAATATAATTCACCTTCCCAAAATAGATAGAGATAGAAACTTTTCTGAAACACAACATACAATTGCAGAATCAAGTAACATTAGCCAAGATAAAAATGTATTGGTTCAGACAAGACTAGCAACTGCAAATGATAATAAGTGTGCTCATTGTAACTTCATTGCACATTCTTTTTCTTCCCTGGAAGTACATATAAAACGCAAGCACACTAAAGAATTTGAATACTATTGCATGGCCTGTGACTATTATGCAGTTACTCGCCGAGAGATGATTAGGCATGCAGCAACAGAAAAGCATAAAATTAAAAGACAATCATATATATGTGCTTCCTCTGGAGAGGAGACAGATGTAGCAAATATTGCCAAAGAAACTGCTATTGTGTCTGAAGAAGAGCAGCAAACTACAGGAGATCCTCAGATTACATTGGATGAAACAAAGTACAAAAATAATATTGAAGAGGAAAGCCCAGACAATCAGGTCACGGATAAAGTAAATAAGTCACCTACTTATTTGGCATTAGAAGATAGTGTTGCTTCAAAAGTGTCTAAGGAAGATTACATACTTGAGGCTGTAGATGCTGAAACTGAAGATGGAACTGATCAAGGCAGAGAAAATACAAGTGGTGAAGAAACTGATCAGAATGTAGGTCTTAAATTCAGTGAGATGGTTGAACTTAAGGAAACGATTGATTGTGTTCTGCATCAAAATGTAGATAACCAAGAAATATCAAAATCAAATATTCATCTGACAACAGAACCTGGAAATGAAAACACAGCTCTTGATGAAAGTTCTCCAAACTCAGATTTAATGAAAAATGAGAACAAATTGGAAGAAGACTCTGAAAAAAGTTACAAAATTTCAGAAGTAGCTGCTGAAGAAGTGAAAACAGATGAAACCCATTTGTCTATAGTTTCAGACACTGGTAGTGCACTAGAGCAGCAAAGCATCAGTGAAAATACTGAAAGCTTTAAAGACATCCATATTTTACAGCAACAGAAAAACATTCAGCAATGTCCTACAGAAGAAGAGGGTACCTTGACAGATGCACAGCAGGAAACAGGAGTATCTTTGAATAATATTTGGGGTTCAGATAGTTCAGTAGCTGAAGGCATGGGCAAAAATGATATAAGTTTGGATGTTTTAAACAATGTTGATGGCAAAATAGTAGATGGAACAGGAATGCAAAACTGTGGTCAGTTTGATTCTTCGATAGTGAAATTAAACCATGAAGATGGTTGTGAACTAGTTGATCACCCAGTTGATGGCCAAAACCTGAGTAGGCAAAAAAATTATGACAGAGCTATAAAAGTGGATTGCCCACAGAATGATGGAAAAAAGAAGAAAGTAGAAGGACATCCTGTGAAGGAAACTCCACGAATTCGTTGTGATGACTGTGGCTTTTTAGCAGATGGTTTGAGTGGACTAAATGTTCACATAGCCATGAAGCATCCATCAAAGGAGAAGCATTTCCATTGCTTACTGTGTGGAAAATCGTTTTACACTGAAAGCAGCCTTCATCAGCACCTGGCTAGTGCTGGCCATATGAGAAATGAACAAGCAAGTGTTGAAGAACTGCCAGAAGGGGGTGCCACCTTTAAATGTGTGAAATGCACAGAGCCTTTTGATTCTGAACAAAATTTATTCCTTCACATAAAAGAACAACATGAAGAACTGCTCCGGGAAGTCAATAAATATATTGTTGAAGATACTGAACAAATTGTCCGAGAGCGAGAAGAAAATAAAGGCAATATTTGCAAATATTGTGGGAAGATATGCAGAAGCAGTAATTCAATGGCCTTCCTAGCTCATATCCGTACCCATACAGGTATGTATTGACCAGTTGTACAGCTAGTGCTTTGTGACTGAAATTGAATTAAGATCTTATGTCTCCTCTGCTTTCTTCCTCTTCCCCTTTTGAAACTTGTAAATCAATCCTTCTTATACTCTAGACTATCCTGATAATATATGAATTCCATGTTCAGTGCTTAAAGATTGAGATGTTAGGCTTTAGGAGTATTCTTTAGAAGCCAAAGAATAGGAAGATTAATTTTCTTAAAAGTTCTCAATAGCTATCTCTTTTGTTAATATGCATTTTAAAGATTATATCCCCAGATAAACCTATAATTCATTAATTTGATTGTAGCTCATTAAGTGAACAATTGGAGGTTTCAGAGGATATTTTTCTTTGCAGTAATGGATCTGTTCTGCTTGTATAATGTAGAATTGCTTGGTAACTTTTTCATGCATGTATGTATAGTATATGTGGCACTGATCAGGAGCTTCATTTCCCTTTTTCCTTCCTCCTTTTCCACCAAAGATTGGGAGAAAGACTGCCAAGGTGTTTATAGTATGTTTTAAGAAATGAGCAAGCTACCTGGCAAGAGAAATTGATGAAATGAGACATTCAGCAAAGTCCATGTATGGACAGAAGATGTACAAATGCAATTGCATAATTAAATCTACCCAAACAGATACACTAAATGTTTCCTTTATCTATGCAAACATATAACAACAAATTGTAGCTTTATTGACACTGCTATTGAACAACTGACATCTAGCCTGTTTCCATATTGGTATGGCTCTATCTGGTCTTCCACTGATGGGGTTTGTATAAACCCAAAACTCTGAGATTATTTATTTGATGGATAAAGATTTTGAGCTGAAGGGGAGGATTGGAGTTTAAGGGAGCACAAATAAAGTGAAACAGTGGTGGGCGACTGGGGTCTGTATGTATTGATCACCAAGAAACTTGTGGATGGTTCATTTCTGAGGCCTTTGTATCTGGCAGTGATCACCAAGAGAGCCAGTGGTGTGGTAGTCACAAGCACCAGGCTAGAAACCGGGATACCGTGAGTTCTAGTCCCACCTTAAGCATGGAGTCAGCTGGGTGACCTTGGGCCAGTCACTCTCTCTCAGCCCTAGGAAGGAGGCAGTGGCAAACCATTTCTGAAAATGTTGTTGAGAAAACTTCCAGGATTTGTCTGGGCAGTTGCTAGGAGTCAACACTGACTTGCAGGCACAAAAAAAAAAAAAAAAAAAAAAAAATCATGCCAGATTGGGAAACATTAGGGCAAAGCACAAGGGAAATACCCCAGAAAGTTAGCTTCCTGGCTTTTTTCCCTCCCTTTCTTTTCTTTCTGCTTTTCTTGTTAACTTGGAAATCTTTTTCCATTTGCACCAAGGTTGATCTTCCAAAAATGAATCCATGTCATCATCTCTTATTCAAGTCCCTATACAGTACTAGTATGTTTGAGAAAAGTGGGTGTTTATAGGAGACATTCCACAAGACTTGGATCTGCCTCTGAAAATTTCTCCAGTTCAGTTCAGGCATCTTTTCTATTTACTTTTTGCTTTTTAGGTTAGCCCTGTCATAATGCTGTGACTAAATTAACTTAAATATACCTCTAATTTTTGACCCTAGTTTGTTCTAACTAAACTAGTAAAGCCTTTGAAGCATTTGTGGGAGTAGTTGGAAGATGTAGGAATAATTAAATGCTGCTTCTCCTAATAAATATTCACTGTATTTACAAACATGGTTTGTTTAATCAGTTTAATGGACAAACTACAATTGGATGGTTTCAGCACACAGAAGAAAGTAAAAGCTGTAGAATTCCACCATATGGCTGATTTTACACAGTATACTAAGCTAAACCCAAGAAACACATTATGCTTTAGCATTGTCTGTCAGTCTAGCAAGTATGGAATGCTCCTGATCAGTTCCAGCCAGCTGCCTTCTTTTTAAGGTACTTCCATTCCCTTTCTTCCTATTCAAATCAATCTTTATTGCAGTTGTTAAGCAATACAATTCTTGTTCTCCCCTCTCCCCTGGCAATGCTCAGTATTCTATGGCCAGCTGATCAGTCTTTATTGGGTTGGATTGGTTCTCTTTTCTTACCTCCTCCATAGGAATTTTCCCCACAGACATTATACATATTTGGAATATTTTCCCTACAGGCATGGCAGTGATTTCATTTTGTTACTTAAGTCTCCCGTTTTGGGCACAGTCTTGTTGGGAAGCACTGCCCAAAGATCAGTAGTAGACCACTGCACACTTCAAAAGAAGTGTTTCAGATTACATGTGAGCGCAGCACCTCTCTGCTGCTCACTCAAATAGCCCCTTTTTTTCATCCTTCTGTGTCAACCTGGAAAAAGTATGATTGTTTAAGGAGGTGATTTCTTTAAACTTAATGCAACTCCTAAAGCAGCTATACTTTTTGTTCAGCCACACATGCAGAACCCTAAAAAAAGAAGACCTGCTTAAATGAATAGCAGAGAGGTGCTTGTTCAGGATCTAAAGCAGTTCTGAATAATTTTTGAAGCATGCACAGCTCTAATAGGTAGTTTAATTCTGCATAGTTAGGATTATAGCTTTTTATTTACTTTTTAACTGGGCTAAAATAACTTCCCCAGATAGTGAGCAGTTGCTAGGTTGGTAGAATACCAACCAAATGATGGTCTTAGGTAGGTTTCATGCCTTTTGGATATGGAATCCACCAGTGACATTTAGTGATTGAATGATGAATATTTGTTATGTTTTGTTACTTGTGAAGTATGTTGACTTTAAGATACAAGTGCATATGATTATCATGATATTTGCAGTTGGCCATCATTTTAGAAAGCATTGTTAATGGTAATGCAGTACCTGTGAAATTTGGACCAGATAATTTAGACCCTGTGTGGTGCCACATTTTCTATTCTCTTTTTATGTTTTATATTAAGTGGAAAAATTTAAAACAACACTTTTGCCGAAAATGCATAAGCTGCAGTTCTAAATTTATGTAAAAATTCACTGCTATGTTTCTATAAACCTGCCATACATTCTTTATTTTAAATAGACAGCTTTTCTAAATCACTGAGCTCTGCTTAGACAAGTGGTGTCTCTCTGGTTAAATTTATGAGTGGATTTGAATAATAAATTCACATTTCAATGAACATATTTTCATTAAAACTGTAAGGTTTATTTTACTGTACTTTTAAATAATGGGTTATTATAGAAGCTCTGGTTTAAATTCATGCAGTAGTTGAAACTTGGTGCAGTTTCTAGAAAGAAAATGGAAAGATAAGAGATGCAGGATGTTGCAAAAATATTAATATTCTTGGTGCAGTCCTGAAATGGTTCCCTTCCTCCAAGAAGACAAAGCAGTGGCTGGGCAATATGCTTAAGATTCAGGTGAGGTGCATTGTCATCAGGAGTCTTTAACTAAAATATTCTTACAAACTCTGTGTTGGAATTCCGGCTGTTTTGAAAGTCTGCTGCTCTACTTTGTGCATAGGAAACAGTTTCAGGAAATAGTTTGATTTTGCAACTGTTGGATTTTTAGGAAGCACCAACTTGTTCACATGTTTTTATGAGCCCTTAATATGCCCTCTTAAGGCAGATAAAATGGAATAAAACTACAGGGAAGATGCTAATGGAGGTCTCTTTAGAATTCTTTATGCAACTGTCTGGTCAAGACATGTTGCTTATAATTGATGTGTCCATTACTTGAATTCTCTTGTAATTATAGTCAATAAGTCTTGTAAATGTGTTAAAGCTCACTAAAAGCATACAAATTCAAGAACAGAGTAAGGCTAATAATTTAAAATAATCAATGTAGGCATTTCAGCACTTAATTTCCCTTGTGTGTTGATAGCTGATCATTCTTAATCCATTAAGATTTATTTAGTCGTTTACAATGCAAAATAGGTTTGCACTGGTCACTTGTGCCATTTGAAAATGTCCACCAGGTTAAGTGCAGAATGTAGTCCATTAGTCTTCCTTGACTATATGTATTAATTGCATTTAAAATCAAGTTAATGTGGATGTGAAAGTGAGGTAACTATCAATATATGACAAAGCAACCCTACTTACATAAGTTACATCATTGATTGTAACATTTAGTAAAAGTTAGCTCAGTTTTTAATGTCTTGTGTATGTCTTATCACCGTGTATTTTTACTGTGCTTTGCAGTAGATGTGAGTGTACCACAAAATAGGTTTTTAGGGTGCTGAGCATACAACAAATGAGATCTGCTATTTCACTTTGCAAGTTATTTTTGGACTGAAGAAGGAAGAGTTGCAGAAGAGGTTTTAATCTATTCTGTACTCTCATTGTACCTTAAAATGAATGGCTTTTCTGATAATGTTGCTTATGTACATTAAATAGTAGTCCTGATATTTTTATTAATAGTTAACGGGAAAAGGTTCTTACTCTTCCAATTCCTATGTTTTGTTTTTCATTTTTTAATTCACTGAATATTTTATGCAATGTTTCTTCTACACACTGAACTCAGTTCTATAAAGAAATCTGTTTTGGTCACTAAAATTGAGAGACCACAGGAGAATGTTAGAATATATGTACCAGCATGGATTAAAATACCAGCATCAGATTTTGAACTCATCTGTGTAAGTATAGTACTAGATAACAAAGAAGTCCATTACTCATTAGACAAGTGAAAATGAGAAAATGTAGAGAAAAGCAAAATAACTATTACAGGTGGAAGACTTTTAAACTTCCAATTCAAACAGGTCATATGTGTCTAATTAACAATTGAATTCTGAAAATGCAGTCATGAATCCCTGTGTCTTCTTTGTTTACTTTATTCTCTGGAGTCACAAATAGATTATGCCTGTTCTGTGAAGAAATATTAATGTGGTGAAGATTCATCTCTTTAAGCCGTATGTTTGGCATTCAGTTGTTTAAAGTAATTGTACAAAATTATTTGGGGCCAAGAAACATCTCGTGATAAAGACTTATGAATAATTACTCATTTCAGCATCCTAACCACATTTTTAAACTCTTAATTTCCCCCAGAATATGGCCGCTTTGTAGTTTTACTGCACATGGGGATTGGAAAAAAAAATAAAAACTCCTTCATTACAAGGAATCTAATTGACGAATTTGGGATGCCAGGCTACAGGTGGCATTCGGAATGAGCGTTTATTCAAAAAGTCTAGTATGGTTCTAGTGGAGATTTTATTGCTACTGTATCCATAAACACAAACTGAAACAATTAAGAACTGAGTGAAGAAAATGATTACTGGCATGCCTTTTACTTTCGTTCACAGCAGCCTTCATAGAAGAAGAGCCATTTCCCCCCTCCTTTTATGTAGGAGCAATTTCTTCTGTTAAGCTCTGTGGTTTGGGATTCAGTTCCTAAGACGCTGTAAATGTGAGGACTGGATCTGGCAAGGCCAGAAGCAAACAACCTGAGATGAGACTGGCCTGCTACAATAAAAAGGAATTGGGAACAACTACCCCTCCTTACCATAAGAATGAGGCTCCCAACCTGTTGCTGCTCAGGCAGGAGAAAGGTGTGAGAATTGAACCTGGGTTCTACTTTAAATAAGGCTTGCACATGGCCATTGCTGGATTTCTTTCTTAATGGCTTTTGTAGTTCTTGCCATATGCATACTTATCAAAGAGTTGCCTCCTTGAATCACTGCTGGGAGACTTCTAGTATAGGCCAAGAAAATCCTGACAACAATGCCCTGTTGGGCTTTTCTCTCCACTTAATTGCATGTAATCATGTAGGAAAGATACACGTAGTTGGCCAATCCTATTCCATATATAGATAGGAAGATCTCATTATATCTGGATAGCTGGATGAAAGTGGTTCCCATGTTATTGAGATGATGTGATTAAACACACTTCTGGTTTAATTTTGGAACACTTTTTTCCTGTCTCTGCTTTTTTTTCCTGGCTGAAGTCATGGTACCACTTTACTAAAAAGAGGAAAGAAATCACATGCACAAAAAAGGCAAAATAATTTGTATGTTGTGTATATGTATTACTCTCTTTGTGTGTATCATTATTATCACCCCAAATCAGTTCACTGCAAGATGAAGTCCTTTTCAGTGAAAATTATAGACCGTAATCTAGCATGCTGGTCCAATGTGGGTTGGTAAGTAGATGTTTTTCGACTTCCCAGTCTTGGGCTGAGAGAGAGTGATGGCCCCAGAGTCGTCCAGTCGGCTTCCATGCCTAATGGGGGACTATAACCTGGGTCTTGCCACTCTGAATTCATCACTTTCATCACTACACCACACTGGCTTCTCTCTCTCTCTCTGTATATATATATGCACATGCACACATACAAATAATTACTATAATTTAAATTCAAATTATATACTTTATCATAGTGTGCCTGGTCAATTTACTGTCCAAGTATCTTTAGTAGACAGTAAAAGAATGCTTGTTTATGGATTCTTTTAAATAAATTTCAAGCAGAAAGCTCTGCAGATAGAGGACATCACAATTAGAGGATTATCCTTTGACAGAACTTCAAACTTTGTATAGGAGGATCTATGGCCACTTCGGCTGTCTTGAAACAGTGGTTCCTTCCATCAAAATGAGAGAATCCCATGGCATTATTTTCTTCATGGAGGTCTGGATTAATCTCTTTTATATATTTTGATAATTGTCTGAGCATGCATTTTATTATGAATGTCAAGTGCATCCCAAGATTCTGTGCTAATACATTTCTTTTTGTTGTTATTATTTGCATCATGTTATAAGGCAAGAATGCAAAATGTGGAGCCCAGGGCCACATGCCAACTGCCAAAATCTAATCAGAGTGGATGGAGCCATGTGTGTGTTTGTGTGTGTGTGTGCCTCCCAGTTTTGGTTTGGGGGGTGTTAAAAAGCAAAATGAGGACTTTAATCCTTCATATCCTTGAAACAGCACTCCTCCCTGCTTAGTGGATCTAGACTTTGCCCATTTTGGAGTGGATCCTTTGATATGCCAGGCAAAATTTGATGCAGCCTTAAAGGTTTTCAGAGATGCATATTCTTATTGTAAGGGAAAAACAGAGTGAAGTAGCTTGTAACTTTTCAAGGATTCAGATTTTACTGATTATTAATGAGAAGTGCCATTAAGATGCAAGTTAACCACTTACATGTAGAACTCACTTAGCAAATGTTAATTATTTGCTTTATGCTATTGAAGCTGGAGTTATCTAAGTCTCGCACTGAGGTCTTACAGATAAGCCAAAATGTAAGGAGAATACCAAGACAAAAGTGATGGTAGGGAGAAAGTGGCATGGAAAATATGGACTATCATGGATTTACTAAGGCTTAGTGCAAGCACTTGGTTTTGCTTATGGACTAGAAAGAAGTGTTGAAGTGAATGGTATTGATCCAATGAGGATGCAATAAGAAGGAATGTTATCTAGGAGATAAGAGAGAAGGATTTTAAGTTGATTTAAGAGGTGAGAAAGAATGGGAGTAGAGTACAGCAAGGAACAGATAATAATAATGTAAATGATCAACCACAGATGAGTTTTCACTATAGATGTTGGAATACAAGGTTGCATTTTGGAAATTTTGAATATGAATAATGGCAAAGATCTGTACTGTAGGACTATTTACACAATGCAATGTTTGTGTTTCCTGTAAGCATTTGGTCCCTGGGATATTATATATGCATGCTGAAGGTCCTGTTACTTTTAGCAGTGGTTTGTCATATAACATGCTGGGCTTTTATCTGAACTGAAAAATGAATCCATTTTGCTTTTTTGGAAGGATTTCCATTAATATTCTGACTGTTCAATATATAAAAAAACAGATCAGCCCTACACCTTGAAGGTCAATAACTAAAGTTAATAACTAAGGTGTACAATATATGCTTACTTTAGGTACTATAGCATTGATGTCAGATCCATAAGTTCTCTGTTGTCCACATTTATGCCCAACTTCTTGGCTTTTGGGAAAGCAATGGCGAACTGAACATGGCTTCACTTTTAGCGGAGTCAACAACCCCGGCAGAATGAGGAGCCAACTAATGGATCACACGTCGAAATTCCTCCCCAGACAAAGGGGAGGACTTGGGATCACCCAGAGGGCTCCTTACAGAGACTCCCTGTGATGACACTGTAAAACAGTGGTCTCTGGTGGATTTTAGAGCTCTGGGAGCTGGGAGAGTCAGCTTGCCCAAGCTGTGGTTCAGAGCCTTCAAAGAGTCACTGGGTTCATCCACTTCCTTTCTTAATCACTTCTGAAAATGGCTTGTAAATTGCTTTTTGGATACTAAGAACCTTCAGAAAGAAAAGTTTTATTTCACTGGGTGATTTTCCTTCAATCCTCAATGAAATAAATTTCATGTAAGTTTAAGAATTTAAAGAATTTTTTTTAAAAAATTGGAAATAAGCAGCAAAAGGGTGACTGGAATGTTGATTTTAGAAAGTTATAAACGGATTAAGGAGCTAGATTGACTGGAAATAAGATTTTGAAATGAACTGTAAGAATCCTTCCTGTCATTTGTTTAAAATCCTATTAAGAATATATGAAGATCTTGAAGTTAATTGTAAGAAATCTTTCCATGGGAAAATGGTGTGGATTAGAGAAAAACATGATAGAAGGAGACCTTGAAGGCTACTAGAATCAACCAGAAAGAACTAAAGATTACAATTAAAAAAGACCCACTAATACAGAATAGAGAAAAGTATATTAACTTTGGAAGATTTCAGGGATATTTGGCAACAATGTACCTAGAACTTTCTCTTAAGATTGTCTGATTCTATAAAAATGAGTTTTAAAGAGGAGATAGAAGAGGATACAACTGAGGATCAGGCTGTTTTGGATATGAATTTAAAAATGATAGAATACAAGAATGATGTTGATAAAGATGCTACACAGGACTTACAAATGAAACCGGCTGATGTTTTAATAGCTAAAAGGGACATACAAATTATAAATCAGAGTGACTTCGATGTGCAGATTTCAATGCAGAAGAGTGATTTGGACAACTTATTTTGGACTTACAAAACAGATATGTTACACTTCTGAAGGAGTTTCTGAGAAAAGATAAAGAGAGAAAAGAACCCAGCTTTTGGCACATTACTTAAAAGGAATAACCATCAAGGCTTTCAAAACCAAAAAGAAGGATTATAAAATCAGTTTGTTCGATCAAGGTTAAACTGTATGATATTTTTTTCTTCTAGTATTTTTTTATTGGATTTTTCTTGACCAGGACTGAATGGCGAGGCCTTAAAGATTTCTATTAGAAAAGATATGGGGAGAAGAGATTTTTTTGTTGCATGGCTAGAAATAGTGATGAGTTATGATGTTAAAATTGAAAGAAAGTGTTATGTTTGTGAAGGAATTTCTGAGAGGAGATGAGATAATGATAAAAAGTTAATTTGTAGGATATTATGTGAAGGGATTAAAGATTAAGATTTTCTGGTAGCTCTTAATGGATTTTTTTTTATTAAGTTTGAACAATGAGTTTTTATAGGTTTGCTTATAGATATAAGATAAAATATGGGAAAAAGATTTTTTGTTGTATTTTTAGAGAAAATGATAAGTTACTGTGTAAAGGAAGGAAAATGAAATGAAATTGATTTACTTGTTTAATGTTATATATATTATTTCTGGTAACTCTTAATGGACTTTTTCTGATTAAGATTGAATGATGAGGTTTTATTATTTATTAATAGATAAAAGATGAGATATGGGGTAAAGAGAACTTTGGTTGAAATATTAGAGAACGTGATAAGTTACTGAAATTGTTTGTACTTGTCTTGATGAAGGGGAAAGCCATTTCTTTATATATTTTTTCTTCATACATTTTTTTCTTTTTCCTCCCCCCTTTTTTCTTTTTTTTCTCTTTGCACTTTTTATTCTTTCTTTTTTTCTTTTTATATTTTTCTTAGTTTGTATTAGTTTTTTATCTCTGTATTTTTAAACTTTAATAAAAATTATTATTAAAAAAAATGCCCAACTTCTTGGCACTTTAGCCTACCAGTTGAATGGAAAAATGATACTGTACCTGGAATACATGTACCTGAACAGAAAAAAGAGAAAGGGTGGTAGAAAAGCATCTAGGAAGCACTGAGGGATTGTATGGGAGCAACCTCACCAGCTTATTTTCTGGTAAGTGAGTGTTTGCTGTCTAGCTATATTCATAAATGTTGAATCTAGTGTTCTGAGAGCCCATACGCACATGCACACACACGCACGCACACACATACTTTTTACATGGCTTAGGCCCTGGTTACTTGAGGGACTCCCTGTCTCCTATAGTATCTACCTGACCAGTTCGATCTGGCAGGGTTGGCGTGCTCCGGGTCCCATCTGTTAAACAATGCCATCTGTCTGGACCCCAGAAGTGCACCTTCTCTGTAGCAGTGCCTGTCCTCTGGAACGAGGTTCCCCCGGGGCCCTCGCCCTATTGATATTTTGAGGAGCCTTAAAGACCTGGCTCTTAGCCCAGGCCTTTGATACCCCTTTCTTCCTTTTATTTCCCCTCTAGATTTGTTTTCTTTGCTATCGTTCTTTTGTCTGTTGTGCTGTTTTTGTGTTTTTTGTATTGTTCTTTGTTTTTAAATATTTTTAACAATTGTAAATCGCCCAGAATTTCCTGGAGTTGGGCTGCATATATTATTATTATTGTTGGTTACACAGTCAGCCAGATGTTTAGACTGGATTTGGCATTTTTATCCACCTATCGAGTCCTTCTCAAAGACTTGGGATAGGCAGATGTTGTTGTTTGATGGTGTTAAAGGTATTGTCGCAGGATGTAAGCTGTTCCAAGTAAAGCTGCCTTTTGCAATTCAGTGATGGTGATTTTGTCAATGCCGATGGTGTTCAAGTGGTACTCCAGATGTTTTGGGATTGTGACTTAACAATTGTTGATAAGAAAGACAAAAACGTCTGGATAGTGAACATTGCAGTACCTGAGACAGCAGAATAGAAAAAAAAGAACTGGAGAAAATCACACGATGATGATGATGATGATGATGATGATGATGATGATGATGATGATGATGATAGAACAGATAGGACAAAACTTTGGCTCTAAGCAGCCAACAATCTCTCGACTTGAAAAGGCAGGGGATGCAGACTGAGGATTTGAGCCTTAGGAGTGACATGCCAAGTTTCCTGTGTGCTGCTAGATAGAAAACATCTTAATATTAATAGCTCTCTAATTCTTGCAGTCAAATTACTTAACAAAGTTGCTTGTGTATTGTTGGGAATGTGGAACTAAGAGAGCAAGTTTTTTAATCATGCATAGTACAAAGGCTTGACAGAATGCACAGTGGCCTTCTTGTGAACAGAAAAGTTCCCCTGCATCGCAGTCTTTTTATGAACAGGCATGATATGCTTTCAATATTCCATATGTGTCTGTTAGCCCCAAAGTGCTGTCTACTCCTGTGTAATTAGAGAAATAAGCCAAGGAATATGGGATTAAATCTGCAAGATATCTTTATGAAACAAAATGAATTTATGCATTACTACTCATGATTTTAGCATTATATAGCCTAATTAGTCTAACTGGTAAGTTAAACCATTACATTGTATTTAATATGGGAGTAGAGACTTAAATTATTTTGTTTTCACTGGCATCTGCATAGGATGTACTGATGTTACAAAATGCCTGCAAATTAATGGTTAAGTCAATTTTATCATAATAATTTAAATAAATTTGATGTTCTGGTGTGATTGATTCAATGGGATCCCCTGCTCACTGCAGGCTCAACTTGCTTTTGACATTTAAACATATAAAGCTGACTAGATATAACTGTTCAGGTGCTAAATATATTTTACATCTATTTTGAACTGTAGAAATGGAAGTATTAAGAGATCTGGCTTCATTGTCATTGAACTGTGAAATATTCAACCTTGTCTGCCTGTGCTTAGTACTGTTGACTTTTTTATTTCTGTTAGAAGATTAAAATTAAATGCTTCATTTTTTGTCAGCTTTTGGGAATTAAATTGAAATTTAAGACTTTAAATTTTTTTTTAACTGAGATCCTCGATTTAAACAAAGTCTTCTTTGAGGCTATTGTGTGTTCAAGGGCACAGAAGGGATCATTGATCAAGTATGATGTACTGTAACATTTTTCTTACTCGAACTCTTTTATGTATATTTATTAAAGATCCCATATTTCATATTATGCTTAACTATATTGGAAGAAGTTCTTCACAAAACATATCCCAAACATAATATGAAGTATCTGTGAGCATATTGCACTTACACTTAACTTCAATTCTGGGATTTATGGATATAGAGATCTGCTGGTCTTTTAAAAGTTGGAAAGGGTCAAAGAATACTTTAAAATAATGTGTTACCACTTAGTATTGCTGTACTGACACCTGCCAGATTTAATGACTGCATTTTTGTGGTAACATAATTGTCTCAGTTTTGTTGGAAAGCCATCTTCAGTTACAGTATGCAATTTTATTTTTTTCTTGGACTGATTGCTTTACAGAAGAACAAGTCAGTTTTGCCTGTGTGTGTAAGTGTCGTGATGGATAATTCTTTAGCCTGTTCTAGCCAGTTAAAGTTTGTTCTTGAAATAAATAATAGCCCAAATGTCAATACTTCTAGTTTTCAGTATAATCATAAATTCAAACTATAAAACAGTCATAAAAGTATAATATTTTATTCACTATATATTCATATACTTCATGTCATTGCAATAGAAAGAAATAAATCATTCCTTCTGTGTCTCTTCCCTCTACAAGTATAGCAGTATTAAGATTTTAAGTTATTTTGTACCAGAAAGAAGGGCACAGCAAAATAGGTAGTTGCTTAAATATGTTTTAAGAATTAAAAAAATAAACATTGTTATTAGTTATAACTAAATATTCCGTAAAGTCTTTGATAGACTATAGACATGAACATACTCTTCATTATAATCTTGAATAATGCTACATTTAAAAAAAAGGTCATGAAGCATGGTCAAGCCTAAAAATGGCACGTGCATATTAGGAAAACTTGAGACACATTGGGCTTTCAATTCCTTGAAGAAACACTGATTCCTCCACATACTGTATTTTAGCAACAGTTGTGGCCTTTGGGGGAAAAAAAGCATGTTTGATTTCTAATATGAGTTGAAACATTCAGATGAACATATGTATGTTCTCTAAGTGCTAATTCACATAATTATTTTAAACACTTAAAAGGCCATTTTTATCATTTGTTCTGACTGTGAAAACCTCTCTGTGTAGTAGAACTTCAGATAGTTCTGCTTATTCCAGATCAGTCCTCCCTAACCAAATGTCCTTCGGTTGTATTTGGAGTCCAACAATTTAGCCATATTGGCTCAGATTTCTGGGAATTGCTATCTCAATACAGTTAGTGATAACCAGACTATTTAAGCTACTTGAGCATTTTTGAGGGAAATACCTTAAAAGTCTGTCATCATCATCATCATCATCATCATCATCGTCGTCGTCGTATAGTTTTGTAGAAACTGTAATTAGAACCTACTGAAATGAATCATGACAAGCTTCAGCTGGTGGTATCTGAAATCCAGGCCATTTTATAATGGACAATTTCTACGGAACAACTTTTGTTTCATTTAAATGTTTCAAAGTATCTCATCTTCTAATTATTGATACTGTGTCCGCTAATGAAACCCTTTTCTTGCTTAACTTTTGTATTTGAACTCTTGGAAAACATATTTAATGAGAAATATCCTAATAGTATCCCTGGAGTTATAAATGTATGCAATAGACATTTTTCTTTGAGGGGTTAAGAAAGATCCTTAAAACAGATTAAATATGGGGTAGTGGTTTCTACACTTACCTTTAAAAGGTTTTTTAAAAATGGCTTTGTCTCCCACAGATTGTGATTTCTTTATCCAAGGGTAATATAATATTCTAATTCAGCTTCTAATTTTCTTTATGCTAAATTTTACTTAGGATCAAAGCCATTCAAGTGCAAGATTTGCCACTTTGCAACAGCTCAACTAGGAGATGCCAGAAACCATGTCAAGAGGCACCTTGGGATGAGGGAATACAAGTGTCATATCTGTGGGTGAGTAAATTGAAATAGTTCCTCCCTTGGTTAATGGGAGAGAAGTGCAGGCTATGCATTGTTTCAGCGTTCAAAGAGGGAATGTGAGCAAGAGAGGCTAAAATTATGCATGCATATCCTCCTTCCCATTGTTATGGTAAATTCCTTAAATACAGTTATGACATTCTTTTCCTACTTCTAATCCAGTACCGCAGATGAGCAATTTTATGGGCTACAAGGTCAATTTGAACCTGTAATCTGTAAATTGACTAAATTATAGGATGTTCATTCACATTGCCAGGGAGAACTGTAAATTTCCTTTTAAAGGTGTGTGTATGTGTGTGTGTGTGTGTGTGTGAGAGAGATACACATATAAAGTATGTGTTTTATGTGTTAAAAAAAAATACAGACTTCAGTGTGGTATGCATTTTCCTGTGCCCATACATGTATATGTTATGTATTGTTATGATTCTAGGACTGAGACTTTTGTATTACAGGAGATGGAAGAAAAGAAAACTTTCTGAAGGTTTTTACATATTGCCACACATAGATGTGGGCACATAATCAGAGGCATCTTGTCTTAGAAAATCCTCCATTTTCCTTTCTTTCCTAATGGTTATTTCATCACACGGACCATTCATAATGTTTAATTGTACTTCAACTATATTGCATTTAAAATGGTGGATCCTGAAACTCTTTAATCCAAAGCTAATTAATTTAGCAGAAATGTTTAAAAGGTTTTCAAATGCCATGGCATATATAGTACAGCATAGGACATTCAGAGGTGGGTTTTAGTACTGCGCTCTTATTAAAAGTGTATTTTAGTGTTATTATGCTAAAAAAATTAGCTAATATATGTGCCACATGAAATGCTTTTTTCAAAATATTTTAAGTTGCTGCAGAGGCCCGATGGTTAGTGTAATGTTTGGGGTTGGTTCAGTGAATTAAACCCAATGCTCACCAAAATGATAAAGTGAGTGGTTAAGGATATTTTTCAGCTGGAGTTTGGTCGTGTCAGCCCTTGCAATTAAACCTTTTAGCAGAACAAAGTGAGTGCAATATTCAAAAGAAAATTAGAATGCTTTTCACTGAAGCAAATGTCTCTTACAAAAATAGCGCATTAAACTGACAAGAGTGGTGTGATTATCTGACGGGAAGAAGGACTGGACAGTTGCTGACCAAATTACTTGCAAACACAGTGGAAGTTGTTATGGAAGTTGTCACTTGTAAAATAACAGAGGACTATCCTCTAGTCCTTGGGCAGCAAATAACATCCACAGCTACTGCATGTGGGTAGCTGTCTGTTTTGTGATATGATTAGTAGTTCTGTGCATGCAGGGTCTGTGACTTATCCGCCATGTGTCTGCTACTTAATGGGAATGTGAAAAATGAAACTTGGATTTGCTTTCCTTGTGTATGGATAGTGGGAATGGTGGATCAGAATTGGCAAGCCATTTTAAATTACGGTTGTACCCTCTGTAATTACCTTACTCTCATGTGTTAAGGAGTACATTGTGCATGTCTTAAAAGAAGCTGCTTTTTATTGTTTGAGGAGTCATCTTTATTGGACACTTAAATAGATGTCAAAGTTGTCAAAGTAGCCTTATATACAGTAGCTAATGAGAAAAATACTCCAAAATCTGCTTCAGATATGTCTTCAGTTGCAATTAAAATAATAATGCAGTTTAGTCCAAGATACACCACAAATGTTAGTCCATTAACAATGAGGGGATTGGCAAAACTGTAATAAAGTATAATGGGTTTTGAAAAAGAGATGACTAGGGGACTTTGAACTTTCAGCTAAATAACTCTGCCAATAATGGTGTATTTGAGTGTGTGGCGAAGAGGAAGTATACTCTGTACTATATTTTTGCCATAAAAATAGGTTAGTGTGTAGATTAAAAAAAAACAATGGCAACATAAAAAAGTTAGCAATGGCTAGGATATTAGCAGCAGTTTAGAGCTCTGGTACAGTAAAACCACTGACAATGTCAATTCATTATCATTGATAGCTAAATAATCTTAGAAATGCTCAGTGGACCTATTAGTTCCTGAACATAAGCAGCTCATGCTGCATTCCTTCATTAGCTTTAATTGCTATAAATTTACCTTTTTAAAAAATCATGTTTTAAGAGGTGAAGTGATCTTTCAGGAACATTAACTTGGTAATTTTGTCACAAACAGAAGGTCCTATACTATGTTTTCTTTTCTTCAGTAGTTAAGATTCTGTCCTGTGACTTTTAGATTCATTGGAGAAGCTTTCCATTAGATAGAAGGTTAAAGAGTTTTTCCAGTTGTTACATAACCTGTTTGGACATGTGAAATGTCAGTGCAAGGCTGTGAATGATTACAAATGGAAGATATCACTTGATTGCCTTGAAATATAATGCTGACATGAATCAAAAGGTGAAAAATCTCTGGGAAGTAATGCTAAAAATTAAGAGATTTTATACACTGTGCCTTGTGTCACATAGTTAACACAGAGTAGGGGAAGGACAGCATTGCTTTCGCATGTTGCTTTTATTGTTTCACATCTAAGTTTAATTTTTTCCAGCTGTACAGTAGAAATACTTAGCTATAGAGATTGGAAGCTACTAATCTTTCAGCATTTGAAATAAACCGTCTGCTACACATTTCCTTATCGGCAGATGTGTGGTGATTGTTTTCCTTTGCGTTATGTTCATGAATGGGAAATGCATCCCTTACTTGAGAAGGGATCTGTTTTCAGTGAGTATCCAACTGCTACCTATTTAAATTTAATTTTCAGAAGTCTGGGTATGAAGTTGTTGATTACACTAAGATTAGCAAACTTAAGCTGGTTTTCAAATAGTTGTGTTTGCAAAACTTGCACAATAGAATTAGTGAAAAGGCTTAGCCCACAGTTTTGAGATTTTAAAAACAATGAATTGTTCAGGATTTCAGATTTTAAACAAATTTACGAGCACATACTTTAAAAATGCATCTACTTCTTCATTGCTTTTGCTTGGAATGTAAAGCTTCCAAAAGAAATCTGACAGACTTTTTCTCCTACTAGTTTTATTAAGGGGAGAAGAATAAATCAATAATTGAAAAAATTAGAAGAGATTTAACATATTCAGAAATATTAATAATTTGAAATCAACCTATATGTGCACATTCTTGCAATACATTAAAATATATATTTACATTAAAGTATAGTTACAGATTTTGAAACATCTTAAAGCACACAGGTTTTCTTTTCTTTTCTTTTTTTTGTAACATGCATGTGGTTTCCATTTCTATTGTGTTTGTGTATTTATGCATTACTTCACATATCTTCTAGACATGTGTTTTTAAACATTAAACTTCACTTGAAGTTTGATCGTAGCAATTTTGCCAGTGTATGGATGAATATGCCTTTTGTAATATTTTTAAATGATTCCTAGTAATTATTGAATTTTGAAAACGTTACACAGAAAATTAGAGGACTTGTCTTAAAGAGAGGTAAAATCTTCTCATCCACAGTGTTATGTGTTTTGCTCTCACTCTTGGTTTTGTCGTATTTTTAAAATTAGTTCCAGGTTCGTTGAATATGGATCTTTATATCAACAAAATTATAAAAGAAATATTTATGTTTAGCGTTGTCCTTGGAGAACAAAGAATATTCATTTTTAAACATAATATTAGAAAGAGTGGGAGATGTACATTTGGTTTTTAAATATGTCTTAATGGTATTGTGAGTGAACTGTTTGTTCTAAGGCTATGAAAAATCTTTAAATAGAAAGTTGAAACTTCAGTTAAAACTATTTTTGTGTGGTATTACCTATTTTTTTGTGCTTTAGAAGGAATCTCTGTGTAGATGATTATAATGTCACTTTCTGACCTTTGCAGCTTGAATAATTGTAAATCATTGCTTCATAAAGTGTCAGAGAATGTCTGTACTAGGCAATTAAATGGCAGAATATAATAGACCAAATTATTGCCTGTCATGTTTTCAACAACACAGTTAGTATTTGAGTTACACTTAATCATTACGTGCATTAGCAACTTCATTGGAATCCCGCTTCAGGCTGAGCATGAAATACATTACATTATTTAAACCTCTAATGGTAGAAGTCATTTATTTGTGTTGAAGTGTACAACATGCAGCGTTTCATAAAGCAAGGAACACTTGAGAGCTTAATTTATCCAAATCAAAGTCTAAAGGCAGATAAACACAAGTGGCAAAAATTAGTAATTTTTATAGGCTGGAAATATTTAAAAATACATGGTTGTGAGTAATTGTAGGCAGCAGGAATAAATTAAAATCACTATTTTTGGTTGGCTCAGAGAACTAAAGCTGTTGTATATTTAAATAATCAAATGTAGCATGGAATCACATTTTTGACTGAAAAATTAATTACACGCATCATATCCACAGCTGTATCCAAATAAAACAATGCTGAAGCAACAAAGTAAAACAGACTTTTCTGTAGCTTCAATAATCTGAACTATTCATAGTACAGAGAGGACAACCTTACAGTAGATCCAATGATAGTTTGACTCATAATCAACAAAGGAAAATACCATACTGATAATAATATGTTTCATTATTGAGCCATATTTTGATTATAATTTTTTTTTGAGAAATGTCTGAAATACATATGCTAAGGCAATATTTGTAAATTATATTGGTTTCTCTTCTGCCTTTGTTAATGATGGAAAGTGAACTAGACTGTCTTTCCATATAGTACTATATTTTTTTCCACCGATGGACATTGTTTCTCTTGTGGAATGGATTGTGGATTATCTTGTCTCTGCTGTAGAAGCTCTAGGATATGTATGCACTTAGGAATGGCGAAGAGAACAACAGAGTCCTGTTTTGTAGCAGAAGTTTGCTTCCTTAAGACGGATATAATCCAGTAGTTCTACTGCGGTGTAACATTTTAATATACTTTACTGTTCTCTGATCATCTGTTGCTGTTTCTCTTGCATCTAATGTTAGATGCTGTGTAAGGTCATGGTGGAGTTTTTGGAGGGTGGGCTTACATGAATTGGCTTTTGTTTAAGACATGAGCAGGGCTGCAGAAGTGCCATAAAGATCTTCCTATTGAATAGCTATCAGTATGCTTCACTAGTGTCCAGTTTGGCAAATGAAGCAGAAAAGTCAAGGCCAACTCCTAGTTGTAATGCTGTATGAAAAGCGTATTTTTATCCACCTCTACTTCAGTTGAGTTATGACAGTGCTTTTGTTGGACTTGCTGAAGTGAAAAGATATGAAGAGTACATACTTAGCTGAATATATGTTTGTATTTGAGTTAAGGACACTACTGGTGATTTATTCTTATACCTCTACTATATATAATCCAATGCAATGCACTTTCAAACTGCAATTATAAAGATGCACGTAGCTGTGTGATTGTGATATATGTGCCACCTAGAACAAGTACTGTGTCTTCTAGAAGCATTTCATTGTATATGTATATAAGAATGGTTCTGAAAAACAGGATACATTATTGAATCATAGAAACAATTGTTGCAAGGAATATGTCCAGTATTTAATAAAATAGAAATGATTGTTAATATATAGCCTAGTCAGTTGCCTTGCTGTAGAATTTATTGTAATTAGGTATTCCTATTCCAGTAAGATGGGGTTTCTTTTCCTTTTCTCCCAGAAAAATGTTTTGTTTCTTCAATAGTATGAAATCCTGATAACCATATCTGAGTGGCAAAGCAGGTAACATTTTGGACTTTCTTTTGCAGAATTGGCTGAATTTATGCTCCATTTTATGCTGTGCTATTTTCCCATCATATTAAACACTGACTTGGTAAAGAGGCAGGATCCTTGGCTGAAAAATGCTACACACTTTAGATAACATGTTCATTGGCAATATTTAGAAGAAGAATGTACGATATGGTACCATGCATATTTTTTTAAGTGTCTGGTCCAGGAAGCATGGTAAATGGCAAATCATTGTCCATCTCTAATTTATGGGTATGTCTGAAGATAGTTACACTGTATTACACAAGCATTATATTTAGGTTCTCATTTTTAAATATCTAGTTCTGAAATTTGCACTGCCCAAGTTAAGTCAGCAAAAGGTACCAGTTAGCTTACTGTGTTTTAACATTGGCCTCTGACCCTCAAGGGCACTACCTAATATGTCTGATTGGTTGCTACTTAAGTACTTTAATTAAAAATGGCAGGAATGATAAAATTTATGACAAGGAGAAAAGTTTAACCATTTAAAGGGAAGCAGATGGAATTGTCATGCGTAGTAGCAGAAAGAAGATCCATACCTTCAGTTTTATACATTTGAGAATTTGTTTGAATCTCCACTATGGTATTTTTTCATTTTATAACAAAGAAAAAATAGCAGTTTCCCAGTGTTTTCAGCTTGTAGGGTGATATTAATCTCGTGAGAAATAAAGGAAAAGAATGAAAAGGTTTGGAGAGTGATCTGCAACCACTCCCTGTCTCTAACATCTTCCCTCTTTTCTATTTTCATCTGAGTTGTATGGTTGGTAAAGGTTATAGGTAGTGAGATTACAAATGAAGTCCCAGCAATAGATAAAGGGAAAGATTTCTCAGGTGTTGCTATTCAATTCAGTTCTTAGAGCAAGCTTCGCAATGTGGCCCCCCTCTCCACTAGCCATAGACAGACTATGGTCAGTAATTACAGAACCAAAAAGCTCCTGTTTTTTTTTCCTGAACTTTGCTCTGGGCGTAAGCAATTCAACTGGGTTGCACAGGAATCTAGAATGAAATTCTACTCATGTTAAAACAATCTTCATTGCCTGTTTGTCTCAGTTGATAAATTTTGGCATAAAACAGCTGATTATATGCCCATCACAGCATCTGTGATACATAGGAGATAGAAGGAATAAAAGCAAGCTAAAAAGACATGAAACTGGGGTCAAAGATTGTAACTGGTTTTAAAAGGAATTATCGATTTGGCCAAGAAGGGGCTACTTTCAATAAATGTAATCCCAGCTCTTCTGGTAGAAGAGAAAGTAGAAAATGAGCCTTGGTGTGAGAACATCAGGAGAGTTGTCTGCTTTCAACAAGCAAGCAAACAAATTAATAGCATTGCATTAACGCTCAGGAAAATGGTTAGAAAACATAAGATTTGTGGTAAGGACAAAGTCTTGTACATTGGCATTTGTGGGGCTGGGTGTGGGGAGGGGAAGAAATTTATATTTTAAGTATTCGTGGTGTAACTGGCAAGGAAGCAAATTTACTTCATATATAGTTTTATTTTTACACCCTTCTTGTTCAATTTATGAATATATTATTTTATTTATTTTTATTTTTACTGTTTAAATAACTTTATAATCTATGTGAATATTTGGGTTATTGAAGAGTAGTAAATAGAACTAGAATCTTTTTAGGTTTTGCTATACAGAAGTGCATGAGTAACTTGATTTCAAATCCTCTCCTCTTCTCTGCACACTGTATTATCAAAACAGTTGAAAGAAAGAGAACAGTTATGTAATTTTTCTTGAAGACAAAAATCATACAATTTAAATGACAGTAGTAAATTTGAAAAAAATTGATACCTGCTTCTTTACAATAATCACATTATAATCAAGATCTTTTCATCTTCCTCTGTTTTTCTTGTTACATTAATTATAAATCTCCCCAACAGACTGAAGCAGTGGAATCCTACACCCTTTCAATAAAGGGAATATTTCCTTTAGCCAAGTCCAGTAAAGTAATACAGTGTTGAATCTTTCTGTAGATAGCAATATGGATTGTGAAAGCAATGTTGGTATATAAGACTTAATCCTCCAGAACTTTGGCTAACAATATTCTGATTGCCATTGTAACTCTGTACTTTGTAATGGATACAAGTATGATTGGTCATACTGAAGAAATCAAATAGTTTGTGCCTTGATTAGGACGCATGGTATAATTTCTTTCCCACACATTTTCTTCATGTTTTTCCAGTCTCACAGAATCATGCTTCTCTTACATGTGCTTGCATTTGTGTCCAATCAACACACTTGATATAGCTAAGTGAGCCACATGGGAAAAAAAAATCTGAAAACATTCCCAACAAGATGCTAAGTTGAAACTATTATTCGCTTTCAAGCCCTCTTCTCTCATATATTGCTTGTTTGTACAACACCAGAGTATTATGATTAATGGTCAACTATTAAATGGGGATTTACATCTAAAATAATGGATTCTTTTTTAAATGATAACTCACTATATTTTAGAAGACAAGTTACTTTTCACCCAAGCAAGTTTCATCTTAAAATTGTATTTAAAAAGCACTGGCTTTCCTAAGCTGGAGAAAGTTATCCATTGCTAATGAAAATGGAGAAATCTGTAAATAATCAGTTCATCGATAACTGTTCATTGTCTATCAGGACACTTCATGCTGCTGGCAATCTATAATCTATCTACAACATAGATAGTTGTTTGCTACACAAAGGCTTTTATTAAAAATTGCTCTTAGATTTCTCTTTCTTATTTGCATATAAGGATTTCTTACTGATTGTACATTTCATAATCACAAAAATATTTGTTTTTCAGTTAAAGCAAATTAACTCAATATATGCACTTTGGATAATTTTATTCTGGATGCATAAATAATGCAGCTTTTTCCATTTTCACTGGGAAAAAACTCATGGAGTTTAAATATTAATTGGAAGTTCTGTAGTATAGTTTTGAAAAGAAAACTAAAGACTGATCAGTTCCTTCAGCAGAGTTGATGCTATAGTAATACGGAGAACCAATGGCACAAGTCTCTTGCCTCCACTTTGCAGATGGCCTCCAGCATGAACTAGCCTCATACATTACCCCATTTTTATTCAGAGG
This sequence comes from Python bivittatus, assembly GCF_059951505.1. Lineage (NCBI taxonomy): Eukaryota > Metazoa > Chordata > Lepidosauria > Squamata > Pythonidae > Python > Python bivittatus. The sequence goes on along the minus strand of NW_028277113.1, from coordinate 24,658,586 downwards.
AGCTGCATTATTCTCTTCCCATTCACCCAAGCACATCACTTTAACACAGCATTTCAGCACAGCTAACAGCTAATTGTATGAATAACCAAGATTAAGAAAAACTATGTCCTGAGATGGCTCAAGATATTTTACTGTCTAAAGCAGAAATGTGAATTGAGTTCTCTACCCAAACTAAGGTGCATAGAACTTAATGTTGGTCAAGTTATTTTGGTCTATAAAGTAGAAAAATTCACATATACTTCTCCCTCTTCCTGAAGGACAACCCTAAATTAAATGAAGTAAACTTTTGCTTCCCTTTCGTGATATCTCAAATCAGTTGCCTGAGGCTGTCGGCTTACCCTGTCAAATAGTACAGCCAACCCTTCTGCTCATGACATACGCTGTTTTTGTAAGTTGTCCCTATATTTTTATTTTATTCTTGGTGGTGAAAAGTCTTGTGGTTTCCATTTAGCACTAGAATGATATATCAGTTCAACATGCAGCTTTTGCGCATCTGTCAGAGTCCAGCTTTTGTAATGAGAAGAGCAGAGGCAACACCTTCTGTTTTCCATTTCCCTGTGTTGTTAAAAAGAACTCTTTTTGTGAAGAAAAGGCTTTTTTTCCCCCCCTCTCATTGATGGAGTTGACATTGTTTGCTTTTGGGTCTCTACATCCTTTCAACTGTCAGAAAATCCAAGTTGTGAGATTCTCAGAAAAGTCTGACCACTGTCTAATTTCAGCCTAGTCTTTTTTGCGAAGAGTTTGTTGTTTTCCCTCTTATCTGTCTTCCTGAAATTCACGTTGCCATTAGCCAGACAGATCGCAGTAGTTACGGTCAATATAGTCAGACAGCAAGAGAAAAAGTGAAATCTGTCTTTAGAGGCTGAAAGCAGGGGAAGCTGGTATGCGGGCTCTTTTAAAACTAAGTGGTGATTGTCATCTGTTAGCAAGGAAGATATTCTAAGCAGCGAAGGCTTAACAGAACAATATGAAACTACTTTGCCATTCTCTGTCTCTCCCCCTTCTTTTTTAAATAGCAACTGTTTCAGCAGCTTGCCATGCCTAAAAATGACATAAAGTACATCCGAATGCAAGCTGGCTTGTCAA